>NC_050103.1:135049517-135674517 GCF_902167145.1 Zea mays | reverse complement strand
ACCCCGAGTGGCTTTCCCCTAAGGACAAGGAGGAGCCAACCCTTCCTGCGGGCTATGTGGTTAGCTTCGTCTCCTTCCATGAATGGGGGTTTGGACTGCCGACGAGCCGCTTCATGCGAGAGCTCCCACATTACTATGGGATGGAGGTACACAACTTCAACCCCAATTCCATAGCCCAGGCAGCAATCTACGCGGCGATCTACGAGGGATACCTCGGGATTGAGCCCCATTGGGACCTATGGCTCCACCTCTTCCGTGTGGAGCCGTTCTCCCTCTCTTTTGAGGTGAAGAAGGTCCATCACATGGTGAGGGCTGGTGGCTGCACGCTCTCGGACCGGGCACAGCTGTACATCCCTGCCACCCTTACCTCTTCGAACAAGGGGTGGCATAATCGCTGGTTCTACCTCCGCAACAATGGTGAGAGGTTTTTGGAGTACACCAAGAGGGTCGTGAATGCGGTAGGGGAGCACTAACGGTGGAGCGCACCATGGGAGCACCAGGCCAAGTTGCAGCCCCTCCTGGACGCCCTGCGTAGGCTCTGCGACTAGAGGCTTACCGCGGCCGGGGTCATCGCCACCTTCCATCATAAGAGGGTGCTACTGCTGGTGGAGTGGCACATGTGCCTGGACGAGATGATGCCCGAGGCCTCTGTGGAGAGTTCTCAAATGACGTTGGCCACCCTCTCCATCGACGAGGTCCTCAAGCGGGTCAAGGGGACGGTGGGGAAGGAGAATTACACCGTCCTCATCCCGATGCGCCCAAGCTAGGCTATGTATCCTTGGCAAGTCACTAAGTCTTGAACCTTGCTTATATCTTCACCCTTATTTCTTCATCTCAACCTGTCTTTTTGTTCATTCGTAGGGGCTACGGGGGTACTGAATCATCCTGCCCCTGGTCCCGGAAGACGCGGCTAGCCAAGCAACGTACTGGTTGGCTGCAGAGTAGAAACATAAGAAGAAAGACGTGGAGAAGAAGCGTGCCCGTGAGAAGAGGGTGGCCCACGACGCTCTTGAGAAGCGCCACCGAGCGCTTGAGAGGGAGAGGTTGCCACTAGAGGCATCCCCTGGCATGGACGATGACGAGAGGATGGAGGTCTGGCTAGGCTTCAGCCCCGAGGTCAGGCTCTAGTCTGAGCCCTCCTCGACAGGTCCGTTCGTTGGAGTGGACGTGTCGGTGCTCGAGCTTGAGGCATCTGCGCCTCTGTGTGAGACGCGGGCGTCTACCGAGCCGGGGCCTATCCTCGTAGCCAAGGAGGAGGAGGCAGCGGTGGAGCGGGCCGCGCAACCCACTCCCAGTGCTAACCTCGCGGACAAAGGGCCCGAGGAACCAGGGGCCGAGAAGGGTAGGCATGCCCCGGTCCGGGTAAGTTGTCGAGAGGTAACAAGATTCTGTCTTTTCCTTGAGCTCCCTGCACAATTTTCTGCTTCTGTATGCTTCAGTCTGAAGCTCAAGGCGGGCGCGCCGATCCTGATGCCCACGACGACCGTGAAGATGGGCGTGGGTGCGTCGTCCGGGGCTACGGCCCACTCCATCCCTTGGGTTGACGTCGCCCGGGAGGCTCTCCAACAAGGGCTGAAGAGGCGAGGCTTGCCCTGGGAGGGCAGACCAGACAAGAGGTCACTGCTTCCAAGGTTGTTGTGGCGCCTTCGGCAGTGCTTGCCGAGGCCATCCCTGACCCATCTACGGAGGGGCTAAGGATGGCTGACGCGACATCGATGGTGGCATCACCAACCTCATCGGCACCAGTGATTTCCCTTCCCGGTTCTCTAGCCTCCGACCGGGGCAAGGGGGTGGCTGACGACCGCGTAGTTGGTCCCTCGGGGCTGCCCGAGGTCTCGGTCCTAGAGCGCACCGCGCTCTTCCCTAATGAGGAGGAGAGCACCGCCATTGTCCCCGTTGGGAGAAATCCTTTCGGGTGGGGAGGTCCACGCCTTACATGGTAGGATGTCGACTCCCTAAACGATGAGTCGGCGTTCGCCCTCGACGACCACGAGGAGCAAGAGATGTGGTAGGACTTTCGGGTCCTTGGGCGGGTAAGGGGAACGAGCATTCTGCATGATAACACATTCCTTTGCGTAGGGCATGTCTTGATGGCGTCGACTTTCCTTTCAAGAACTTATGGCGATGTCCGTGGCAATGTTCATTTTCCTCCACCGCGAGCGTGGCGTTTGAGATGCGCTGCGGCGCTAGATGGCCTTGCTTGCTAAGTCAAATGAGCAGCTTGCCTAGAAGAGCGCCGATGTGGCGTATCTTCAGGTGTTATGCTTGGAGCTGAGGGACGAGGCTGCGGCGGTGCGGCGAGAGGCGACACCCTTGGCCAAGAAAGTTTGCTTGCTAGAAGAGGACCTTAAGAGGGTGTCCAGTGAACGGGAGGAGTTTCGGCGTCAGGCTGCCGAAGCCTCTTCCCAAGCCAGATCCCTCGCCAAGGAACTCAAGGCTTAGGAGTCCAAGGCCCAGCACCTAAAGGACCGGGGTAGGGGGTATGTGTTGTTTACCTCTATTTCGCCTACCCAAACTACCTCGGCTGTGTATCAGTGTTTTTCTTGCTTGATTTCAGAGCTTGAGCGGGACCTCAATACCTCTATTAAGACATCCCAGATGCTCTCCTGAGGTGCTGACGAGAAGATTTCCGCGCTCAATGCTCTATCTGAGGCGGTGGTGGACTTTGGTCAAACCTCTGGCGTTGAGGAAATCCCCTCGGGTGGATCCCCGAGGAGCCGCATGCTAGCCCTTAGTGGCCATATGCGGAGCGAACTCCGCGAGGCCCTTCACACGGGAGTGAAGCGAGCTCTGGCTATCGTCACCTCTCACTACGAGATAGATCTCGAGCGAGTGAGCGAGAGCTATATCCTCCTAGAGGGTGATGATCTCGCCGAGGCGGAGGTCTGGAGGCTCACCGACGTCGTTGAAGGGCCAGGCTCGGTGTTGGCTTCCCACTTTGAGGAGGAGGTGGTTACGCTAGTCTCCTTGCTCGGCGTAGGGTCCTTCTCGGCTGTGATGCCTCGCATTGATGCCGAGGGTGCTGCCTCGCCCTCTTCTGATGTTTGAGCCGCTGGCCCTGCAGCGTTTGTAAAAAAACTTCTAAGTTTGTCTGTGGATATTGCTCCAAGACTTTTTGTTTTATTCTCTACGTTTTGTCGTGCACTTTTCTCGTGTTTCATGTTTGTCGGCTTGTCTTTTACGGAATTCCTATCAAAATGCGAGTTACCTTCTTAGGTGAAGGATGGTGAGTGAGGAAACTGTATCCCGGAGGCATAGCTATTCCCGTGGCTCGACCATCCTTTCCTATCAGGATGTCCCTTGTTCCTTTAAGATTTTGTTTTTTTACTAGGTCGAAAGCACGAAACTCATTTTTAGGGAAAAAACTTTTCTGAGAAAAAGTGGCATAGAGGGGGTTCCCCCCTTTCTAGCCCCCGAAGGAGGTTCGGTCTGGTGAAAACAGGGTCGAGCCTCACTTGAAGGTTATACCTTTTATTTATACCCGAAGGTCGAAATACAAAATGACTTGGAATTCTGAAGGTAAAAACTGACATAGTTGTTCATTGTTCCAAGCATCGTTGTAGATTTTGCTTCAGTTGTTGGACGACTCATAGGTCCCTGGGTGGCTCGGCTGGTCCTCTCCGTGCTCC
Source organism: Zea mays (assembly GCF_902167145.1). NCBI lineage: Eukaryota > Viridiplantae > Streptophyta > Magnoliopsida > Poales > Poaceae > Zea > Zea mays. Next base: position 135,670,888 of record NC_050103.1, on the reverse strand, counting down.
ATATGCCTAATGTTGAGGCGTTCCTAAGTAGGGCCATAACCCTAGTCATCGAAGCTATAGTCGTTGGAGCCGTCGGAGAGGAGGCAGTCACATGCGGTCAGGAAACACCACATGGCCTCGGGATCATGGAGCCCGAAGAAGTCTAGGTCGGGACCCAGATCATCTTCAGTCTCGAATTTTACGTACTCCGAGGTTCCTAAGAGTTCCCTGTACATGCTGGTGTAGGCGCTTGTCGTGTAGGGATAGCCTGAAGGATCGAAGCTGAACCGGAAGGGGATGGGATTGAATACTGATGGTTCCTCCTAGTCTATTAGCAGAGGCGGCACCTCCCAAACCATAGGGGGGAGCCAGTGAAGCTGGTGTCTCTCGACCCGTGGGAGGTGGAGCCTATGTAGCTAGCATCTCCTGACCCATAGGAGGGGGAGCTGGCGAAGTCGGTGTCACTCAACCCATGGGAGGTGGAGTCGATGCAGCTGGCATCTCCCGACCCACAGAGGGAGCTAGTGGAGTCAATGTTGGGGCAACATTCACTGATGTCGATGCTCCTGGCGTGAAGCTAATGCACAACAGGTCCCTCGCAAGGGAGTCTGCGTCGTTAGCCTGCTTGAGGGCATCGACTAGGCGTGGAGCATCACCCATGGCGTGCTTGCGATTATTCTGTCTCCGTCTCCTGCAGCGAGAGAGATGGCGGTAGAAGTCTGGATGTCCCTCCTCCAGCCAGGGGAGCAAACATGGTCGTGCTCCCCCTAGCTGGGAGAAACGGTAGCCGATTTTAGATGGGTGTCTAGAGCGGGTGGAGTATCGTGTCATAGCCGAAGCCAACAGTCATGAACTCGACACTCCTGAACCAGATCACCGTGTCTGAATATCTCTCCTCTGGCCAAGGGAGCAGGCGTAGTCGTGCTCCCCCTAGCCGAAAGAAACGGTGGGCGACGTCCGATGGGTGTCTAGGCAGAAGGAGCGTCATGTCATAGCCGAACTCGAGGGGCATGAACTCGAGACTCCCGAACCATATCACCATGCCGAGGTGCCAAGGGTGCTGAGGATTAGCCATCTAGAGTCTTGGTGGGAATGTGGTGTCACCAAACAGCGAGCCCCTTACCTAGCACACCAACTGTCGGTGTTTTGACCTGAGGGTCCTACCAACTAGTGAATAAGTGTTGTGTGCCCAGATCCGGATGGGTGATGCAAGAAGTCATAAGCGTTTATCCTTGTTCGGGCAAGGGAAGGTCCTACTTCTAGCAGAGGGGGATGAGACTTATATTATCTTGCACCTAAGTGCTTGTAGTAGGGGGTACAAGTTGCCTGGAAGAGGGAGTGGATCCCAAGTCCCTGGTGATTGAGGCGAGTGCCAATATTGTCGTGGAGGGTGAAAACCTGTGAAGTGTTCTCCTCCCCTATATGAAGCCCTAGACTCCTCCTTTTATAACCTCATGGAGGGTTCCCAGGAGCGCCATGGTTTGTCGTTTATGGGAGGAGAGACGAGTCTGAGCCCCTATAGCCGGTATGGCCGTCGGTATAGCCTTCGTACTGGCTGTTGACTTGAACCAGGAGGAGGGTGTCTAGTCCATGTATTTGCATCTTGACCGTGCAGAGAGTCGAGGCCAGGATCTGGGGCTCGGACGCGTACCTGAGCCTATCTGATGAACGTGTTGTCCGAGCCATAGTTGTTGAAACAGTGATAAGTATGGTAAAAAGCACATGGTAATTCTCTCCGTATGGCGTAAAGCAAACTTGACGTCGGTCTTGTAGCCATCACGTCGTCAGCAGCCTTCGTGGAGGAGTTGGTGGCGTCCTTTGGTCGATGTTATCTAGGTTGAGGCCCCGCCCGGGCGAGACGGAGGTTCCTCCTGAGGCCTTGGCCGTGCCTGCCTCGAGGCATGCATTCGTACAAGGAGGCGTTAGCATAGTTGTCAGAATGGCCTCCCGCGAGATTCACTGGGAGTTGTTGTCGGGGCAATCGGCCAAAGCCGAGCTCAGGCGAGGCGAAGTTTTCTCCAAGGCTAAGGTCGACTTCGGGCGAGGTGGAGTTCCCTCTCGAGGGTGAGACCATGCTCAGACGTGCGCATGTCCCATCCCGAATTGTTTGAGCACAGTGGTCGGTGTGGGGGAGCAGTGGTCGTTATTTCCAGGCGTGTGTCATCGTAGTTGGTGAAAGCGGATGGGACCGTGGTCCCATCGCTCCCTGTTTGATTACGGTGTCATATGGGGTAGGTATTCGTATTAAATGCACATGTCTCTATGGTTCTCGTGACCTTTGACTGAGGCTGTGCTCGAGGCTGTCCGAGATGGGCTCGGGCTAGGCAGAAACCGCTATTCCGTGAAGAGGGTACCTCGGGCGAGACGAGGATTTCCTCGAGTGTTGCTGTCGCCCGAGGACAGGCTGGCGAGGTGGAGTTTTGAGCGTCCGTCGAGCGGGGTCTCTAGCGAATCGTGATTCATCCTTTCTTGACCTCAGAGAATATGTCTTATGATTTTTTCGGCAGTTATGTGTTAAGCGTGTTTAGGAACATAATCTGGATACCTCTAATTATGATACCCGACACCTACCTTGTAATGGGTGGATGATCATCACCTAGAGTGGAGAATAACATTTCTCTCTATCTATGTATGTATGTATATATGCATGCATGCATTTATATATATATGTGTCTGCGTGCATTGCTTTGTTCCATAGTAAAGTTGACGATGACAAGTGGTGAAGCCAACAGGGGGGCCGGAGTGGGCCTGGCACCCCCTAATGGCCCAACCAAATCAGATTAATAATGTATCATATAGCCTATATCTTGTTGTCAGTTTATTATTTGGTAGTCTGAAACCCTTAATTTTTATCCCAACCAAGTGGATTAGTTAATCTGGGTACAGATTCTTCTTATCCGATGGTAGATAAATTATTGAGATTACTCTTAACTCTCCCTGTGTCAACTGCGACCACAGAGAGAGCTTTTTCAGCTATGAAATTTGTGAAGACACGTCTTCGAAGAAAATGGGAGATGCCTATATACGGGATTATCTGGTCGTTTATATTGAAAGGGAATTAGCGGCAATGATTTGTTCTGATGATATTATCAAGGCCTATTGAAAGGGAATTAGGCTTACACCTAGTTCCTAAATTATTTTGGTGGTTGAATTGCCCAACACAAATCTTTGGACTAACTAGTTTGCCCAAGTGTATAGATTATACAGGTGTAAAAGGTTCACACTCAGCCAATAAAAAGACCAAGTTTTGGATTCAACAAAGGAGCAAAGGGACAACCGAAGGCACCCCTGGTCTGGCGCACCGGACTGTCCGGTGTGCCACCGGACATGTCCGGTGCACCAGGGGGACTCAGACTCCAACTCGCCACCTTCGGGAATTTCTAGAGGCGACTCGGCTATAATTCACCGGACTGTCCGGTGTACACCGGACATGTCCGGTGCTCCAAGGAAGGTCGGCCTCCGGAACTCGCCAGCCTCGGGTTTTCTCCTTCGCTGCTTCGCTATAATTCACCGGACTGTCCGGTGTGCACCGGACTGTCCGGTGCAACCTCGGAGCAACGGCTACTTCGTGCCAACGGCTACCTGCAACGGCATTTAATGCGCGCACAGCGCGCGCAGGAGTCAGAATCGCCCATGCTGGCACACCGGACATCAAACAGTACATGTCCGGTGTGCACCGGACACCCAGGCGGGCCCACAAGTCAGAAGCCCCAACGGTCAGAATCCAACGGCAGTGATGACGTGGCAGGAGGCACCGGACTGTCCGGTGTGCACCGGACTGTCCAGTGCGCCATCAAACAGACAGCCTCCCAACGGCCACATTTGGTGGTTGGGGCTATAAATACCCCAACCACCCCACCATTCATTGCATCCAAGTTCTCTACTTCCCAACTACTACAAGAGCTCTAGCATTCAATTCTAGATACACCAAAGAGATCAAATCCTCTCCATATTCCACACAACGCCCTAGTGACTAGAGAGAGAGATTTGCTTGTGTTCTTTCGAGCTCTTGCGCTTGGATTGCTTCCTTCTTTCTTGATTCTTTCTTGTGATCAAACACTCACTTGTAATTGAGGCAAGAGGCACCAATTGTGTGGTGGCCCTTGCGGGAAGTTTGATTCCCAAGTGATTTGAGAAGAGAAGCTCACTCGGTCCGAGGGACCGATTGAGAGAGGGAAGGGTTGAAAGAGACCCGGCCTTTGTGGCCTCCTCAAACGGGGAGTAGGTTTGCAAAAACCGAACCTCGGTAAAACAAATCCGCGTGTCACACTCTTCATTTGCTTGTGATTTGTTTTTCTCCCTCTCTCGCGGACTCGTTTATACTTCTAACGCTAACCCGGCTTGTAGTTGTGTTTATATTTGTAAATTTCAGTTTCGCCCTATTCACCCCCCCTCTAGGCGACTTTCAATTGGTATCAGAGGCCGGTGCTTCATTAGAGCCTAACCGCTCGAAGTGATGTCGGGAGATCACGCCAAGAAGGAGATGGAGACCGGCGAAAAGCCCACTACAAGCCACGGGAGCACTTCATCGGAAGAGTCCCGCACCAAGAGAAAGGAGAAGAAAAAGAGCTCCTCCAACAAAGGGAAGGAGAAGAAATCTTCTTCACACCACAAGGAGAAGAAGGAGAGATCTTCCTCCCACAAGCCACATCGGAGAGGGGACAAGCACAAAAGGATGAGGAAAGTGGTCTACTACGAGACCGACACTTCATCAACATCGACCTCCGGCTCCGATGCGCCCTCCGTAACTTCTAAACGCCAGGAGCGTAAGAAGTTTAGTAAGATCCCCCTACATTACCCTCGCATTTCTAAAAATGCACCTTTACTTTCCGTCCCATTAGGCAAACCACCAACTTTTGATGGTGAAGATTATGCTAGGTGGAGTGATTTAATGCGATTTCATCTAACCTCACTCCACAAAAGTATATGGGATGTTGTTGAGTTTGGTGCACAGGTACCATCCGTAGGGGATAAAGACTATGATGAGGATGAGGTGGCCCAAATCGAGCACTTCAACTCTCAAGCAACAACAATACTCCTAGCCTCTTTGAGTAGAGAGGAGTATAACAAAGTTCAAGGGTTGAAGAACGCAAAGGAGATTTGGGATTTACTCAAGACCGCACATGAAGGTGATGAGCTCACCAAGATCACCAAGCGGGAAACGATTGAGGGGAAGCTCGGTCGGTTCCGGCTTCGCAAAGGGGAGGAGCCACAACACATGTACAATCGGCTCAAGACCTTGGTGAACCAAGTGCGCAACCTCGGGAGCGTAAAGTGGGATGACCACGAGGTGGTTAAGGTTATTCTAAGATCTCTTATTTTCCTTAACCCTACTCAAGTTCAATTAATTCGTGGTAATCCTAGATATACTAAAATGACCCCCGAGGAAGTTATCGGGAATTTTGTAAGTTTTGAGTGCATGATCGAAGGCTCGAGGAAGATCAACGAGCTTGATGATGCCACCACATCCGAAGCTCAACCCGTTGCATTCAAGGCAACGGAGGAGAAGAAGGAGGAGTCTACACCAAGTCGACAACCAATAGACGCCTCCAAGCTCGACAATGAGGAAATGGCGCTCGTCATCAAGAGCTTCCGCCAAATCCTCAAGCAAAGGAGGGGGAAGGATTACAAGTTCCGCTCCAAGAAGGTTTGCTACAAGTGTGGTAAGCCCGGTCATTTTATTGCTAAATGTCCTATATCTAGTGACAGTGACCGAGGTGACGACAAGAAGGGGAGGCGAAAGGAGAAGAAGAAGTACTACAAGAAGAAGGGCGGCGATGCCCATGTTTGTCGGGAGTGGGATTCCGACGAAAGCTCAAGCGACTCCTCCGACGACGAGGACGCCGCCAACATCGCCGTCACCAAGGGACTTCTCTTCCCCAACGTCGGCCACAAGTGCCTCATGGCAAAGGACGGCAAACGGAAGAAGGTTAAATCTAACTCCTCCACTAAATATGAGTCTTCTAGTGATAATAATGATAGTGATGAGGAGGATAATTTGCGTGTTCTCTTTGCAAATCTTAACATGGAGCAAAAAGAAAAATTAAATGAATTGATTAGTGCTATTCATGAAAAAGATGACCTTTTGGACTCCCAAGAGGATTGTCTAATTAAAGAAAACAAGAAACATGTTAAGGTTAAAAAGGCTTATGCTCTAGAAGTAGAAAAATGTGAAAAATTATCTAGTGAGCTAAGCACTTGCCGTGAGATTATTGACAACCTTAGAAATGAAAATGCTAGTTTAAATGCTAAGGTTGATTCACATGTTTGTGATGTTTCAATTCCCAATCTTAGAGATGATAATGTTGATTTGCTTGCTAAGATTGATGAATTGAATGTATCTCTTGCTAGCCTTAGAGTAAAAAATAAAAATTTAATTGATAAGGCTAAAGATTATGATGGTTGCAAAGTTACAATTTCCGATCTTAGAGATAAAAATGATATTCTTCATGCTAAGATTGTTGAACTTAATTCTTGCAAACCGTCTACATCTACTATTAAGCATGTGTCTATTTGTGATAGATGTAGAGATATTGATGTTAATGCTATTCATGATCACATGTCTTTAATTAAACATCAAAATGATCATATAGCAAAACTAGATGCTAAAATTGCCGAGCACAACTTAGAAAATGAGAAATTTAAATTTGCTCGTAGCATGCTTTATAATGGGAGACGCCCTGGCATTAAGGATGGCATTGGCTTCCAAAGGGGAGACAATGTCAAAATTAATGCCCCTCCTAAGAACTTGTCTAACTTTGTTAAGGGCAAGGCTCCCATGCCTCAGGATAACGAGGGCTACATTTTGTACCCTGCCGGCTATCCTGAGAGCAAAATTAGGAAAATTCATTCTAGTAAGTCTCACTCTGGCCCTAATCATGCCTTTATGTATAAGGGTGAGACATCTAGCTCTAGGCAACCAACCCGTGCCAAGTTGCCTAGAAAGAAAACTCCTAATGCATCAAATGATCATGCCATTTCATTTAAAACTTTTGATGCTTCTTATGTGCTTACTAACAAATCCGGCAAAGTAGTTGCCAAGTTTGTTGGGGGCAAACACAAGGGCTCCAAGACTTGTGTTTGGGTACCCAAAGTTCTTGTTTCTAATGCCAAAGGACCCAAAACAGTTTGGGTACCTAAAGTCAAGAACTAAATTTGTTTTGTAGGTTTATGCATCCGGAGGCTCAAGTTGGATACTCGATAGCGGGTGCACAAACCACATGACAGGGGAGAAAAAGATGTTCTCCTCATATGAGAAAAACCAAGATCCCCAACGAGCTATCACATTCGGGGATGGAAATCAAGGTTTGGTCAAAGGACTTGGTAAAATTGCTATATCTCCTGACCATTCTATTTCCAATGTTTTTATTGTTGATTCTTTAGATTACAACTTGCTTTCTGTTTCCCAATTATGTCAAATGGGCTACAACTGTCTTTTTACTGATGTAGGTGTCACTGTCTTTAGAAGAAGTGATGATTCAATAGCATTTAAGGGTGTGTTAGAGGGTCAGCTATACTTAGTAGATTTTGATAGAGCTGAACTCGACACATGCTTAATTGCTAAGACTAACATGGGTTGGCTCTGGCACCGCCGACTAGCCCATGTTGGGATGAAGAATCTTCATAAGCTTCTAAAGGGAGAACACATTTTAGGATTAACAAATGTTCATTTTGAGAAAGACAGGATTTGTAGCGCATGTCAGGCGGGGAAGCAAGTTGGAGTCCATCATCCACACAAGAACATCATGACGACCGACAGGCCGCTTGAGCTACTCCACATGGATCTATTCGGCCCGATTGCTTACATAAGCATCGGCGGGAGTAAGTATTGTCTTGTAATAGTGGATGATTATTCTCGCTTCACTTGGGTATTCTTTTTACAGGAAAAATCTCAAACCCAAGAGACCTTAAAGGGATTCTTGAGACGGGCTCAAAATGAGTTCGGCTTAAGGATCAAGAAAATAAGAAGCGACAACGGGACGGAGTTCAAGAACTCACAAATTGAAGGCTTTCTTGAGGAGGAGGGCATCAAGCATGAGTTCTCTTCTCCCTACACCCCTCAACAAAATGGTGTAGTGGAGAGGAAGAATCGAACTCTATTGGACATGGCAAGAACCATGCTTGATGAGTACAAGACACCGGACCGGTTCTGGGCCGAAGCGGTCAACACTGCCTGCTACGCCATCAACCGGTTATATCTTCACCGAATCCTCAAGAAGACATCATATGAACTCCTAACCGGTAAAAAGCCCAACATTTCATACTTTAGAGTTTTTGGTAGCAAATGCTTTATTCTTGTTAAAAGAGGTAGAAAATCTAAATTTGCTCCTAAAACTGTAGAAGGCTTTTTACTTGGTTATGACTCAAACACAAGGGCATATAGGGTCTTTAACAAGTCCACTGGACTAGTTGAAGTCTCATGTGACGTTGTGTTTGATGAGACTAACGGCTCTCAAGTAGAGCAAGTTGATCTTGATGAGATAGGTAATGAAGAGGCTCCATGCATAGCGCTAAGGAACATGTCCATTGGGGATGTGTGTCCTAAGGAATCCAAAGAGCCTCCAAATGCACAAGATCAACCGTCCTACTCCACGCAAGCATCTCCACCAACCCAAAATGAGGATGAAGCTCAAGTTGATGAAGTAGAAGATCAAGCAAATGAGCCACCTCAAGATGACGGCAATGATCAAGGGGAAGATGCAAATGATCAAGAAAAGGAGGATGAGGAAGAACCAAGGCCGCCACACCCAAGAGTCCACCAAGCAATCCAACGAGATCACCCCGTCGACACCATCCTCGGCGACATTCATAAGGGGGAACCAAATGGGTCTTCCGCAACAAGCAAGATGAGCATGGTGTGGTGACAAGGAACAAAGCTCGACTTGTGGCCAAAGGATACTCCCAAGTCGAAGGTTTGGATTTCGGTGAAACCTATGCACCCGTAGCTAGGCTTGAGTCAATTCGCATATTATTAGCCTATGCTACTTACCATGGCTTTAAGCTTTATCAAATGGACGTGAAGAGTGCCTTCCTCAATGGACCGATCAAGGAGGAGGTCTATGTTGAGCAACCTCCCGGCTTTGAAGACAGTGAGTACCCTAATCATGTCTATAGGCTCTCTAAGGCGCTTTATGGGCTCAAGCAAGCCCCAAGAGCATGGTATGAATGCCTTAGAGATTTCCTTATTGCAAATGGCTTCAAAGTCGGCAAGGCCGATCCTACTCTCTTTACTAAAACTCTTGAAAATGATTTGTTCGTATGCCAAATTTATGTTGATGATATTATATTTGGGTCTACTAACGAATCTACATGTGAAGAATTTAGTAGGATCATGACAAAGAAATTTGAGATGTCTATGATGGGGGAGTTGAAGTATTTCTTAGGATTTCAAGTGAAGCAACTCCAAGAGGGCACCTTCCTTAGCCAAACGAAGTATACTCAAGATATTCTAAGCAAGTTTGGAATGAAGGATGCCAAGCCCATCAAAACACCCATGGGAACCAATGGGCATCTCGACCTCGACACGGGAGGTAAGTCCGTGGATCAAAAGGTATATCGGTCGATGATTGGTTCGTTGCTTTATTTATGTGCATCTCGACCGGATATTATGCTTTCCGTTTGCATGTGTGCAAGATTCCAATCCGACCCTAAGGAATCCCACCTTACGGCCGTAAAACGAATCTTGAGATATTTGGCTTATACTCCTAAGTTTGGGCTTTGGTACCCTCGGGGATCCACATTTGATTTAATTGGTTATTCCGATGCCGATTGGGCGGGGTGTAAGATTAATAGGAAGAGCACATCGGGGACTTGCCAGTTCTTGGGAAGATCCTTGGTGTCTTGGGCTTCAAAGAAGCAAAATTCGGTTGCTCTTTCCACCGCCGAAGCCGAGTACATTGCCGCAGGTCATTGTTGCGCGCAATTGCTTTGGATGAGGCAAACCCTGCGGGACTATGGTTACAAATTAACCAAAGTCCCTTTGCTATGTGATAATGAGAGTGCAATCAAAATGGCTGACAATCCCGTCGAGCATAGCCGCACTAAGCACATAGCCATTCGGTATCATTTTCTTAGGGATCACCAACAAAAGGGAGATATCGAGATTTCTTATATTAACACTAAAGATCAATTAGCCGATATCTTTACCAAGCCTCTTGATGAACAAACTTTTACCAAACTTAGGCATGAGCTCAATATTCTTGATTCGCGCAATTTCTTTTGCTAGATTGCACACGTAGCTCATTTATATACCTTTGATCATATCTCTTTCATATGCTATGACTAATGTGTTTTCAAGTCTATTTTAAACCAAGTCATAGGTATATTAAAAGGGAATTGGAGTCTTCGGCGAAGACAAAGGCTTCCACTCCGTAACTCATCCTTCGCCATCGCTCCAAGCTTCTCTCCATCTTTGGGGGGAGAGTTCAAAGCAAAAGGACTTCGTCTTTGGGGGAGAAAGTAAGCCCAAAGCAAGAGGGCTTCGTCTTTGGTATAATCTTCACTCATTCATTTATGTCCAAAGGAGGAGAAAGGAATTCAATGGGCTCCAATGATTCCGTTTTTGGCGATTCATGCCAAAGGGGGAGAAAGTATGAGCCCAAAGCAAAAGGACCGCACCACCACCAATTTCAAAAACTTAGTGCTTTCCAAAAGTATTTATCAATTGGTATCCTATTGTGTTCAAAAGGAGGAGAAAATTAGTTTTTCAAAAATAAATATCAAAACCCTCTTGAACACTAAGAGGTGGATCTCCTTTAGGGGGAGTTTTGTTAAGTCAAAGGAAACGCATTTGAAATGGGGGGAGAAAATTTCAAATCTTGAAAATGCCTTGCAAACTCTTATTCATTTACCTTTGACTATTTGCAAAAGATTCTTGAAATGGATTTACAAAAAGAATTTGCAAAAAACAAAACATGTGGTGCAAACGTGGTCCAAAATGTTATATAAGAAAGAAACAGTCCATGCATACCTTGTAAGTAGTTATATTGGCTCAATTCCAAGCAACCTTTACACTTACATTATGCAAACTAGTTCAATTATGCACTTCTATATTTGCTTTGGTTTGTGTTGGCATCAATCACCAAAAAGGGGGAGATTGAAAGGGAATTAGGCTTACACCTAGTTCCTAAATTATTTTGGTGGTTGAATTGCCCAACACAAATCTTTGGACTAACTAGTTTGCCCAAGTGTATAGATTATACAGGTGTAAAAGGTTCACACTCAGCCAATAAAAAGACCAAGTTTTGGATTCAACAAAGGAGCAAAGGGACAACCGAAGGCACCCCTGGTCTGGCGCACCGGACTGTCCGGTGTGCCACCGGACATGTCCGGTGCACCAGGGGGACTCAGACTCCAACTCGCCACCTTCAGGAATTTCCAGAGGCGACTCGGCTATAATTCACCAGACTGTCCGGTGTACACCGGACATGTCCGGTGCTCCAAGGAAGGTCGGCCTCCGGAACTCGCCAGCCTCGGGTTTTCTCCTTCGCTGCTTCGCTATAATTCACCGGACTGTCCGGTGTGCACCGGACTGTCCGGTGCAACCTCGGAGCAACGACTACTTCGTGCCAACGGCTACCTGCAACGGCATTTAATGCGCGCACAGCGCGCGCAGGAGTCAGAATCGCCCATGCTGGCACACCGGACATCAAACAGTACATGTCCGGTGTGCACCGGACACCCAGGCGGGCCCACAAGTCAGAAGCCCCAACGGTCAGAATCCAACGGCAGTGATGACGTGGCAGGAGGCACCGGACTGTCCGGTGTGCACCGGACTGTCCGGTGCGCCATCAAACAGACAGCCTTCCAACGGCCACATTTGGTGGTTGGGGCTATAAATACCCCAACCACCCCACCATTCATTGCATCCAAGTTCTCTACTTCCCAACTACTACAAGAGCTCTAGCATTCAATTCTAGATACACCAAAGAGATCAAATCCTCTCCATATTCCACACAACGCCCTAGTGACTAGAGAGAGAGATTTGCTTGTGTTCTTTCGAGCTCTTGCGCTTGGATTGCTTCCTTCTTTCTTGATTCTTTCTTGTGATCAAACACTCACTTGTAATTGAGGCAAGAGGCACCAATTGTGTGGTGGCCCTTGCGGGAAGTTTGATTCCAAAGTGATTTGAGAAGAGAAGCTCACTCGGTCCGAGGGACCGATTGAGAGAGGGAAGGGTTGAAAGAGACCCGGCCTTTGTGGCCTCCTCAAACGGGGAGTAGGTTTGCAAAAACCGAACCTCGGTAAAACAAATCCGCGTGTCACACTCTTCATTTGCTTGCGATTTGTTTTGCTCCCTCTCTCGCGGACTCGTTTATACTTATAACGCTAACCCGGCTTGTAGTTGTGTTTATATTTGTAAATTTCAGTTTCGCCCTATTCACCCCCCCTCTAGGCGACTTTCACCTATGATCTAGCTAATACACGTAGAGCTAAATTCAAAATAACTGAGATTTAATTTTATTTTGTTTGACAAAATAGATGTTGTTTCATTATACTGTTTTTTAATGAAGATTATATATCAATATATATATTATGGTTGGTTCTCTTGCCATTTTTATATTGTGTTCTTACTGGTTTGGTCGCTTGGAGGCTAAGCCTGCCCCCTCTGTCTTCTGATCCTAGCTTCGCCCCTGACGATGACAACGGTGACCTCCTTCTTCCCCGCTGAAACAACAAACAACTGCCAACTTGTGTGCCGCAACTAGCTAGTACACACTTTGAGAGGCACATGGAGACGAGTAAACAAGAGATCTAATGGAGCCATGGAGATTGGTCCTAGTACTAGCAGAGCACCAATGCACGGTATGCATGCACCATACCAAAAATTCGATGCAGCACCCATGCATGTTGGCAGTTAGCGTGCATGCATTCTATCTTTATCACCAACAGGCCGGACAATATATACTCTATATAAATTCCTCCCAGTTCGTCTCACTGCGTTTGCATGCCTCAGAGTTGAGACCATCATGCATGCAGCATGATGAGCGACGAGTGGATGAAGTTCTCGGATCTCGATGCGCCTGGCCTCGAGTTTGGAACGGAATCTATCTAGGCTAAGTAAATCTAGTACGTATCTAGTAAGCAGGACAGAGAAGTTTGATCTCTCGATGTCCATGACCAGAACATGTAGAAGGCCGAGAAGGACACTCATTTGTAGCTAGCCTTTAGTTCAAAATGGCCAGAGTAAACAGTTTTATGGCGGTCAGGAAAAGAAGAAATATTATCTACACGTACACAATGTGTCGTCTATATAGTCATATAGATATAGATCAATCCAAGTGCTGAAGTTAGTCAATCTCAAGCTAGCAGCAGCAACAGCAGCTAGCAAGTACGTCCAATCGATCAGCTAACAGTGTGTGTAGTGTAAAGAGTAGAGGAGCGTTTTTTTTTCACTTAATTGGGAGTGTAAGCAGCAGTAATACGAGGAATCCAATCGATCGGCTACAAGAAACCACCACCCCGGCCGGCGGCGCAAAACTGAAAAAGTCGCAACGCCCGGAGAGGGGGAGGGGCCGGGGGGAAAATGCTAGCTTCCCGGCAGATTTACAGTGCGGCTTCTTGATTCTCTCAGCGGGGATGGTGATGGCTCGACGGCGGCGGCGGCGGCGGGCAGTACCGGAGGGAGGAGGCCGATGGGGCGGTGGTGGCAGCTGTCGTGGCGGTGTTGGAGAATCCTGATGATGCTGCAGCGGACGACGGCAGGGCGGCAGGAGGAGGAGCTGCTGCTGCCACCTGCCATGCCCAGCTGGGAACAGCCCCTGCAGGCCTCCTGTGGAGATCTCCTGATGCACTCATCTGCATTGGTGCAACACAAGTTCATTCACTGACATAGTACGATTAGGATTGACTCAAGAACAAAATGAACAGCTCAGTGATCCTAATTAATAATACTTTCTGATGATCCAAGCTTGCTCCTGTCCCAAGTATCATATTTTCTTTTCGCCTTTCGTTAAAAAAAACTCTTTTCATGCATTTTGAAGGAAGGTTTGAAAAATAGTCACACTTGTATTATAAATTAACACATAAATATATAACAGACAGGACAGTTGACCGATGATTTGGTAATCCGGCCTAAAGGTCCTTGGAACAGACAGGTTTGAACTGCTGCTGCATCTCGATCAGTAGCTGTCACCTAACCTCATGGTTTGTGAAGACGAAGAAGGGGTGAGGCGGCTGCGCAGGCCAGGCCGGCGGATGCTCAGCCACGAGAGGAGACAGCTGACGAGGGCGGCCCGGTAGCTCAGAGGGAGCATCGTCGATCTGCATCATCATCAGAGGGCAAAAGGATTTCGTTATTTTGTGCAGAAGCACAAGTACGTACATCAGGTAGGCAATGAAATTCGACAAGAAAGTAAACTTTTTTTACTGGTTTTGTTTGATACTAGCTTGTCAAGGTATATCTATCGTTAGCGCTTGCCTTGGTTTTCTTCAGTTCGGAGCCCTCGAATGGTCCGTGGTGGAGCTGCAGACCTAGGCAGCTGTTCTTGTCTCTTTGGGGGCTCGGCTGAGATATGCTCAGGTTCAGATCGACATCAGCAACTGCAGAAGAAGCAGTAAGATCCAAGCAGTTTAATAGCCAATAATACCTGAAGATATATATATGCAGAAAGAAAATACGTACCTTCAGTCGGCAGCTCCCCGTGATACGTGCTCGGCTCGAAGTTCGTCACGGCCTCTCTGCCATTGCATTTGATGGCGGCCTTGTCGTAGGCTCTGGATTTCGAAGAAAGAAAGAAAAAAGACACGAAGAGGAATCGAGTCGGTACTCAACCCTTTGGAAATTAAAAGACATGATTATGCATATATGAACGGCAGAATCCAAGATGAAGAACCTTGCAGCCTCTACTTCGCTGTCGAATAGCCCAAGGTATATGTACCTGCACCCAAGCACGGCGTTCCCACCGGTGAGGATTGGAGGAATTCCCTAGCCACTACTTCCCTTTTTTTTTATCTTCTGATTGAAACAACCAGCTACATACATAAACATGCAGCTAACCTATGTATACTTTTACTGAACAATACATATATACTTATATAGTCAACCAGTACTAAATCCTACATATATAGGATTAGGAGGAAAGGCACAACTAAGGTTGAATCATCACTGCATGCTATAAAAAAAAGAAAAAGAAAAGAAGCGTTGGTTGGTTCTTACTTCTTGCCGAGGAACTGCCCCATGCGCGCCTCCCAGCGGCCGCACTTGTGCAGGGTGACGCCTCTGTACCTGGAGCTGCCTCTCGAGAAGCCGGTGCTCTGACGGCGCAGGACGTGCACGAACTCCTCCTTGGACAGGCTCCCCATCTGCTTCATGTCGTCCTCGTAGTCGCTGAGGTTGAAGTTGATGTCGGCGTCGACGCCGCGGAACTTGATCGCCGCCCGGTCGTACGCCCTGCGAGTTCCAGGAGCCAGAGACTCGTTAATCAATCAATTCGGTCAGAGACTCACATGACGAAGAATTCTGGGCGTCCAGTCCAGTGCGTGCCTTGCAGCGGCGTGAGCGGTGTCGAATCCACCTGCGTATATCGGCCAGCAGCCGGACCACCACTGAATCGGTTAGCTAGGCCATTCGAGATGGGATGGGATAAGGAACTAAAAGGGGAAAAATCTTTGGGAACGCAAAAGAGATCTGCTCTTGCTCACCTAGGTACACCTGCTTGCCGCAATCCCTGCGTCGCGGGAGAAGAGGAGGAAGACGGAGAGTTTGTGTCAGAAATTAATGAGAGTCGGAAGCAATCGGTGTGGTGTGGCTAGTTGTAGACAGTGGTAGTACTGACCAGATGTGGGACTCCCAGCGGCCTGTGCGGCGGTAGAAGGTGACGCCGCGGTACTGCGAGCTGCGGGAGCGCGGGCCGCGGCGGCTCTTCTTGGCCGGCGGCGGCGCGGCGTGTGGGTGCGGCACGATCCTGGGGCCCGGCGCCTGTTGCTGCTGCAGGTCGGCGCGGAAGAAGCCGAGCTCGGCCCAATGCCGCGGCGTCGGGGCCGGCGGACCGGCGCCGGCCGGGAACAGCTCGCGGGTCACGAGCTGCTGCTGGTGCTGGTGGCGGTGGCGAGGAGGAGGCGATGGCGTGGCGTCCTCGTCCTCGTCCGCGCCGGCCGCGTCGCTATCGCTCCGGATGAGGATGCTGAACTCCAGCACGGCCGGCGTTGAGCTAGATCCCTCCTCCGCCGGCGCGGGCGCGCCGCCCGCCGACGCCGCTTCCGACGCGTTCAGCACCGACGACCCCGAGTCGCTCGCCTCCATCTCCACCGGCGGCGGCGCCTCGGCCACGTTCAGATCCAACTGCATCTCCTGCTCCTGCTCCCCTCCCCTCCAAGCTTACAACTCGCAAGCGGCAGCCCGCCACCGATCCCCAGTCGCAACTGGGCTGCTAACTACCTGGCGAACTGGTGGTGTCTACTTCAAGAAGAAGAACCAGAGGAGGAAGAGGTAGAAGCAGGAGAGTGCCGAGTCGTTGTTGCGGTACATTTAGGCTCCACGACCGCGAGAGCTGATGCCTCCTCACTCCCGATCCCTGACGACCATCCTGCACGCAACCCCGGAGACTGCAGGGGCGGCACGACCCTAGCCACTGTACTGTCGCTTCACGACTCAAGAACACCGTACCCGGACCACCAATCAGCAATCTCAGTTATCCTTTAATTTCTTTCGTTCCTAGCTAGAGCTAGCAAAGCTAGGGGGTGAAGAGGACGACCGGTTAGCTAGCTAAAGGCGGCGGGTTTTTTTTTACAGGAAAGAACGGGGGTCTTTCGGTGCTCCGGCGGCTGGCCGGCCGGCGGTGGCGGTGCGCAACGGAGCTGAGGAAGGAGGGTGGGGCGGAGAGAGAGGAGAAAAGGAGGCGGGTAATATATAGATAGAAGAGAGACTGGGGTCACCGGCGGTGGGCGGTGGCAGCCGGTTAACCTTAAAATCCTTCCTGATTTGGGCACCCTGCTCGGCCGATTTGGTGGGTGGGGCTGCCTGCGGGCCTGGATTTGTCATTTCTCCACTCCACTGGTCCACTCCACCCCCACCCCAGTAATGAAAGCACGAGGAGAGAGAGAGAAAGCAATGGGTCTCGGATGACGATGATACGATCCTTTGCCATGCCTTGTTGCCTTATGGCTATGCTATTTTGTGCTGGGAGAAAAATATCCTCCTATCGTTTGTCAATGGGGAATTTTTCATCGAATTTGTAAACCCACACCCAGAAGCGTCCTCCCAAGTTGAGAGGCCCTGTGCAAAAGATAGTAAAAAAATATTGGACTATTTAAAATTGTATTCTTAGTTTTGTCACTTTCCACATTTTTATCATTAAATGCGATTTTACTCAGTTTTGCTCCTCTGCTTTATAAAATTTAGAATGTCAACATAGCAATTTTTTAAACAAAATCTTAGAGGAAACTCAACGTCACGAATTGGTCACTTGCATCAAAGCATATTGACATATTGTCTACCTCTTTTAACTGTGTCTTCTTAAGATAGTGACAATAAGATCTCAATCTTTTTTATCTAATGACTACAATGTGCTGGAGGTAAATAGTTTGAATAACAATAAGAACAGATCGATTTCAACGCTTTTACGATTCTATGCTATATGTTGGTAAATATTTTATATAAAATAATATTTTTTATTTATATTGTATATAAAGATTGTTATAAATTTTGGGGCCCTATGGTTTTGGAGGCCTTGTGCGATCGCACGGTAGGCACGCCCACAAGGACGCCCCCGCACCTATTCTGATGAAGTTATACTCATCCTGATTCTCATACTTATACTCATCATAGGTATAGGATTCATCATATACTCATCCTCATTTGGATATCGAGTCTCCAATGGGTCCCCATACCCTGACATGAAAATGTTGGTCACTCGTTTTTAATTGTTGTACACAATAAAAAACAAGGCAACACATTATTAAAAAAGATGTTATCCTTCGTACTTAAAGAGTTTGTCCTTCGGGACATCCAAGTAAAGTACGAAGGTTATTATATATAATATATAGGATTGTCAGAGGATAAAGATAAAGATTACACACATGGCTATAACAAAGCTAGATAAGATTACTTATCTCAAACAACTTGGGATTTCTTTCTTTATATGAAACGAATTTACAATAGTACCTTCGGCTTTTTGATGAGGAGAAAACCCGAAGGTACTTAGAAGAAAAAGGATTATACAGAGTTGTTCCTCATTGTTCCCAAGAGGCGCCTCATGCAGGGCACTATTTATCTATTTATAGTGTGGTGGTACAATTTCGTGTAAAGTTACAAACATGTCCATAAAACTTGTTCACATAGTTTACAAATTATGTAAGGGCAGTATCGTCTTTCTGTCTTTTTTGCTTTGGATACAGAGTCTTGAAAACACCATATCCCGGCCTTGTTCCACTTCTGCCTTCGTTTCCTTGTGTTGTTATGACGAAGCTAACATCTTCGTCTTCCTCCATGTCCTGCTCCGAAGGTATTCAATACCAAAGCTCCTGCAACACTTAAGGATGTGCTAACAACCAATGGTTAAATGTGTTTTTGAGGACCTTTGAAAGACGAAGGACCCCAACAAAAAGCATTATCACATACATATGACATTATGTCACATTCGTTTTTAGAAGACAAATTGGATGTGAACCATGTACGTGCTAGAATTAGAACTGACGTACACAACGATTACATAAATGAACATCATTGCACAGTGTTCAAATAATGATATAAAGAGGTATTAACTTATTACTGAAAGGGAAATGTGCCTTTGGGCCATTTCTATAATGTTTTGGTGATTAAGTGCCCAACACGTTTAATTAAGTTCTTATGTGCCAAATAAAGTGAGAAGTGAAAATCAAGGCAAAAGGTATGTTTCTAGACTTGGTGAATTGTTTTATGTACTAACATGGTTATCCAAGTGCTAGAAACAGTGACTAAAAAAGAAGGGAGAAAAAGGGAAAAGCTTGGCTCTGTGCAGCCAATCTTGTGCTCGGTCTCGCACACGGGACTGTCCGGTGGTGCACCGGACAATGTCCAATGGTGCACCGGACAGTGTCCGGTGCGCCAGGCTGGTCCACTGTGAACTCGCCGCTCTCGGGTTTCGACGGCGGCGTACGACTATAATTCACCGGACTGTCCGGTGGTGCACCGGACTGTCCGGTGAGCCAACGGTCGCCTGAGCAACGGTCGGCCACGCAATCTTCGCGCGACACGTGGACTGCTCCAACGGTCAGCTGGTGCACCGGACTGTCCGGTGTGCACCGGACTGTGTCCGGTGCGCCAATCAGCCCAGAGGAGCAACGGTCGGATATGCCAAATTTGGAAGGAGATCGCGCACCGAACAATCTACAGGACCTGTCCGGTGCGCCACTCGACAGAAGGCAAGGATAGCATTCCATGTTGATCTCCAACGGCTCTTAGGTGTCTTGGGGCTATAAAAGGGACCTCTAGGCGCATGGAGGAAACATCTAAGCATCCACTAAGCATTCTAAGACTCCCACACTCCGCCTCCTCGCATTTGATCGATTGTGTTAGTGATTTGAGCTCCGTTCGAGTTGTGAACTCTCTGTGCTACTTTTCGAGCTCAAGTCTTGGCTTGTGTGCGTGTGTGTGCTGCGAAATTGTGTTGTGTGTGCGTTGCTTCTCCCAACCTTACTCCGTGCTTTCTTTGTGATCCTAATTGTAAGGGCGAGAGACTCCAAACTGTGGAGATTTCTCGCAATCGGGAAGATACTCTAAAGGAAAAGACCGTGGTATTCAAGTTGATCATCAGATCACTTGAAAGGGATTGAGTGCAACCCTCGTCCATTGAGACGCCACAACGTGGAAGTAGGCAAGTGTTACTTGGCTGAACCACATGATAAAATCGCATGTCTCTTGTGATTGCTTTCTCTGTGATTGTTTTGTCCACAAGAACTCGCCTCTCAACTACTTAGTCGCACTAACACTTTTATAACTAAGTTTTGTGGCTATTTAGTGTTTAATTTTACAGGATCACCTATTCACCTCCCTCTAGGTGCTCTCAATTGGTATCAGAGTCGTACTCTTCATCTAAGGGACTAACCGCCCGAAGAGATGGATCCTAAAGAAAAGGGGATGGTGGTCAACGACAAGGAAAAGGAGTTCGTCTTCAACGAGCCAAGAGACGACAAGCCTACTGACTCAGGCTCGAGTCAAAAGAAGAGAGACGGGAATAAGAAGAGGCGCATCAAGAAGATCATCTACTACGACAGCGATGCCTCGTCTTCTTCACCACACGACGACGACGACTCTTCAAAGAAGAAAACGGTTAATCAAAACTATTCATTTGATTATTCTCGTATTCCATTTAATTCAAATGCTCATTTGCTATCAATTCCACTTGGGAAACCTCCACACTTTGATGGAGAAGACTACTCTTTCTGGAGTCATAAAATGCGTCGTCATCTATTTTCTCTCCATCCTAGTATCTGGGAGATTGTTGAAAATGGAATGCATTTTGATAGTACTGACAATTCCGTTTTCATAAATGAGAAAATTCATAAAAATGCACAAGCTACTACTGTCTTGCTAGCTTCACTTTGCAGGGATGAATATAATAAGGTGAGTGGCTTGTACAACGCCAAGCAAATCTGGGACACCCTCAAGATATCTCATGAGAGAAACAATTCCACTATGATCACAAAGATGGAACTAGTGGAAGGCGAGCTGGGGAGGTTCGCGATGATAAGAGGAGAGGAGCCAACTCAGACCTACAACAGGCTCAAGACTCTCATCAACAAGATCCGAAGCTATGGAAGCACAAGATGGATGGATCATGATGTTGTCCGACTCATGCTAAGGTCATTTACTGTAATTGACCCCCATCTTGTCAATCTTATTCGCGAGAATCCCAGGTACACCAAGATGACGCCCGAGGAGATTCTTGGAAAATTTGTGAGCGGCCACATGATGGTGAAGGAGGCTCGATACGTGGACGATGCTCTAAACGGTCCACTACCCGTCTACGAGCCTCAACCTGTTGCTCTTAAGGCAACCAGTAGCAGGGAGGCGCTTCCAAGCAAGGTGGCACAAGTGGAGGCTGCTGGCCTCAACGAGGATGAGATGGCGCTTACCATCAAGCGCTTCAAGACCGCGCTTAAAGGACACAAGGAGTATCCCAACAAGAACAAAACAAGGGGAAAGCGCTCCTGCTTTAAATGTGGTAAGACTGGTCACTTTATTGCAAATTGTCCCGATAATGATAGTGACCAGGGACAAGAAAAGAGCGGGAAGAAGGAGAAAAAGAAGAACTACAGGAAGGAAAAGGGCGAGGCGCACCTTGGAAAGGAATGGGACTCGGACTGCTCCTCTTCCGAATCTGACGACGAAGGACTTGCTGCCTCGGCTTTCAACAAATCCTCACACTTCCCCAACGAATGCCATACATGTCTTATGGCCAAGGAGAAAAAGTTACGTGTTCGGGACACACCCAAGTACACTTCATCTAGTGATGAAGAATCCTCCGATGATGAAGTAGATTACTCTAGTTTATTTAAAGGTTTAGATAGAGCCAAAGCACAGAAAATTAATGAATTAATTGATGCTCTAAATGAAAAAGATAGATTGCTAGAGAAGCAAGAAGATATTTTGTATGAAGAGCATGACAAATTTGTTAGTGTTCAAAAATCTTTTGCTCTAGAAATTAAAAGAAATGAAATGTTATCCTCTGAGTAGTCTGCTTGCCATGAATCTGTCTCCAGTTTAAGGAGTTTAAATGATGATTTAAATGCTAAGCTAGAGGAAGTTAATAAATCTAGTTCATGTGTAGAGCATGTTTTTATTTGTAATAGATGTAAGGATTTTGATGTTGATGCCTGTAATGAACATATTGTTTCTATTACAAAATTAAGTAATGAGGTGGCAAGTCTTAATGCTCAACTTAAGACTTGCAAGGATGATTTTAATAAATTGAAATTTGCTAGGGATGCCTACACTATTGGTAGACACCCACTACACCATGACACAATATTGCCAACGGATTGTCTGATGGTAAAACACCTAAATAGCGTCGCACAGTCCGTCGGTAAAGAGCTTTGCCGACAGATAATGTGTGTCGGCGAAAGTCCTGTCGGCAATAACCTTTACCGATAGACATAGATCTACCGACAGACTACCTGTCGGTAATGTTTATATTATTGCCGACAGACATATCTTTGCCGTCAGACAAATTTGTGCCGACAGATTCTTGTGCCAACAGCTTGTGTGTCGCTAAAAGTCTATATACCGACAGATTGTCTGATGTTATTCCCTATGTGTAGTTAAAAAAACATGTATACAAATATATGCTAATGAAACAAATAATAAACTGATTATGATGCACATTACAGGACAACTTGAATAATATGTAGCTCAGAATATATGAAATTTGATTACTAAAAGAAAGAGATCAATCTTTGACTTTGAATTCCAACGTATATTGTTTTGGAACACAATTTGTGTGATGAACATATAAAAAAATAATAGCATACATGTTTTCTAAATTCTGAAGTGAACTTTTAGTTCAATTACATGCAAAGTCTAAAGATTCATCTAGCTAGCAAACTAAAATCTCTCCATCAGCTGGGTGATGTTACGCCAACGGCTAGCATGCATGCGAGTAATCATTTTTTCACACACTTCAAGCACTCCTGATTCTTGCTTCCAGCACCTCCCCTACAACATATTTTGATAATTTGTCAATTACTATATATATCAACAGGTCTATAAACTCCCAACAGAAAATTCAAACTGAAAGTTTAATAAAAGTATTAAATTGCAAAAAGTTCGGTGATACTGCTGATGAAAGTAAATCACAAAGATGAAAGTAAATCACAAAGTTCGGTGTACTGTAGATGAAAGTTTAAGGGTGAATGGAGAGATGGAGTTTTATGAAGTCATTTAGGTGGGCACATACTATACCTTGACAACAGCAGCATGCGTACTTTGTCGGTATTAGCAAAGATGGGCCAAAAGATCACCGAATAAGTTCTGAAGAGGACGAAACAGAGACATGATTTTGGACATTAAAAATTAAGACAAAATAGAGACAACATGCAGAAAATATATGAAGAAAATAGTATGAAATTTATGGAATTTCTATGTAAGGACGTCGCTTCAGTTAGCTCACTCATCCAGATCAAACAACTGAACTTTGGTTCCTCTAGAACCTCCTTCACAGATTTTGGAGATTTAGGAGACAGGGGGCGATCTGGCTCAAAGAGGCATGCTCACTGTTGGACACAAAATAGAGCCTCTCGAGCATGACAAGGGACTCCTATATATCCATAGTGCCTCTCAGGAGTATGACAACAGTTAGCTCACTCATCCAAAAGCTATGGTCACGTTTGGTTAGCTCTACCAAGGACAACTAGGCTCCTCCGGTGCAAGCACACATGATTGGTTGGGTGCGCTTGCAATCTAGCCAGGCTGAGCATGTGCAGAAGGTTCCGCCGGGCCTGGCTCTCTCTGTGCAAGATTTTTATCCGTTTCTATGGAGCCTGGCTAATCATGGGAACCAAACAAAGACTCTGTCAGACCAAGCTAATAGTGTATGAGAAAGCAAACAGATTCTTTGCACGAGCCAGGAAAAATTGCAAACGATAAAATGTGGCAGAATTGCTTCAAGAAAAGGCAGAATTGCTTCTCTATCCATTATCCTCGTTCTGAGGCTATGCTTCCATCCAACACAGAGCACCAATCCTTTCAGGTTCTAAACTTTATAAAAGATCGATCCCAGAAAGGCTGAGTTACAAATCTTGATAAAACAGAACCCAGGAAGATCGATCCCAGGTACATTGATGGCTAAAACATCAAAAGAGAAAAGAAACTAACCTAGGTCTAGTCAGGAATTTTGACTTAGACTAAGTAACTTGGACAGGGACCCCTAGACTTGGAAGACCGACTCAGACTTAGCTAGGTTCAAGAAAGTTTGGTCCACACATCATGATCAGAACAAGTGGCGCCTTCACTAAAAATACAAGTCTAAAACTAAACTATAAACTGTTGTAAACTGTAAACTATTTACCTGCTGTAAACTAGATGTCATTTATTTCAAGAGTCTGAAAACATATTTTCAGGCAAAATATTTACCTGCTGCTGTAGAACCTTGGGTCAATGTTGATTTTTTGTTACGACCCATCTAAAAATACAGAACATTAGAAGCTTGTTCCATTAATTACATAAATAAAAGACAAGGTTGTAGTATTACCTTGTTTGTTGGCCATGCAACGGGCATAAAAAGAGCATCCCCCATACTCTCTACACCTAAGTATGGTCGTGGCAGAGTACTTTCCCTTTTTAGCACGCGAGTCACAAAAACCTGTGTGAACTCCCTTCCAAGAGGAACATCTGCAACCTTAGTGGTTGGGTCGGTTGAGATAATATTTGCTATTGCAACAGGAACTTCTGATCTCATCATAGAATATAATATGACTTCTTTACCAACCTAATAAAATATGCGAAGTAAGATTACAAAGTTCAAATAATGAAACATAAATATGAAGTGATAGATGAGAAATTACATGATTATCGTCTGCATTTTGAGGTGATCCATGATTTCTTTGAGGTACCATTGTTGCAATGTCTCGCCTGCGACTTTGCTCTTCAATAGTATTAACATCTTCACGATTCCTTAGACGGCCCACAGTGCTTGCAACTCGCCTAGTAAGCTGCAAGTCATCTTCAACCATATTTTGTGAATAGTCATTACCATTGTAATCATGTGCCACCTCATCTGACCGATGCACCCTTGAGTTCTAAAGAAAAATAAAAAGGGAAAAAGTGTTAGTGAGATAAAGGAAACAAGCCTAATTAACTGGATAGACGACGAACTGCTCGATATATGCTACACTGACTAAACATATGCAATAATATCACCTGTCGAGAATTAGACCCATGTTGTGATGGGCTTTCTATATGTTTCACCCCTTGAGCTGCTACCATCATTTGATAAATTTGATCCATTTTTTCTTTCATTTGATTCATATCCTGTCTTAAGGCTCTAACCTCTTGCTCAGACTGACTGCGAGCTTGCAATGCCATTTGAAGCTTTGTTGATATTTTCATTTGAGTTCCAGGGGTGCCTACATCTTGTGGAGTTGGTCCTAAGCCTAAACCACGAATACGACCTCTTGGTTCTTTCTCTCCAAAAACATGTGCATATAAATCACCATCTTCAATACTTCTGTCCTTCAGTTCTGGGTTCTCAGCAACAGCTTCTTCAAATTTATTCTTAAGAGAACCACACATATGTTATATTTTGTTCACTTATATTTTAATTATTACATAAATCAAAAATATGTGTACTCACAATGAATATTTCTGCTCCAGGTAGAGGCACAATATCCCCTTCTTTGTTCTTACGCGTGTGTGTTCTAACATATATTTCATCTCTTCTCGCAGGGCATCCTTGTTGCTCGGCCTACAAGAAAAAATGATTTGGTCCAGTAATTGACTAGATTTTTCATAAATTAAACTAATGATTATACAAACTAGTGATTATAATTTTTTTTACCAGATCATGCCCCACACGAGCATAACTCTTGCTGCCAGCTGCATGCGACATAGTCAGCTTTGAACGGTTATCTTTACCTCTGTTTGTACGAACCTACAACATAAATATGAATATATCAAAACAATAATACAAATTCATTCATACAAAAGTTTAATGAAGGTTTATATCTCAAAAAAGAATTAAAAACAAATCAGCATGTACCTCGGCTTCTGGAGACATCCAATAAGTTATCAACCACTCCCAATCAGATTCTTTCACCCTTTCATCCCTTTTAGCAATAAGCTCTTTAAAACTCAATGTTTCATCAAAATATTTGTTCTTTAGGTCAGCCTTAAACTCTCTCCACTTTTTTGCTGCAGATGTTATAACATAATCTATACCAGATTCATCCACTTCATAGTATTCCTGTTTCAACAAAAATGTAGTTGCTTACCAAATCTACTGACAATAGGCTAAGACAAATTATCTCACTAAATCAGATTACCTTCACTTTTGTCCATAACTCAAACTTCTTTTTAGAATCAACTAGTCTCCAATCCTCACAAGAAATCGGGATATTTTTCCTCACCAAAGTTCCTATGAAATTACCAAACTCTTTGCTATTCCTACCAACTGGTTGTCCATATTCATTAACGGGGCGTTTGGATCCCTTCATTTTAGAGGAATTGGAATTCACTTAATAAAGTAACTTATTTAGTTTGGAATTTGACATTCTACCACTTTCTAAAGTTCAGATATAAGCTTATCTCAAATTCATGGGGTGGAGGGTGGGAAATGATTTTATGCATTACTAGAATTGGTTTCTAATCTATAACTTACATGACACTCTTCGTCTCACTCCCCTATAGTAAAAATGTAGCACATAAATATCTCCGACATCTTGCTAATAATAGTATATAAATATACTTTGCATAAAACCGAATTAGCTTAATTGATATATGCCTAAATTACTATTATTAGAATGGAATTCAATTCCAATGATCCAAACAGAGTGTAAGGGTAATGCAGATTTTAGGCCCACCACTACTTGAATATATGTTCTTCTTCAAGGTTGGGCCCCTTCCTTTCTTTATATTTCGATGCCCAATAGGTTGCTCTGCTTATTACAGGAGATAAAACAGATGAAAACCTTTGTTCATAACTATTTTCAAAATTGCTACAATAAATTTAAAGTTTGTTTGATTTTTACCTTCATCATTGATGGGGTTTTCAGATTCTTCGTAACTATTTTCAGATTCTTCATCAACAATATCCCTTTCAGTCCTTGATCACAAAGTAGGTCCATTAGTTGAAGCTGCTAATGTCCTTGTCTACACTCAAAGAAATGAAAACATTAAAACTTAAGGTTCAGAAATTAAAGCAGTCAACCAATTGCCAGTGAAGCAGCAGAAATTTCAAGCAGTAATATAGTTGTAATATAAACTACCCACACAACAGTAATATTAAGTGCCAGCAGTGCATGGCTGACCCACACGGCAAACATGGGTCTTTGGAGAAAACAAACTACCCAAGCTCAAGAAACTGAGCAATTCGACATCAGGGGAATTGTAAATGAGTTTAAGAATACTATTTGTGCATATCAACACCAGAAAGAAGGAATGGACATTGAAGTGTCCCATGTAAAAAGAAAAGAAATCCCTTTGTTTGTTTTTCCTGGTGGAGTGCGTCCTTCTCGTACTTCTAGAACAACGCACAAGAACAGCCGTGCCATTCCAACACGTGATGTTTCAGCTGATGATCAAGTGGGAAACCTATTGGGCGTTGCCAGTTGTAGTGATGCTCAACATGTACCATGTAAAGGCAGTTATATGAAACAACCAGAACCAGATTTTGCTGGAGGCTTTCAGTTGCCAGGAAGTATTTCTCTGTTGCCCCCTAGCTTACCCAATAAAGTAGTTCTGAATGGGTCTGCTAATTTTCATGCAGAATCTATTGAGAGTGAACATCCAGAACACTATCAGGAAAGTAAGTTTGCGGCTGTGCAGAATACCGTGTGCCTTGTAGTCAAGCAACCTAACAGTTTGCTCCCAAATTCAAACAACGATTCACAATTGTATGGATCTGATTCCTCTCTTAACAGTTCAAAAAGGGAATGTGCAGGCGGTGCTGCAAACAACTTGCTGAAGTTATCCCCAGCTATTCCAGCCACACCTGATGAACTTGATGAGCTGGTATCCTATCAAACTAATCAGAAAGATGTAAATGCTGAAAATAACTTGGAGATCGGTTCTGAAAATAACTTGGAACAAATATGCAGTCTGAGGCCCCAAGAATCTAATAATAATCTGAAGCGTAAAGTCAATCAAGAGCTTGAGGTATGATATTCTCCGACAAACCAATACCTGATTTTTCTCTGCCCTTCCCTATGAGCTGTGACCTTGCATTTTTCTATAGTTTCAGTTAGAATGCCCAGTTACTGTGATATAGTGGCAATTAATAAAATGTAAATACAATCTATTTACATGGTTTCATTTTCCAATTACATGCATACCTACATGTTAGAACAGGAATTGGATGAGTCGAAAAAAGAGCAGTACTGGAAAATTCATGTTCTGTCTCCGCAGTAAGAGGTAATCTGCCGTCATGCTGATCTGTCTCCGCCGTAAGAGGTAATCTGACGTTCTGGTGATCGGTTCCGTAGCAGTACTGGAAATTTTCGTCGTGATGCTTCTATAACTGAACTGGGAGTGATGTGACTTCTATGAGTAGTTGCTTATTAGCCTACAGAAATATAGGGATCCGGAGACTGGTTATATCTCATGGCAGTTTTTGTTTCACCAATATCGTTTTATGGCGCTGACATAAAAACAGATATTCGTGCAACTGAAGAACGATGTGACTTCTGGTTTATGTTACTGCTACGGCACGGCCTCGTGTCCCTTTTTTGACCTAATAATGGTCCATCCTCTGCTGATGAGTGCGCTACTTCGCTTACTTGAAATTACTTGATGTCTTGGTGATGCTTTCTACATTGTGTGATTGGTGGGTGAATTCATAAAATTAACTCAGCAGTTGCCATGTATTGCATCTGATTACAATTGTATATACTAGGTTTGTTTATGAGTTATGCTTCTTGATGCCTTCACCACTTATGTTCCTCTGCTTAGGCACTGTTTGGTCAATTAGAGGTGTGCTCCGTGTTTTTGTTTGTGCGCTAGCAATATTTATCTTCTTTTACTACACCCCTCCTCGATTTCAGTCGTCTGGACATTAATTCAGTCAACTGCAGTTAGTGGTGGTGCGATTTTTCCTGGTGAGATACTGTCAATCATCAGCGCCATAAAAAACTGTTTAGCATAGCAGGGTTGGCGTAGGCAGACTTGAGGATAGCATCACTGTCGGGGATGGGGCGATCTCAGGAGGGAGGGGCTGCAATGTTTTGGCTGACAATGGGTTGAAGAACACAGGGTGAAAGAACAGTAGCGCTGTTGATCTGAACAGTTGGCAGAACGTCAGATTACCTCTTACGGCGGAGACAGAACAGGAATTACACGGTCGTCTTACGCAAAAAGAGCAGGAATTGGATGAGTCGAAAAAAATGAACTTTGAGTTATGCAAAACAGTGGAGTTCCTTGAGGTAAAACTAGTTAGTAAATTGGCTATGTCATCTTCAACAAAGCAAATCAGCAACTGAGTCATCATCAAGGAACATGCCCCACACTTATCTCCTCTCTGCACTCACGGTAGTTAAAAAATATTTCCAATACTCCACTTTCGAATCCCAAGTTAACTCTATCTACAAGCTGCCCAGAATCTGCTAGAAAGGATAAGGGATCAGGATATTCTTCAGACATTTTGAAAAAGAAAAACTAGAATCTGATCAATCTACTGAAATATTAATTTCCTCCCCACTTCCCTTCGAATTCCACATAAGGACAGACCTTGCCCATTACACCAAACTTGTTCACCAAGTATTGGTCTTCCACTTTGCTATAACATTACATATCTAATAATACATGAATTTTGTGTTACATTGCCCCAAAGTCAAGCATCCTGCCCTGGTTTTTATTTCTGTTATCTGAAACCAACTCCATCTGCACAGTCTGACAGGGCAAATTGGGAATCACTTTCCTCACATTTTGTGTAGCACCAAGCCATACAACCTATAAGAAGGTCTATGGTCTACCAACTTACTACAGAAGCTTCAGCCAAAAACTGCATGGTTTGAGTACCAAAGAGCCCCAATCTAGGTGCCACATGCAGTCCTATGGTTCTTCAGCGACTGAATAACCCTCAGTTGCCACTACCTGTCAGTCCATATGAGCATTGATTTTCTTTTAAATTTTTTATGTAGTGTCAGGCTTAATTACCTCAGTCCCCTTATTCTTCTTGAATTAAGCTACCACTTACCAAAGATACCTTTGCCCAAATCCCTACAACTAAGCTACAGGAACCCTCCAAGGTTTGAGTCAAACACTGAAATTGGCACTGACTGCTATTTATCATCTGAAAATCCCAAGGGCCTAACAGCCCATTTTTAATGGTCACTGGTGAATTTATGTGGCTATGGCAGAAAAATCTAGTTACTTGTGACTGGTGAATTTCAATGGTCACTGGTGAACTCAATGGTCACTGAGTCTGAAATTACAAGCAGTGAAGCAGCAGAAATGAAAGTCTGAAATTGGAATGGAAATATAGCAGTAGCAGCAGAACTGAAAGTCTGAAACTGAAATATTGGAAAGAAAGTACAAGCAGTATTAAATAGATTGTGGTACTATTAAATTAAATGTAAAAAACATGAACTTATTAAATAGGGAAATACATTAACCTTATGTTTCTTATTGGCTTGATGTGATCCATTTGCTTCTTCACTAACCATAGTACTAGGTACATGGAGATTAAGAGATCTCATCCGCTTCAAATTTTCTTTTATGTTGGCAGCCCTTTGTAGTTCATATTCATTGACCTCCGTTTCTTTACCCATTCCTCTTCCTCTTACAAACTTTCCTCCTAAATCAAGACATAAAGAGATTACAATCAAGATTCAAGACAAAGAGATTACAACGTAAAATGAAACATTTTTGCGTAAACAGATATAAACATATCTTACTTTCTAGGTTGGTTTTCAGCAACCATTATTCCATCTATATCAGTCCTAACACAACTACCACCGATAGATACATTCACTTGCGTGTTTGCATCCAAATCTGGCAAGAAAGAACCTATTTCTGTACTATTGTCTAGCCTTTCTTCCATATCATACATGTCACGTTGTTTTGACTTTAAAACAGCAAACCAATCAGCATCAATAGGATCTTGCACATAGTAAACTTGAGTTGCCTGAGATGCAAAAATAAATGGCTCATCTAATTCCTTGTCACCGGTATTGAATAAATGCTTGAAGTTGACCATTGTCACCCCAAACTTGTCTATTTTGACCCATTTGTCTCGTACTCGGTTATCAATCCAATCACATTTGAACAATACTATTTTTCCCTGGTGATGGTAGTTCAGCTCAAGAATGTCTTTTATAACACCATAATAAGTTTTGCTCATTGATACTGGGTTATTATTGTTTGTCCCATCAAAACTTGTTGCATGTGTAACTAGGGCTACACCACTACACTGCACTGACCTACCCACATCATAAGAATGTGTATGGAAATTTATCCCATTTATAGAATAACTATCATAAGAATGTGCAACCATGTTAGGCTCCTTAGCTAATATTGTTATCTCCTCAGGTACTTCCTCACTCGTTGTTTCCACCTGATGATATTGAAGATTGTTATTGCACTAAAAAAATAATGTGGAACTATACTCTATATAAACAGTTTCCTAGATACTTACGTGTGACTTAAACCACTCGTGAAAAGTCTCATAGTGTAAACGACTGATTGCTCTTTGATTTTGATGACCAGCAGAGTAAAGGTATTCTATATGTTTACTAAACAAACATTATAATTTAGTAATCATGAAATAAATGGATGATATTGATTATAAAATATAATGTTCAACTTACTTCAAGTAAGGCTCTATATGGTCATAGTTGAACAAGACATATCTATGTGCTTGAAGCCATGTTTTGTGGTCTAATGTGACACTACGCTTACCAACCAATCCACGACCTATGTTATGGAAGAAAGGGGTGGTATTGATTAAATCAACATTGAAGCCATCATCATTTCTTTTTTTCCGGTTAAATCTAGTTTCACCATGTAAATAGCGAGAACAGAATGTGAGACTCTCATCAAATAGATAACTTTCTGCAATTGACCCCTCTGGGTGACTCCTAGTGCGAACATGGCCCTTACATCTCATTAAAAACCTATAAAGGAGAAATGGCATATATGTTAAACCTTCCTTTGAGTAAAACTAAGTTTAATTTATTGCTAAAATATTTTAAAATTTACCTCTCCACTGGGTACATATTACGAAATTGAACAGGGCCAGCAATTCTGACTTGAGTAGGGAGATGAACCATTAAGTGTACCATAATATCAAAAAAGGATGGCAAGAATATAGTCTCAAGAATGCTTAGAGTCTCAGCTATTTCTGACTCTAGCTTATGCATATCGCTTATACGAATAACTGGCGAATAGATTTGCTTGAAAAAATTGCTCACACGAATAAGTGCAGCACTAACTATTTCTGGTAAAATCCTTCTCACAGCAAGTGGGAGTAAATACTGTATCAAAACATGGTTATCATGGCTCTTTAGCCCAACAAGCTTCTTCTTCTTCACATCCACATTGTTTCTTATATCTGATGCATATCCATCTGGAAATTTTACTCCTTTCAGTACCTCACAAAATAACGTCTTCTCGGACGCACTCATTGTATATGATGCTGGTGGTAAATATAACTTGTCACCCACTAGAATAGGATGAAGCTCAGTTCGAATGCCTAGGGACTGAAGATCCAAACGATATTTCAAGTTATCCTTGGACTTTCGTTGAATGCCTAGGAGGGTGTTGACAATGTTATCACACACATTCTTCTCGATATGCATGACATCTAAATTATGTCGTAACATTAAATCCTTCCAATATGGAAGCCTAAAAAAATAGACCTCCTTTTCCATATGATAGTAGGCTCCCTTCCTTCTTTTATGCTTTCTTTTTATGTTGGCAACCTTTCCCATGCACTGTGTGCATATTCTCTGTTTGCAATAAAACTTCCTCTCCAGAAAGTGGTCTAGGCGTTGGCCTGTCCTCAACTTTACCATCAAACGAATCTAGATCAAATCTATATGGATGGTTTGGGCCCAGGAATCTACGGTGTCCCATATAACAATTTTTTGTACCTTGTTTCAATCGTAGAGAACATGTATATGAGTGGCATTCAATACATGCTACTTCACCTGATGTAGTACATGCTGCAATGTACCCTAGGCCTAGATAATCAGATATGGTCCATATTATTGCAGCACGTAATTGAAAATACTCATGCTTTGCAGAATCGTATGTTCTCACCCCTTCAACAAACATATCTAGCATATCATCAATTAGTGGCTCAAAATAAACATCTATATCACTACCAGGAGATCTACGGCCCGGAATCAGCAATGAGATAATGAAATTTGTTTGCTTCATACACAACCATGGTGCAAAGTTATATGGGATGAGAATAACAGGCCAAATGCTATAGCTAACATTCATGGACCTAAACGGATTAAAACCATCTGTAGCTAAAGCAAGTCTAATGTTGCGACTGTCAGAAGCAAACACTGGGTGCTTTTGGTCAAAATCCTTCCAGAGAGGTGAATCTGCAGGATGCCTTAGTAATCCATCTTGTATACGCTCCTCATCGTGCCACCTCATGTCACTTGCTGTCTTAGATGATAGAAATAACCTCTGAAGCCTTCTTTTTATTGGAAAATAGCGAAGAACTTTGCATGGAACCTTGTGTACACGTTTTCCATTTAAACTTCTCCTTTTTATTTCCAGCGTGACCTTTCACATGTGGGACATGCATCACAATTAGCATACTCCTTCCTAAACAAAATGCAATAATTTTCACATGCATCAATTTTGATATACCCGAGTCCTAGACACTTAATTACTTTCTTTACTTCATTGAAATTTTTTGGCAATGCCAAGCCATCAGGGAAAGCCTCCATTAGTAGATCTAGTAGCATATCAAAACTTTTATCTGTCCACCCTCCAAGCAATTTCAAGTGAAGAATTCTTATTAAGAAATGCAACTTTGAGAACTTCTTACACCCTGGGTATAGCTCTTGGGTATTATCTTTCACTAACTGATTGATGGCTTCTAAATCTACATCAGTTTCATCTAAACCATCAGATACTTCAAAATCCCCTTTATCATCTAGACCACCAGCCATGTCTTGAACCAAATTGGCTATGTCATCTTCATTTGAATTGTTTGCAGCCTCTATATCACTATAGTCATGACTATTAATAGGCATAGAGTCTGTTTCTCCATGATAAGTCCACCTTTTGTATCCCTCTTGAAAGCCATCACATATCAAGTGCGCACGAACTTCATTTTCATCTTTCCATAGAGAATTAACACATTTTCTACAAGGACATAGAATTCTATTTCCACCTATAGAATTGCTAAACGCAAACTCAATAAATCCAGCTATCCCATCTATGTAGACCTTCGTGTGCCTATAAATATTAGGTACAAAAATGATATGTTGGTCAAAGGTGATTACTACAAAAAATGGTTTATAGAACATTGTCAGAAATATACCTAGGTTCATTCATCCACCTTTTATCCATGTTGTACCTTAACAAATAATAAGATGAAATATACCCTTCCCAGCTTCACAATATTTGTGCAAAAAGGCTGGAAAAGGGGGAATCATTACAAGTATCAAAGATAAAAGCCGAATTTGTGACAAATAGTGTGATGGTAATATTTTAGCTTTCAATTTCAGTTCAATAAAGATATGAAGAGTCAAAAGAGACCAAGAACAACACTTCATCGTTTCTTTAAGCCAGTTGATTCTAGCACTTTGGTAGCTGCTGATGTCCATGCTGACTTGACATGTGGGCTAGTTAAGACAGGTAAAAGTGCTTCTTATCCAATGGTGGAAAGGTTGCTAAGATTAGTCATAACTCTTACAGTATCAACAACGACCACCAAAAGAGCTTTTTCAGCTATGAATAAAATTGGAGATGCCTTTCTCCGCGATTACTTGGTTGTTTACATTGAAAAAGAGTTGGCTGCGACTATCAGTTCTGATGACATCATTGATTCCTATGATCTTGCTAGTTCTCGGAAAGCTAAATTCAAGTTAATAAATATGTAATTTATTGGATAGAAGCTGGAACATATTGAACAGGTGTCTTTTTATCTCAAAACATATATTGGCATATTTTTACTTTTGTCAAGGCATTAAATAGTTCTATATATCTTGGCGCTGCATCATTTTGCACTATGTTGTTTTAGACATTTTTATGTTGATAGTTGATATTCGAAGGATTGGTCTCGTCCCCGTCCCGCTGTTCGGCCTGTCCCCCCCCCCCCAATCCAAAATCCTAATTCGCGCCTGCCTACAGACTACAACAGAGCACACTACAGAAAACAAGGAGACCGGAGACTCGACCCCGTACCTGCACGCCGGCTACTGGCGCCGCCACGCCGGAGATGGAGGAGGGGCCGAGGGGGACGATGTCGCTGTATCCCCGTCACCGATAGCGCGCCGCCGTCTACTGTTCCGCGCGCTAGGGCTCCTCCCTCGGCAGCTGGTTGCCACCGCGTCGGAGATGGAGTTCCATCACATTATACAACCCTACTAATAATGCTAAAACCAGGTATCCAATCGCAACCAACACACAAGCAAAATTTCAGGGAGCTAACACTAGTAGGCTACCTCTCAATCGCCGCCGCCTGCTCGCCCGCGCCGGCATTCCAACTAAACAAACGGGGCCTAACAGTTGTCTTCTTCGAGTTTTTTTGCTATTATAATATTTGTTTTAACAGGCTTCTCTATTAGAGTACTCTGAACTCCATCGTCTCACTAATAGTATTTAGAAGTGATATTGTCATTCTTAATAGCAGTCTAATATTTTTTAAAATTATTTCAATTATCTCCTACTCCTTTCCCTTCGTCTTCTCAGCTGACCACATTGCCCCTGCAATCTATCCATCGATACGTCTTTCCATCGCAGAGTTGAGATTTCCTGTTCACTGCCGCCAATCGGAGATCGCCTTCCTCGCCACCGCCACAACAGGTTCGTCTCCCTCCCGCCACTGCAAAGTTCTTGTTGGTCTGCTTCATGGACGTGTTTTCCTGCTCGCTATACATACACCATGCGTCTCTCATGCGAAACTTTGCTGCCATCACAAGCCATCACATCTCCCCATGCAAAACTTTCGCTGCAGTCTGGAGAGGTTGCTTCTCTAAGAAAGGACAAGAACACTTTGACGAACACCTAGCGGGCGTGCATCGCAAGGAACGGCCACACTACATGCCGGCCAATGACAAACACAGAGATACGGAAAACTGGGGAGCAGCTTACGGAGTCGAGGAGGGAGAGCGCCTCGCGGGTGGCCTGGTGCTCGCGGCCGCCGTCGC
Organism: Zea mays; assembly: GCF_902167145.1. Classification (NCBI taxonomy): domain Eukaryota; kingdom Viridiplantae; phylum Streptophyta; class Magnoliopsida; order Poales; family Poaceae; genus Zea; species Zea mays. The sequence goes on along the minus strand of NC_050103.1, from coordinate 135,634,945 downwards.
AGGTGATGAAGAAGCCTGCACGCCGGGCGCAGTCGCTGCTGTTAGGTCTAGGGACGCACGCACGGGTGACGGCGCGCCGGTCTGCTGGCCCGCCGGCCTGCTCGCCCGCGCCGGTCTGCTCGCCTGCGCCGGCCTCGGCCCTCTCAACCGCCGCCGCCTGGTCGTCCGTGCAGGCCTCGCGCGCGACCTTAATCGGCGCCGCCTGTTGCTAGAGTCGCGCGGGACACGTACGGCGCCAGGTTTTTTACTGGGCCGATGTGATGTATCCCCTTCAATAACTAACGTGTACATGTTTATAAAAAACAATACCAAAAGCAGATTGAATAATCATCACTAGTTTAATGGTTTTGTGTCTTCTCTTTTTGCAAAGGGTCACGGGTTCGACTCCTGATTCCTACATACGTACTCACGCTCGTTTATTTTTTTCCTATAGGATCATGACATCCATTTACCGACAAACGATCTGATGCTACTTTTTTCCGACAGACTGTGCGCCACGCATAATCAGTTTTACCGACAGATGGACTGCCACAATAACTCGACATTATTGCCGACAGATTTGTTGACTGCAATACAATAAATACCGACAGATAGTGTGATGGTAATATTTTGTGACACACTGTCTGTCGCAAAACGTCTATTTTTATCGTCAGATGTTTGACGCTAAAATTGTGTCATGGTGTAGTGACCCTTCAATTAAGGATGGACTTGGTTTAAACCAAGAACTTAACAAGCCAAAAGGCTCCTATTCTCAACAAGGAGAAAGGGAAGGCCCCTATGGTTAGTAGTTCTCAAAAGTGTCATGCCTACATTTATGATAGAAAATTTTCTAGGAATGCTTATAATAATAGAGACTATGATCATGCTATGATTGCTTCCAGCTCTACTTATGATTGTAGTAGAAATAGGCCTAGGCGCAATCATGTTGTGTCTCATGCGCCTAGGAGGAATAATGTTGTGTCTCATGTGCCTAGGAAAATGTGCAATGAACCCACTACTGTTTTTCATGCTTGCAACACTTATTTTATTCTTTCATGTAAGAATGCAAAAGTAGTGGCTAGGAAGTTGGGATCCAAATGCAAGGGAGACAAAACTTGCATCTGGGGTCCAAAAACTATTTTGACTAACCTTGTAGGACCCAACAAGAGTTGGGTACCTAAAACCCAAGCTTAAATTCCTTGTAGGTTTATGCATCCGGGGGCTCAAGCTGGATTGTCGACATCGGATGCATAAACCACATGACGGGGGAGAAGAAGATGTTCACCTCCTATGTCAAAAACAAGGATTTCCAGGATACGATCATCTTTGGAGATGGGAACCAAGGAATGGTCAAAGGCTTGGGCAGATAGCCATCACCAACGAGCACTCCATATCGAATGTATTTCTAGTAGAGTCGCTTGGTTACAACCTTCTGTCTGTAAGTCAATTGTGTCACATGGGTTACAATTGTCTTTTTACAAACGTTGATGTATCTGTCTTTAGAAGGAGTGATGGTTCACTAGCTTTTAAGGGTGTATTAGACAACAAACTCTACTTAGTTGATTTTTCAAAAGAGGAGGCCGATCTAGATGCATGCTTAATATCTAAGACTGGTATGGGCTGGCTGTGGCATCGCCGTCTAGCACATGTTGGGATGAAGAACCTTCATAAACTTCTAAAGGGAGAACATGTGTTAAGACTAACCAATGTTTGTTTCGAGAAAGATAGGCCTTGTGCAGCATGTCAGGCAGGGAAACAGGTGGGAAGCACTCATCATAGCAAGAATGTGATGACAACATCAAGACCACTGGAGCTTCTTCACATGGACCTCTTCGGACCCATTGCCTACCTTAGCATCGGGGGAAGTAAGTACGGTCTTGTAATTGTTGATGATTTTTCCCGCTTCACTTGGGTGTTCTTTTTGCAGGATAAATCAGAAACCCAAGGGACCCTAAAGCGCTTTCTAAGGAGGGCTCAAAACGAATTTGAGCTAAAGGTGAAAAAGATAAGAAGCGACAACGGGTCCGAATTCAAGAATCTGCAAGTTGAGGAGTATCTTAAGGAGGAAGCCGTCAAGCACGAGTTCTCCGCTCCCTACACACCACAGCAAAATGGTGTGGTAGAGAGGAAGAACAGGATATTTATCGACATGGTGAGAACGATGCTTGGAGAGTTCAAGATGCCCGATCGGTTTTGGTCGGAAGCTGTGAACACAGCTTGCCACGCCATAAACAGGCTCTATCTGCATCGCCTTCTCAAGAATACCTCCTACGAACTCCTTACCGGTAACAAACCAAATGTCTCCTACTTTCGTGTATTTGGGAGCAAATGTTACATTCTGGTGAAGAAATGTAGACATTCTAAATTTGCTCCCAAGGCAATAGAAGGGTTTTTACTAGGGTATGACTCAAATACAAAGGCATATAGAGTCTTCAACAAATCATCGGGTTTGGTTGAAGTCTCTAGCGACGTTGTATTTGATGATACTAATGGCTTTCCAAGAGAGCAAGTTGATCTTGATGACATAGATGAAGATGTTGTTCCAACGGCCGCAATGCGCACGATGGCGATTGGTGATGTGCGACCATAGGAACAACAGGAGTAAGATCAGCCATCTTCCTCCACAATGTGCATCCTCCAACTCAAGACAGTGAACAAGTACCTCAAGAAGAGGGACAGGATCAAGGGGGAGCACAGGAAGAACAAGTGATGGAGGAAGAAGCACCACATGCCCCTCCAACTCAAGTCCGAGCAATGATCCAATGACATCACCCTGTTGACCAGATTCTGGGTGACATAAGCAAGGGAGTAACTACTCGCTCAAGATTAGCTAACTTTTGTAAGCATTACTCGTTTGTCTCTTCTATTGAGCCTTTCAGGGCAGAAGAGGCCTTGCAGGATCCAGATTGGGTGTTGGCCATGCAGGAAGAGCTCAATAACTTCAAGAGAAATGAAGTTTGGAGTCTGGTGCCACGTCCAAAGCAAAATCTTGTGGGAACCAAGTGAGTGTTCCGCAACAAGCAAGACGAGCACGGGGTGGTGACAAGAAACAAGGCTCGACTTGTGGCAAAAGGTTATGCCCAAGTCGCAGGTTTGGATTTCAAGGAGACTTTTGCTCATGTGGCTAGGCTAGAGTCTATTCGAATTCTATTAGCCTATGCCGCTCACCACTCTTTCAGGCTATTTCAAATGGATGTGAAGAGCGCTTTCCTCAATGGGCCAATAAAGGAGGAGGTATACGTGGAACAACCCCCTGGATTTGAGGATGACAGGTACCCCAACCATGTGTTCAAGCTCTCTAAGGCGCTCTATGGACTTAAGCAAGCCCCAAGAGCATGGTATGAATGCCTTAGAGATTTCTTAATTGCTAATGCCTTCAAGGTTGGGAAAGCCGATCCCACTCTTTTTACAAAGACTTGTGTTGGTGATTTTTTTGTGTGCCAAATTTATGTCGATGACATAAAATTTGGTTCTACTAATCAAAAGTCTTGTGAGGAGTTTAGCAGGGTGATGACACAAAAGTTCGAGATGTCGATGATGGGAGAGTTGACCTACTTCCTTGGGTTCCAAGTAAAGCAACTCAAGGACAGCACCTTCATCTCCCAAACGAAGTACACACAAGATCTTCTCAAGCGGCTTGGGATGAAGGACGCCAAGCCTGCGAAGACTCCGATGGGAACCGACGGACATGTTGACCTCAACAAAGGAGGTAAGTCCGTTGATCAAAAGGCATACCGGTCTATGATAGGGTCATTACTTTATTTATGTGCAAGTAGACCAGACATTATGCTAAGTGTATGCATGTGTGCTAGATATCGATCCGACCCCAAGGAATGTCACCTTGTGGCTGTTAAGCGAATTCTTAGATATTTAGTTTCTACGCCTTGTTTCGAGATCTGGTATCCAAAGGGGTCTACCTTTGACTTGATTGGATACTCAGACTCCGATTATGCCGGGTGCAAGGTTGATAGGAAGAGCACATCGGGGACGTGCCAATTTCTAGGAAGGTCCCTGGTGTCCTGGAGTTTTAAGAAACAAACATCCATTGCCCTATCCACCGCTGAGGCCGAGTATGTTGCCGCAGGACAGTGTTGCGCACAACTACTTTGGATGACGCAAACCCTCCGGGACTTTGGCTACAATCTGAGCAAAGTCCCACTTCTATGTGACAATGAGAGTGCTATCCGCATGGTGGATAATTCTGTTGAACACAGCCACACTAAGCACATATACATCCGGCATCACTTCCTGAGAGACCACCAGCAAAAGGGAGATATCGAGGTGTACCATATTAGCACCGAGAACCAGCTAGCCGATATCTTTACCAAGCCGTTGGATGAGAAAACTTTTTGCAGGTTGCGTAGTGAGCTAAATGTCTTAGATTCACGTAACTTGGATTGATCTATAGCATACATGTGTTCTATGCCTTTGATCATGTTACTTTATGCATTTTGTGTTATCTATTTGTGGTGCTCAAGTTGTACAAAATCTCCCCGGACCTCACAAGTCCATATGCAAATGGTGCACACATTTATGGGGGAGATGTGCTACAACTTGACCCTTTGAGACTAACATGTTTGTTTGAGTACATTTGATGTAGTCTCAAAGGTGCATTGAAAGTGAACAATGAACTTGGACGTTGAAAAGACTTCCACTGCACTCCGGTATAAGTGTACTTACTTCCAAGTTCATATTTGCAATTTCATTGCCATTTGCTCTTAAATTGACATTTTTGGTGAGGCAATGGGGTTTAAAGGGCAAAAAATGATCCCGTTTTGTTGCTTAATGCCAAAGGGGGAGAAATTAAGGCCAAAGCAAATGGATCAGCAACCACTTGTGAATTTTGAAAACAATAGATTTAGAACTTTTGATGTGTCCAAAATATTCTTATTGCAAAATTTGGTCTCTTGTGGGAGAGAATTTTGATTATGGGAAAAGGGGGAGTTTTTGACACTTGATCAATTTTTCTGTTGGAATATCTCTCTTTGTGCCCAAACAAGCGTGTTTGACTTAGAGATAGGAAAATGAATTTGATTTGCAAAAACAAACCAAGTGGTGGCAAAGAGCAATCCAAATATGCCAAATTATATTCAAAAACAATTTGGTCCTTAATTGCATTGATGTTGCACTTCTTTTGGTTGCTTTTGGTTGTGTTGGCATAAATCACCAAAAAGGGGGAGATTGAAAGGGAAATGTGCCTTTGGGCCATTTCGATAATGTTTTGGTGATTAAGTGCCCAACACGTTTTATTAATTTCTTATGTGCCAAATAAAGTGAGAAGTGAAAATCAAGGCAAAAGGTATGTTTCTAGACTTGGTGAATTGTTTTATGTACTATCATGGTTATCCAAGTGCTAGAAACAGTGACTAAAGAAGAAGGGAGAAAAAGGGAAAAGCTTGGCTCTGTGCAGCCAATCTTGTGCTCAGTCTGGCACACCGGACTGTCCGGTGGTGCGCCAGGCTGGTCCGCGGTGAACTCGCCGCTCTCGGGTTTCGACGGCGGCGTACGGCTATAATTCACCGGACTATCCGGTGAGCCAACGGTTGCCTGAGCAACGGTCGGCCGCACAATCTTTGCGCGACACGTGGACTGCTCCAACGGTCAGCTGGTGCATCGAACTGTCTGGTGCGCCAATTAGCCCAGAGGAGCAACAGTCGGATATGCCAAATTTGGAAGGAGATCACGCACCGGACAGTCTACAGGACCTGTCCGGTGGCACACCGGACTGTCTGGTGCGCCACTCGATAGAAGGCAAGGATAGCCTTCCATGTTGATCTCCAACGGCTCCTAGCTGCCTTGGGGCTATAAAAGGGACCCCTAGACGCATGGAGGAAACATCTAAGCATTCACTAAGCATTCTAAGACTCCCACACTCCGCCTCCGCGCATTTGATCGATTGTGTTAGTGATTTGAGCTACGTTCGAGTTGTGAACTCTTTGTGCTACTTTTCGAGCTCAAGTCTTGGCTTGTGTGCGTGTGTGTGCTACAAAATTGTGTTGTGTGTGCATTGCTTCTCCCGACCTTACTCTGTGCTTTCTTTGTGATCCTAATTATAAGGGCGAGAGACTCCAAACTGTGGAGATTCCTCACAATCGGGAAGATACTCTAAAGGAAAAGACGTGGTATTCAAGTTGATCATCGGATCACTTGAAAGGGTTTGAGTGCAACCCTCGTCCATTAAGACGCCACAATATGGAAGTAGGCAAGTGTTACTTGGCCAAACCACGGGATAAAATCGTGTGTCTCTTGTGATTGCTTTCTCTGTGATTGTTTTGTCCACAAGAACTCGCCTCTCAACTACTTAGCCACACTAACACTTTTATAACTAAGTTTTGTGGCTATTTAGTGTTTAATTTTACAGGATCACCTATTCACCCCCCCCTCTAGGTGCTCTCAATTACAACATGATGTATCCATCAACTTAACAAGTAATCAAAGTGCTAACGCGGAACAAAGTAAAGATAAGGCCTTCAGAGACAGCTGACTGGGGTTTACCACTAATCTAGTTTAAAACTCCTTGAAGTCTAGAAACTCCTGAAAGTTCTTCATGTTGCCTTCATCCTCGCTTGAGCAATGGTTGTAGTGTGGACAACCTGGTGTTTTAAGATAAAAGTTCTCCATTTTGCACACATCAACGTACTTAGCAAATATCTTGTTTGGCTAAAATGGACTAGCTTTATGTGGAGTTAAGCTGATAGCATGTTGCTTTTACTTTATCAGGTTTTAATCATTAATATAAGCCAAATTTTATCTTAAAACCTAGCTTATTATCCCAAAGAGTACCTCCTCGTAGAGAAAATACCAGAAATCATAATTAGAGGCACCATCATCAAACCATCATCATGAATGTATTTACAGTATCTCTAATCAAAGGAGCTCCCAAGGCTGTTCTTAATTGTGAGCATGACTGATATATCAGTTTCTAACCCTATGCAAAGGTCGTACACTTTACTCATGAGTCGTGACCCCTTTTTGCCATAAGTTGATCAAACCCTTAAACACTCCCATGGTGAGTCAACAAGGTTTCACTATGTAGCATTTACAAAGATTCTCCAGAGGTCAAAGTCGCCTATTAGGTTTCTACAGTTTGATAAACATAGTACCCCTCCCCACATGGGGTGTCCAACAAAAGCAAAACAAAAGAACCTTGGTACCAACCTCGGTATAGCAAGTACTGTGCTAGGACCCCATTAACGGCACGACGACGAAGAAGACTACATCTCAAGTTCTTCCAATTAATTAGTGAAAGGGAAATAGGGTTTAACCTTTTCCTATAAATAATTTTGGTGGTTGGATTCCCAACACAAATATTTGGACTAACTAGTTTGCTCTAGATTATATATTCTACAAGTGCTAAAGGTTCAACACAAACCAATAAAAAGATCAAGTTAGGGTTCAAAAAGATGAACCCTTCACCTTCGGGTTTCTCCAGCGCCGCTCCGCTATAATTCACCGGACTGTCCGGTGTGCCACCGGACTGTCCGGTGCACCAGCGGAGCAACAGCTCCCAGCGCAACGGTCGACTGCAACGGACACCTGCAAAGCGCTATAGTGTGTGGACAGTTTGCACAGAAGTCAGAGCAGCCGTCAGAGGCGTACCGGACAATGAACAATACCTGTCCGGTGCGGCACCGGACTGTCCGGTGCCATAAGAAGACAAAGCTCCAACGGTCGAAACCGCTAGGACCCTAACAATTGGGTGACGTGGCTGGCGCACCGGATAGTGTCCGGTGGCGCACCGGACTGTCTGGTGCGCCCATCGACAGCAGCCACCCCCAACGGTTGTTTTGGTGGTTGAGGGATATAAATACCCCCAACCACCTCCACTCCAACCATCCAAGCATTCACTACTCCTCATTCAATACAAGAGCAAAGTGCAACACTCCAAGACACCAATCAAAACCACTGATCCGATCAAAGTCCCCAATTCAAATCTAGTTCATTAGGACTTGTGAGAGGATCACTTGTGTTTCTTGTTGCTCTTGTTTGCTTGGCTTGGCTTTCTTTTCTTTCTCACTTCTTACTCTCAAGTGCTTTGTAAGCGAGGCAAGAGACACCAATTGTGTGGTGATCCTTGCGGGGTCTAAGTGACCCGTGAGATTAAGGAAGAAGCCTCACTCGGTCTAAGTGGCCGTTTGAGAGAGGGAAAGGGTTGAAAGAGACCCGGTCTTTGTGACCACCTCAACGGGGACTAGGTTCTATAGAACCGAACCTCAGTAAAACAAATCATTGTGTCATCCGCTTTATTTTCTTGGTTGATTTGTTTTCCCCTCTCTCCCGGACTCGGATTTTATTCTAACGCTAACCCCGACTTGTAGTGTGTTTAAAGTTGTAAATTTTAGTTTCCGCCTATCCACCCCTCTCTAGGCGACTTTCAATTAGCTAAAGCCATCCCATACCACCCACATGGTTGCACTGTTTTATCGGGTGGTCATCCAACGAACAGGTCCTTACAGACAACTACTCGTAAAATAGCCCGAGCCTCCTTTAGTGTTACAACCTCATCATCATATCCAAAATAAACACATTGTATCATAAAGTAGTCTCATCATGTTCATTAATTAAAGTCGAGTGATAGCATAAAGCTAACCATAATAGCCCAAAAGGTTATCAAAGACAAGGTAAATGAAAAGCTAGTCAATCCTTATGTTTCAATTATGTAATGCGGGGAAATGAATTATTATGTGAATAGGACATCATTAGGTCAGAGGACACTTGCCTTCACCAAGCTGTTTCTGAGGGACTTCTCCTGCAACTCCTTCGGGAAACACAGACTGCTCGTTGTCTACACAAAGACAATCATCCATTCAACACACTTTGGGAATAGCAAAAGAACAATACACCAAACATATGCAACAGAATATTCACAGGTTTAACAGAAATGGTAACATTATTTGTGGAGTTTCCCTAAGTTTTGGGTAGATCACTAGACAAGGTTATTTCTTACTTTACTACTCATTAACCAAGTCTATGTCACTATAATATCGTTCAAATAGAGTTAATTTATTGATGTATTAATCACTAGATGGTGCTAGGTCCCAAGACTAGGACATTTGCTAGAGTTTTCTATCCTTGAATTATTTTAACTAAGGCTCTAATCAGTTTATTTTCAAACTAGGAGTTATCCATTAATTGAAACATTAAAACAGTAGATGATCATACTACTAGCAGGTAGACAAAAACATAATGAAAATTATGCAATTTGAATCACTTGATTTGGAGTTCACATGATGAATTTATGAATTTTACAAGTTTTAGGCCTAAAACATATTTTAAAAATGAATTTATGGTTAATATAAAGGATTCGAGGACCTATTCGCAATTTACCAGGGGCTCGGTTGAAAAGTGGAAGGACGGTGGGTTGAATCTCAGAAAACGAGAGCCTCTTTAACAAAAATGTCGCGCAAAAGGGTATCAAGGCCTCTCAGCCGTTGGATTAGACATGGGCGACTCGGATCGATAAGGGCGGGTGCGCGTGGCCCGGATTAGGGCTAGGCATTCAGTTTTTTAAACTTCAGTTCGCTATTTCAGTTTTATAAAACTTCGGTTTTCCAGACATTAGAAATTGATCGGTTTTCTAGAAAATGAAAAACCGAGAAGTTCGGTTTCGGTTTTTCGGTAAAAACTAAATACTAAAGTGATACTCAAGGCAATAAATACAACAAGTTTACATGATAGATTACAAATAATTTTAAGAATTAAAAATTATATAGGTACAAATATTTAGAGTTACATCATACATCACATACAAATAAGTGAATAACAATTTAATTACATCACACATTTAGTTCACATAATCAAATAGTCAAATCTGAGAATTGATAAAGTTTGGTATTCGGTTTTTTTGGTATTTCAGTCTGGTATACAGTGAAAATTGATTATGATACCGAAAACCGAACTTCTTAGATACAAAAATCGAAACCGAACCGAACTACCGAAAAACCTAAATTTCGGTTCGGTTTTCGGTTTATGGTAAAAAAGTGCCCACCCCTAGCCCAGACATGTGGCGGCTGGCCACCGGCTAGAGCCGACCACACGGTGGATCACGTGGCTGAGGGCGGACGAATCCCACAGTATCCCGTGCGATTGCTGCGCGCGCGGAGGTAAGTGGACGATTGACGTGTGGGACCGGGAGGGCCCACCGGTCAGGAGTGCACGGACAAAAGGAGGGGGTTTTGGTGCGGGGGGTTGCAGGTGGGGCCTCAGCACGGTCAAGCCCTTCGGTCAGCGGCACAGGGGCAGGGGCAGGTGCAGGCGCGGTGGCGCAAGCGTGGCACATGGACTACAATGACGAGTGGGGTCCACCGGTCAACGACCCAAAGAGGGGGGAGGGGTTTTGTGTGGGGAGATGGCCAGCCAGGCCCTAGCTATCAGGGTCACAGTCTACCCCCGGCCTCGCGTGCATGTGGGGTAGGGAAGCCCCCGACGGAGCGCTGGCCCATGTCGGGGCACGACGAGTGGCATGGCCGCTTGGTCTGGCAGCCATGACGAGAGAGAGGAGTAGGAGGGGAGTAGACGAGAAGAGAGGGTGGGGGTTAGACGCTCACCCTCGACGGCGAGCACGGTGAAGCTCGAGCATGGACGTCGTGGCGGTGCTCCGGGTGTGTCGAGGATTGGCGCGCTCGACGGTGGGCGCAACACGGCGGCTCAACGGGCTCCGGCGCGGGGTCTTGGCGAGTGCGAGCGCGGGTGGTTCCAAGCGGGGCGAGGTGGGGCGGGTGTGAGGTGAGGAATGAGGCGAGGGGCAAGAACGGGCATGTTAGGGGGTTCAAAAGGGGGCCCGGCACACGGGATGGTTCAGGATCCGTCGCACGACGTGGGCGCGTCGAGCAGGGGAGAGAGTGGGGCAGTAGTTAAGGCGGAGAAAATGAAGCCGACGAGTGGGCCTCAGGGTGGTTTTGAAATAGGAGGGGGCTGACGTGCGGGTCCAGGTCAGTGTGATGCTTGGCGGGTGCAGGCGCGCGTGGGGTGCGACTGACGGTTGTGGCCAGTGGGGCAGCGACAGGGCGTGGGTGAGCGGCAGGCTGCCCGGGTGGGCCAGAATTGGGTCGAAAGGCTGTCTTGGGAGGGGCGCATGCTTCTTTATCTTTTTCTTTTGTTCTGAATTTTGTTTCCGTTTTTATTTTTCCTTTTTTCCTTGGATTCAAATTCAAAAGTGTGCCACAAGTTCAAAAGAAGAGCACCTCAAGCTTATGCATCAAACAAAGGTAAGATTTGAGGTTCAGCATGATGCAACATTTCACACTCCCTTGGGATTTTATCTACTAGGATATACTTACATCTCCAAAGAAAATAACCCACCTTCTAAAGTAAAGGGGAAAGATAACTAAGAGAGTTGTAACACCCTAAAATTTGTGGATATCAGCAAAGAAATTTTATACCCCTAATTCTAAGGTGTTACACATTAACAACCACAAGACAACCAACAACAATACATTACCAATAAATCTGGCATGTAACAAAAAACATTCTTTAACCATATAAAATAACAAAACACAAAGTGACACATGGACTGGTGGACGGAGCGGTAGGTGGTTGACCAACTAGGTTGGGTGGATGAGTGCTTAAAAGGGTTAGAAGAGGTTGGGTTAGTTGTTGGGCTCATTGCCTATTAGGCTGCACAACTAATTTTACCGGGTGAATATTATCCATGGGTAATCGAGTTTGGATGATTGTTTCCAAACTCTCCGCTTACCCAATGATTGTGTATTTTGTCCCATGTCTACAGTAGCGGAGGACAAAACAAAAATTAGGTATGGCTGGGAAAAAAGAAATACACAGGCAACACAAATCGAATTCACTGCCTGCTGCTTAGATCATAGTAGCCTATCCATTGCCCCACATTTCTGTTTATGGTAATAATAGAAGATATAAAGGTTTTGAAATTTTAGGTATGGTTGATGTCATACTAAGCCATAATGGTTCCTCCGCCACTGCATGTCTATACCTATGAGGATATTTTTTTGTCTTATATTCTAACCTTAGTAGAAAAATTCCTCAAGAGTTATTAGTACTGGGTCCCCATTGATATCTATATTCTAGCTGAGCTTCCCCTGCCTGCCTACGGTTTATTAGTGTGCGTATCTCCGTATAGGAAAATTATTTATACTCCCGCATCTGCATATATGGTAGAAAAGATTTAGGCCCTGTTTGTTTCGTTAGAATTGAATTCCATTTTAATAATCATAATTTAAACACAAACTAATTAAGTTAATATATTTATATATGTAATAAATTTATATATTATTCTAAATCATACGAGAGAGATAGTTATACACTACATTTATGATATAGAGAAGCTAGTACAAAAGTATGATATAAGTTGTACATTAGAAAAGTAGCATGCAAATCTATAGAATCAATTTCCGCCTCTCATCCCATGAATTTAAAATAGACTTATATATTAACTTTGGAAAGTTATGTAATGTCATATTCTAAAAAATAGTCTACTCCATTATTTAGATTCCAATTTCTCATAATGACGGGAAACAAACAGGGCCTTTGGGAAATTTTAGGACGGTTAGACCATACGCAGTAGGTATGTAAACAATCTAAATATAAATTTAAGAAATTTAAAAAAATCTTCCCCAACAGTTTTGTAAAGAGTTATGTAAAGCACGCTCCTAAATTTATAAACTTCATATAAAACTAAATTTTATCCCTACATTTACCCACCTTGTTGGTACCCCCTAAGAGCATCTCTAGAGATGTACATTTAGGCCAGACCTGGTGGGCTGATCCGAAGCACGAAAAAAACATGACCCAAGCACGACACGACTCGAAATAATTTCGGGTCGAACCGACCCGAAATTATGTACGGACCATGCTTAGGGCGAGGTCGTAGCCCACGGACGGGCATGGGCACGACCCGTTTACGTAGGCACGAAATAGCCCATTTATAGGCAACATCATCTTCTTCTAATCATGAAAAGTATTCGCTTTAATTTGACCAGTCGTATGTCTAGTCATGGAGATGAGGTGTCAACCAACTATTGATTTTGTGTTCTTTGATTTTTTTCAATTATAAAGCTTGAAATGTTAATATCTACTAAATGATAGATGTGTTTTGAATTTCAGGCTTTGATATAAATTTTGGGTTATGTGTGAATTTCGGGCGAGAAATTGAATTTCAGGCTTTTATTATTTTAGGCTGTCCAAAATGAGCCCGACATGTTTTACCATGGGCCGGCCCAGCACGACCCATAATAATTTCAGGCCAAAACGACCCAAAATTCAATCGTGATGGGCCTTTTCAAGCTTGGGTCGTGTTAGGCCAAATGGTCTGAATGTACTTTTATAAGCATCTCCAACAAGGAACTCTAAAATAAAGCCCTAAAAATTGTAATAAGACCACATTTAAAGTATTCAGGGTCTCAAAAGAACTTTTACTTGAACAATGAGGCCTTAGATAATGCTATTTAGGAAATAAATCATGTTATTAGAAAATAAATAGTTGTAGATTAAAAGAAAACGAGGATACAACTCGTATATATAGGTTATTATATTTAGGACACGAGAGACCGAGCCTTATAATTTTTTGATGATTTTTTTATAAAATAGGGCCACTATTGGAGGACGTTTTATGGTCCCAAGCCCTAAATTTCAAAAATACAACTTTATTTAGGCCCTTCTTGGAAATGCTCTAAATCAATGTTGGTACTAAATCTATCGTGAAAAGCATACTTCAACCACCGTTTGCGCCGTCCCACCGTACCCATGACCATAAATCCATCTCCAATACCCCAAACAATTTGACGCTGAGGCACCAGACAAGCACGCCTTGACGCTGCTACCGCCAGGCAACCTCTTATGCTCCTCTTATGCTGAGGTGTCGCTAGAGCACCTCATGTGCTCCCTCTACGGTGTCGCTGTGAGAACCTCTGTGGATGGTGTGTGCCTGTCGCCGAGATCGTCCGACCTTCCATCCACATATCCGACCTCCAAAACATTAAGAAAGCTTGTTGATACACATTTCTATGGTTAGCTCAACCAAAAATAGAAAGTAGGCAAAAAAAATTTAACATGGACAACTTAAATAATTAGAAATGAATAATTAGAAAATTGTTGGAGCACAAACATGCATGTTTTACTCCTTAAAGTGTTTTAGCAACTCCCTAAATCTATAATTTAGGACGCTAAATTTATATAACTAATGGAGATGCTCTTACATGTGAATTCTGCTCTGGTTTTTATTAATATTTAGTGAAGCCCTACCAAATAGCTACCAATTTTAATAAAGCACTTCTCTCGTTTGCGTTAGAAAAGGTAAGCTAAAAAACTGCCTTGTCCAGCTTTAGCTCAGTACATTTTACAAAGTGTTCTTCTCACCATCGTTACATTTTACAAAAATAGACCCTCCTACGGTTGTTAGATTTTTTTCCCCTGTTCATAGACGTGCAACGACTTATAGTTTGGACTGAGTATATTACTAATGTAAGCGGACAGGGTTTTTATTGGTAAAAACAATCAGCATAAAAGTCGTTTTGCAAAAAAAAAAATGAGAAGTACTTCACACGTACGATCGACTCAGTAGTACGATTGAAGTACGACCAACATTAATCTATAACTGGCAATTGCCTTTTGTTATGAAATAATAAGTAATGAACCATTAGATAATTCCGATCGTACATTAGTATATCACTTGAGTCGAGTCGTACGTCGTACGTACGTACGCTCATTATTTTATATATTTAGAGTATCTCCAATAGTTATATAAATTTAGCACCCTAAATTATAGATTTAAGAAGTTGCTAAAATACTTTAAGAAGTAGAAAAATGTATGTGCTTCAACAGTTCCCTATTTATTAGTTGCTAATTTAAAAGTTGTCTATATCAACATAAAATAAGCGAGCATGCTTTCTATTTTTAACTGAGTCGGCGGTAGAAATCAATATCAACAACCTTTTCTGATGTCTTGAGAGGTCGAAGTTACCGATGAGAGATCAGACCGTCACTGTGATGGCATGAAGACATCACAGGATGTGCTCTGACGACGCCTCGACGTAAGAGGTTGTGTAGCAGTGACGACATCAAGACATCTGGGCGCTCCAGATGGATTTGTGGTCAACAGGACAGTGGGACAACGCAAAACAATGGCAAAAGTGTGATTTTCACGATGGATTTATTACCAACATTGATTTAGGGAGTCCCAACAAGGTTGGTAAATGTAGGGATGAAATTGGGTTTTGTAGGGAGTTTGTAAATTTAGGGAACTGATTTACATAACTGTTGGAGAAGAGTTTTTCTTGAAAACTTGTTAAATTCATATTTAGGGATTTGTTTACATAACTATTGGAGATGCTCTTAGCCCCGCTAGAAAAAAAAAGCAGCTTTAATTTTGATAGAGCCAAGACTATTTTTTAGGGACCACTAAACCCCCTACCAAAAAGGAGACCTTAATAGTGTGCTTGTTGATTGAAAATATTTTTCAGGTTGCAAAAAAATAAAAAAAGAAATCATGTGGCGTGTCGACGACGAAGGACTGTTCACTTTAGATTAAAGTCGGCTATCTATTTAAACTAGTCAAATGCCCGTGCATTGCTACGGTTTCGATATATCACATTAATAGACTTTATTTTAATGAAAGATAAGTATGTGTTCTATTTGTTAGGTGAATATGAAACATAATCAAAGTTTAAGCCTCATTTATACATAATTTTACCTTATTTTTATATAAAGAGTGAAAGAAAAGGATGATGTCACACGATGACTGTGGAACCATGGACGTGAAAACTGTAGTAATTCCATGTACATATAACAGATAGGGATTGCATATTTTTAGCGGTACAATTTTGTTTAAATCCAGTTTTGCATTACCAACATGAATAAAATAAATACGTAAAGCTTTCTCTTAGACTTTGTTCCTCATATGTAGCCATGGTCCATGGAAAATGTGGTATTCAGTGCATTCTCCAATGTTTGAAACATCTTGTTTGCTGCTAACAGCTTCTGCTTGATCTTTGAAACAACCTTGTTGCATGCGCTTCCACCAGAAGATGCAGATGGCATAGCACAGACTATGACTATTTAGGACTGCCAGTACCCACCAGAGTAAGCAAGGGTGCTTTAATACGTTTATAAACCAAAAACTGAGGAGCTAAAAAAGATTTGATGGATCTTCCACCAAAGGTTGATGAGATAAATCAAACACAAAAATAAGACAAAAATTAACCAAGAAATCCACAGAGATAAAGAGTCCATGGAATTAAAAAAATCAGGTAAAATAACCTCCAAATACAACATTATCTATGGACCAAGTGTGTTGTTGTTGTGATGTCATGTGCTAGTCCGTTATGGGATCTTAATCTTAATAAGATTTTGTTTTTATGCATCACCATTCACCAGAAGGTGCTCATATACTAAATCTCATATTCTAGAACAAGAAAGAAATGCTTTTGAGAAGTAATAGCAACAATGCAGCATGATCCAGACCACCCCTCTAGGAGTAACATGCGCACCTGTTGATGAACAACGGTCATGGGAATGGAGAAAAACTTTAATTGTTGCCAAAACAACGGCTCCATTTGCATGTTGAAGTCTATCCTCCAACAGATTCATTATGTCAAATATTTTGTTATTATTATATGGAAGGAACTTTGATGCCAACTCAAGAACATGCACTGTGGCCATTCACTAAACTCTTTGATCCCGCAGATAAAAATAGAGAACTCAAGAAAATTCGCATTGGCATTATTTAATAGAAAAGGCTCCAGGCCAGATTGAAACTCATTTGTTTAATAGGTAAAATTAAAATACCAATGGTTTGCTATGCAATGCCTCAATCTCTCTGCTTCCAAGTTAGCAGCTTCTAGAGCCCAGATCTGTTGCAATGCATGTACGCAATTGGCAACTACCTGCAAGTCACCAATATAATCAGTTTATCTCAGAAAAGGACATTAAATGAGATAGCATCCGATCATTAATCAGTTGAACCAAAGCACCAACTGCAATCGTTTAGAATAATAAACTACCTCACAGATCATAGCTGAAACAAAGTACTTACAAAACAACCTTTTGATAGAAGCCAAATGACAAACATAAGCTCATTTAAGCAACTGAGGTTTGATGTTCTAGAATGAAAAAGTGAAATATTCAGTTACCCAAGTTGGTAGGCATTTGTGGAGGCATTGAGTTTCTCATTGTTGCATGAACAACACATCCAGGTCATCACTTTTTCGAGCTCATAACCAAGTCTGCTCCATGATCTATGCAAGTCTCTGAAGCATGCTACATTATTCATGTGATGCCATAATGTAATTTGTTAACAATCAGATCACGGTCTAAGAAACCAAATACAAAATTAAAAAGAATGATGGCTCTTGGATTATGTAAGAACAAGAAATTAGATAACATTATATAATGTAAATGGTAATACAAAATGATGTTGGGATCATGCCTTGTCCTGACCCCTCACACCCCAGACAGTGAAGCTAATGTTCTTGTACTCTACAGTTAGGGGTGACAATGGTCTCTAAATTTTACAATATAAAATTTAAGGATCAGATCAGATTAGGATCGGCTCTATTTCTATTTATTTTTGAACTAAAATTAATCTAGTGCCCTAACAAATTGTGAAGAAACAATTGGATCACGGTCCGTTAACACCCCTATCTACAGTCCAACATTGAAACCTGCATTTCAACATTGAAACCTACATTATTCATCTGAGGAAATTAGCATGCAGTGAGGAATGGCAAGGAAAAGGTTCCTACTTAAGCTTCTTCTTGACAACAGACTCAACAACCTAGTTGCCTATGCAATTCAAATCAATGTGCCTGGGAAGATCAACCTAGGAAAGAATTAGCTTTAGTTGACAAATCATAGTGGTAAAAAGAACAAGATAGTATAGAAAAACTGACCAGATGTATAGGCCATTGCTTCTCATGGCTTGTTGTAAGACTCAACTGCTCCACTTAACAATCCAGTCCACCTTGAGACACCAGTTAGTGGCATGCCAAAAACTAAAAGATGAGCATGTGACCATGTGCTACATAAACAAGAACTTGTCATCACGAGCTGGCATATGCTAGAAACATGATTATTGGCATACGTGGCCACCAGATAGTTTGTGGTAAAGCTAACTGCAAAACTATGTTTGAAGTGTTCATCCCCACTGTCTCGCTGCGGGCAACTCATCAACCTGCCCACCTAGTCGCTGACATGGTCTTGTTGTTGGCTATGGTTGTCCACCTTCACGGAGCTTACCCTGAAACCCATCCCGGCTCGTCGTCTCAGGTTGGCGATCTTGAAGCACGCGTTGTGGTACGCGTCATCACCGTGGATGAAGCGGTAGAACACAACATTGTACGCGCCCAGATGGCCTCACACCTGCAGAATCAGAAGCATGGTCATCCGGACACACAAAAGAAAAAAACGAATCTCTTTTCACTGCTCATGGGCCCCACGTGCTTCCTTATCCCAGGGTGGAATCTAGATGTGATGCGATTAGGGCCAAGCGGTGGGGTCGCACCTGGAGATTAACAGCAAGGAGGAAGTGCACAGTTGGGTCCTTCCATAGGCGCGCGCGACAGAAGGTGGCGGCGACGCGGTTGTCGCCACGGGCGAGCACGTGGGAGCAGAGCCAGTCGACGCTGGCGGGGCGGAGCAGCCACTCCGCGGCGAAAACGAATTAGCAGGAGCAGCTTCATCTAATACACACTCCTAACCAACTTGCAGGCAACATCACCATCGAAGAATGCGTCCAGCCAGTCGAACTACTCCTTGATCTGTGACGCCTTAGTCGCGAGGGACCTGCGAGAGGGAGAGGGGATATGTAAATTGATGGCAAGGAGGAAGTGCACAATGGGACCCTTCCTGAGGTGCTTGCGGCGGCGACACTGTTGTCGTCGCGGGCGAGCACGTGGTCGAGGGATGCGTGGGAGCGGAGCAAGTCGACGGCACCTTGTCGTGCTTCCCGCCGCCACGGAAGAAGTAGCCACGCGTGGACGCCCAAGCCTTACAACCTCTGGATGGCGTGGGGCAAGGTGGCAGGAAGGAACCCTAGAGAGGGGTTCATTGCAGATTCGTGTCGTGAGGATGGGGGTGGATGCAGTAAGGGAGAATATGCGCTTCGGCCTCCAGTGGAGGGGCGGAGTCGGCGGTGGGAAGGGAGGTGGCGACGGTGAATGGGATAGGAGGGGGTGGCGGCTGTGGCAAGGACGGGTTTAGGTTTTAGGTCATTTAGAGATGGGATGAGAAAGATTGGATGGCGGGTTCATTTGAAAGAAGTATAAGGGTTTTTTTGCAAAAAAATGACGCACGACGACCGTTGAAACTGGTGCTTTAAGTATAGTATAGACTACGTACTGCAACAGCTGTGATTCATAAAGATAAAAAAATAATGTACAAACATTTTTAGAAACCGGTAGTATAGATTAAAGCCAAACGATCCACAAGGACGACCGACCAACGACGTGGCTCGCCATCATCTGCACATTTTATGCAGTTTTTTTAATTGTTCCCCGATGTGGGCGGTACAGTTGCGCTGGGTCCTAGATTTGTTTTGTAATGGAGCACGAGACGCACGCGCCTCGCTGGGCGCACCGGTTCACATGCAATATGATGCCGCCTTCTCCTTTTCTTCCATCCAATCCAAACGTCTATTTGGTGCTGCCTGCCTAGGTTTCTCGCCGCCGGCGGATCGGAGATCGATCAGTCGTGCCTGGGCGGCCATGCTAGTAGTGCTAGGTCCGACGTCGAGATCGATCACTCACCAGCTCGATCCATCAGTTATCTTCTTCTTTTAATTTTGCCAGAGGATCGATCGGCCTCTCATATATTATACTACATATATAGGAGTATTATATACATACTACGTAAGTATTAGATATATTAATTACGATGAATAAACTAGCTGGCAGCTAGGTAGGTAGTCTAATTTGCCAATGAATGAAGCGGACGAGAATAGGACACGTGAACAGTGCACGTGACCCTTAATATATATATATATATATATATATATATATATATATATATATATATATATATATATATATATATATATATATATATATATATATATATATATATATATATATATATATATATATATATATATGCATGATGGTCAAGTTATTATTAACCAACCATGAGTGCATGATGGTCGCGGATCAATTGCTTTCGACCTTAGCTTGCGTGCGTGCGTAGCTATAGCATATAGCAATGCAAGATATACATAAACGACGTGTGGGCCCAATGATTAATTAGTGAGCTCTAGATTTATCCAAAAATATAGTTTCGTTTCACAAAGAGTTTATATATATATGAGGTTGTCCCATCGGGACAAGGACATCATTGGATTATATTCTTGATCGTTAGATCAAGCGATGAATAACAACATATAGCGGGTGGAAGAGACTAGGGCAAAAGAAGTAAGACCGACTCTAGTAGATATCGGATTCGCATTTCTATTTTAGGAGGTACAGTACGTAGGATCCACACAAAACTCTTCCTATCTATTTATTTATCTCCAGCGGCTCTTCCTATTCCAACTCGCATTTGCAACTGCCGCTGCAGACAGAAGAGGGGCGAGACAGCCGTACTATGGGACGGTTGTTTGATTTGGATTTAGGGGGAGGAGAGAGGAAGCGCAGAAAAGGGAAGCGTCGCGAGCCCCTCGCAATTTGCAAAGACGGATACGAGCTCTGTTGGAACGGTAAACAATAGTCATTCTTTACCTATTTTACGCATGCGAATATAAATAGGAACTCTGCTGGGCTGAGCCTAATAGGCGGAAAAAAGAGGGATTGGACGTTAGATTACTCAATGGGTCATGATTCTTTAGTGTATATAAAAGAGGTGGCCTTATCGCGATAGAAAACCTTTTCAAGACATATTTTCATGAGTATAAAATAATTAGGATCAAAATCCAACAGATCAGGCAGGCCGGTCTGAATAAGGTCTTTTTTTAGCTTCGTGAGAAGTCTCGACTTCTGTCAAAACTCCGACAGTTTTATCCCACTGGGGAGTGGGGACAATCCGAGGCACCAAGGAAGGTTTTTTAGGTTTCTTACGAGTTTTGCTATGTCGAAACTTCTTCCGACCGTGTCAGAACTTCTGACTTTGGAGCACATTCGTGAGGGCATAACACTTTCGTCCAATAGGTCCGCCACAGCTCGAGCCCGTCATGAGTCATGCCAATTTAATCGGACCCAAGACACGGTACAGATAAATAGTGGGTTTGAGTGTTAGGTGGTTTGTCGAGTGTCTATACACGGGCACTCGACAAAGATATACTTTATCCAGTACAACGCTCAGCAAACAAACACGCTCGGCAAATAACATGTTTGTCAAGAACTGAACACTCGGTATAAAAATACACTCGAGTGTTCAACTCTCGGTAACATATATAGGACACTTAGCAAAGCGCCACCAGCAACCAACGTTAACTATGTCGAGTGCCTACAGAAGACACTCGACAAAGCAAGTCTTTGCCGAGTGGCACAAACAAACACTCTGCAAAGAATTCTTTTTGCCGAGTGTCTTTCTTGACACTCGGGAAAGTTTATTTGTTTATTTTCTTTTTTTCCCAAAAAATGTTCTATTGTGTTCCTACAGTCTCTAATCTCTGCACCTACATGTTCAATTTTAGCACATTTATCAAAGTGTTTGCTATACCTATTTCATTTAGTTCATTTAGTTGATTTTTTTGGATAATTCAAATTTGAACTGTATGTCACACAAAAAATGGAAAACAATGAATGTAGAAATGATATTCATGGTGAGTGCTTTTGAGGCCTTGCCGAGTGTTTATGACACTCGGCAAAGAAGCCTTCTCCAGTAGTGACTAGTTTTAAATGGGTCGTGTCGTGCTACCGTGTCGGACAGCTTAGAGCCTGTCTTGTAATAGAGTTCAAAAATAATTTATTTTCTCTATTTTTTTGTTCATTTTCTCCGTTTTTTTGTAATAGAGCTCGAAAATAGCTCAAACATGGGGTTGAGTCGGTCATCGTTGTATATATGGTGGGCTAGATTGGAGCAAGTAAGGTCGGCCCACAAATGGGTCGCACTCGTGCTCGATTTGATGGGCTATCTGTGCCTAGCATCCAGTTAAATGGGCCACAACTACAAACAGGTCGTGCTTGGCCTTGTGCGCAAGACCAAGCATGATCTATGATGGGCCTCGTGTCGGCCGGGTACGGTTATTATCGTGTCGTGTTATGCTAAAATGGTCGTGGCTCATGCTAGTCTATATAGCTCGGTCCAACAGATCACATGTAGTCTGAATTGAACGTTTCATATACTTCATTGTATAAGATGTTAGATTTTCTTATCAGAAAAACTATACAGTACTACTAGGGTGATATATGAAAATTAGTATTTATAGTTATGCTATCAATATAGATATATCCTAATGTTTCATTTAAAAATATAAAATTATCTAAAGTAACAACTTACATAAAATTGTTGTCACTAATATGAATATAATTTTAAGTATATTTTTAGTTTTCATTGGTACGAGACTTTAACACGATATTTTTTCATGATTACTACTTTAACTTAGCTTTAATATATTAGTAGTGTAATACCCTACGTCCTAGGGTCGGGTGATTGTGACTTCAGCCGGTCGCGCTTTGCCGGCCCTAGGGGCGGCATAGACCTTATTCCCGTCCTTCTTCGGAATGATCCTGGTCTAGGACTGGGTCGGTGAGGTGGATAATAGGGTCCACCACGTTAGGAACGACGTAACGACTGGCCGAGGCGGAGGTGCTAAGGGGACCAAGCACTTTTTTGCCAGTCGGAGGTGGCCTGATACAACACGGTTAAATCGGGGCCCTAGGGTCCGATGATGTGTCAGCGTGGGTTGAGCCGTTACCAACCGAGGTTTAGTCACGACCGTCACTCGGGCTGTCCCAGATCTCGGTGGTGGCCTCCTTTCCATGGAGGTGGCGATGTGGGAACTCAGGGCGTCCTTCTCCATGTTCGCTATGCGGTGCAGAGCGCCCCTTCGGCCAGCAACGTATGAGAGGGGTTCGGAGTGGAAGACCCCCGGTGGCGAAGTTGAAGACGATGTTGAAGATGATGGGCATGGAGCTTTTGTGAATCGACGTTGCACCCCCTACATGGTGCGCCAGCTGTCGGTGTTTGGTGCCGACGGTGCACTACGGGGTATACCATATCGTGCTTTTGGGAGGATGGTGGCATTGATCTCAAATCGATTGTTCGTGCCAGGCACGATGGAACACAACGGATTATACAGGTTCGAGCCACCTAGATACGTGATGCCCTACGTCCTGTGAGTTTCTAGTGGTTGTATTGCTCTGAGTTTGAGGATTACAGGCGATTGTTGAAGGTAGAAGATGAAAGTGGCCTACGAGTCTAGCTAGGCCATGTATACATACACTCATGGTTAGTCGATCCCTTTTGGGGTGAAGACCTGGTGCTGCCACGTGTCTTATGGCGTGTGACGTAAGTCGTCGGGAAGAACCTAACGTAAGCCCCAAGCAGGGGCACCTACATTTAAGGTGAGGCAGAGTGCACGACTGTTCTCACGTCAGTGATAGGTGGCACACACCCTGCAAGGCCTGCACTGCATCAAAAACCCACGTGTTACCAAGGCAAGACCATTGACTCAATGCGTCGCTTGGGTTCCCTTCATTATGACCACCACTTTTCTCGCGCGTTACCGAGGTATGAGAGAATAGGCGGAGGGGACAGGATGACACTGTCTGTATTATCCCTATGCTCACCTATGTCGCAAGCTATGTCGTAGCCTTTGCCCACATGCCAACAACACCGGGCAGAGAACAAGACCGGATTGAGAAAACCTCGGTCCACTAGCATTACTGTATGATCTCTTTGTATCCCTTGGCCCACTTATTGGGGCTCAGGCACCATGTAGGCCCCTCCCTTATGCTATAAAAGGGAGGGTGCACTCGGTAGAAAGTAGACCGACCTAAAGTTATTTAGGTCAAGACGACTCCATAGGGGAAACACCCAAGGCATCTCCATCCATCTTGAAAAATCTCTTAGTGTTCATGAGAGTCACCCTCCTTCTAGCGCCAAACTCTAAGCTGAAGTTCCTTACCCGTCTGGAGTTTTCTCTCCGACATTGGCATGCAGGTAGGGGATGCTAAGCCCTAGTAAGTTCTTGCGCCCTCCCTCTAGCGCCTCCAGCTGGTGCATTCCATCACCCGTCCGGAGTCTACGTCTCTGACATTTTACACTAGAGGGATGGGGGAACTAGAGATGTTTTCCTCTAAGAGTCATTTCCTCGTTCTGGTAGGGAGAATCTCGAAGATGATTCTCCTAACTAGGTGATGAAATTCTCCCTCCAACAACTGGTGAGGGTGAGGCGGGTGCTTCTCGTCACCTAACCTATGTTGGCCCTCCTTCCTGGAATGATTTGGCTAGATATGGGAAGTCGTGCCGTGATTTCCTCTACCTGCTAATGGATTTTAGAAGGCAGGCCAACAAGGGCTACGCCTTTGTCAACTTCATCACGCTAGAGGTGGCCTACCAGCCGTGGGGGCCTAGGGGCCCACCACGCGCACTGGTAGGTTTTCAAGGGCAGCGCCAAGACCTAACCTACTACAGGACTTCGTGGCGCTAGACCCAACTCGTCGGCCATGGCACAAGCCCATGGCATTCGGGGTTTGCTGCGTCGACCAGTAGACCGAGCTCCATGGCGTTTGAGGTAGCTGCTAATGACCACCGTGAAGCACTGCCTTCGGCTATCGCCAAGGCAGAACGGGGTGTTGCTTCCCCTTCGTGTCTAAGGGTAGGCAATGCTCATGCATCATAGGTCAGCCACATACCTTCTGTCTAAAAAAGCAAGAGAATGTATTGTTCCTCTAGAATAGGATAGCATTTATTTGTGGCCCAACCGGTAAGGTCCGACCCTCATAAGCTCAGCCACTGGCACCATTTGTGGACCAGCCCAGCGAGGACAGCCCTTATAAACCCGGTCATAGGTATTTACTGCATAGATCTCATGTATTTAGTTATAAAGGAAGAATTTGTTCTCATCCATCGATTTATTTTCCTGTTTACACATGTTGTTTTTCTCTACCCCTTCTGTGGGTCTAGACTTATGTTGCAATCATGAAATCGGAGTCATGTATCTAGCCTTACACTTGGTTTTGGACCCGACTTGATGATGAATGAGGATTGGATTACTAGGAACTTGGTCTAAGGGAAAAGTCCACATTCTCACGGTGATCCGGAGCTAGGTAGTCGCTTAGCCTGGTCCCGTACTGTAAGCCTACATCTTCCACCACCCTAGAATAGTTGACTTAGTACTTTCTGGACCAGGTACCTAGAAGTCTAAACCTCGTACTGATTCAAGGGTTGGTCCCAAAACCAGGTTCAGCAAGACTTAGATGCATGATTCAATGGATTGAATACAATAGAAGTAAGGGTCCCGAGGGTGCGCTACTATACACCGACCTTGAGCGATACCTAGGTCGGCCACTGGTACAATATTACTCTCGGACGGTCTGGATAACTAGGTCTCGATAGAGTAAAAACTTGCTTTTACAGCAGGCAACAAGGTCTAGTCTAGTAGGGTTATGTCCCCGAAAAACCTAACCTACTGAGCTTCCTAGTACGTTCCAAATGTATACTTGTCGTCAGCACATTGGGAACAAGATACAGAGATGGCCCCACCTGCGAGTTCACCGCCTCACTCGAGGTCGACCAGGGGCCACTTTTGGTACCTCAAGACTAGGGTATCCACTCCTGCTGGACCAAGGCGGGACCCTTGTGACTATCCCTGGTCGCATAGCCGCAGATGGTCCACCCTAGCTCAAAATAAGGGCCTGTTCGACGAGGCCATATCCACTCCTGCTAGACCAAGGCGGGACCCTTGTGACTATCTCTGGTCGCATAGCCGCAGATGGTCCACCCTAGCTCAAAATAAGGGCCCATCCGACGAGGCCATTGGCCTCAAGTGGGGGAAGCTTCCACATAGGGCTCTCCGGATCTCTAGTAGTGGGGCTCCGAAACCACCATGTGCTCCAAGTATGGGGAATCCCTTCAGTTGTCTCGGGGGGTCGAACCCCTTATGAATGGTCCCGGACACCTGTGTATTGAAAGGGGAATGTTCCCTTGGGTCATTTCTATTTTGTTTTGGTGATTAAATGCTCAACACATTATCTTAGCTAACATCTTGATGTATGAGCATAAGAACATGTATTTGAAAGAAAAATTGAGAAACATGGGAAAAGTGCATATGTGTGTATATTGCAAATCATATGGAAAGAACAAAGGTAAGGTTCTAGCACTTAGAAAATTATTTGAGTGGCTAGCAATGTTCATCCAAGTGCTAGGAAACTCTCCAAGTTAATACAAATTGAAGTGGAGGATACTAGCTAATTTAGGCCAAAGTTGGACTAGTCTGGGCCTCACCGCACAATCTGGTGTGCACCGGATAGTCCGGTGCCTAGGCTGATTGGCCAGTCTTCGGCTGGCCAAACAGGTCGCTCTCAGGAAGACAACGAGGCTCTCCAGCTATAATTCACCGAACAGTTTGATGTGCATCGGACATGTCCGGTGCGCCAGGCGGGCAGCGCCCTCGCCAGAGCCAACGCTCGGCGCGCGATCAATGGCGACCATGTGGCGGCCAGGTCTACTGGGACAAGGTTCGAGAGGCACCACCGGACAGTCCAGTGTGAACCGGATAGTTTGGTGTGCCAGGCGATCGAAGGCTCCAACGGCTGACTGAACGGTCAGCTCAACCAAACATGGAAATAAATTGGCCACTGTTCAATGTCTGGTGTGCACCGGACAGTCCAATGCACCCGCAGACAGAAGGCAACCAGAGCCTTACAAATTGAGTTCCAATGGCTCCTAGGTCCCTTTGGGATATAAAAGACCCCCTAGGTGCCATGGAGCGGTACACAAGCGACCACGCAATTAATTCATTAGATAGATATTTGAGCACATTCTTGAGTTGTGACTCTCCTGTTTTGATTCTTACGCTCTCTTCTTGGCTTGTGTGTGTGTTGTTGCGATTGTGTTCTTGTGTGTGTTTCTACTCCCATCCTTAGTCCGGGTTTGATTAAGATCAATTATGTAAGGCATGAGAGACTCTAATTTGTGGAGATTTCTCACAACCGGGAATTGATATAAGGAAGACAACTGTGGTACTCAAGTTTGATCTTTGGATCACTTGAGATGGGTTGAGTGAAACCCTTGACCGAAGGAGTTCACCACAATGTGGAGTAGGCATGTGTCCAACCATGGGATAAAATCGTTGTGTCTCTTGTCCATTTACTTTATTGCGATTATCGTCTTCTTGAGTTCTCATATTCACTTGTATTATTGCTCCTAAGTTTGATACAGATTTCAAAGGAGCAATCAAGTGAAGAGTTCTCCTCTCTCCATCTCTACTGATACCAACTTGGTTTTAGCTTCCACTAACACTCATTACAAATCAAGTTTGTGTTGTTTAGAGTTGAGTTTTGCAGGATCACCTATTCAACCCCCCCCCCTCTAGGTGTTCTCACGTATGCTACATGTAGCTTCGACTTAAAGAAGTCCAATACTGCCACATGTCGTCCAGACCCATGCCAGAGGGTCCTAGACTCCTTCGAGCACCTTCCACACCCCAACAAGTGGTGGTCCGGATGTACCATGTCTATATACACTCATGGCTGGTCGCTCGCTGCTCGTGTGAAGACTCGGTGCTGCCACATGTCTTATGGCGTGTGACGTAAGCCATCGGGAAGAACCTGACGTAAGCCTCTAGCAGGGGGCCACCAGCGTTTAAGGTGGGCAGAGCGCGCGACTGTTCACGCCGGTGATAGGTGGCATGCGCGGCCTGTAAGTCCCGTGCCACGTCAGAAACCCACGCGTTACCAAAGCAAGACCATTGACTCAATGCGTGGCTTGGGTGCCCTTCATTATGACATCCACCATTCCTCATGTGTTAACGAAGCATGAGGGGACGGGACGACACCGTTTGTATTCTCCTTACACTCACCTATGCCGCAACCTTTGCCCACACGCTAATAAGACAGGGCTGAGAACAAGACCGAACGGAGAAGACCTCGATCCACTAGCATTACTATGTGATCTCTTTGTATCCCTAGGCCCACTTGTCGGGGCTCAGGTGCCATGTAGGCCCCTCCCTTAGGGTATAAAAGGGAGGGTGCACTCGGTAGAAAGCAGACCCACCTGAAGTTGTTCAGGCCGAGAGAGCTCATAGGCACACACACGCTTTTGAATCCCTAGGAGGCATCTCCAATCAATTCTAGGTTTTCACAAGCTCTCAGCAATACAACTAACAAGTAGAGTAGGGTATTACGTTACGGTGGCATGAACCACTCTCAAAACCCTTGTGTGTTTTTGTGTTCATCTGACTCGGCAGGCAAACCCTAGGCTCTCCCTGTACAAAGAATTAGGTGGGTGAACTTTGCCACTCGGCTGGAGTTTTTTTCTCTGACAGGTCTAATGGAGTCTAATGTTTTTGTAGGCATACCTCAGCCTTATATGGTTGGCTGAAGAGATAACCCTATACGAATCAGAGTCCTTTACGCGTCTAACCACTTCCGCTACAGACGTGTTGCGTCTTTTAGTGTTCGGTTGGTTCCCCATGAGGCTTGCACACGACTGCATGCATGCGACACGCTTTCGAGGATCTCCTTGACTCAGTGCGTGATCGCTTTACTCAGCTTTGGTTGCACCCTATTGAGGCCCACGACTCGTCCGATAGGCGATCCATCATGGGCCTTATAGGCGGCCTATGAAGTGTATTTGTTCCGTGGTGACCCAGGGGATATCCATCCCGCACATCTAGGTCTTCTGGTCTTGTCGAGTGTGTATCTCCCTAGTCTCCTGGCTAACCTCCTCCTTATATATGCCAAGATGGGGGTCGGCCACCGATAGCTTCCTTGAGAAGGAGCTACTTTGTTGTGGTAAAACTGAGTGTTCTACCCTGGTAAGGCTGCGTTTGTCCGTATATGCCTTGGTCACCCAGGTGTCCCTACTCTTGGTCTTTATGGCGGGCGGCGAGGAGCCCCAGCACCATTGTTGTCGTCCCTGTGCTGCACCGGCCCCTAGCCACCATAATCTAGGTCTCATCGTGTTGTGAGGCCTGCAGGCGGCCATCGCGCTCGGGCTTAGGCTCGATAGGTCATGAGTGGGTCGCATGCCTAGGAGCTCGTAGGTCACGAGTGGAAAGTGGACCGACTCACCATCTATGGCTCGTGCCAGGCGCAGTTATTGCGGCACAGTGGTCAGTTATGTGGAATCACTCGAGTGACTTCCCCTTGATCCGCCCAACCCCCTTGCATCTCCACCTCGCCGGACCCTTGGCTCGTTGCCTTGGGTTTATCCGGGGCGGGCCCTTCCTAGGTGGATCTTTTCCATGTCCTTCTATTGAATAGTGGGCCCCGGGGGCCTAAGAATCATGTTCCCGATAAAACTCTAAACCCTAAATATAATATAGATATTTTTATGAAAATAGGAAAAACATAAACCAGACCATGTCGGGTCTCGTCCGTCGTGCCGCACCTAAGGCATAGACAAGACACGATGGTTGGACCGGGCTAAACCGTGCTGAGCCACGCTAGAATGACCCCGCAGCCACCATCCTCCCGAGTCGCTTTGGACTTTTGACTGCTTACTCTGGTGGCGGCAAGATGGATAGGGGAGGAAGATGAGGCGGTGGCAGTGGCTAGGGTTTGGTGTCATCCGAGCCACCTCACAAGAGACGGTACATGGATTGGAATTGTGATTACATGGTAGAACGGGCAAAGTGACCAGATCAAATAGAATACACATTATTGTAAAGAAATATTTAGAACGTGCATCTATTCTATTCAAACAAGATCTAATTATTTGATGTATATAGATTTCGTAGCATGCATGGTGAAAGGAAATTAGGCTTACACCTATTTCCTAAAAAGATTTTGGTGGTTGAGTTGTCCAACACAAATAATTGTACTAACTAGTTTGCTCTAGTCTATAAGTTATACATGTGCCAAAGGTTCACACTTAGCCAATAAAAAGACCAAGAAATGGGTTCTACCAAGAGAGCAAGGGACAACCGAAGGTTGCCCTGGTCTGGCGCACCAGACTGTCCGGTGTGCCACCGGACAGTGTCCGGTGCACCAGGGGACTCCAAGTTGAACTCTTCACCTTCGGGAAAACGCAGAGGTGCTCCGCTATAATTCACCGGACTGTCCGGTGCACCACCGGACAGTGTCCGGTGCCCCAGAGGAGAGCAACTCTGAACTCGCCAGCTTCGGATTTCCGCTCCGCTATAATTCACCGGACATGTCCGGTGCACACCGGACTGTCCGGTGAGCCAGCGGAGCAACGACTACATCGCGCGCAACGATCGACTGCAACTCAATAAATGCACACCAGCGCGCGCAGAGGACAGAGCACGCGCGGGTGGCACACCGGACAGTCTACAGGACTTGTCCGGTGCACCACCGGACAGCCAGGCGGGCCCACAAGTCAGAGCTCCAACGGTCGGAACCCAACGGCCAGGTGACGTGGCTGGCGCACCGGACACTGTCCGGTGGCGCACCGGACTGTCCGGTGCGCCATGCGACAGCAGCCTCCACCAAACGGCTAGTTTGGTGGTTGGGGCTATAAATACCCCCAACCACCCCACATTCAAGTTATCCAAGTTTTCCACCTTCCAACTACTTACAAGAGCTAGGCATTCAATACAAGACACACCCAAGTGATCAAATCCTCTCCCAATTCCACAAAAGCTTTAGTGTTAAGTGAGAGAGATTTGTTGTGTTCTTTTGAGCTCTTGCGCTTGGATTGCTTCTTTTTCTCATTCGTTCTTAAGATCATCTCAATTGTAAACAAGGCAAGAGACACCAATTGTGTGGTGGTCCTTGCGGGAAGTTTGGTTCCCAATTGATTTGAGAAGAGAAGCTCACTCGGTCCGAGGGACCGTTTGAGAGAGGGAAAGGGTTGAAAGAGACCTGGTCTTTGTGACCACCTCAACGGGGAGTAGGTTTGCAAGAACCGAACCTCGGTAAAACAAATCCGCGTGTCACACTCTTTATTCGCTTGCGATTTGTTTTGCACCCTCTCTCTCGGACTCGATTATATTTCTAACGCTAACCCGGCTTGTAGTTGTGATTAAGTTTGTAAATTTCAGATTCGCCCTATTCACCCCCCCCCCCTCTAGGCGACTTTCAATTGGTATCAAAGCCCGGTGCTTCATTAGAGCCTAACCGCTCAAAGTGATGTCGGGAATTCACGCCAAGAAGGAGATGGAGACCGGTGACAAGCCCACTACAAGCCACAGGAAGGCTTCATCGGAAGAGTCCCGCAACAAAGGGAAGGGGAAGGAGAAGAAACCCTCTTCCCACAAGTCGCATCGGAGTGGGGACAAGAAAAGAAGATGAGGAAGGTGGTCTACTACGAGACCGACACTTCATCACCTTCCACCTCCGGCTCCGACACGCCATCCATTACTTCTAAGCGCCATGAGCGCAAGAAGTTTAGTAAGATCCCCTTATGCTATCCTCGCATTCCTAAACATACGCCTTTACTTTCCGTCCCATTAGGCAAACCACCAACGTTTGATGGTGAAGATTATGCTAGGTGGAGTGATTTAATGCGATTTCATCTAACCTCACTCCACAAAAGTATATGGGATGTAGTTGAGTTTGGTGTACAGGTACCATCCGTAGGGGATGAAGATTATGATGAGGATGAAGTGGCCCAAATCGAGCACTTCAACTCCCAAGCCACAACTATACTCCTCGCCTCTCTAAGTAGAGAGGAGTACAACAAGGTGCAAGGATTAAAGAGCGCCAAGGAAGTTTGGGATGTGCTCAAGACCGCGCACGAGGGAGATGAGCTAACCAAGATCACCAAGCGGGAGACGATCGAGGGGGAGCTCGGTCGCTTCCGTCTTCGCCAAGGGGAGGAGCCACAAGACATGTACAACCGGCTCAAAACCTTGGTGAATCAATTGCGCAACCTCGGGAGCAAAAAATGGGATGACCACGAAATGGTTAAGGTTATTCTAAGATAACTTGTTTTCCTTAACCCTACTCAAGTCCAATTAATTTGTGGCAATCCTAGATATACACTAATGACTCCCGAGGAAGTAATCAGAAATTTTGTGAGTTTTGAGTTTATGATCAAAGGCTCAAAGAAGATCAACGAGCTTGACGGTGCCTCCATGTTCGAAGCACAACCGGTCGCATTTAAGGCGACGGAGGAGAAGAAGGAGGAGTCTACATCGAGTAGAACACCCATCGACGCCTCCAAGCTCGACAACGAGGAAATGGCGCTCGTCATCAAGAGCTTCCGCCAAATCCTCAAGCAAAGGAGGGGGAAAGATTACAAGCCCCGCTCCAAGAAGGTTTGCTACAAGTGTGGTAAGCCCGGTCACTTTATAGCAAAATGTCCTATTTCTAGTGACAGTGACAGGGGCGACGACAAGAAGGGGAGAATAAAGGAGAAGAAGAAGTACTACAAGAAGAAGGGCGGTGATGCCCATGTTTGTCGGGAGTGGGACTCCGACGAGAGCTCCACCGACTCCTCCTC
This sequence comes from Zea mays, assembly GCF_902167145.1. Classification (NCBI taxonomy): domain Eukaryota; kingdom Viridiplantae; phylum Streptophyta; class Magnoliopsida; order Poales; family Poaceae; genus Zea; species Zea mays. The sequence continues at coordinate 135,602,494 of NC_050103.1, read as the reverse complement.
CGACGAGGACGCCGCAAACATCGCCGTCACCAAGGGACTTCTCTTCCCCAACGTCGGCCACAAGTGCCTCATGGCAAAGGACGGCAAAAGGAAGAAGGTAAAATCAAGATCCTCCACAAAATATGAAACCTCTAGTGATGAGGATAATGCTAGCAATGAGGAGGATAACTTACGCATTCTTTTTGCCAACCTCAACATGCAACAAAAAGAGAAACTAAATGAATTGATTAGTGCTATCCATGAGAAGGATGATCTCTTGGACACCCAAGAGGACTTCCTTATTAAAGAAAATAAGAAGCATGTTAAGGTTAAAAATGCTTACGCTCTAGAAGTAGAGAAATGTGAAAAACTTTCTAGTGAGCTAAGCACTTGCCATGAGACTATTGACAACCTTAGAAATGAAAATGCTAGTTTAATTGCTAAGGTTGAATCAAATGCTTGTAATGTTTCAATTCCCAATCTTAGAGATGATAATGTTGATTTGCTTGCTAAGATTGAAGAATTTAACAAATCTCTTGCTAGCATTAGGATTGAGAATAAAAAATTGCTTGCTAAGGCTAAAGAACTAGATGTTTGCAATATTACAATTTCCGATCTTAGAGATAAAAATGATATATTGCGTGCTAAGATTGTTGAACTTAATTATTGCAAACCCTCTACATCTACCACTGAGCATGTCACTATTTGCACTAGATGTAGAGATGTTGATGTTAATGCTATTCATGATCACATGGCTTTAATTAAACAACAAAATGATCATATAGCTAAATTAGATGCTAAAATTGCCGAGCATGAACTAGAAAATGAAAAATTTAAGTTTGCTCGTAGTATGCTTTATAATGGGAGATGCCCTGGCATCAAGGATGGCATTGGCTTCCAACAGGGAGGCAATGTCAAACTTAATGCCCCTCCTAAGAAATTGTCCAACTTTGTTAAGGGCAAGGCTCCCATGCCTCAGGATAACGAGGGTTATATTTTATACCCTACCGGTTATCCCGAGAGCAAAATTAGGAGAATTCATTCTAAGAAGTCTCACCATGGCCCTAATCATGCTTTTATGTATAAGGGTGAGACATCTAGTTCTAGGCAACCAACCCATGCTAAGTTGCCTAAGAAGAAAACTCCTAGTGCATCAAATGACCATAGCATTTCATTTAAAACTTTTGATGCCTCTTATGTCTTAACTAACAAATCCGGCAAGGTAGTTGCCAAATATGTTGGGGGCAAGCACAAGGGGTCAAAGACTTGTGTTTGGGTACCCAAAGTTCTTGTGTCTAATGCCAAAGGACCCAAAACCATTTGGGTACCTAAAGTCAAGAACTAAAATTGTTTTGTAGGTTTATGTATCCGGGGGCTCAAGTTGGATCATCGATAGCGGGTGCACAAACCACATGACAGGGGAGAAGAAGATGTTCTCCTCCTACGAGAAAAACCAAGATCCCCAACGAGCTATCACATTCGGGGATGGAAATCAAGGTTTGGTCAAAGGATTGGGTAAAATTGCTATATCTCCTAACCATTCTATTTCCAATATTTTTCTTGTAGATTCTTTAGATTACAATTTGCTTTCCGTTTCTCAATTATGTCAAATGGGCTACAACTGTCTATTTACTGATGTAGGTGTCACTGTCTTTAGAAGAAGTGATGATTCAATAGCATTTAAGGGAGTGTTAGAAGGTCAGCTATACTTGGTAGATTTTGATAGAGCTGAACTCAACACTTGCTTAATTGCTAAGACTAACATGGGTTGGCTCTAGCACCGCCGACTAGCCCATGTTGGGATGAAGAATCTTCATAAGCTTCTAAAGGGAGAGCACATTTTAGGATTAACAAATGTTCATTTTGAGAAAGACAGGATTTGTAGCGCATGCTAAGCAGGGAAGCAAGTTGGTGCTCATCATCCACATAAGAACATCATGACGACTGAGAGGCCACTGGAACTCCTACACATGGACCTATTCGGCCCGATAGCTTACATAAGCATCGGCGGGAGTAAGTACTGTCTAGTTATTGTGGATGATTATTCTCGCTTCACTTGGGTATTCTTTTTGCAGGAAAAATCTTATACCCAAGAAACCTTAAAGGGATTCTTGAGACGGGCTCAAAATGAGTTCGGCTTAAGGATCAAGAAAATTAGAAGCGACAACGGGACGGAGTTCAAGAACTCTCAAATTGAAGGCTTCCTTGAGGATGAGGGAATCAAGCATGAGTTCTCTTCTCCCTACACCCCACAACAAAATGGAGTAGTGGAGAGGAAGAATAGAACTCTATTGGACATGGCAAGAACCATGCTTGATGAGTACAAGACTTCGGATCGGTTTTGGGCCGAGGCGGTCAACACCGCCTGCTACGCCATCAACCGGTTATATCTACACCGAATCCTCAAGAAGACATCATACGAACTCCTAACCGGTAAAAAGCCCAATATTTCATATTTTAGAGTCTTTGGTAGCAAATGCTTTATTCTTGTTAAAAGAGGTAGAAAATCTAAATTTGCTCCTAAGACTGTAGAAGGCTTTTTACTAGGATATGATTCAAACACAAGGGCATATAGAGTCTTTAACAAGTCCTCTGGACAAGTTGAAGTTTCTTGTGACGTTGTGTTTGATGAGACTAACGGCTCTCAAGTAGAGCAAGTTGATCTTGATGAGATAGGTGAAGAGGCTCCGTGCATCGCGCTAAGGAACATGTCCATTGGGGATGTGTGTCCTAAGGAATCCGAAGAGCCTCCAAATGCACAAGATCAACCATCCTCCTCCACGCAAGCATCTCCACCAACTCAAAATGAGGATGAGGCTCAAGTTGATGAAGGAGAAGATCAAAGAGATGAGCCACCTCAAGATGACGGCAATGATCAAGGGGAAGATGCAAATAATCAAGACAAGGAGGATGAAGAACCAAGGCCGCCACACCCAAGAGTCCACCAAGCAATCCAACGAGATCACCCCGTCGACACCATCCTCGGCGACATTCATAAGGGGGTAACCACTAGATCTCGTGTTGCACATTTTTGTGAGCATTACTCTTGTGTTTCCTCTATTGAGCCACACAGGGTAGAGGAAGCACTACAAGATTCGGATTGGGTGGTGGCGATGCAAGAGGAGCTCAACAACTTCACTAGGAATGAGGTATGGCATTTGGTTCTACGTCCTAATCAAAATGTTGTAGGAACCAAGTGGGTTTTCCACAACACGCAAGATGAACATGGTGTGGTGACAAGGAACAGAGCCCGACTTGTGGCCAAGGGATACTCCCAAGTCGAAGGTTTGGATTTCAGTGAAACCTATGCACCCGTAGCTAGGCTTGAGTCAATTCGTATATTATTGGCCTATGCTACTTACCATGGCTTCAAGCTTTATCAAATGGACGTGAAGAGTGCCTTCCTCAATGGACCAATCAAGGAAGAGGTCTGTGTTGAGCAACCTCTCGGCTTTGAAGATAGTGAGTACCCTAACCATGTTTATAAACTCTCTAAGGTGCTTTATGGGCTCAAGCAAGCCCCAAGAGCATGGTATGAATGCCTTAGAGATTTCCTTATCACTAATGGATTCAAAGTCGGAAAGGTCGATCCTACACTCTTTACCAAAACACTTGAAAATGATTTGTTTGTATGCCAAATTTATGTTGATGATATTATATTTGGGTCTACTAACGAATCTACATGTGAAGAGTTTAGTAGGATCATGACACAAAAATTCGAGATGTCTATGATGGGGGAGTTGAAGTATTTCTTGGGATTTCAAGTAAAGCAACTCCAAGAGGGCACCTTCATTAGCCAAACAAAGTATACTCAAGATATTCTAAGCAAGTTTGGAATGAAGGATGCCAAACCCATCAAGACACCCATGGGAACCAATGGGCATCTCGACCTCGACACGGAAGGTAAATCCGTCGATCAAAAGGTATACCGGTCGATGATAGGCTCTTTACTCTATCTATGTGCATCTCGACCGGATATTATGCTTTCCATATGTATGTGTGCAAGATTCCAAGCCGACCCTAAGGAAGCTCACCTTACGGCCGTAAAACGAATCTTAAGATATTTAGTTTATACTCCTAAGTTTGGGCTTTGGTATCCTAGGGGATCCACTTTTTATTTAATTGGTTATTCGGATGCCGATTGGGCGGGGTGTAAGATTAACAGAAAGAGCACATCGGGGACTTGCCAGTTCTTGGGAAGATCCTTCGTGTCTTGGGCTTCAAAGAAGCAAAATTCCGTAGCTCTTTCTACCGCCGAAGCCGAGTACATTGTCACAGGTCATTATTGCGTGCAACTACTTTGGATGAGGCAAACCCTTAGGGACTACGGTTACAAATTAACCAAAGTTCCTCTTCTATGTGATAATGAGAGTGCAATCCGCATGGCGGATAATCCCATTGAACATAGTCGCACTAAACACATAGCCATTCGGTATCATTTTCTAAGGGATCACCAACAAAAGGGAGATATCGAGATTGCATACATTAATACTAAAGATCAACTAGCCGATATCTTTACCAAGCCACTTGATGAACAAACTTTTAACAAACTTAGGCATGAGCTAAATATTCTTGATTCTAGGAATTTCTTTTGATGTCTTGCACATATAGCTCATAAGTATACCTTTGATCATGTCTCTTTTATATGCTATGACTAATGTGCTCTCAAGTGAATTTCAAACCAAGTCATAGGTGTATTGAAAGGGAATTGGTGTCTTCGGCGAAGACAAAGGCTTCCACTCCATAACTCATCCTTCGGCGTCGCTCCGAGCAACTCTCCGTCTTTGGTATAATCTTCACTCATGTTTTATTTGCCAAAGGGGAGAAAGTAGTGTTAAAAGGGCTTATATTTCATTCTAAGTATCCGTTTTTGGCGATTCATGCCAAAGGGGGAGAAAGTATTAGCCCAAAGCAAAAGGACCGCACCATTACCTAATTTTAAAAACTAATGATTTTCAGTTGGTAAATTTCAAATTGGTATCTTATTGTATTCAAAAGGGGGAGAAAGTAGTATTTTCAAAATTGACATCTTAAAACCCTCTTGAACACTAAGAGGAGGATTTCATTAAGGGGGAGTTTTGTTTAGTCAAAGGAAAAACATTTGAAACAGGGGGAGAAAATTTCAAATCTTGAAAATGCTTTGCAAAATCTTATTCATTTACCTTTGACTATTTGCAAAAGAACTTTGAAAAGGATTCACAAAAGAATTTGCAAAAACAAAACATGTGGTGCAAGTGTGGTCCAAAATGTTAAAATTAAAGAAACAATCCATGCATATCTTATAAGTATTCATATTGGCTCAATTCCAAGTAACCTCTGCACTTACATTATGCAAACTAGTTCAATTATACACTTCTATACTTGCTTTGGTTTGTGTTGGCATCAATCACCAAAAAGGGGGAGATTGAAAGGGAATTAGGCTTACACATATTTCCTAAAAAGATTTTGGTGGTTGAATTGCCCAACACAAATAATTGGACTAACTAGTTTGCTCTAGTCTATAAGTTATACATGTGCCAAAGGTTCACACTTAGCCAATAAAAAGACCAAGAAATGGGTTCTACCAAGAGAGCAAGGGACAACCGAAGGCTGCCCTGGTCTGGCGCACCGGACTGTCCGGTGTGCCACCGGACAGTGTCCGGTGCACCAGGGGACTCCAAGCTGAACTCTTCACCTTCGGGAAAACGCAGAGGCGCTCCGCTATAATTCACCGGACTGTCCGGTGCACCACCGGACAGTGTCCGGTGCCCCAGAGGAGAGCAACTCTGAACTCGCCAGCTTCGGATTTCCGCTCCGCTATAATTCACCGGAAATGTCTGGTGCACACCGGACTGTCCGGTGAGCCAGCGGAGCAACGACTACATCGCGCGCAACGGTCGACTGCAACGCATTAAATGCGCGCCAGCGCGCGCAGAGGACAGAGCACGCGCGGGTGGCACACCGGACAGTCTACAGGACTTGTTCGGTGCACCACCGGATAGCCAGGCGGGCCCACAAGTCAGAGCTCTAACGGTCGGAACCCAACGGCCAGGTGACGTGGCTGGCGCACCGGACACTGTCTGGTGCGCCATGCGACAGCAGCCTCCACCAAACGGCTAGTTTGGTGGTTGGGGCTATAAATACCCCAAACCACCCCACATTCAAGTTATCCAAGTTTTCCACCTTCCAACTACTTACAAGAGCTAGGCATTCAATACAAGACACACCCAAGTGATCAAATCCTCTCCCAATTCCACAAAAGCTTTAGTGTTAAGTGTGAGAGATTTGTTGTGTTCTTTTGAGCTCTTGTGCTTGGATTGCTTCTTTTTCTCATTCGTTCTTAAGATCATCTCAATTGTAAACAAGGCAAGAGACACCAATTGTGTGGTGGTCCTTGCGGGAAGTTTGGTTCCCAATTGATTTGAAAAGAGAAGCTCACTCGGTCCGAGGGACCGTTTGAGAGAGGGAAAGGGTTGAAAGAAACCCGGTCTTTGTGACCACCTCAACGGGGAGTAGGTTTGCAAGAATGACACTCTTTATTCGCTTGCGATTTGTTTTGCACCCTCTCTCTCGGACTCAATTATATTTCTAACGCTAACCCGGCTTGTAGTTGTGATTAAGTTTGTAAATTTCAGATTCGCCCTATTCACCCCCCTCTAGGCGACTTTCACATGGTACCTAACTAGTATACATGTATATATAACAAGTAAAAAGGTCCTTCCGTTGTGTGTCCTGTGTACGTAATAAATATCATTAGATTTAAATATTAAATATCTTTTATCTGTATTATACTTAAAATACCAGTTTCAACGGTCGTCCCGTGTTATTCTTTTTTACAAATAACATCTCACAGCTATTTCAAATTAACCTACACGTCTATAGATGGCCAAACGGCGGCCCGGCACGGACCAGACGCCCGTGGGCCACAACTCTGGCCAGACACGTCATGCCGACCTGCTGACTGTGTCGGACCAGCCCGTTAGCCCGTGGGCCATTTAATTAAATCAGCGTAAAATGTTAAAAATAGTGCAAAAGGTCGGGTTTGGACCCATGCCCTGATGGAAGAAGGACAGAAGACACTAGGTGAAGCTGTCTAACCAGTAGAACATCATGCTCAGATATTTTTAATATTGAATATAAATTATATATATGTATATACGTTTTTTTGTAAAATAAAAAATATAATCGTGTAGGGACGGGCCAGCACTACAGGCCGAGGCTACAGCCCAAGCACGGTACGACGTTCTTGGCTCTTGCAAGCATTATGTCGTTTCTGAGACGCAATGGACTCCATGGTGTTTGAGGTTGCTGAGTTGGATGGAGCAACAATGATTTGTCACACTAACAATAAAATGAAAGGTTATTTGTTGGTTTTAAACGTTAGTAATTGCTATGAAGAAGCATAATTTATATGGAGCACGTTCAATTTTTATTGATGCCTGACTTTAGCAATCACTCCATATTTTGATCTATCTTTTTTATAAGTTTGAGTTCATGTGACTTATTTTAGAAACTTGAGCTCACAAACTTTCTTTTATTTGGTCTCTGTATGGTGGAATTATGTCATTTTATAATCTTTGTTCTTTCAGTCAGTCGTTGTGAACTCTCTTTTAATTGATCACTTCATTGACCGTGTTATCTATACTATACTTAAAGCACCAGTTTCAACGGTCGTCACGTGTCATCTTTTTACAAATAACCCCTCACAGCTATTTCAAATTAATTCGTTGCACGCCTATAGATGGTCAAACGGCGGCCCGACACGGACCAGATGCCCGCGGGCCATAACTTTGGCACAGATACGTCATGCCGGCCTGCTGACTGTGTCGGGCCAGCCTATTAGCCCATCGGCTCATTTGATTAAATCAACATAAAATGTAAAAAACAATGTAGAATGTGGAGTTTGAACCCATGCCCTAATAGAAAAAGGGCGAGAGACACTGGATGAAGCTGTCTAACCAGTAGAACATTATGTTCAAATATTTTTAATATTAAATATAAATTGTATATATGTATATACGCTTTTTAATAAAAAAAATATATAATCGTGTCGGGCCGAGGCTACAGTCCAAGTACGACACAACGTTTTTGGCTCTTACAAGCATTAGGTCGTTTCTGAGACCACATAATATAAATTGTATATATGTATATATGTTTTTTTTGAAAAAAAAAATCGTGTCAGGCCAACACTACGGACCGAGGCTACAGTCCAAGCACGGCACGACGTTCTTGGCTCTTGCAAGTATTTGGTCGTTTATGAGACCACATTGGCGCAATGGACTCCATGGTGTTTGAGGTTGCTGAATTGGATGGAGCAACAATGATTTGTCACACTAACAGTAAAAAATGAAAGGTTATTTGTTGGTTTTAAACGTCAGTAAATTACTACAAAGTAGCATAATTTATATGGAGCCCATCCAGTTTTATTGATGACTGACTTTATCAATCACTCCATATTTTGATCTATAAGTTTGAGTTCATGTGACTTATTTTTGAAACTTGAGCTCACAAACTTTCTCTTATTTGGTATTTGTATGGTGGAATTATGTCATTTTATTATCTCTGTTCGTTCAGTCACTCGTTGTGAACTCTCTTCTAATCGCTCACTTTATTTACCGTGTTGTACCAAGACATATTGCATGGAGTAAACAATAACATCAGTTAGCCAAATCAAAAAAAATATTATACGGAGAGCAGAGACAATCAATAAAAAAATTTGAAAATTTTTAGTAGACAATTTACGTGGTTATTGTTGTAAACCGTCGCAACGCACGGACAACCAACTAGTACCAAGACATATTGGATGGAGTAAACAATAACATCAGTTAGCCAAATCAAAAAATATTATACGGAGAGCGAATACAATCAATAAAAAAATTTGAAATTTTTTTGTGGATAGTTTACATGGATATTATTGTAAGTCGTAACGCACGGGCAACCGACTAGTAATAAATTTATTTTGAAGATATAAATATTTTAACGGTATTTTTTATTAATAAAATGATTTATATGGATTATACAGATAGAGTCTCTCTCTACTCTCTAGTCCTGTGTACGTGCAGGTTTGGCAAGGTATGAACAGGACGTCAAACGCGTACGTGTACTCCACACACACTCCACCTCTCTCGTACGCTTTGATTGGCCGCTCGCACGCATTTATCGCCAAGATCGGGCTTGCCCATCACTGGGATCATCCTGGCTGGCTGGCTGGCCGGCCACATATCAAACATGGATTTGCTCATTTGCTATATTTTAAATGCCTGAAATATGTTATACTATGTTTTTTAGATAACGATCTTTACAGTCGATTTATGAATGTGTAGAATTAAGATTGAGCTTCCTGATGAAAAAATCAGGCAAGAGGCTCTTTTGGTTGGAGACCTGGCATGGCACTTGCCTGCGAGTCAAGCAAACCCTATGCCACTGTTTGGACCAAGCCACTTTCCTAGAGAGCCGAATCAGACATCACTATCGGAATTCGAATGAGTGCTCAGCACTTTACCGAGTGTAATTAATCGGACACTCGGCAAAGCATTCTTTGTCGAGTGTCACTCTCGGCGAACTAATAAGGCTCTCGGGACAGATCTCGTATGTCGAGAGCGGAACACTCGACATAGAAAAACACTCGGCAAAAGAGGTTTTACCGAATGCCAAGCTCTCGGCAAAATGCGACACTCGGTAAGGGTCGTCAAGAGTCGTCTATTGTTGACGGCCATTAACTTTCCCGAGTGTCAAACGTTGACACTTGGGAATTATCTTCTTTTTGTCGATTGTAACCTGGCAAACCCTCGGCAAAAGTATACTTTACGGAGTGTCTTCCCTCAACACTCGATAAAGAATATTTGTTTCTTTTTCTTTTTTCTATACCAAACTCTTTGTGACGTTTTTTCTGCAGTATATAGACATACATATTCAATTTTACACAATTATCAAAGTGTTTGCTATAATTAATAGATTTAGTTTGTTTAATTGAATTTCTGAGAACCAACCAAATAGACCCGAATTAGACATATCTAGACATTTAAAAAGTAAGATACTAAAAAATAATAGTGTTTACCTTCAACCGGTACTAAATATCATTCCTGTAGTAGACAGGATAACGAAAGCTAGTCTATTTAGATCATCAGTTCCAGTTCGAGATTTTAAATGCTAGTCCCTCCATTTCAATTTACAATTTATTTAATTTTTTTAGTGTGATACCGTTTAGCATATAATATACTTTAAGTGTAGCTTTGATTTTTTTATATATTTTTGCAAAATTTTGAATAAGACAAGTATGTCAAATTTGGTGTAAAAATTAAACGAATTTATAAATTGGAGCGGAGGGAGTAGAAATCTACGATTTTTCTAGCTGAGGCAGACTGTGCGCATTCCCATCCATCGAGTCCACTTGCACCTCTCCTCGACATGAATACGAATGTACGATCCGATGAATTCCCCACAAAGAAGCAATTAACGTCAAATCCATCATCGTCATAAAACGACGATACCGAGCTAGCGTTTAATTAGTTTGTTAGACGAACCAGAAACTATATTATATCGCTTTGTGTCCAAAAATTACTTATATTATATATAGTTCTCGTGCATCTACGTACACGTAACATCGCTCTTAAATTTGTCCTTACTTGGTGTAAAAAGATTAATCTACAAAGACTATATTGTTAAAGCAAAATTGAGGAAGCTGTATTTAACCTCGTGACCACCTAAACTAGTGGGAATTCCCCATCCCTCAATAGAACTAGTTTTATTTGGCAAACATCATGGAAAGAATATATCAGATACACTACTCTCGCACAGAAAGAGACGTCAAGTGGTTTGGGCATCAAAACCATAAGCGGACGGGTTTCGAGTTTGGACCTTTGAATCTGGTTGATGTTGGAGCAAGAAGAAGCAGAAATGACACATGGCATCATTGTGAAGCTTGCGTCGAGACGAAGCAAGACAAAGGCAAAGTAGCAAAGGTACACTGTTACCGCCGGCAATAACTACGTACGTACGTGCATGTAAGACATGCATTGTACCGTGACATACATGTATGTCATATAAATCTATGTAGATCACTCCTACGACCGGCGGCTTATCGTCACTACAACGCATGATACATGGATGGAATGGATGTGAAGTGAGACTGTGAGAGCACTATCGGAATCGCGTTCTTTGTCAAATGTCGCTTTCCATAAATAAACATGTGAACCTAGGCCTAGGCACCTTCCACTTCAGGCATCTTCTACAAATGTAGAATGTGTGAAGGTAGGCAAACGTAACGGGAAAGGCAGGAAGCTCATCGCCAACGCATCTCCTCTCCTGCTCCTTTTGACGACCTTTCATACCTGCACCCGCTTTTTCTGGAAAGGGCATCAAGATTTATATATATATGTTATTTTTCATTATTATTAGCTTTGTTTACAACAAGTATTATTATTATTATCCGGGCTGTGAGCAGAGGGAGCTGGTACAACTTGTCCCTTGAGACGGCCAAGAGGCAACAGTGTTGTGGGCTTGCGGCCATGACGACGTTGCTAGCTGCCGTGTCCAACAGGAAGAGAAGACGGCGACGTGGTCGCACTGTACGTTTTTCCCGCCACACAAACGGGGCGGGGGGCGGTGGTATACTGGTATGGTGGCCACTGGCCAGCCGCCGTGCCGGTGCAGGCAGCAGCCCACAGGACCAACGCCGCCGCCAATGGATCGGACGGCCTCTGCTACTGCTAGAAATGGAAAGCACGCAGGTACGTGGGGCCCCCTCCCTTTCCCGCGCAAGTGCAGTGCCAGTGCGGCAGTGCGTGTGTCATTATTCTGTCCGGACCGGTAGGTAGTAGTATCAGATGTACTACCAGTCAAACGACAGTGCCTTCCGCGGCGGCCAAAGGTACAGTGACACTTTGCCAAAAACAAAAAAAAAACAGCAAATAAAGAAAGGAACGCGCGCGGGAATATATCGATCTCATCTTTTTTTTTCTTTGTTGTTGTTGTTGTCTACAGAGATGGTAAGGAAATAAATAAATAAAGGTGCTACATAAAGACCGGATTCTTTATTTCTTTCCAAATCCAGAAAAGGAATTATCTTCCCCGGAATCTATTTTCGAGCAAATAATAATAATAATATATGATTTTGTTATTTTTCATTGGTTCTCTGGTTAATCATTTTGGACGTCATCTACCTAATAACATAGGTCGTCCACTATGTGGAGCGCACGGCCTTAGCTTAAGACACAATTTGTTGACTTCCAGGATTATATAATCCACCTTATAGATTATATAATCATATAATGATATCTAGTTATCAAGATTATATAATAATCCACCTAATAATTTGTGTTGTTTGTTTGCCTCTTGATATAGTAGGACTATGTAGCCTACTGACATGATCAATTTACTTCTCTAATCACCGGCAAAATGAAAAATCCATTGTTTACCTTGCCTTGAGTTGTATTAACGGTTTCCACCAAAGTCGTTCAAGACTCTAAGTAGCTCACATGTATTCCATCCAGTCTTCAAATACTTTAAGGGGTCTTCACTTTGGATGTAAATACTTTATGTTTAAGCATTTGAAGCTCATTTTAGACTAGGATACCCTTGATCTAGGTGGTCCACATATTCTCCTAGGCATGACAAATTACTCAGAGACACGCTTCCTCTTCCCACTACATGTGTGCATGCATTGAAACCGTGAAAAAACCTACGAGTGCAATCGATCAGGTCGGGAAAAAAAGGCACACCTAGAGGCTAGAGCTCAGTCAGTCCCGAACGATTGCAAAAAAAAAAAGACACTAGAGCTCGACCTCAAAACCCAGTGTGTCAATTTTTACAGCCAGCGTTGCAACCATCTAAGCTAACATCTTGTATTTAAATATTATAGAAACAACAACCCTATTTAATAGTTCCTTGGTATATATACAAGATCATGTCCAAAACATCAAGCATTTGAAGACTAGATGTAGTACATGGACCAACCTGCAACCTTACTTTATCAGAGAAATCGTCAGTCCACACATATTTGTCATTAATTACCAAGGCACTACTGAGAGGTTAGATGCCCACACCGTTTCACCAAATGATTGGTTAAAAAGCACGGACTCCTGTGGAGCTGCTACTCTGCAGAGGAGCGGGAGTCAGAACCATTTTTAGAAGAGCCAAAGTCCTACCAAACATACTCTTACTCTCTCTTTTTAAAGGTACTACCTCTTTTGAATTTAAATGTATTACTCCCTCTTTAAAGAGATAATAGAGAAGACGAACAAGAAAGGGAGAGGGAGAAACGAATGAAAAGGAAAACGGATGGCTCCTATCGTCCAGAACTGAATTGGATTGATCGTAGCGATACGGTACTGGTTACTTTGTGTCCCTACACGATATGATCCTAGCTGTTGCCTGTGTGCGCTATTACTAAGCCCCTCCCCAAAGGCTTGTTCGGTTACACCAATTCAGAAGGGGATTGTAGGAGATTAAATCCCCTCAGGGCTACTTTGGGAACCTCAAATCCCCTTCAGGATTGGAGGGGATTAAGGGCTTGTTCGGTTATTCCTATCCCGTGTGGATTGGATGGGATTGAAAAAAATTATGAAAGATTTTGACTTATTTGGGATTGAAACCTATCCAATCCCACCCAATCCACATGGATTGAGAACAAAACGAACAAGCCCTAAGGTGGAAATAAACTAATTTCCTCTCAATTCTCTTCAATCCCGAAGGGAATTCGAGTTTCCAAACTAGTCCTCATAGTGACTATGAAGGGATTTAATCTCCAATCCCATTATACATTGGTGTAACCGAACATGCCCCAAAGGAGTTCAATTGCCTACTGCTACTACTACGGAAGATGGGGATTGTCCTACTCGTCCTATTCTATTCTAGGTTCCTCCCCAGCCCGGTCGCTTCCTTCCTCCCAATCAATCAGATCGGTTCAGGTTTCGCTTCCTTCCTCCCAATCAATCAGGTTTCGCTAATAGGCAACTCTGGTTAGCTGACTCGAGCAACCCCGGCCAACTTCCAGGTCAAATACCTAATTCCATCTACACAAATAACCAGGCCTAGCTAGCTAGACGAGACGGCGGTGCGATTACAATGAGAATCAGCTGCCCTTTAGTAGGAACAATTAAAGTTGCTGCTTCTAGACAGAATCCGGTCTTCATGTTTATTCAGATGCCCCCCAGTTAAATGCTTTATCTCATGCATATACTCAGAATAGCTAGCACTGGCCAGGTTGCTATTTTTTTAATTTTAAAAAAAAATAGCTTATCGCCAAATGAGGAAACGCACTACTAACATAGTAGTATACAAATATATATGTGGTGGATATTTCCCTGCTATCTTTTTCCAGGGCATGTTAATTAGGTCTTTGCAGTCGCAACTGGTGTGGTGTGCTTGTTCCCCGTGCATATATAATCCTGTCGATGATGAGTCCCATCACGCATCAAAATATGTTGCTTCTAGAGACATACCCATTTCGTCCAATCAGGATAAACCCACCAAAGTGGCCCTGCTGCTCGACAGCGTTCCGTCCAAATCGCACGAAAGGAAGCATCGAGCTTTTTGTTTATATAGATCTCTATTTATTATTTATATAATTGCCGAGCGACCGGCAGAGGCCCTCGCCCGTAAAAGTGATTCTTCCTGTCTACTAACAAGTCAGCTCAGTTGCTTCGCCGGCCTTGTTCGTTTTATACCAATCCAGCTGTGGATTAGTATAAATTGGAATTAAATTCATACCACAATCCATATCCCAAAATAATCCATGTCTATTCAAATTATTTTATTCGGTTAAACACATCAGGGATTGTTCGTTTTGTTCTCAATACATGTGGATTGGATGGGATTGAGTGAGTTTAATTCCCAAACAAAATCAAAATCTTTTATAATTTTTTTTCAATCTCATTCAATCTACATAAGATAGGAATAACCGAACAAAGCCTCCTCATTAATTATAACCCAAGGGTTTGGAAAGGTTTTTTAACTATGAAAGGTATTGATTCTATCTATAACTCATTAGTTACGATACAAATCCATGACGATATTGCACAAGTTTATATTAGAATTCATGGATCAAAAGAATAATTAGCTTTGAAAGATATATTGATTAAATGATGGATTTAATCCTACTATGAGATTAGGTGTAAAATATAGATTCATCTAATCTAGATCCGGATTAAATCTATGGTATAATTTTATCTCTTGTTACCGAACAAGTCTGCCCATTCTACGCAGGAAGGGCGGCCGAAGAGACGAGAAGAGCAAGTCCTAGATTGGAGTGAACAAAAAAAAAAGCCTACAAAGTATTCAAAGGATTTGGACCATCTGGTGCTGGTGCCACAAGGTGTGACAGCAATTCCTGTTGTTCTTTTCCGTGGGTGGAAAAAACGGAAAGCGGAAACGTGATGATGTGCCGCACACACACCATACGAGGTTATCGAGGCATAAATAAAAAACGCTATCGCGGGACGTGGAGGATTGGTGTCCATTCTTAGAAAGTCCACTAGTCCTCCATACCCAATTAAACCCGCAGGTCAGACATCACCTCCACTTAAAAACGACGTGCTCCAATCAGGGATTCTATGAGATTTTTATGCATTATCTAATGACAGTAACGGATCAGGCACCAGAGTCACGCACGCGTAACAAAAACAGGGACAGATTGAGACTAAATCATATTTTCTGCATCAATTTAGCTCAGAGCTCGCGAGTAAAAGTTGCCGTACCGCGTGTTTTGTTGAGGCAGACGGAAACGGCAGGTGTCATCATCAAGTACAGATAGGGCGAAGAAACCTACAAGTCCAGAGTTCATACAAAGGCAAAATAAATCAATTCAGTAAAAACAAAAACTGTTGCTTTGACCTTTCTACATGAGTTACACGAAACTGCATCAATTTGCTAGGTTATCACAAAAGGATAGTACTTGGGAAGAAACAACAACCGAATACCAGCTACTTCAATCTTCCTCGGCCCTCGTGGAACGAAGGAACCCTCAATCGTTACACTCGAGCAGAACTTGTTGTCAAAGGATAGAGACCTGCAGACTTTCAAAGGAAGAGAGTTGATCTTTTCAAATTAGTTGGACGGTTGCAGGAGGGAAGTTTCACAGAAACGTAACTGAGAAGATTGACATAGTTTTCGTGTTTTTTTAATGCAGAATAAAGCAGGCAGCAGCAGGAATACCCTTCCCACTCACTGAACAGAAAAGAGACCATACCACCCACAGTAACCAGATTTGACATCAACCAGTTTGATCCACGCAGGTGAGCCTTATTCCTATACAGCTCATAGTGCAAAATAACGAACCAGATTTGACATCAGCCAGTTTGATCCACGCAGGTGAGCCTTATTCCTATACATCTCATAGTGCAAAATAACGAACCAGATCATCACTGTAGTTAGTCATATTGGTACCAGAACTATACAGGATGGAACTATACCTACAGGTCACAATTGCAACACAAAAGAGCACCTAGGGTCAAGATATTTAGGACTGGCAACTTCTATGTTATCACTTAAGGCTAGGCACGTACAGAGTGGTAATGATCCAATATTACCTTCAAGATGAAACAGACAATTCAAAGTTGAATTTGTTAAGGTTTACTTAGAGTAAAACCTTCAGATGTGCATTTTCTTAGTAATTGGCTTAGTAGTTTCTCATGATGCTTCTTTCCTTTTTCGCTTTTAATGGGCCTCCAGCCCATGAAACTCCCTTGTATATTTCCTTTTATTTGATGAAAAAAAATATGTCATGTGGGTAACTGACCCCACAGTTTCCAGTCAAAAGCATTTTCATCCCCTTAATAGCCCCAACCAAACAATTGCAAAGCACTTAATCCCTTTTATAGTCACAGCAATGCTAAAATGATCTTGTATCTTTTACATGCTACACTGTGTGGAGAAAACAGGATACAGAAGCAAGACTACTACTGAACTTTGAGGAGAGTGCGCTGAAATTAAATTAAATATATTCATATTGTCCAGTAGACAACAAAGAGCAAGATTACACTTTTTCAGTAGCCACAGTAGCATTCAAATTGTTATCAGGCCAGAACGTTTTGCCCTGGAGAAATATCTGTGTTAGAAGGACAATAACAAGAGAAGACTGCAAGCTTAAGCCCATTATCTGCAGAACAAACATAGATTGTACCTTGACAACGAATTGAGGTGATATCAGGACCTGTCACATCAATGCTCTCGTCACTTAGTAATGTAATACCTGATGACTCAACAGCGAATGGAAATGCTACTGCCGGAGACATAGGTGATTTTGCCACCTTAATGAACCTGTGGCCTATGGAGAATGCAATTTATAATTATTTCGTCTAAAATAATACAATGGATAAATGTGAAATTGCTATTTGGTTAGTAAAATAGCAAGTGACTAAACATGATAGCAAAAAGGGAGTATTTTAATAAGCCAAAATGCACATCTTCAGCAACTCATATAAATATTTTACTGTCAGAGCAAGCCTCCTAAGGGCTAGTTTGGCAACCCCATTTTTCCAAAGGATTTTCTATTTTCTCAAGGAAAATTAATTTATTTTCTCTTGGGAAAATGGGAATCTCTTGGAAAAATATAGTTGCCAAACTAGTCCTAAACATACTTGTATTTTTCTTTCATTGCTATTCAAATCCTGCCAACTTTTACCAAGTGATGCCAAAGTTGCCATATAAATGACGCAGCACTAAATGTTACTCACTGCTGTAGTGCTATGTTGCAAGATAAAAAAAAATGATGTGTTTTTAAATGCCGCTCGCATTTAGTTGTGCTTCTGCACTCTTCAATCAAACATCAAAACAGAAGTCAGATTCTAAGGTAAAACTTACGTGATGCAATCATAACTACGGATTCAAGCATTCATGTGATCTTAATAATAGGTACTGATGTGATATAAATTCCAAAATCCAGGTATGAGTGTTGCGAACTTGCGATCTATCAATGGCAGATGAAAAGAGAACATAAGCCCCTTCTGTGCTTAGAAAAATATCAGGACAGACCTGAATGGGATTCAAAGACTAGACGGACAGTTACAGCATGAGCCCACTGAATCCCTAGTGCAGCAACAAGATGAGAATCAAACCTTTCAGCACAGTTACTACCATCCTTTCTGTCCACTGCAGATGATTTTGACAGATACTTTAGTTTAGTTCGACAAATTATCTAAAACATAGCTGTTGAAGGAAGAAAGTCCAAACCTTCAAAGGAAAAATGGTAACCATCATCATTACTCTGGCTGCGTACTTGGTTTGTAACCACAACTGGAATTCTTGAGAACTCTGCTATAGACCTGCACAATGAAAAGAGAAAGAGAGGAAACAAAAGGTATTTCAGCATGATGAATATTGGTGAACTAGTAGTAGTCTAGAACAATCTAGAGAAAGTTATGTGAGCATTAAGAGACTGGGAGACATACTTAAGAAAAGAAAGGCTCCATCTTAAAGGGTGTTGCCTGAAACCTGCTGTAGCCTTCTCATTTTCCCTGTTACAGACAGGATGTAATAGAAGATTAGTTTTCCATCAACCGGTAGCAAAAATATTCAGGAACAGCTTATGCAAAAACCTAAAGCCTACACATGTGAAATGCTCCAAAACATTGCAAGCATTGGAGGTGTAGCTGGCAGTGAGATGGCACAGAAACTAGTCCGTATACATAGTGGCCATGGCTCTTGTTCTACAACAATAGTCAAACATACTTGATACTTCAATCTGAAATTGGATACTTTGACGATCTGATTGCCAGCAAAAGATATACAGCAAGTTATTGAAAACTAGACTATACTTATATATATGTAGAACAGTGTCTACAAGGATACACTTCAAACTTTTAAAATATACAGCAAATTATTGAAAACTAGACTAAGGAATTCCATGTCCCTTACATCGACATAAGAGCAGCCACACTATCAACAATGAGTAACTTCACATCATGCTGGAGAAGAGTCACCTTCATCTCTTCCAAACTGTAGAAAGACAGTAAAGGAGGGTGGGGGGCTGTTCAAGTTTAGTCAGGAGCATAAACCTAAAGCGCAAGATCTAAACTATAATGGCACGAGATTGAGCAGAAGCCAAATTTTCAACACTCGACAACATGGTACTAGAATATCAAAGATAGCTTAAGGAATTTCGGTCCTTCATGCGCCTAAGTAAAATACTCGAAATGTCAGTCCAAAGAGCTGGTAATGAAGTTCTCTGATACCAAGAACAGTTATACCTCTTGGTGAAATCAGCTAAAGATGTTGGTCGCATTACTAGGATCCTCCCTGCCATCTGCAAAAAAGCAAAGAATATGAAACGACAAGCAAGACATTTCAGGATTATGAGAACAGTACTACAAAAAATACTCAGACAATAGGGAAAAGACCGCCCCCACAGTGTTATATTAAGAAAAAGCTCAATCGGAGCCCCGAATGAAAAAAGGTCACAAAAGCTGGCCCCCATGCAGCATGAGGGTCTACCCCCTATAGATCGGATCTTTACTTGTTCTTTGAGCCCTCTCAGACCCTGCACAATGATCCGCCCTCCATAGGTCAGTCCATCTCATGTGCACACAACCAGGGGAACCAGCAATTGACATTTTTTAACCTTAGACTGAAATTCGCTCACATTAGGATTCGAACTTAGGACCAAAGGAGTGCTACTCAGACCACCTAACCAACTCAACTAGAGGCCCTATCACAGAACAATACTACAAGAACTGAAAGAAATATCAGCAAGGTTCCCTAGCATTGTTTCTTGGTGAGGAAGAAGGTTCCCAAGTGTTGGAACCCAAAATGACCGTGCGGACGGTCCGGCCCGGAGGCCGGACGGTCCGCGGTCCGGACCGTCCGCGGTGGTGGCGCGGACGGTCCGCGCGTGCGCAGAGTCAGTTAGGGTTCCTAGTTTCTCGCGGGATTTGTTACCTAAAACCGCGGGATTAACTCGGAAATCAGTTGGAAGCGGATCCAGACCTCCCCCTTTATATAGATGAAGGGCTACGGCCGATTGAACCCCCAACAATCGAACCAATACAACTTCTATCTCGCATTTATTTTCAGCACAATTAGGAGTAGTTCTAGTCTAGTTCTAGTTTAGCCCTAGTTTAGTATTCCAATCCCCAAATTCTCTGCCTCTCCTCGACTCTACGTCGATTAGAGGAGTCTAGGTCGGCCGGCCCGAGCCTAGACAACTCCTAGGATCTCTCCTCCCCGACGGGGTCCCTCCCGGGAGCGAGATCCAGGCGCCGCCGGCGATCTTCCACCGCCCCTGCGCACGCGCGGACCGTCCGGCCCTAGAGCGCAGACCGTCCGGCCGTCAGGCAGGAAACCCGAGCTCCTGCACCAGGTCGCGGACCGTCCGGCCCTGTGCCGCGGACCGTCCGCGTCTGACCAGAGAGCACCGCCACGTCGCGCCAGGTCGCGGACCGTCCGGCCCCAAGCCGCGGACCGTCCGCGCCTGACCAGAGAGCACCGCCGCTGGTTCTTTTGAGTGATTGGCGCCTCCGAAAAGGTGTCAACATACTTTTTGGCGACTCCGCTGGGGACTAGGTGTCTAGATCTGCTAAAAATCGGCCCATAAATGGCCGGTTCTAAGGATCCCACCAAGATCTCCACTACCAACATCATCAAGCCGGCCATGGAGGCGCTCCCGGCTGATGACCAAAGGCCCTTTGAAGACCTCGTAATGCGCGATGAGAAGGAGGTGATGCGGCAATGGAACGAACAACGCGACAAGGAAGAGGCGGAACTGCTGCATAAACTCTCCGAAAGGCGCAAGGAGGCGGCGGACAAGTACTTGTCACACTTCACGGTAGATCGCCA
This sequence comes from Zea mays, assembly GCF_902167145.1. Taxonomy (NCBI): domain Eukaryota; kingdom Viridiplantae; phylum Streptophyta; class Magnoliopsida; order Poales; family Poaceae; genus Zea; species Zea mays. Next base: position 135,581,767 of record NC_050103.1, on the reverse strand, counting down.
CCAGAAGATCGTCCGTCAAGGGGAGATCGATATGGAATCTCTCCTACCGCCACTTCAGGGTCCCGTTGTAAGTACTCCAGACCTATCTCTTACGACTTTCATGGATCAACGAGGAGATCAGTTAAAGCAATATGTAGATGAATCTATTAAAATGCATTTACGTGCATACGAGAAATCAGCTGCTCCTAACTTTCCATCACGAGAGTCTAATACAGTGCCACTCACGTCAAACACATCGGCTATAAACAGGTCACCCTTGACCCAGCCATCATATGGTATGCCGATGCACGCTTTCGTGTCACCATCACAGCCGCAACCACTAGGCACACGGCAGGTACTGGACGCGACCGGACCGTCCGAGCATCATCTCAGACAGTCCGGTCATACCGCGGACCGTCCGGCGTATTTCGTCGGGCCGTCCGACCAGATGCAGGCCCGCACACAAAACACTCAGGTCGCACCGTACATGGCCGGACCATCAGGGTACAACCCTGAACACTTCGGCCCCATCACGGACCGTCCGGTGCATCACGCCGGACCGTCCGGATATGTTGCGGACCGTCCGCCATCTTACGCCGGACCGTCCGGATATGGCATGAACCGGCCGACGTATTACGCTGGACCATCCGACTCTACACGAGTCCACGCGCAGACTACTCAAGTCGCACCATATATGACCGATCCGTCCGGGTACAGCCCTGGACCATTCGGCCCGATCGCGGACCGTCCAGTTCTCTACGACAGACGGTCTGGGTACGAGACTACCCATGTAGCACCATATACGGCTGGACAATCCGGATATACCTTCGGACCATTTGGCCAGGTCGCGGACCATCCGGCCTCTTACGCCGGACCGTCCGGATATGCATACGCAGAGCCGAGAGCTGCGCAATACGCACAGTTTCCGCATTCATCGCAGCAACATTATGGTGCCCCACCAGTAACACATTATAATCATGCCATACCACCTCATGGACATAGGGCTGAATACTGTTCGGCCACAAGAGAGCCTGAGAGGTATAGGGCAGGAGTTGGTGACATTAATAGGACACCTAGCGCACACCTCAAACATCCCTGGGAGGAAAGCCGACAGAGTGATGTCAGGCAACCTGAGGTTTCCACCCACAAACTCAATGGATGGTCGCCAGATATGGCGGAGAGGATCAGAGACGAGGTAGCCGGGATGTTCAGGGACAAACTCGGTGTTAGTTTGTCAGGTACGGGGCAATCGTATCGGAAGCCTTATAGCCACCGATTCGACACCGTGCCATATCCACAGGGAACTAGAATACCAGACTTCTCTAAGTTTTCTGGTGAAGGTGGGAAAAGCACACACGAACATATTAGCCAATTCATAGCACACTTAGGAGAATTGGCTGATGGGGAAGCCTACCGCGTTCGCTTATTTTCGTTGTCCCTTACTGATACTGCATTTGCATGGTACGCAGCTTTGCCACCAAACTCTATTAATTCTTGGGAAGAATTAGAGCAAAAATTTCATGAACACTTCTTCTCAGGAGAACATGAATTAGAATTGGCTGACTTAGTCTCAGTCCGACAGGGGCCTGAAGAATCGGTTAATGACTATATCCGGAGATTCCGGGACACTAGAAACCGATGCTTTCAGATTCATGTCGCAGAAAAACAACTAACAGGGCTAGCTTTCAATGGGTTGCGACCCTACTTAAAAGAAAAATTAAATGGCACACAATTCTTTTCGCTAGTGCACTTGCACCAGCGGGCTATGACATGTGAAAGCCGAAGTAAGAAAACATCAAAATCGGCTAGCCATAAGATGCATCTAGTGGGATACGATAACTCGAACGATGAATCCACGGATGTATACACCGCCGAACTGGTTTGGCCAGGGCAGGCTAAACCTTCACCGTGTTCTGCTTTACAGTCGATTCGAAAGAATCGACAAGAAGAAGTTAAGTTTACGTTTAATGTTGCCAAATGCGATAAAATATTTGACGAGTTACTGAAAAACGGCAACATTAAATTAACTCATACTATTCCTCCTCCTGATGAATTAAAGAGGCGTGCTTATTGTAAGTGGCATAATTCCTTTTCTCATGCCACCAATGATTGTAATGTTTTTCGTCGACAGATACAATCGGCCATAAATGAGGGTCGATTGGCTTTTCAGGAGATGCAAGTAGACACACAACCCTTTCCTGTTAATACAATAGAACTCACATGCAAAAAGGTCTTGGTTCGGCCCGAAATGGCCGATAAAGGCAAAGGCAAGGGTATCGTCATTGGCGATCCCCGCATGTCAGATATATCACAAAAGGAGATTGCTCGAAAGGCTTCGGACGAGAAGGCTAAAAAGTCCAAAGACACTGGGGGGCAGGCACAGTTAATGAACCAAACACATCAGCCTAGCCCGAGCATCGTAGATGGTCCGGCACCTACGTGCGGACGATCCGGTGCTCAGACAAACGGTCCGGCTAACTCAGCCGGACAGTCCCCCTATGACCAAAGGCGTCAACCTCTACACAAAGCAAGGAAAAAGACGCAATGTCAAAGCACATATAATCGGCTGATCAAAGCCGATCCGACTTTTGATCAGTTGCTCTCCAAAAATGCTAGCAAAAAGACTGTTCCACGTGATCGGTCAACAAAGAAACCCCGGCCACCTGCTAAAACAAAAGTTAAACAAAACGGCCCGAAAGGCGACACAACAAGCATCGCCTATTCATTCTATGAGACCAGGGTACTTTCCACCTATTTACTCATCGTCGGTATATTATCCTGTTCAAACATGGAATGGCACGATGATGAATCCATGGTACATGTATAGTCCCTTCGTCTATCCAGACTGGGGGGCACCTCCATTCTATTCCTTTTGATCCATTGATCAAATGGTCATGGCCGAGAAAGATACAATCCGAAACGGCCTTTATATTGGTGCTTTATTGAATAATCTCCATATCGAAAAGTCGGTGACTTACATCAGGTTTAGTTCATATGCTTTTGGTTCGTCAACCTTCACCAAAAGGCAGGGGGGCATATGTTGGAACCCAAAATGACCGTGCGGACGGTCCAGCCCGGAGGCCGGACGGTCCGCGGTCCGGACCGTCCGCGGTGGTGGCGCGGACGGTCCGCGCGTGCGCAGAGTCAGTTAGGGTTCCTAGTTTCTCGCGGGATTTGTTACCTAAAACCGCGGGATTAACTCGGAAATCAGTTGGAAGCGGATCCAGACCTCCCCCTTTATATAGATGAAGGGCTACGGCCGATTGAACCCCCAATAATCGAACCAATACAACTTCTATCTCGCATTTATTTTCAGCACAATTAGGAGTAGTTCTAGTCTAGTTCTAGTTTAGCCCTAGTTTAGTATTCCAATCCCCAAATTCTCTGCCTCTCCTCGACTCTACGTCGATTAGAGGAGTCTAGGTCGGTCGGCCCGAGCCTAGACAACTCCTAGGATCTCTCCTCCCCGACGGGGTCCCTCCCGGGAGCGAGATCCAGGCGCCGCCGGCGATCTTCCGCCGCCCCTGCGCACGCGCGGACCGTCCGGCCCTAGAGCGCGGACCGTCCGGCCGTCAGGCAGGGAACCCGAGCTCCTGCACCAGGTCGCGGACCGTCCGGCCCTGTGCCGCGGACCGTCCGCGTCTGACCAGAGAGCACCGCCACGTCGCGCCAGGTCGCGGACCGTCCGGCCCCAAGCCGCGGACCGTCCGCGCCTGACCAGAGAGCACCGCCGCTGGTTCTTTTGAGTGATTGGCGCCTCCGAAAAGGTGTCAACACCAAGTATTAAAATGTGGAGGATGAGAACCTTCTGCGCCAAGCCTTCTTGTCGAAATATTTGAGGAAAGCTTTTCTGACCAATCTCAATCATCCTGCAACATATCAATGGCAACATTAGAAGTTCAAATAAAGAAAAATATTAAATAAGATACTTGGAAGTAGTAAACAGTAGCCATTAGCTTCAGCAACCTCCTTGGAGAGAACTTGAATTCCGTGTCAATATACACAACTCGACCGTCTAAACCTCCATAATATTCCGGCAATGCTGCTAACAACGCAAGCTTCAGGCAGAACTGCGATGCGCAAAACCATAACAACAAATTTAAAAAAAAACATACAAGGCAAGCAACAGAATGAGGTAATCCCAATAAATTTAGCCCAAAATGTTCTGGCTCGATAACCATTTGGCTCGAAGAAATGGTGATTGATCGGTAGATTCGATCAAAATGTCCAAGATCATTGGAAAAGAAATCACAACACAAGCAGGTGCATGATGCAGCATCACATAAGCATATACACAAGGTACATTTCCTTCTGGTTCCGTATTGCATACCAAACTCATGGAGATGCATAGCATTTACATATTCACAAACACCTGGTGCGCACTTGTGTACGCTGAACACTGTAAATACGGGCACCCACAGCACCACTAATACTACGGGATGCGCAAATTAAGCTTTGGACCTCCGACAGCAGTTCACCTGCGTTTTGCCGATCCCCGAGGGCCCAACGACCTCAGTGAGCTTCCCCGTGGGGATTCCTCCGCCCAATGCCTCGTCCAACCCGCAGAGCATGGTGGCCAGCCGGCCGCCGCCTCCTAACCTCACGCGCTCCTCCAGAAGTGAGAGCGCCTGCGCAGGGCGGGTAAATGCAGCGTAAACCCCGACCCAAAGAATCAAACTAAACCCCAAATCGACCACCGAGTCGCAAGCAGAGCATAAGGGGGGATGAGAGGTACCGTCTGGCAGGGCGGGCAGGCGGCCTCGCTGACGTGGGCGATGGCAGCGCGTGCGGTGGGAAGGCCGGCGTCGAGAATGGCCATGAGCTCCACCTCTGGCAGCGACAGCACGTCCTGGATAGGAACAGAGCGCAGGCACTAGCGCGCGCGGTTATTAGGGGAGGTGGGGTTCTAGCGGAGGCGGTGGAATCGGGACGCTGACCTTGGCGGTGTCAAGGCGGCGCGCGGCGAGTAGGTGGGCGAGGTAGAGAGGAAGCCGCATCTCCGAGACCAGCATGTTCGCCATCGATCGACGATGGATTGATGGAGGAGGGCCGCGACGACTCGACGAGGGGCTTTTGCAGTTGAGGGGGGCTAGGATTCGAAATGTTTTGTTGGCGCGCTTTTTGTGCCACTGCGCCAAGCCATTTTTACCTTATTTTGCGGCACACACAAAAAAAATTAGAGTAAAATATATTTCTGGTCCCTCTAAACTTGCGTGCATGTCAACTCCGTCCATAAACTTTTAAAGTGTATTTTTTAAAGTCTTAATCACTATTCAGAACTCTTTTAGATCCAAATGGTTTAGGATTAGGCTGCATATGAAATTCTAATCCGTTTGAACTTAAGAGAGAGACAAACAACGATTAAGAATTTAAGAGACACATTTTAAAAGTTTATAGATCAAATTGACACACTCGTACAAGTTAAGGGACCAGAAATAAATTTTACTCAATTTTGTTAACTAGTTAGTTGCTCTTATATTGCTATGGCTTTATTCATCATATAGATAAATCTTAGTGCCGATTAATAGGCTCTCAGAAATGATCTTAGGATTAATGGATCTTTGCGTTATCTGATTCATTGGAAACTCTAATGCATTTGCAAGGCAAAGGATCAACCCAATTTGACACGTTAAGTTGAACCGGTTTTCTATATGAACCGCACTCTGGGTTTACTATCTCTAGCAACATCATCTAAATTTCATTCACTAAAAGGATATTCTCTGTCACTTACAATACATTCTAAAAAAATATTGTCATCTATATTTTCTCTGTCTCCAATAATATTCTTTAAAATTCATCCTTTATATCTCATTCTTTTTAATCTATACTCTCTCTATGCATCATTGGTCACATTGGTACGATAAAGAACCAAACTATAATAAAGAATGACAAGTCGTTTGGCAGTGGCATCAAGATCCTTTAGCGTGTATGGCTGGAGACAGCCATAACTTCATTTCCGTGAACGCATACATTTTATAGGCAATTATGATTATACCATTATTAATTTAACCTTACAATTGTGATTTTATCCCTCATTTTTTTAACTTATGATTTTATTCTTTTGTTTTGAAAATAAAGTCGTTGTTTGCTCCTACTGCTTAGCACCATTGGTGAAAATCAGAGTTAGTGATAAAAAAAACTAAAGAGCAAAATCACAATTACAAGGTGCGATGAGGGTATAATCATAATTAATCATAAAATTTTCAAAATTATTTTCAAGATTAATTATAATTATACCCTTCTCTTAACTTATAATTGTGATTTTATCTTTGTTTTTTATTTTTTAATCATAAATTATTATTTTCACTAACAGAGAGAGGAAGAGAGAGGAACAAACGATAGCTTCGTTTTCAAAACAGAAGGGTAAAACCACAAAGTAGAAACACAATTGTTATGCTCCAGAAGGGTATAATCACAATTGGCACTACATTTATACATAAAACAATGTGATAATTCATGGCATCTCTTTTAGCATCTCACTCTTAACTTGTGGTGACGCCGTTAATTTAGTAATTAAGGAAAAAGGTGGATGAAAGTGTACACTATAAAAAACATTTCAGTGAACAATGCAGTCCGTTGGCTTTGGCTCTTCGTAAATGTTCAAACGGAAATGTTGTTTAGGAAGGACCAATTCATCGACAACATTAAAATATGGAAACCCAGTTGGATTGCTGCACATATGTTCAGATGCTAGGTGTTGGTTTGATAATTAGCTAGCTTCGTTTTTTTTCTTCTTCTCCAGGCCGGATTAAAATCGTAGGCTTTGGACGGCAAGCTCGTTCAAATGCTAAACGACACACACTCTCTCTCTCTGTGCTACGACACGAGTTCTTGTATTGTATGGTTCACCTCCTTCTGAAACGATGCGACGAACAAACCACCCCAGCTGTCGCTTTGCTTGCTTGTCTTCTCCCTAGCTATCACCGCCGGCGTTGCATTCCAAGGCCGGACAGCAAATGTACAGGTACAGGAGCCTGTCCGTCGCTTCACTTGCTCCTCTTCTTGGCCTCGCCGTACAAGACGACGCCAGCGACCGTGACCCCGTAGCCCAGCATGCCCACGACCGTGACGGGGTTCCTGAAGATGAGGATGGAGACGACGACGGCGACGGCGCCTTTGGCGTTCCCGAGGACCTGCGTGCGAAGGGCGGGGGGGATGAGGGATGTCAAAGGGCATCGGTGCGTACGTCACAGGACGGCGGCCGGCATGTGGAGGCCGGCGTCGTACCTGGAGAGTGAGCGGGCTGGTGTGCTTTGTGACGAGGAAGTTGGTGAGGTTGACGAAGTAGGCGAGGCAGGAGTTGCAGAGCAGGAGCCAGAGGAAGCTGGGGTCCTCCCGCGCGAGGCCCGCCACCACGCCGAACGCGTCCCGCTCCATGGCCAGCGTCGCCGGTACCAGCAGCAGCACGGCCACCGGCGCCATGTAGCGGAGGAGGTCCATGGAGTCCATCTTCTCCCTGCGCGGGATGGGAATGTTTCCAGCGGCTAGTGGAGCGACAATGGGGAGCGAAGGGGGAACGGAAATTGCTCGTGCTCACTCCTCGGACGATAGCAGGATGCCCTGCAGCACGGTCTTGAGCGCGCGCCCCACCGTGGCGGCCACGCACATGACGAATCCGAAGAGGTGGAAGCTCGGCTCGCCCTGCATTGCGAAAAAAAAGGTAAATTTATCGGGAGGCAGTGTCGACAGGAACTCTAATCCCCATCCGCCGCGTTGCTACTAGCCTAGCGTCCTCACCCCGGTGGCGATGGCGACGCCGGCGACGACGGGGACGAGCGCGGCGTAGGTGGCGCAGGCCTCGCGGCGGGCGGCGACGGCGTAGGCGAGGAGCGCGGTGAAGAAAGGCGTGGTGGCGCCGACGGCCTGGTTGAAGGAGACGGGGAGGTGGCGGAGCGAGACGTTCCCGGCGACGACGGACGCGCAGAAGACGGCGCCGAGGAGCGCGACGCGAGCGAGCTGGCGGTGGGAGCGCGGGGAGGAGCTGCTGCGGGGGCGGGGCGAGGCGTGCTGGGCGAGCGTGGAGAGGACGGCGCAGGCGGACATGTGGCACGCGGTCAGCAGCAGCGGGAAGCGGAAGCCGTACACGGAGAGCAGGTACTTGTTGAGCAGCAGCACGCCGATGTTGGACGCGTACCACGACGCCACCAGCCACGCCGTGTAGAGCCTGGACGAGGACGGCGACGGCGACGGCGACGGCGACGGCGACGGTGCGGCGGTGGTCGTCGGGAGCGCCGCCTCGTCGGGGTGGGGGTTGCTGTGGCCCTCTTGCTGCCCCATCGCGGAAGCGGAACGGAACCGGGAGCCGGACGCGGAGGGAGGAGACGGCTGGAGTGGAGGTCAGGAGGTGCGCGCAGTTGCTAATGGGGCGCGGATGGCCTGGTAATACTAATATAGTAGAATAAATAGCGTGTCACTGGGCGGGCGGGCCTGCTGCAGCTACAGCGGCTGCTAGGCGTGAGAGGGGCCGCGGCCTGCGCGGATGGCGTGACGGCGGCGCCGGCTGCCCGGCAAACCCCCCGGTCCGTGTAAGGATGGCAATGGGTATCCGAAACTCGAAACTCGATGGGTAAAAATCATATTATGGCACGGGTATAGCGGATTTTGATACCCATGTGTATTTTATTGGGTCATTTATTATGCCTATCTGGTACGGTGAGTGTGGTTATTTTCTCTGTTGCCCCATACCCGCTACCTGATAAGGAACCCGCTAATATATGACACGTGGGTCCGGATTTATATGTCTCATATAAAATGAATGCTATGTTTTGTCCACAGTTTTGTAAAATCAATGCTATGTTTTGTGTGATTTGAAGGCATGATATTGCCATTTAATGTTGAATATTGTTGAATCTGTGATAAAATTATGTTGGGTTCGATACATTTATTATACTGGTACTTATTTTTGCGATTCAAATGATCATGTTTATTGTAATGTTAATGGGTATGGGTACCCGATGGGTACCCGCTACCCATAATGGGTATGGATATGGCGTAATTTTATAATCATGATGGGTAGTGGGTATGAGTATAAATTAATTTTTTTCTAGTGAATATGGGTATGACTTCATGTGCCCACTGGATACCTTACCCACTGCTATCCCTAGTCCCGTGACTGGCACGGGCGGGCTACCGGCTCGTTTCCGTAGCAAGTAAGCATACTACTACATACTCCCAGGGCCAGGGGCCATGGTCGCCGCGTGACGCACGGCTCAAACATGTTTTCTCCGGCGAGCGCCGTGCTCCACCCACTGCCCGAGAAGAACATCTACGCGCATCGGCAGTGCCCCCACAGCGACGACACGCACGGAAAGAACGTCGTCGAGGCTAGGCATCACATTTCAACATAGAGTACATTTTACTATAGTTTTTTTCCTTTTTTCTTATCAACATATATAATTTTTTATTTCAGATATTAGTAATTTGGTATGGACAGACAGGAGACATCCCACGCACGCAGCAGCACGACAATCGGCTTGTTCGCTGCGGCTTGCTGCGGCTGCAATCCGGCTGCGGCTGCGGCTTCTACAGTATTTTTCTCTCTATGGATTGCAGCTGCAGCAGTCCAAACAGCTGCAACAGTGTCGGCTTGCAGCCTGCCGAACACGCCCAATGCTACCTCGCTTTAGTTTATTCACTTTGTATTATCTTGTCTATTCTTTTTTTTTATTTATCACATTTTAGTTGAAAAATAAATTAGCGGACAACAAATATTCAAAAATATTATTCATTATATTTTAGTTAAAAAATAAACTAGTGGACAACAAATATTCGAAAACATATAAAATATATATATCTATCCGAGCGTTCATCAGACGAAGTTCGCGGATCGCACGTCTGAGTACGTCAATAATTTCACGTGTACTGGTTGGTTAGAGGCTAGCTAGAAACACACAACAACCACGATGCCAGTTAGACTATGTCTTAGGGCGTGATTGGTTGCCCGAATCCACCCTGGGCCAGGCTCCCGGGATACAAGCCCACTTGTTCGGTTGCGTTTTCCTCCCTCCCGGCCTGGCTCTCCCGATGCAAACCCTAGCCGCGATCCTGGCTCTCCCCATGCGGCCGAATCGGCCGTTTCTCCGGATGCAGGCTGGCGGCGTGCAGCGCGGGGACGCGGGGGCGAGCGCGCGCGAGCGCGCGCGTGAGCGCGGGAGATGGCGGGAGATGGCGCGAAAGCTGTGGTTACCTCCCTCCTTCCCGCCGTGACCGCTGTTATATACCGCCACCTCCTTCCCCTTCCTCCGCGCGCCCTGCTCTGTTGTCGCCGCCGGTGACTGGTGCCGAGTTCCTCCCATCCTCCCCCTATTTCTTCTTCTTTGTTCAGATCCGTGGTGGATTCGTGCTTTGTAGGTTTGGAGCTTCGTTTTTTGTTCTATTTCGCGACCTAGGGTTTCTAATCCCCTTTTGATTTCTTGACAGGGCATTCGGATTGCTGCTTCCTCACGCCTTGTAGCTGCTTCCTCTCGGTGCTTCGTCCTTCTTCCTGTTGCTGTTCGGTATAACAGACGCCATTCCTTCCCCTCCCCTTTCCCCCTTCATTTCTTGAATGGTCTGAGCTTAAGTTGCCATGCCTGTGATTTTATAGCATTTAATCTGAGCTTATTGTTGCCATGCCTATGATTTGGTCCCTAGATCTGAGCTTATTTTGTTGCCATGCCTATGATCTAGTACTGCATCATGTTACTGCTGGTGAGCTGTTATGTGATACTTGGCTCTGTTCCTTTGCATCTAGAGATGGATGATGATGATGAGAGGCGCATGTTAATAGTGAGGGCAGCTGGACTTGTTGCTGCTGTGTATGCATATTTTGTTTCTAGACTTGTCCAGTGTCAAATGGCACGACCTAGGATCACTTATGCCCCAATGAGTGCAATGGATGAAGAGAGGCACAGAAACTTGAATAGAATTTACAACTTCAATGATGTGGAGTGTGTTAACATGTTGCGCATGAGAAGAACCCCCTTTTAAGTTGTATGAGGCATTTGGTAGCATAAGCTATGATGATACTTTTTTTAAGTTGTATGAGGCATTTGGTAGCATAAGCTGTGATGACACTTTTTTTAACTGTATGAGGCATTGCTGAGACATTGTACATTTGCTGTGATGATACATTTTCTGCATGAGGCATGGGCATTTGCTATGATGATTGCTTTATTCTTCATATATATGAGTTGTCTTTGCTATTTTTGCACTAGGACATGGATACTGAGCAAGATGTCTATGATTTAGTTGTGTCCTACACTGACAAAATGACCCAGTTGCTCCCTGAGACTCAGGCTGATGGTACTGAGTCTGTTCCAAACCCTGCAGCCTCCAGGCAGTCCATGAGATGGACAAATGTGATGTCTGCTTTTGTTCTTAAGCGTTTCTGTCAGCTGATTTCAACTGGGATTAGGACTGACAAAGGGTTCAAGGAGGTGCACCTTAATCAGGTTGCAAAGGACCTCAAGGAGTTCAGTGGGCATGATGTCACTGGTACTCAGGTGTATAATCACCTGCGCAAGTGGAGGCAGAGATGGGTTAGGATCATCAAACTTAGAGAGCTTAGTGGGGCTCTGTTTGATGAGGACAACCATATGATCACCCTAGAAGAAGAACACTATAATGGCCATGTTAAGGTTTGTTAGGTTTAAGTTCCTGACTTGCATTTCATTCTAACCTCCTTTACAATTCTGACTTCATTTCTTGCATAACCATCTAGGCTCACCCTAAGGATGCTGAACTACTTAATAAACCAATAGAGAACTACAAGCAAATGGAGGTCATCTTTGGCAATGGCCTGGCCACTGGCAAGTTTGCCATGGGCTCCAGTGAGCCACTGGGTTCTCCTTCAGACTTTGCTGAGAGCTCATTTAAGTCTGATGAGAATGTTAAGGGGGCAGAGGATGGCAGCAAGAAGGAGGTGCCTGTTAGTGGTGGTTCTGGAAGTGGGTCTGGGAAAAAAGGAAGAGGTCAGTGCTAACTGATGATGATGTCCATGTCTTTGGTGGTATGACAGCTGCTGTTAACAATGTGGCTGAAGCAATTAGGGAGACCAAGCAACAAGATGTGCATCCTGACCTCTATGCTGCTGTTATGTTTATGCCTGGCTTCACTGAAGAAGCTTTGATTGTTGCATACTCACATCTGCTGGATCACAAGAACCATGGCACTGCATTTGTGCACATGACTGACTCACATAGAGTCCTCTGGATGAGGACTTTCTTGGGCAAACATTACTACACTTAGAGTGTTCTGAGTTGAGGCTGGTTAGTTCTTTTGAGTAAGTAGGAAGTAGTGCTGACTGGTAGCTTCCTAACCAGCATTCTTTTGTGCAGTTGATCACCTGATCCTGCTGACTTGCACTTTGGCTTGTTGTATGAACCATTTCCTGTATGAACCATTTGGCTTCTGTCTTCATGATGAACTATTCTGAATGCTTTTCTTGCTTCTTTAATCTGAGCAAATGCCCATATGCCAATGACTTGCTGCATTATACTACTTATGATCTGAGCAAATGTGCAATGTCAATGATGTTTGTTTCTTCCTATATAGCCAACATGAAGTGGTATGTTGTTCACCATGGAAGAAAAGTTGGTGTGTTTGATTCCTGGGATTCTTGTCATGCTCAAGTTCATGGTTTCAAAGGAGCATGCTACAAAAGCTACTCCTCAAAAGATGAAGCTGTTGCTGCTTTTAAACAATCAGTCATTAAGACTGATCGTGTTGGTTTCAGTTGGAAAGATGGTTTGATTCTCTCTCAGTTTGTACTGATAGTTGTGCTCTTGTTGATCATTTGGTTTGGGTAACCTCACCACTTGTATGCAGTGGTGACCATACCACTTGTAAGCAGCTGCAACCAATCACTCTACTTGCATCTGTGTGTTTGAATTTGCTAATGCAACTGTGCAACCAATCAACTGCTGGGTTGAGCCTGGTTCTGCTTATCCGGCAACCAATCACGCCCCCCTTGCACCACTGGAACCAGGCTCCCATGAGCCTGGATCTGGGGGCCGAGCCAGGTTGGCTTCATCCGGCAACCAATCACGCCCTTAGGTACTTGGCCTCTGTTGGACCAATCTGAGCTCAGCTTGCAATCGGCATCGAGCTAGCTCCGCTTAGCTCAACCATGTGGCAATCTTGAGAAACAGGTTTGGCTCAGTCTAAGCTTGCGATCCACTACGAACCGTGGCATGCAGGGCCGGTTCTGACATTTCGGGGGCCCAAGTGAAAATTTACATGAAGGCCCTATACAAAAGTTTGAATCTGCTATTTTTTCAACTTCTAAATAATATCTGAAAAATAAAAAAACTTGATGATTTACACAACTTTATTCAAAATGATATGACTGGAGACACTGTTACATTATTTTATGAGTCGTAAAATTATACAAATTATGTAATATAACTTTGCATTTGTTTTGACTTTTGAGAGAGTATTTTTACTTTTAATTTGTCAAACTAGCATAAATCTTAAAATGCTTAGAGCAAATTTTCTGAAAACAAAGTTCAGCAAACTAAACTAGGATTAAACAATGTAGGTTATTAGGCTATCTCCAGCAAGGTCCCCTAAATTCCGTTCTCTAAAAGAATATTCTCTGTCCTTTACAGTACTCTCTAAAAGATTCTGTTCTCTATATCTTCTTCATCTCCAGCAACATCCCCTAAATTCGGTCCTCTATATCTACAGTGTTAACAGAATCCATAAACTACAATATTTGTTCTACCTTTTGCATATAATTTGAATTTCACTTACCGTACCTATTTAAAAAACCGTAATTAACATTGGTCACTATGACAATTTTTGACAACTTACCGTACACGCAAACAAAATTCCGTTCGTTTGTACTGAAATTAAACTTTTACACTTCTTATTTTACTGTTTTTTTGTCACATGCGTGGAGCATCCACAGAAAAACATAAAAAGTAATACTTCTCCATGAAAAAAATCTCCTCGGGATCCGTCTATGCTCGCACAAGGATGATTGACTAGCGTATAGAGGATGCAGCTCGTCCGCCACATTTAGCACTTCATCACTGAACGCTAAAATTGAGAGCACAATATACCGGACCTTGTTGGAGGTATAAAGGAAGTTTGCGGTAAATGTAGGGTTCAGTACCGTTTACAGGACGTTGTTGGAGCTAGCCTTAGGGTCGGCCCTCCGGTAGGCTAGAATTAAGCAACGCGACAGGCACAGGTGTAAAACACCTTCCATCCTTCCCACGTCAATTTTAGTATTTGTCATCAAGCAGACTGTTGCGCGATCTCGAAGAGATGATTGCCAGAAAATCAAAGAGACACAACAAAAGAATGAGAATAGAAATTTATCTGTAACGTATATGTATTTGGATATAAGATGGATAAATGGGGGCTCTACGTACTTTGGGGGCCATGAGCGATCGCATACCATGCACACCCTAAGGGTCGGCCCTGGTGCCATGAGCTATTTTTTTCTATCCCTACCTCTCACACTCATGTGCAACTATCTTTAGAAGTCTTGTCCGATGTCGTATCCAGTGTCTCACCGGATATGTCCGGCGAGTATATAACTTATCTGCAACACTCGTTGTGTAACCTGTTCAGTGCACTATATCTACTGCACTGTCACACCCGAATTTAAGGAAAATCCAGATGCATCTCACATGTGTAACAGAATCAAGTTTCACACATATGGTAACATTTTTTGTACAAAATAACTAAATAAATTATACCATATGACAACGACGATCCTCCACAACCATAGTTGACTAGGAGACGACGGCCTAGACCCCTCTGAACTCATCTTCATGGTGATCCTCCTCCAGTGGTACCTGTTCTTGACCTGGTGTGATTATAGCAAGGGTGAGCTCCCATACGATCATCGCTCAGTAAGTGTGGGAAAAAATATGTATGAGCTTAGTTATGGTTGGGGCTCAATAAGTGCAATGTAAGGCTTACCAAGAAAATGAACGAGGCTGAGCATTGTTTTAATTAAGTTGGTCAAAAAAAATTGAGCAATTTCTAAGTATAAGTAAATACTAACCCAATTAAATAAGAGATCACAAATAACAGTTCCCACAATGCAATGCATGACGTGTTAAATTTAATTCCATAATTTACTAATGTGAGGGTCCGAACCGCTCATGGTCGTGAGCACAATTGATATACCAGTTTACACTCTGTTGATGTTGCACATCTTTACCCACATATCGTGTTTCCCTCATTAAAGAGATAATAGAGAAGACGAACAAGAAAGGGAGAGGGAGAAACGATGCATGGCGATAGGGACGAAAACGAACAAATAACCTCAGTCTAAGCTTGCGATCCACTACGAACCGTGCCATGCAGGGCCGGTCCTGACATTTTGGGGGCCCCAAGCGAAAATTTACATGAAGGCCCTATACAAAAGTTTGAGTCTGCTATTTTTCAACTTCTAAATAATATCTGAAAAATAAAAATATTGATGATTTACACAACTTTATTCAAAATGATATGACTGGAGACACTGTTATATTATTTTATGAGTCGTAAAATTATACAAATTATGTAATATAACTCTGCATTTGTTTTGACTTTTGAGAGAGTATTTTTACTTTTTATTTGTCAAACTAGCATAAATCTTAAAATGTTTAGAGCAAATTTTCTGAAAACAAAGTTCAGCAAACTAAACTAGGATTAAACAATGTAGGTTATTAGGCTATATGAAAGGTAAATAGGCTTACACCTTTTCCTAATTGATTTTGGTGGTTGAATTGCCCAACACAAATAATTGGACTAACTAGTTTGCTCTAGACTATAAGTTTTACAGGTGCCAAAGGTTCACAATAAACCAATAATGAAAGTAGCCTAGAGGGGGGGTGAATAGGCTAATCTGAAAATTTTCACAACAAACTTCGAAAGATTGTTAAATACACAGTTCGACTGGTGCAGGCCGGTTCAACAGCCACGAGTGCAAGTTGAACCACTCTGAACCAATCCAACTGTTTTATAAACTTTAGACAAAAAATCTACTCGAAAAAGTATTTCGCGAGTTCTTGTGAGAAGTAAGATATAGCTAAGTTAGGATGAAACGACGAATATGTAAAGGCTATTTCACTTCTAGATAAACTCTACGGAAAAATCTTTATGTCAATCTTGCAAGTAAAAATATCTCAAGTTAAAACAAGCAAGAACACAAGACACAAGATTTAATCCGAGGTTCGGCCACACCACAAAGGTGTCCTACTCCCCGTTGAGGAGCCCACAAAGGGCCGGGTCTTTTTCAACCCTAATCCTCCAAAAGCTGACCACAAAGGTCAAGGCAATCTCTTCTTATCTTAGCTCAAAGAGCGGGTGATACAAACTTCTTGGGGTCGTCCACAACTTTGGAGACTCCCAAGCAACCTCAAAAGATCTTGAAACCTAGGGTTTCAAGAACACCAAGAAAGCACAAGAGGGGTTTGCACAAGCTCAAGTCTTTGTAAAAGAGATGGGAGAGGAAAACCAAATCGTGAGCACAAGCACAAACCTCACACCCAAGAGCTCCTCCAACAAGGTTGAATCTTGAGGAAGATTTAAGTGTGAGAGAGATGGAGAGATGAGTGCTTTGTCTCAAGTTAGGTGAGCAATAAATGAGTGAGTGTTCAGCCGTATTGAAGAAGAGAGAGAGAGGGTTCTATTTATAGTCACGGCTCAAAAACTAGCCGTTTGACCAAAAACCCCGCTGAAAACCGGTTGAACCGCCCCCTAGGGCGGTTGAACCGCCCCCTGACAGGTCAGCAGACTGTCTGCCAGTCTGACTGCCAGACTGACTGGCAGACTGACCTGCATGCGGGTCAGGCCAGGACCGGTTGAACCGCCCCCTAGGGCGGTTGAACCGCCCCCTGACACCCCTGGCGACCTAACTGCCAGTCTGACTGGCAGACTGCTGATCAGAAGTCAGAGGGTCAGAGACCAGTTGAGCTGCCCCCAGGACCAGTTCAGCTGGTCTAGACCAGAGAGTTTTGGAGAGAAAACCCCAGCTCAGCTGCCCGGGGGCAAGTTCAGCTAGGTATGGTCAAAGAGGTCTACAGCTGAAGTTGAAGTTCAGCTGGAGTTGAAAGTTCAACTCAGCTGAAGTCCAGCTCAGCTGAAAAGCTCAGCTGCAGCTGAAGAAGCTCATCACAGCTGAAGTTAAGTTCAGCTGGAAAGCTCAGCTGCAGTTGAAGAAGTTCAGCTGCTTTTCAGCAAGAACACTCTAGGTTTCTCAACCCTAACCATGGTCAACCAAATAATGTTAAAGTGATTTTTGGTTTTCAAAAATAGCTTTTGAATTAGAGGACTTGAGCTATAGCAAACACCTATACCTGTGCGGAAAAGAACAAGGAAGAATTACATCATGCAACACAAGATTTTACATAAATTTTTATACGTCCGTTGCATGAAGTCCTTGGTGCTTCCTTAAGTTCTTGTTTCCTTCTAATCATACACTGAGAACAAAAACTGTTAGTACCCTTATCTGTTTTGTCATTAAATCACCAAAACCCTCATTTGGGGTTGATTGCACTTACAATCCCCCCCTTTTTGGTGATTGATGCCAAAACAATTAAGGTCAAAAAGATATACATTTGCAATAGAAAAATTCTTTTGAATGATTGTATGTAGATGGCTCCCCCTAAATGTGTGCACGATTGTGAATCCAATGTTTTGACATAATATGTCATGTGAGCAACACATTTAGAGATAGTGACAAAAACCATACTGAATACAACCATCTGAGGGGTGCAAGAGTGTCATAATAGGAGTTGTGATGCACATGACTATCTCTAAATACACACCATTTTTACTTCATAGCAAAGTAATCATTACAAACTGATAGGGCAAAAGATGATGGCCAGAAGACCATCATATTACTTTGAATAACAACCCAACAGTTTTATTTCATACAATGGTAAAAGGATACAAGCCACAACAGTGGCCAAAACAAAAAATAATCCAAAAGAAAACCGAAGGAACCACAAACTAGAAGTTGGATTTTCTCCCCCTTTTTGGCAACAAGTACCAAAAACGAAGAGGGAGATCAGGATACATGAATCAATATCCTCCAGGAGGAGGATATGACGGAGGATATGATGGAGGGTATGAAGTGTAGTCAGGGAAGAGGGTCCTCATCACGTCCTCCTCAAATGTGGAGTCCCGAGGTGGCTCATCAGCCGTAGAAAAAACAGATGCCGAAGATGTACGATGATCAGGAGGAGGTGGAGGGTGGTGATGGTAACCAGAGCCGGATGGCCTAGGGTCACCAGGAATGGGTCCCGGACCCGGGTAGGGAGGCGGAGGGTGAGAGGATGATTGACCCGGATCCCCATGGTAGGGAGGCGGGGCAAACTCCTCGCGATCATCAACATAGGCTTCTTCTTCTTCATCGTCTGCAGACATAAATGGCACCCCGTAGGCCTGCTGGTGCCACTCATTGATCTCCGGGGGAGGAGGATGGAGAGGCACGTCAGGCGAGCGAGGGACAAATGGCATACCCATGGTGGAAGCTTGACGACGAAGATTGTCGTCAGTCTCCCGCTGACGCCGTGCCACCTCATGGACATCAGCAGAAATGTTGCGGCACATGGAGAAAAACGCCGCAAACCCATGGACCAAGCGAGCACCCATCCCTCGGCCACGACCTCGACCACGACCACGAGCACGTGGCATGGGAGATCCGCGGCCAGGAGAGGGACGCGAGGCAGCGGCGGGGCGAGAGGAAAATGGATGATGGGGAGGCTGGGGAGGTGGCTCAGTTGAGGAGGCAGGGCCTCCAGACCCTGAAGGAGCCCGCTTCGTACGAGCAGCTAGGTTGGAGGAATCAACCCAGTAGGGTACGTAGCGGGAGTGTTTGACGGGTTTTTCGAAGTGGGTCTGGGTGACCACTTCGATCATCTTCATGATAAAGGGTGCATGAAGACACCCTCTGAGAGGAGACTAGGAAGCACGAACGATCTCTTCCCAGATCATGTCAAACACATTGATGCGGGCGAGACTGTTTGGAGCAAGGAGGAGGAGGAAGACTTGACTCTCCCCAAGGATGTTCATTTGATTTCCGCCCATCGGGAGAACGGTCATCCTGGACAAAGAATTAAGGTACCTGTAGTACCTATGCATGTTAGCGGTCGTCCAGAACTCCCGCTCAGTAGAGACATGAATAAATTTCGTCTCTTCCCGCATGGGCAGCCTAATGTTATGCACTCACATGTTGCTGCCCAGAATATCTGCATCAGAGAAGCCTAGAATATGGGCAAAACGACGATAACTGACTTTGTGCCAGTTACCCTTGATGAAGAAATACATGACTGGGTAATCATACCCATCAGCTTCCTCATCTACTTCCTTTATCCAGAGGGTGGCATAGAACTGAGCTACCACCTCGTCGTTCCAGGGGTATTCCATGGTCATAATGTTTTGTAACCCCTTTCTCTCTAAGTTTTGGAGAGCTGACGTCATGTCAGTATCTCCCATATTCTCACAACCCTCCCAGTCTATAAACCTATGTCTGACGACTGGGTGTTTCTTAGAAAGAATGACAGAATTGTAGAAGTCAGCCTGGAAAAGATTCCAGAACCGAGGGTCCTGGACACCAGGATGACGAGGAGTGAGAGTAGGGTTGGTGAACCTCAGGCGCTGAAGGGTGTCTATTCCCTTCAGAGAGAAGTCGACAGGAGGTTCATGTGGACCGCGGGTGACGTTCGCCGGATGCATGTGCAGTCCGGTGACGTAGAGAGCATCTGGCGCCGGAAGGTCGATGAAGTCGTCGAAAGCCCCATCCTCCTCCTGGCAGGGAGCATACCCAGAGGAAGACGTGCTACGACGAGGTCGAGAGGCGCCAACCTTTTGGCGTCTCCCGCTAGTCAGCTGCGAGGGCATGGAAGAACCCTCTCCATCCATCCTACCAGAGCCACGTCCTCTCTTAGAGAGGGAGCGACGAGGCAGAGGAGAGGGGACGAGAGATTCCTCCTGAATCTTGTCCGAGTCGCTGCTAAACTCAATCACGGAAGGGTTGCGACGACGCACCATGATTGAAGAGGTTTTGGAAATGTGAACCGGTTTAGGTGAGTGAGAGGGAAGGCTCTAAATGTTGCGAAGAGACTAAGGCGAGAGTGGTTTGAGTGAGAGAAGAGAAGGGGAGTGTCAAATATATATAGGCAGTTGAGCTGGTCCTCAGGACCGGTTCAACCGCCCCCCATAGGCCAGTTCAACTGGTTCTGACCAGTGCGGTCAGAGAGCCAGAAACGGCAGAGGGAAAACGCCAAAAATTCAAAAAATTCAAATTTCTGACGCAGGATTTTGAAAAAGTGTACTGCAGAGATTCCATGCGCCACATAAGTCAAAAAGTTCTGCGCAGATGGAACCGGACGGCAAAAGAAAAAGCTACGTGGCCCCAATAAAAATAATTTTGTGCGAGCAGACTGCTGCGTGGAGGCGACCGGACAGGCCAAAAGAAAACAAATTTCTGAGCGCCCTGCCGCCCTGCCACTTCTGCGCGGAAGTGATTGAACAGAAAAACAAAAAAAAATTCTTGCTGCTCGGGCTGACAAAGCTTTGTGCAGATGCGATCGGTCACAAAAAAAGTTGTTGCGTGGGCTGACACAGGTGAGTGAACAGCGACCGGACAGGCCAAAAGACAATTTCTGCGCGCCCTGCAGCAGACCGGATGCGACCGGGCAAACCAAAAACTACGCGCCCTGACACTAGAGCATGGTTGTGACCAAAAAAAATTCTGCATGGCGCCGTGACACTGCATGCCTGGCTGTGACCGGACAGCCCTAAATAAAAAATTTGCGCGCCCTGCAGGATGCGACCGGTTCAAAAAAATATTCCGCGCGCCTGACGCTGCTGCTCGGCTCTGACCGGCCAGAGAAGAAAATAATAAATCTGCATGGCTTGCTGCGCGGAAAAAACAAAGACAAATACTGTGCAACTGAAAAAGCTGCAGCTGACAGGCCTGCGCGGACAGGCCTGCGCGGACAGACCTGCGCGGACAGACCGGTCAGAGACCGGTTCAACCGGTCTTCAATGCCGGTTCAACCGGTTTTGACCAGGATGGTCCTGGTAAAATCTGGTTAAAAGCAGCCGAGCTGAAGTTCAGCTCCGAAGTTCAGCTGGCCTCCTCCAGTTGAACTAGAAAGTTCAGAAAGCCAAGCCAGTTGAGCTTCAAGTGAAAAGTTTTTTTAAAAAAAAATCTTAGCACTAAAATTCATTCGAATTTTAACATTTCCACCAAGTTTTGAAAGATCATCACAAAGCTTTAAAATCATCAATCAAGAGTAGTGAATCAAACAATCTGTGTGTCCTTTTTCAAGTTAAGTTACGAGAATCCAAGATATTTAATTCACTCCTAAGAAAGCAAAACCTAGTCTCATCGAGGGGTTTTGTGAAGATATCGGCTAGTTGATTTTCGGTGCTCACATGAAACAATTCGATATCTCCTTGAGCTGTTTGACTTGAAATCCCAGGAAGTATTTAAGCTCGCCCATCATAGACATCTCAAACCTGTTTGTCATTACTTTGCTAAACTCCTCACAAAATTTTTCATTAGTACTACCAAATATAATGTCATCAACATATATTTGGCACACAAATAATTCATTGTCAACTTTGCGAGTAAATAATGTAGAGTCAGCTTTTCCTATTGTAAACCCATTCTTAATTAAAAAAATCTTTAAGGCAGTCATACCAGGCTCTAGGGGCTTGTTTAAGCCCGTAGAGTGCTTTGTGAAGTAAATAAACATGGTTTGGCTTCTTTGGATCTTCAAAGCCCGGTGGTTGCTCCACATAGACCCTCTCTTGTAGTGGTCCATTTAGAAATGCGCTCTTGACATCCATTTGATATAGCTTGAAATCATGGTTAGTAGCATAGGCAATTAATATTCTAATTGACTCTAACCTTGCTATCGGCGCATATGTTTCACCAAAATCAAGTCCTTCCACTTGAGTGTAGCCTTGGGCAACCAACCGTGCTTTGTTTCTTGTAACTACGCCATGTTCATCTTGTTTGTTCCTAAAGACCCATTTAGTCCCAATCACATTTTTTTGGGTCTTTGGACTAAGGACCAGACTTCATTCCGGGTGAAGTTGTTCAACTCCTCTTGCATGGCGATTATCCAATCCGGATCACCCAATGCTTCTTCAACCTTAAGTGGCTCAAGAGAGGAAACAAACGAGTAAAATTCACAAAAATTAGCTAAACGAGATCGAGTTGTTACCCCTCTCCTGATGCTACCCAGGATGATGTCCACCAGATGGTCCCTTTGAATGGTATGATGGACTCTAGGATGAGGCACTGATGGTTGTCTTTATATTTGCTCCTCCTTATCATTCACTTGATCAAGAGGCACTTCACCATCCACACTTTCGTGTTCATCTTCTACCATAGTTGGCATCCTTTGGAATTGATGATTTTCTTCAAGACTTGGATGACTTGAGGTTGATGGGTTTGCTTGGGTGGAGGATTTGTCACCCACCACCTTTGCACTCACATCAACAACCTCATTGGTCATCCACAAAGTTCCTTCCTCATCATTCTTTTCTTGAGGTCTCACTTCACCTATTGCAAGTTTCTTTATGGCCTCACAAGGTAGTTCTTCATTTCCTGCAGTGCCATTAGAAACATGCCCTTGCGAGCCATTAGACTCATCAAATGTCACGTCTATCGCTATTTCAACAAGACCGGTGGTATTGTTGAAAACGCGATATCCATGCGCATTTGATGCATAACCAAGCAAGAAACCCTCGTCCACTCTAGGAGCAAACTTTGAGCTCTTGACTTTCTTGTTAAGAATAAAACACTTACAACCAAATACTCTAAAATAATCAACTTTAGGTTTGTTACCAGTGAGAAGCTCATAAGCAGTCTTTTTGTAGATCTTATGAAGATAGAGACGGTTGATTGCATGACAGGCGGTGTTGACCGCCTCTGCCCAAAAATTGACAGGTGTCTTGTACTCATCCAACATGGTTCTAGCTGCTTCAATTAAAGTTCGGTTCTTTCTCTCCACAACACCATTTTGTTGTGGAGTGTAAGGAACTGAGAACTCATGTTTGATTCCTTCTTCGCCTAAAAATTCTTCGACATCTGTGTTCTTGAATTCCGTCCCATTATCACTTCTCACTTTCTTGATTTTGAGCTCAAACTCATTTTGAGCTCTCCTCATGAATTTCTTCAATATCTCTTGAGTTTCACCTTTATCACTTAAAAAGAAAACCCAGGTGAATCGAGAAAAATCATCAACAATGACTAAACCATACTTACTACCACCAATGAGCCACAGGTCCGAAGAGGTCCATGTGAAGAAGCTCCAATGGCCTCTTTGTTGTGACCACATTCTTTGATTGATGCGGGACTCCATGTTGCTTTCCTGCTTGGCATGCGCCACAAATCCTATCTTTCTCAAATACAACATTTGTTAGTCCAATGATGTGATTATCCTTTTGAAGTTTGGCCAAATTCCTCATACCGACATGGGCTAGCCGGCGATGCCATAGCCAACCCTTGTCGGACTTTGCCACTAAACAAGTCTCAGGCGTCACTTTACTTGTTGTGAAATCAACAAGATAAAGCTTGCCCTTCAAGAGACCCGTAAAGGCAACTGAGGAGTCCTCCCTTCTAAGGATCTTCACATCCACATCAGAAAATAAACAATTATAACCCATTCCACAAAGTTGTGAAATGGACAACAAATTGTAGCTTAAAGAATCTACCAATAAAACATTTGAAAGTGATTGTTGGTCAGAGATAGGAATTTTACCAATACCAATCACCCTACTCTTGCCACTATCTCCAAACACAATTTCTTGTGCTTCTTGAGTTAGTTGCAATGAATGAAACATGTCTTTCTCCCCGGTCATGTGATTTGTATATCCACTGTCAAGCACCCAACTTGACCCACCAGAGAAGTAGACCTGCAAAACAACTTTAGGCTATGCTTTTAGGTACCCAAATTGAATTGGGTCCTACAGTGTTAGTTATAGCCTTGGGTACCCACACACTTCTTTTCATTACTTTTATTTTAGTGTAGGCACCCACATATTTGACAACCAATTTCCCTAAATCCCAAGTCAACATATAATCACAAAGATAAGAGTGAGAAATGGGAGCATTAAATTGTTGTCCACTTGAGGATCCCACTTCCTTCATCTTACTCTTTGTGGAACTCAAGTTTACCTTTACTTGAGGTGACTTGTCATTTGAGGAGTGAATCCTCCCCAAGGCATCATATAGGGTGGTTCCCTCTATGAACTTGGGGGATCTCCACCCCTTATGCACTGTGCTAGGGTTTTCCTTGGATGAGTTGAACCCAAGCCCCCTTCTTCCATTGTTGGGCTTTAGGGACTTGTACTTGGGTTCAACTTTCTTTAACCCATCATTGCTAGAGCATCTTTTCAAAATTCCTTTGACCTTCACCTGTGGGCTATTCTTCCTTGCATGGTTAGTTAGACAACAAGAAGCATGATATTTGGCACAATGTTTGCAAAAATTATCATTTAAGGAGCTAGACTTAGATTCAATAACTAAAGATGAGACATTGATGTTCTTGCAATTTTCAAGTTGCACTTGAAGTTCTTGATTTTGAGCATTCAAGCTTAACATGCTTGTTTCAAGTGCATTCTTTTCATTTGCAAGATTAGCTATAGAGGTTTTCATATTAATTACTTCTTTATCTTTATTCTCTATAGTTATCTTGACTAAAGATACTTCCTTAGTCAAGACATCTAGCATTTCATCTTTATTGGGAAGCAATTCTTGAAGCTCTAGGTTTCTTTCCTTTTCAAGGATAAGCAAGTCTTCTTGAGCATCAAGAGTTGCTTTTCTTTTATCTAGCTTCTCCATGAATTTGGTGATAACATTGTATCCATTCAAGCCAAATTCTTTAATCATTTTATTTTTCATGGCAATTTGTTCATCATCATTTGGAAAATCATTACTAAATAAGGTTACCTTATCTCCTTTTGCCATGAGGCAAGTTGGAGTGTAGGAGTCGTCTTGTAGGTTGGTGAAGAGTTGCGAGCTTGATGTAGATTGGATGGCCACGTTTGCCACCACTTCCTCTTCCTCGGAGCTAGAACTCTCTTCATCGGAGTTCCATTCTTCACCAATATGGGCTTGACCATATTTCTTCTTCTTGAAGTATCCCTTGGTCTTGCCTCCCTTTTTGAACTTGTCCTTCTTGTATTCCTTCTTAGCTTCTTGTTCCTTCTTGTTAGGACAATCCGCTATGAAATGACCGGTTTGGCCACATTCATAGCATGCCCTCTTCTTTCCTTTCCTTTGGAACTTGTCATTTTTCCTTACAAATTTCTTGAATGTTTTGATGAACATAGCTGTGTCTTCATCACTTGAGCTATCTTCATCACTTGAGGTCTCGACCACTTTCTTTGCTTTGTGGTCTTTGTTCTTCTTGGGGTTGTCTTGTTCATTAGTGATCAAGGCATGAGAGTCCCTTGACTTGATAGGGGCTTCTTCGGACTCGTGTTGTTGAATCTTTGCAAATAATTGATGAGGCATCATATCCTCATAGTCATCACGATCCCTAATCATCCTTGCAAGACTCTTATCCTTTTCTTTATATGCTCTCATGCATAATCTTGTGACCTTGGAGTCACTCCAATCTTCACTCCCTAGCACTCTTATTTTGTTTACTAACACCATCAACTGGTCAAAGAGTGATTGAAGCGACTCACCCTTTGTCCAATCATATCTTGCAAGCTCACTCTCCAAAGCTTCAACTCTATGTCTCTTAGCTTTGGGATCTCCTTCATGTGACATCTTAAGAATATTCCAAATGTCACGGGCATCTTCTCTTCCTTGAACTTTCTGGTATTCTTCCGGACAAAGACTTCCTTTAATAATGCTCACTGCTTGAGCATTGCGATGAACATGTTGCATCATTTCCGGAGTCATCTCTTCTCCTTGGTCGGGCTTATACATACCTACATTAACAATCTCCCAAAGACTAGGCTGCACACCGATTAAATGCGACTTCATCTTGTCGGCCCACTCGTCATAGTTCAACTCACTAAGAGTTGGTAACTTTCCAAGTGGGGCGGAAGAGAAGTTGTGGATAAAATTTCTAGAGTAATCGAATTGAACTTTACTAAATTCGTTACCTTTGCTTTTGGTAGATGATCCCTCGGTGTTGAGACTTACCTTGCTCAACACCTTCGACACCAAAAGATCCACTAGATCATCATTGTAATCAAATTTTCCTTTACCTTTATCTTCTTCGGCCTTTCTTCTTGATTCTTCTTCTTCGACCTTTTTCTTAGCATCTTCCTCTTTCATTTTGAGGAACATCTTCTCGACAATCTTCATGGCGAGGTCGAGGACCTTGGTGTCCACTTCCTCACCGGAAGATGTGATGGGGATTTCCTCGAGGAGAGGATCCACATGGTCCCGTTGAGTAGACATGATCGTTTCCTCACGCGGTTAAGCATAAAACGAGGTACGAAGCTCTGATACCAATTGAAAGTAGCCTAGAGGGGGGGGGGGTGAATAGGCTAATATGAAAATTTTCACAACAAACTTCGAAAGATTGTTAAATACACAGTTCGACTGGTGCAGGCCGGTTCAACAGCTACGAGTGCAAGTTGAACCACTCTGAACCAATCCAACTGTTTTATAAACTTTAGACTAAAAATCTACTCGAAAAAGTATTTCGCGAGTTCTTGTGAGAAGTAAGATATAGCTAAGTTAGGATGAAACGACGAATATGTAAAGGCTATTTCACTTCTAGATAAACTCTACGGAAAAATCTTTATGTCAATCTTGCAAGTAAAAATATCTCAAGTTAAAACAAGCAAGAACACAAAACACAAGATTTAATCCGAGGTTCGGCCACACCACAAAGGTGTCCTACTCCCCGTTGAGGAGCCCACAAAGGGCCGGGTCTTTTTCAACCCTAATCCTCCAAAAGCCGACCACAAAGGTCAAGGCAATCTCTTCTTATCTTAGCTCAAAGAGCGGGTGATACAAACTTCTTGGGGTCGTCCACAACTTTGGAGACTCCCAAGCAACCTCAAAAGATCTTGAAACCTAGGGTTTCAAGAACACCAAGAAAGCACAAGAGGGGTTTGCACAAGCTCAAGTCTTTGTAGAGATGGGAGAGGAAAACCAAATCGTGAGCACAAGCACAAACCTCACACCCAAGAGCTCCTCCAACAAGGTTGAATCTTGAGGAAGATTTAAGTGTGAGAGAGATGGAGAGATGAGTGCTTTGTCTCAAGTTAGGTGAGCAATAAATGAGTGAGTGTTTAGCCGTATTGAAGAAGAGAGAGAGAGGGTTCTATTATAGTCACGGCTCAAAAACTAGTCGTTTGACCAAAAACTCGGCTGAAAACCGGTTGAACCGCCCCCTGACAGGTCAGCAGATTGTCTGCCAGTCTGACTGCCAGACTGACTGGCAGACTGACCTGCATGCGGGTCAGACAAGCCATGACCGGTTGAACCGCCCCCTGACACCCCTGGCGACCTGTCGGGGACCATAATTAGGGGTACCCTCAAGACGCCTAATTCTCAGCTGGTAACCCCCATCAGCATAAAGCTGCAAAGGCCTGATGGGTACGATTAAGTCAGGGATCAGTCCACACGAGTGACTCGATCACGCTTCACCCGAGCCTAGCCTCGGCCAAGGGCAGCCGACCTCGAGAGACTTCCGTCTCGCCCGAGGCCCCCTTTTTATGGCGGACACATCACCGGCTCGCCCGAGGCCTTGGCTTCGCTCAGAAGCAACCTTGACTAAATCGCCGCACCGACTGACCAAATTGCAGGGGCATTTAACGCAAAGGTGGCCTGACACCTTTATCCTGACACGCGCCCCCGGCAGAGCCGAAGTGACCGCCGTCACTCCACCGCTCCACTGGCCAGTCTGACAGAAGGACAGCGCCGCCTGCGCCACTCCGACTGCAGTGCCACTCGACAGAGTGAGTCTGACAGGCAGCCAGGCCTTGCCAAAGGCGCCACGGCGAACTCCGCTCCGCCCGACCCCAGGGCTCGGACTCGGGCTAAGACCCGGAAGACGGCGAACTCCGCTCCGCCCGACCCCAGGGCTCGGGCTCGGGCTAAGACCCGGAAGACGGCGAACTCCGCTCCGCCCGACCCCAGGGCTCGGACTCGGGCTAAGACCCGGAAGACGGCGAACTCCGCTCCGCCCGACCCCAGGGCTCGGACTCGGGCTAAGACCCGGAAGACGGCGAACTCCGCTCCGCCCGACCCCAGGGCTCGGACTCGGGCTAAGACCCGGAAGACGGCGAACTCCGCTCCGCCCGACCCCAGGGCTCGGACTCGGGCTAAGACCCGGAAGACGACAAAACTCCGCCTCGCCCGACCCCAGGGCTCGGACTCCGCCCTGGCCTCGGCCGAACGACTTCCGCCTCGCCCGACCCCATGGCTCGGGCTCGGCCACGGCAACGGAAGGCAGACTCAACCTCGGCTTCGGAGGAACCCCCACGTCGCCCTGCCTAGGGCACGGACCGCCACGTCAACAGGAAGCGCCATCATCATCCTACCCCGAATCGACTCGGGTCACGGAGAACAAGACCGGCGTCCCATCCGGCCAGCTCCGCCGGAGGGGCAATGATGGCGCTCCACAAGCTCTATGACGACGGCGACCCCCAGCTCTCTTACGGAAGCAGGACGACGTCAGCAGGGACTCGACCGCTCCAACAGCTGTCCCTCCGCCAGGCTCCGCCGCACCTCCGACAGCCACGACATCACGCCAGCAGGGTGCCCAGATCTCTCCGGCTGCCACATTGGCATGTACCTAGGGCGCTAGCTCTCCCTCCGCTAGACACGTAGCACTCTGCTACACCCCCCATTGTACACCTGGATCCTCTCCTTACGACTATAAAAGGGAGGACCAGGGCCTTCTTAGAGAAGGTTGGCCGCGCGGGACCGAGGACGGGACAGGCGCTCTCTTGGGGCCGCTCGCTTCCCTCACCCGCGTGGACGCTTGTAACCCCCCTACTGCAAGCGCACCTGACCTGGGCGCGGGACGAACACGAAGGCCGCGGGACTTCCACCTCTCTCACGCTCGACTCCGGCCACCTCGGCTCTCCCCCCTTCGCGCTCGCCCACGCGCTCGACCCATCTGGGCTGGGGCACGCAGCACACTCACTCGTCGGCTTAGGGACCCCCCTGTCTCGAAACGCCGACTGTTGGCGCGCCAGGTAGGGGCCTGCTGCGTGCTGACGAACAGCTCCCCGTCAAGCTCCAGATGGGCAGTCTCCAGCAACCTCTCCGGCCCGGGACGGTGCTTCGTTTCGGGACTCTTGAGTTCATGTCCTTCGACGGCAGCTACGACATGATACTTCTTCCACCGCCGCGCGACTACGACAATGGCGGCCGACAACCCGCCCGCCGGCGGCGGAATCGACGACGTCTTCCCCGCGTGGTGGAAGGGCAACATTCGGGCTCGCTCCGTTCTCTCCCCCGCCAACGAAGGAGGAGGCGGGACCGTCAAGGCCAGGTGGGAGGCCGCGCTTCGTCGGCCGTCGAGCGAATCGACGCCCCCGACGCCCCGACGGAAGGCACGCCGGACGTCGACCTCGCGTTCAAGACGGAGGCAAGCGCCGTCCCCCCGCGGCACGCTGACCCCGAGCAAGAAGACGACGCCGGCGCGCTCGCGGAAAGCCTGCAGGACGTCGCCCTCGAACCAGAGTTGACGGTGCAACCAGTCCCCGATGTGACTACGTCGCTCCTCGTCGACAAAAAGGTACCGACTAACTCCCATCTTGCGTCATTTCGACTCGGCCTCAACCCGCCAAACGACCTCGTTTTGGCGGGCGCTCTCATTGAGGCGAGTGCAACCCCACTGAGGTTCCGTATGCGGTCGCCTTGGGACCGACTGACGGACGTCTCGACCTACGGGCCCTCTGGGTCCGAGGAAGATGACGATCCCAGCATCGCTTGGGATTTCTCCGGACTTGGCAACCTCAGTGCCGTGCGGGACTTCATGACCGCATGTGACTACTGCCTATCCGACTGTTCCGATGGAAGCCGCAGCCTTGGCGACGAGAGCTGCGGCCCAAGCCGCGAATGTTTCCACATCGAGCTAGGGAATCCCTCCGAAGGCAACCATCTTGGCATGCCGGAGGACGGTGATCTCCCTAGGCC
Organism: Zea mays; assembly: GCF_902167145.1. Classification (NCBI taxonomy): domain Eukaryota; kingdom Viridiplantae; phylum Streptophyta; class Magnoliopsida; order Poales; family Poaceae; genus Zea; species Zea mays. The sequence continues at coordinate 135,551,715 of NC_050103.1, read as the reverse complement.
GGTGCCTCGCGCCGACATCCCACGGGAGCTAGCTGTGGTCCCCGCTCCGGCGGGGGGTTACGACCCACAACTCGAGCAAGTCCGCGAGGCGCAGGCCAGGCTCAACGAGGGAACATGAGCGCTTGAGCCGATCCGTCGGGACGTCGGACAGGCGTGGGTGGGCCAACCCCTGGCCGGAGAAATACGTCACCTGCCCCAAGGTCTCCAGCACCGCGTCGCCAACGAAGTCAGGATCAGGCCGCCGCCCGCATCCAGCGGGGTTGGTCAGAACCTGGCAACCGCAGCAATGCTCATCCGCGCGATGCCGAAGCCGTCAACCACCGAGGGTCGGCGAATCCAGGGAGAACTCAAGAATCTCCTGGAAGGTGCTGCGGCCCGGCGGGCCGAGAGCACTGCCTCCCGAAGGCAAGGTTATCCCTCGGAACCTCATGCCGCGACTTCCCGATTCATGCGGGAAGCCTCGGTCTACACCGGGCGCACGCGCAACACCGCGCCTGCGGCCCCGGGCCACCTCGGCAACGAGCACCATCGACGCGACCGTCGGGCTCACCTCGACGAAAGGGTGCGCCGAGGCTACCACCCCAGGCGTGGGGGGCGCTACAACAGCGGGGAGGATCGGAGTCCCTCGCCCGAACCACCCGGTCCGCAGGCCTTCAGTCGGGCCATCCGACGGGCGCCATTCCCGACCCGGTTCCGACCCCCGACTACTATCACGAAGTACTCGGGGGAAACGAGACCGGAACTGTGGCTCGCGGACTACCGCCTTGCCTGCCAACTGGGTGGAACGGACGACGACAACCTCATCATCCGTAACCTCCCCCTGTTCCTCTCCGACACTGCTCGCGCCTGGTTGGAGCACCTGCCTCCGGGGCAGATCTCCAACTGGGACGACTTGGTCCAAGCCTTCGCTGGCAATTTCCAGGGCACATACGTGCGCCCCGGGAATTCTTGGGACCTTCGAAGCTGCCGGCAACAGCCGGGGGAGCCGCTTCGGGACTACATCCGGCGATTCTCGAAGCAGCGCACCGAGCTGCCCAACATCACCGACTCGGATGTCATCGGCGCGTTCCTCGCCGGCACCACTTGCCGCGACCTGGTGAGCAAGCTGGGTCGCAAAACCCCCACCAGGGCGAGCGAGCTGATGGACATCGCCACCAAGTTCGCCTCTGGCCAGGAGGCGGTCGAGGCTATCTTCCGAAAGGATAAGCAGCCCCAGGGCCGCCCATCGGAAGAAGCTCCCGAGGCGTCTGCTCCGCGCGGCGCCAAGAAGAAAGGCAAGAAGAAGTCGCAATCGAAACGCGACGCCGCTGACGCGGACCTTGTCGCCGCCGCCGAGTATAAGAACCCTCGGAAGCCCCCCGGAGGTGCAAACCTCTTCGACAAAATGCTCAAGGAGTCGTGCCCCTACCATCAGGGGCCCGTCAAGCACACCCTCGAGGAGTGCGTTATGCTTCGGCGTCACTTCCACAGGGCCGGGCCACCCGCCGAGGGTGGCAGGGCCCGCGACGACGACAAGAACGAAGATCACATAGCAGGAGAATTCCCCGAGGTCCGCGACTGCTTCATGATCTATGGAGGGCATGCGACGAATACCTCGGCTCGGCACCGCAAGCAAGAGCGCCGGGAGGTCTGCTCGGTGAAGGTGGCGGCGCCAGTCTACCTAGACTGGTCCGACAAGCCCATCACTTTCGACCAGGCCGACCACCCCGATCATGTGCCGAGCCCAGGGAAATACCCGCTCGTCGTCGACCCCGTTGTCGGCGATGTCAGGCTCACCAAGGTCCTGATGGATGGGGGCAGCTGCCTCAACATCATCTACGCCGAGACCCTCAAGCTCCTGCGCGTCGATCTGTCCTCCGTCCAAGCAGGCGCTGCGCCCTTCCACGGGATCATCCTTGGGAAGCGCGTCCAGCCCCTCGGGCGACTCGACCTCCCCGTCTGCTTCGGGACACCCTCCAACTTCCGAAGGGAGACCCTGACGTTCGAGGTGGTCGGGTTCCGAGGAACCTACCACGCCGTGCTAGGGAGGCCATGCTACGCGAAGTTCATGGTCGTCCCCAACTACACCTACCTGAAGCTCAAGATGCCGGGCCCCAACGGGGTCATCACCGTCGGCCCCACGTACAAACACGCGTTCGAATGCGACGTGGAGTGCGTGGAGTACGCCGAGGCCCTCGCCGAGTCCGAGGCCCTCATCGCCGACCTGGAGAACCTCTCCAAGGAGGTGCCAGACGTGAAGCGCCACGCCGGCAACTTCGAACCAGCGGAGACGGTCAAGGCCGTCCCTCTCGACCCCAGTGGCGACACCACCAAGCAGGTCCGGATCGGTTCCGGGTTCGACCCCAAATAGGAAGCAGTGCTCGTCGACTTTCTCCGCGCGAACGCCGACGTCTTTGCGTGGAGTCCCTTGGACATGCCCGGCATGCCGAGGGATGTCGCCGAGCACTCGCTGGATATTCGGGCCGGAGCCCGACCCGTCAGGCAGCCTCTGCGCCGATTCGACGAGGAGAAGCGCAGAGTGATTGGCGAAGAGATCCACAAGCTAATGGCAGCAGGGTTCATCAAAGAGGTATTCCATCCCGAATGGCTTGCCAACCCTGTGCTTGTGAGGAAGAAAGGGGGGAAATGGCGGATGTGTGTAGACTACACTGGTCTCAACAAAGCATGTCCGAAGGTTCCCTACCCTCTGCCTCGCATCGACCAAATCGTGGTTTCCAACGCTGGGTGCGAAACCCTGTCCTTCCTCGATGCCTACTCAGGGTATCACCAGATCCGGATGAAAGAGTCCGACCAGCTCGCGACTTCTTTCATCACGCCGTTCGGCATGTACTGCTATGTCACCATGCCGTTCGGTTTGAGGAATGCGGGCGCGACGTACCAGCGGTGCATGAACCATGTGTTCGGCGAACACATCGGTCGCACAGTCGAGGCCTACGTCGATGACATCGTAGTCAAGACAAGGAAGGCTTCCGACCTCCTCTCCGACCTTGAAGTGACATTCCGGTGTCTCAAGGCGAAAGGAGTCAAGCTTAATCCTGAGAAGTGTGTCTTCGGGGTGCCCCGAGGCATGCTCCTAGGGTTCATCGTCTCCGAGCGAGGCATCGAAGCCAACCCGGAGAAGATCGCGGCCATCACCAGCATGGGACCCATCAAGGACTTAAAAGGGGTACAGAGGGTCATGGGATGCCTCGCGGCCCTGAGCCGCTTCATCTCACGCCTCGGCGAAAGAGGTCTGCCTCTGTACCGCCTCTTAAGGAAGGCCGAGTGTTTCGCTTGGACCCCCGAGGCCGAGGAAGCCCTCGGCAACCTGAAGGCGCTCCTTACAAAGGCGCCTGTCTTGGTGCCCCCGGCGGACGGAGAAGCCCTCTTGGTCTACGTCGCCGCGACCACTCAGGTGGTTAGCGCCGCGATTGTGGTCGAAAGGCAAGAGGAAGGGCATGCATTGCCCGTTCAGAGGCCGGTCTACTTCATCAGCGAAGTGCTGTCCGAGACTAAGATCCGCTACCCGCAAGTTCAAAAGCTGCTGTATGCTGTGATCTTGACAAGGCGGAAGCTGCGACACTACTTCGAGTCTCATCCGGTAACTGTGGTGTCATCCTTCCCCCTGGGGGAGATCATCCAGTGCCGAGAGGCCTCGGGCAGGATCGCAAAGTGGGCGGTGGAAATCATGGGCGAAACGATCTCGTTCGCCCCTCGGAAGGCCATCAAGTCCCAGGTGTTGGCGGATTTCGTGGCCGAATGGGTCGACACCCAGCTGCCAACGACTCCGATCCAACCGGAGCTCTGGACCATGTTTTTCGACGGGTCGCTGATGAAGACGGGGGCCGGCGCAGGCCTGCTCTTCATCTCGCCCCTCGGAAAGCACTTGCGCTACGTGCTGCGCCTCCATTTCCCGGCGTCCAACAATGTGGCCGAGTACGAAGCTCTGGTCAACGGATTGCGGATCGCCATCGAGCTAGGGGTCAGACGCCTCGACGCCCGCGGTGATTCGCAGCTCGTCATCGACCAAGTCATGAAGAACTCCCACTGCCGCGACCCAAAGATGGAGGCCTACTGCGACGAGGTTCGACGCCTGGAAGACAAGTTCTTCGGGCTCGAGCTCAACCACATCGCTCGGCGCTACAACGAAACCGCAGACGAGCTGGCTAAGATAGCCTCGGGGCGAACGACAGTCCCCCCGGACGTCTTCTCCCGGGATCTGCATCAACCCTCCGTCAAGCTCGACGACGCGCCCGAGCCCGAGGTACCCTCGGCTCAGCCCGAGGTACCCTCGGCACAGCCCGAGGTACCCTCGGCACAGCCCAAGGTACCCTCGGCCTCCGAGGGTGAGGCACTGAACGTCGAGGAAGGGCAGAGCGGGGCCACGCCAGATCAAGATTGGCAGGCCCCGTACCTGCAATATCTCCGTCGAGGAGAGCTACCCCTCGACCAAGTCGAGGCTCGGCGGGTAGCGCGACGCGCCAAATCATTCGTCTTGCTGGGCGACGAAGAGGAGCTCTACCATCGCAGCCCCTCGGGCATCCTCCAGCGATGCATCTCCATCGCCGAAGGTCGGGAACTGCTGCAAGAAATACACTCGGGGGCTTGCGGCCACCACGCAGCGCCCCGAGCCCTTGTCGGAAACGCTTTCCGGCAAGGCTTCTACTGGCCAACGGCGGTGGCTGACGCCACTAGAATTGTCCGCACCTGCGAAGGGTGCCAATTCTATGCGAAGCGGACGCACCTGCCCGCTCAGGCTCTGCAGACAATACCCGTCACTTGGCCCTTCGCTGTATGGGGTCTGGACCTCGTCGGTCCCTTGCAGAAGGCGCCCGGGGGCTACACGCACCTGCTGGTCGCCATCGACAAATTCTCCAAGTGGATCGAGGCCCGACCTCTGAACAGCATCAGGTCCGAGCAGGCGGTGGCGTTCTTCACCAACATCATCCATCGCTTCGGGGTCCCGAACTCCATCGTCACCGACAACGGCACCCAGTTCACCGGCAAAAAATTCTTGGATTTTTGCGAGGATCACCATATCCGGGTGGACTGGGCCGCCGTGGCTCATCCCATGTCGAATGGGCAAGTAGAGCGTGCCAACGGCATGATTCTACAAGGGCTCAAGCCTCGGATCTACAACGACCTCAACAAATTCGGCAAGCGATGGATGAAGGAACTCCCCTCGGTGGTCTGGAGCCTAAGGACGACGCCGAGTCGTGCCACGGGCTTCACGCCGTTTTTCCTGGTCTACGGGGCTGAAGCTATCTTGCCCACTGACCTGGAATACGGCTCCCCGAGGGCGAGGGCCTACACCGAACAAAGCAACCAAGCTAGCCGAGAGGAATCGCTGGACCAGCTGGAGGAAGCTCGGGACAGGGCCTTACTACACTCGGCGCGGTACCAACAGTCCCTGCGACGCTACCACGCCCGAGGGGTCCGGTCCCGAGAACTCCAGGTGGGCGATCTGGTGCTTCGGCTGCGGCAAGACGCCCGAGGGAGGCACAAGCTCACGCCCCCCTGGGAAGGGCCATTCGTCATCGCCAAAGTTCTGAAGCCCGGAACATACAAGCTGGCCAACCATCAAGGCGAGATCTACGGCAACGCTTGGAACATCAAACAGCTACGTCGCTTCTACCCTTAAGATGTTTTCAAGTTGTTCATATACCTCGCGCCTACGCAAAGTTTAGTCGTCAAGGAAGGGTCGACCTAGCCTCGGCAAAGCCCGACCCTCCCTCGGGGGCTAAAAGGGGGGAGACCCCCTCTGCGTCGAATTTTTCCTCGAAAAAGGATCTCTTTTTAGCAGGATTTCTTTCGTGCTTCTTGACTGCTTCGGAAAGCGGATCCTGGAAACGACGGAGTACACGTAAGCAGCCAAGGCTGACCGAGCCGAGGGACTCCTACGCCTCCGGGATACGGATACCTCACTCATCACCTTCTGCGATAAGTAACTTGCGCTCGGATAAAGCGACTCCGTGGACCGAACAAGTCTTCACGTTCGGAAGCTCTCCTGCCGAAGCAGTCCTTCAAGCTTTCTCGACTAAGTCGGCGACAGGGCCTCATGGACGGGTGAAAGTACGCGTAAGCGGCAAGGCCGACCGAGCCGAGGGATTCCCACGCCTCTGGGATACGGATACCTCAATCGTCCCTTCCACGAAAAGCAACTCTCGCTCACACAAACATCCCTGTTACCGACAGAGTCCAGATGCTCGAAACAAGAGGAAAAAAGGCGCAGCTTCGCAAACGTGGCGAGGGTGTGTTTTTTCTGGCCTCGGCGGCCGCTGAAAGCACACGCTACAAGATGATCTGATCCTGCAGGCTCGGGTCTTCACGCTGAAGGGAGCCGTAGCACCCTCGGCATCGACGACGTCTTCAGCAAAGCCCGACCCAGCCTCGGGCGGCGACGCGGCCCAGGGACTCCTCCGGGAATCCGGCCCGAGCAGGCGGCTCGACCGGTTACCCCTGGGGCCTCGGTCAACCGGCTTCCAAGGGCGCCAGCCCGACCCGAGGTCTCGACTGATCGACTCCGGCGTCGGCTCCGCTGACGGACAACACGACTAGGCTCCGGCCAACCAGGTTCCCATTCTCGAGCCAACTCCGCCTCTGTTCATACTGATATCGCTACCCCTGGCCTCGGTCCACCGAAGGGCGGCCGAGGGGTCTCTTTAACTAAGCTAGAGGAACCCCAGACAACAAGGTCGAACGGGCCGAGGGATTCCTACGCCTCCGGGATACGGATACCTCACCCGTCACCTTGACACGGGGCGACTCATGCTTGGTAAAGCGGTTCAGATAATCAACATGCGAGACTTAGTGCTCGAAAATGAGGAAAAAACACGGCTCCGTGCCGAAATTACATACATGTTCAGGCCCCGATAGCCACAATGAACAAAAAACACTGGCATTCGAAGTGCCATTACGAACGGAACTCCGGTTCCCCCTCCGCAGGCACGAACGACCCCACTCCGAGGGGGAAGGCCTGCGGAGCAACGGAAGGCCGAGGAACGGCGCGCCGTCACCCGCTCCGGCAGCGGCGACAACGACGACTTCTGCTCCCGGGGGCCGAACAGCGGCAGCACTGACCTCAGGGTCGATGTCGCTGCCAGGAGGCCCCCGCCCATGCCAAAACTTGTGAGGCAAGGACGGGCAGAAGGCCGAGAAGTCGGAGGTCGGCCCGTGGCCGGTCCCGGCCGCCGCGCCGGCGGAAGAACCTCTTCCAGCTGCCGTGGCGGACGCCGGCGCCGCGAGCGGCCCCGAAGCCACTCGCGGCTGAAGACCGGGCACGATGCAGCTGCCGGGCGCCACGGGCAATACCCGCTTCTCCCACCATCACTGAGTGAAGGAGCGGGCCACCGCCCACGCAGGGGCCGACCCCAACTCGGCACTCTCCCCTCCCCAGCCTTGGTGATGAAAATCCTTGAGGCTGAGGGAGGGGCGGAGGCCGCAGCCCGGCTCGCTTTCCCCCACCATCAAGCCGGAGGTCGCCATCTCGGGTGACCGCCGGTGAAGGGGTGCGACCGGGCTGCGTGATGAAAATCCTTGAAGCCAAACGATGGCTGAGAGGTACCAACTCCCATGGAGTTGCGTTCCTCCAACGAGGAGGCGGAAAGGCGGCGGATACCCCCCATCCGGGGGCTTGGAAGATGGGAAGACACGACGCTTAAGGGAGGAAGAAGACATGGTTGCCTCCCGAAAGGAGTCTCCCTCCTTTTAAAGGCAACTCTCCCTACGTGTGCCCCCAGGCGCCACGGGCTGAGTCTTCTCCAACATGCTCCAAGGCCCTCCCCTGCGACTCGGGGGCTGGGTCCCGCATGTCATGCAAGCCGGCTCAGAGCAGAAGAAGCCAAACCGCCGCGCGTGGTGCGCACGACCGTCCAGCGGTTACAAGCGACCCCCCATTTTCGCCCAGACCAACGGGCAGAAGGGGCGGGCAGCCATGCAGGCGGCATGCAACCGCGCCAAATGGGCGCGCTTCTCCAACTTCTGACACGCCAGCTTGGGAACCCAGGCCCACGCGTCGAGCAACCGGCGCGCCAGTTGCTGCATGAAAGCAACCGCACCGCCACTTGTGCCACCATCGCGCCTCTTCAGTTGCGGAGCCAATGCCGCGACTCGAGGCGACCCAACAGCGCCAGCCTGGCGCGTCGGTCAAAGCGACCGAAAGAGGGCCGGCAGTAATAGCGGTGGCAGGCGGGCGGGCGTAGCAGTCACGTCGTCAGCCAGGCTCACGTCCCATCCTGGGACAGCAAGAGAGCCTCCTCTCACGGCGTGGAGACGGTGCACCCGTGACCCGTTCCTCGAACGGATCGCACGCGCGCAACGGCCACCCCGCCAACCACTCGCCCCGTCGCATTAACTCCGCAGCGGGACAGGCGGCGCCTCTGACGGGAGGAGCACGCGACGCTTCACCTTCGCCGTAATAACCGCGTCAGAAAAGGTACGCCACGTCGTCCGATTTCGTATCCTTTTCCGTTTTGCTCTTTCTCTATCTCTTGCAACAGGGACCGGGGAAGGGGGATACCCCGAAAGGGATCCTTCTCCGCGAAGGAACCGGGCTCCGAGCCCCCCACTACTGATCAGGGGTTCGAAGGCTGGCCCTCCGAAGGGTTCAACAGCCGCCTCAGATCGCGTGGGCCCGACACCCACTACTGGTCAGGGGTTCGAAGGCCAGCCCCCCGAAGGGTTCCATGGTCGCCTCAGGCTACTCGGGCTCCGCGCCCATTACTGATCAGGGGTTCGAAGGCTGGCCCCCGAAGGGTTCACAGTCGCCTCAGACACCGAGCGAGGGATGACCAGGGGTACGTTCGATACATAACCAAGGCTCGGGCTGCGCTCCCGAGGTACCCTAGGACATTTCCGAGACCAGCGGGAACGATCTTGTAACGGAATCCCATCGGAGGGAGGCATCGAGCCCTCGGACCCCGTCGCCAGGGGACCGGGTCCGGCAAATGTCACACCCGGATTTTAGGGATCCAAAACCCGGGCGCGAACATAATCACCAGGTGTGCTGGGACCAAGTCTCACACATATGATGAATCATGGCACAGGATCGAATGTCACATCTTTACTATATAATAGGAGTTCTATACAAAATAAATAATTACATTATAAGGAGACAACGGTCCAGCAACCCAAAGTTGACTGGGAGACGACGACCTAGACCTCTCACGAACACATCGCAGCATCCTCCACGCGCCTCATCCTGCGGTACCTGTTCTTGACCTATGGGGGGGTGTGAGACAGCAAGAGTGAGCTCACATACGTTCATCGCTCAACAAGTTGTGGGGAATAATGTGCATGAACTCGCCAAAGGTGGGAGCTCACGTGAAGTGTAAGGCTTACCAAAGAGGATGGTTAGAGCTGAGCATTGCTTTTAAAGTTGGTCAAAATTTTATTAGCAATTACTAAGTATAAGTAAATACCAACCCAATTAAGCAGTAGAACAAAAGTAACAACATCACCTGCGATGCAATGCATATGACAAATTGAGTTTAAGTTCCATAATTTAATCATGTGAGGGTCCGAGCTGCTCATGACCGTGAGCACGGCTAGTATACCAGTTTTACACTCTGCAGAGGTTGCGCATCTTTACCCACAAGTCATGTTACCCATCTGCCAAGGGATCGCGACTTCCCATACACCTCTACCGAGGAGGCGAGGCAGGGTAACACTACGAGGCCTTTACAAAGTTCCACTAGCTTCAGAAAACCCGCTACAGTTTATAGGAAGCTCCAATGCAGGAATCCCTTGCAGGACCGCCATCGCAGCAAAATCCTCCCGAGGGCCTCCCTACACTGACCACTCCCCTACTGCCCTTGCCCCTTTCGGGTAAGGTAGTCCTCCACTAGCTTTCCTAATTAATCAGCCAAGGGCGTCCCATTAAACCCTTGTGGTAGCACTGTTTTCCCGGGTGGTCGCTCCATGTTCCAATTAACATAATGATCTTATCATGAACGATAAATAACAACGGATAACAAAAGTATAATCATGAGTAATGTATCTTCATACCCAAAACCACATAAAGCACTAGCAAGTACTACCCAAAAAGTTCAGTGGTAACAAGGTATAAAGATAATCAAACTAGGGTAACCTATTGGGTCCCATCAAAATTAACCTATGCAGATCATTATGATTAATCATAACATGGCTGGGTAAAAAGAAGTGATCAAGGGCACAACTTGCCTGGGACTTGAGATTCCAGGTACCAGGATGATCTTCAGATGACTCGCAACCTCACTGCTACTCGTAGCAATACAAGCAGACATGGTATAGATAAAATTAACATCACACCAAGCATAAGTACAAACTGAATAATAATGACCTACGCGAAGCTACGGAATCGCGGGCTCGAGAACTACTACGATCGGAGTTACTAGTAAGGAGTTATGATTTTATAGAGGATTTATGTGATTAAAATGTTAAACTATATTATAAATTGGTTAATATAAATCATATGAGCAGTTATTCTCTAAATAATTATCTCAACTTTAATCTAAGTTAAGAATTGACCATAGATCATCTTCTAGTAGATTATAATGATAAACAGATTAACAAGAGTAATCAACATAGGTTAAATAGAAATCTAATTATAAAATAATGAGACATGGTATAATAAATGTTTTTACTACGTAGAACATATTTATACGGAACTAATGCAACTTAAACGAGTCAAATCGGAATTAAAATGGAGGAGTTATGAATTTCCGAAGATTTTATGTATTTGATATAAGATTACTTAAGAAATAAATTTTAAAGTGGCTTTCATGTCGAATCAGTGGTACTAGATAATAAACCATAATCTTACAAAATTATAGGAACTGGAATGATTTAATTTGGAGCTAGGATGGATTTTCTATGAACTAAATAAGTTTCTGGAATTATTTTAACACTAAAAATCACTTTCTAAATCTATTTATCTGATTTCTTAACTCCTTGGACTGGGCGCACTATTACAGAGAAGTGCAGGGGGTTCTGCGCAAAATTTCTTAGACTCGGAGAACAGTCAAACTGGATGGCGGGTTAGTTCCTAAATTCCCGGAGGGTTCATGTGTAAAACGAACTAGTGAAAGGGTTTGGATGATTCTCGGCCGCAGGATCACACACCAACGGTGTGGATTAGATCGGGCCTCCCAGGTCCCATCATTGCACTACGTCCGTTGGATCAAGTATCCACAGTCCACGGTTCGTGACACCCTATTCTCCCCATAGCCGTTAGATGAAGAAACTGTGGATCGGATTTAACAACACCCATAGTCGACTTTCACCCGTCAGATTCCAGATCCATGGTCCACATCTGATTTCGCGAAAAGTCATGCCCTGGCCTAATCACGACCGTCGGTTACATGATCTACGATGCCGAACCCATCTTCTTCCCCCCGTCACTCTGACCGACGACGCAAGGCTCACAATGGTGGATCTTCGCCGGAACCCCGCCCGTATGGCACTCCAGCGACACCTCCCACACACCACTAGGCGCAACGAACTGTGGGACAAAATCGAATCACATGGGTAGATACTTACCGGCCTAGAAGGCATAGACACCCTAGTCCACGGCGACCCGAGGCACCACGGCGGGATTTGTCCCACGGCGAGCAACCGGTCAATCCAGCCATGGTTCTTGCACGGGATGTCGACGAGGACCATCTAGGTGAACTTGTGAAGACCACAGACGATCGTATGTCCACACAACGACGTTGCAGACGCCGGACGACGGTGACCCACGGTCTGCACACGATCGATCCCTGCCCGATGCTCTACGGTATCTTCACGAGGTGGCTCTCCTTTCTGATGAGGCTTGACGGAGTTGGTCGAGGGTAGGCTTAGTTTTATACCCGGGGACCGCAACAACCCGGCGAGAAACCCGCGTGTCGCGCGGGGTCGCGAGAGTTCGTTGCCTGGTTGCGGCCGCAATCTCCATCGGATTTGAGCTAGGAGAGACGTCTGTCATCCTGGGCCCGCACGCAAGAGACACGGGTCTTCCCCCGTGAGCCGCCCCATATGTCAGTGCCTGGGTTTCCTAGTTGGGCTGGCGCGGTAATATGGCCCAATAGTCCAGTCGACCGTCTGATTAGTTGGGCCGAGGGTGGGGTGGTGAGCTGGGCCAACGCAAGGAATCAGCCCAGGCAGCGGTAGTTCATTTTTTTATTATTTTCTTTTTCCCTTTTCCCCTCTTTAGATTCCAAACTAAATTTAAATTCATATTTGAACTTTGAATTCCTAGATACCAAACACAATTCTCACCTGAATACTGCTTTTACATCTTGTGGTTTATTTATTTATTATTTATTCTCCTTCCTATTATTTCATTCTAGCAATAGTAAATGACTTACAATTTCCTTTCTCTTTTCTTATTTCCCCTTCTGTTTTCAATTTCTACTTTTCAAACTTAACTTGTCTCAAAAATTCGAGTACAAATGCAAACATACAAGAACTCCAGCATGATATGCATCAATATTTTATTCATCTATTTATTTATTTATCTATTAATCCTATTTAAGAAATGCGTCCACATAACCCGTTCATGCACACAAAATAGTGGTTCAAGAAAATGTATTCTTAGGGGGTAGCATTTTTTTAGAGATGTTTTAAATTAAATATATAATCGAACAAATACTTGAATAGAAATCATTTTAGTTGATGTTTATTCTAGATAATGTAGCTTTCACAAAAGAATAACCTTATGAGAAGGTATTTTAAATTCAAACTCTTTGAAGAATTGTAATGAATTCGACCAACACAATTTTGAGGTGTTACAGCAAATCACCCGCAGGTACTTTTGGGCGTGCCTCTGGGCCCCTAGCCGACCCCCAACGAACGGGGCACGGACGTCCACTCGGATTACCCGCTTGCAGCTCACCGGAGACACCATGTTCGGTGCCCATCGAGGGTAACATGGCGCACTCCCCCCCTCCTCCTTGCGGAAAGGCGACGTAGGGGCGTATGTAAAAAGTCGAGTCTGTCCCTGATCGCCCTCTCGCCCTGTGCAGAGGCTCGGGGGCTGCTCTCGCAAAAACCGGCTCCGGCCAAATCGTTGACAGCGTCAACATACCAGCCCGAGAGCTTGGACCCCGACCGTGCACCCGGGCTACGGCCAGTTCGCATGAGGGAACGACCAGACCAGCCGAAGCATTGCGCGAGGTATTAAGACCTCGAAGGAGTGTAACCACTCCTCCGAGGCCTCGGGGGCTACACCCGGCGGGTGCGCTCGCGCGCACCCACCGGAACGAAATGCAACCGAGAAAGGCTGGTCCCCTTGCAAAAAAGTGCGACAAAAGCCTCCAAGCGAGTGCTAACACTCCCTTCGAGGCTCGGGGGCTACTGTCGGGGACCATAATTAGGGGTACCCTCAAGACGCCTAATTCTCAGCTGGTAACCCCCATCAGCATAAAGCTGCAAAGGCCTGATGGGTACGATTAAGTCAGGGATCAGTCCACACGAGTGACTCGATCACGCTTCACCCGAGCCTAGCCTCGGCCAAGGGCAGCCGACCTCGAGAGACTTCCGTCTCGCCCGAGGCCCCCTTTTTATGGCGGACACATCACCGGCTCGCCCGAGGCCTTGGCTTCGCTCAGAAGCAACCTTGACTAAATCGCCGCACCGACTGACCAAATTGCAGGGGCATTTAACGCAAAGGTGGCCTGACACCTTTATCCTGACACGCGCCCCCGGCAGAGCCGAAGTGACCGCCGTCACTCCACCGCTCCACTGGCCAGTCTGACAGAAGGACAGCGCCGCCTGCGCCACTCCGACTGCAGTGCCACTCGACAGAGTGAGTCTGACAGGCAGCCAAGCCTTGCCAAAGGGGCCACGGCGAACTCCGCTCCGCCCGACCCTAGGGCTCGGACTCGGGCTAAGACCCGGAAGACGGCGAACTCCGCTCCGCCCGACCCCAGGGCTCGGACTCGGGCTAAGACCCGGAAGACGGCGAACTCCGCTCCGCCCGACCCCAGGGCTCGGACTCGGGCTAAGACCCGGAAGACGGCGAACTCCGCTCCGCCCGACCCCAGGGCTCGGACTCGGGCTAAGACCCGGAAGACGGCGAACTCCGCTCCGCCCGACCCCAGGGCTCGGACTCGGGCTAAGACCCGGAAGACGGCGAACTCCGCTCCGCCCGACCCCAGGGCTCGGACTCGGGCTAAGACCCGGAAGACGGTGAACTCCGCTCCGCCCGACCCCAGGGCTCGGACTCGGGCTAAGACCCGGAAGACGACAAAACTCCGCCTCGCCCGACCCCAGGGCTCGGACTCCGCCCTGGCCTCAGCCGAACGACTTCCGCCTCGCCCGACCCCATGGCTCGGGCTCGGCCACGGCAACGGAAGGCAGACTCAACCTCGGCTTCGGAGGAACCCCCACGTCGCCCTGCCTAGGGCACGGACCGCCACGTCAACAGGAAGCGCCATCATCATCCTACCCCGAATCGACTCGGGTCACGGAGAACAAGACCGGCGTCCCATCCGGCCAGCTCCGCCGGAGGGGCAATGATGGCGCTCCACAAGCTCTATGACGACGGCGACCCCCAGCTCTCTTACGGAAGCAGGACGACGTCAGCAGGGACTCGACCGCTCCAACAGCTGTCCCTCCGCCAGGCTCCGCCGCACCTCCGACAGCCACGACATCACGCCAGCAGGGTGCCCAGATCTCTCCGGCTGCCACATTGGCATGTACCTAGGGCGCTAGCTCTCCCTCCGCTAGACACGTAGCACTCTGCTACACCCCCCATTGTACACCTGGATCCTCTCCTTACGACTATAAAAGGGAGGACCAGGGCCTTCTTAGAGAAGGTTGGCCGCGCGGGACCGAGGACGGGACAGGCGCTCTCTTGGGGCCGCTCGCTTCCCTCACCCGCGTGGACGCTTGTAACCCCCCTACTGCAAGCGCACCTGACCTGGGCGCGGGACGAACACGAAGGCCGCGGGACTTCCACCTCTCTCACGCTCGACTCCGGCCACCTTGCCTCTCCCCCCTTCGCGCTCGCCCACGCGCTCGACCCATCTGGGCTGGGGCACGCAGCACACTCACTCGTCGGCTTAGGGACCCCCCTGTCTCGAAACGCCGACACGACCTGACTGCCAGTCCGACTGGTAGACTGCAGATCAGAAGTCAGAGGGTCAGAGACCAGTTGAGCTGCCCCCCAGGACCAGTTCAGCTGGTCTAGACCAGAGAGTTTTGGAGAGAAAACCCCAGCTCAGCTGCCCGGGGGCAAGTTCAGCTGGGTATGGTCAAAGAGGTCCACAACTGAAGTTGAAGTTCAGCTGGAGTTGAAAGTTCAACTCAGCTGAAGTCCAGCTCAGCTGAAAAGCTCAGCTGCAGCTAAAGAAGCTCATCAAAGCTGAAGTTAAGTTCAGCTGGAAAGCTCAGCTGCAGTTGAAGAAGTTCAGCTGCTTTTCAGCAAGAACACTCTAGGTTTCTCAACCCTAACCATGGTCAACCAAATAATGTTAAAGTGATTTTTGGTTTTCAAAAATAGCTTTTGAATTAGAGGACTTGAGCTATAGCAAACACCTATACCTGTGCGGAAAAGAACAAGGAAGAATTACATCATGCAACACAAGATTTTACATAAATTTTTATACGTCCATTGCATGAAGTCCTTGGTGCTTCCTTAAGTTCCTGTTTCCTTCTAATCATAAACTGAGAACAAAAACTGTTAGTACCCTTATATGTTTTGTCATTAAATCACCAAAACCCTCATTTGGGGTTGATTGCACTTACAAATAAAAAGACCAAGAAAGGGGTCAAACAAAGAGAGCAAAAGACAACCGAAGTGTGCCCTGGTCTGGCGCACCGGACTGCCCAGTGGGCCACCGGACAGTGTCCGGTGCACCAGGGAACTCAACTCCGAACTGCTCATCTTCGGGAATTCTGGGAGCCGCTCCGCTATAATTCACCGGACTGTCCGGTGTAGCACCAGACTGTCCCGTGTGCCAGCGGAGCAATGGCTACTTCGCGCCAACGGTCGTCTGCAGAGAGCAGTTAATGCCCTACACTGCGGGCAGAAGTCAGCAGAGCCAGAAGGCACACCGGACAGTCTACAGGACCTGTCCGGTGCACCACCGGACTGTCCGGTGGCCCAGAAGCTCCAACGGTCGAACCCTAACGGTCGGGTGACGTGGCTGGAGCACCGGACAGTGTCCGGTGGCGCACCGGACTGTCCGGTGCGCCATGCGACAGTAGCCTCCACCAACGGCTCATTTGGTGGTTGGGGCTATAAATACCCCCAACCACCCACCATTCATTGCATCTAAGTTTTCAGCCTTCAAACACCTTACAAGAGCTATAGCATTCAATACAAGACACAATCAAAGAGATCAAATCCTCTCCTAAGTCCAAAGATCATTCCAATCAAATAGTGACTAGTGAGAGAGATACTTGTGTTCATTTGAGCTCTTGCGCTTGGATTGCTTTTCTTCTTCATTCTTTCTTGATTCCAACTCAATTGTAACCAAGGCAAGAGACACCAATTGTGTGGTGGTCCTTGTGGGGACTTAGTGTCCCGTTTGATTGAGAAGAGAAACTCACTCGGTCTAAGTGACCGTTTGAGAGAGGGAAAGGGTTGAAAGAGACCTGGTCTTTGTGACCACCTCAACGGGGAGTAGGTTTGCAAGAACCGAACCTCGGTAAAACAAATCACCGTGTCATCTGCCTTATTTGCTTGTGATTTGTTTTCGCCCTCTCTCTCGGACTCGTTTATATTTCTAACGCTAACCCGGCTTGTAGTTGTGCTTAAAGTTTGTAAATTTCAGATTCGCCCTATTCACCCCCCTCTAGGCGATTTTCAATTGGTATCAGAGCCCGGTACTTCATTAGAGCCTAACCGCTCGAAGTGATGTCGGGAGATCATGCCAAGAAGGAGATGGTGACCGGCGAGAAGCCCGCCACAAGCCATGGGAAGGCTCCATCCGAGGAGTCCGGCAACAAGGTGAAGGGATCCCCTTCACACGACAAGTCGCGTCGAAGCGGTGACAAGAAGAAGAAGATGAAGAAGGTGGTCTACTACGTGATCGACTCCTCATCGCCATCCACCTCCGGCTCCAACACGCCGTCCGTCACTTCTAAGCGCCATGAGTGCAAGAAGTTTAGTAAGATCCACTTACGTTATCCTCGCATTTCCAAACGCACCCCTTTACTTTCCGTCCCACTAGGCAAACCACCGGTTTTTTATGGTGAAGATTATTATATGTGGAGTGATAAAATGAGGCACCATCTAACCTCACTCCACGCTAGCATTTGGGACATTGTTGAGTTTGGTGCACATGAACCATCCATGGGGGATGAAGGCTATGACTCGGACGAAGTAGCCCAAATCCGGCACTTCAACTCCCAAGCCACCACTATACTCCTTGCCTCTCTAAGTCGAGGGGAGTATAACAAGGTGCAAGGGTTGAAGAGCGCCAAAGAGATTTGGGATGTACTCAAGACCGCGCACGAAGGATATGAGGTGACCAAGATCACCAAGAGGGAAACGATCGAGGGGGAGCTCGGTCGCTTCATGCTTCACCAAGGGGAGGATCCACAAGCCATGTACAACCGGCTCAAGACCTTGGTGAACCAAGTGCGTAACCTCGAGAGCACCAAGTGGGATGACCATGAGATGGTCAAGGTTATTCTAAGATCACTTGTATTTCTTAATCCCACTCAAATTCAATTAATTCGTGGTGATCCTAGATACAAGCTAATGTCTCCCGAGTAAGTAATAGGAAAATTTGTGAGCTTTGAATTAATGATGAAAGGTTCTAGGAAAATCATCGAGCAAGGCGCCTCCTCCACACCCGATGTGCAACCCGTGGCATTCAAGGCAACGGAGGAGAAGAAAGAAGACTCTACACCGAGTAGAGTCCCCATCGACGCCTCCAAGCTTGACAACGAGGAGATGGCGCTCATCATCAAGAGCTTTCGCCAAATCCTCAAGCAAAGGAGGGGGAAAGACTACAAGCCCCACTCCAAGAAAGTTTGCTACAAGTGTGGTAAGCCCGGTCATTTTATTGCAAAATGTCCATTATCAAGTGATAGTGACAGGGGCGACGACAAGAAGGGAAAGAGAAGAGAAAAGAAGAGGTACTACAAGAAGAAGGGCGGCGATGCCCATGTTTGCCGGGAGTGGGACTCCGACGAGAGCTCCACTGACTCCTCCTCCGACGAGGACGCCGCAAACATCGCCGTCACCAAAGGGCTTCTCTTCCCCAACGTCGGCCACAAGTGCCTCATGGCAAAGGACGACAATAAGAAGAAGGTAAAATCAAGATCCTCCACTAAGTATGCGACATCTAGTGATGATGAGGATGATTTATTAACCCTTTTTGCCAACCTAAACATGCAACAAAAGGAGAAATTAAATGAGTTAATCAGTGCTATTCATGAGAAGGATGAACTATTGGACACCCAAGAGGACTTCCTAATTAAAGAAAACAAAAAGCATGTTAAGGTTAAAAATGCTTATGCTCTAGAGGTAGAAAAATGTGAAAAATTATCTAGTGAGCTAAGCACTTGCCATGATGTTATTTCCAACCTTAGAAATGAAAATGCCAAATTAATTGCTAAGGTTGAGAAATCAAATGTTTGTGATGACTCGATTGACAATCTTAGAAATGATAATGCTAGTTCAATTGCTAAGATTGAAAAATTGAATGCCTCTATTACTAGCCTTAGAAATGAGAATGAAAAATTAATTGCTAAGGCTAAGGAATTAAATGTTTGCAATGTTTCCATTTCCAATCTTAGAGATGAGAATGCTATTTTACATGCTAAGATTGTTGAACTAAATTCTTGCAAACCCTCTACATCTACCGTTGAGCATGTTACTATTTGCACTAGATGTAGAGATATTAACATTAATGTTATTCATGATCACATTGCTATGATTAAACAACAAAATGATCATATAGCAAAATTAGATGCTAAAATTGCCGAGCATGAGTTAGAAAATGAAAAATTTAAGTTTGCTCGTAGTATGCTCTATAGTGGGAGACGCCCTGGCATTAAGGATGGCATTGGCTTCCAACAGGGAGGCAATGTCAAACTCAATGCCCCTCCTAAAAGATTATCTAACTTTGTTAAGGGCAAGGCTCCCATGCCTCAGGATAACGAGAGTTACATTTTGTACCCTGCCGGTTATCCCGAGCATAAAATTAGGAGAATTCACTCTAGGAAGTCTCACTCTGGATCCAATCATGCTTTTATGTATAAGAGTGAGGCATCTAGTTCTAGGCAATCAACCCATGCTAAATTGCCTAAGAAGAGAACTCCTATTGCATCAAATGAGCCTAACATTTCATTTAAGACTTTTGATGCATCTTATGTGCTAACTAACAAATCAGGCAAAGTAGTTGCCAAATATGTTGGGGGCAAACACAAGGGGTCAAAGACTTGTGTTTGGGTACCCAAGGTGCTTGTTTCTAATATCAAAGGACCCAAGACCATTTGGGTACCTAAGAACAAGGCCTAAAATTGTTTTGTAGGTTTATGCATCCGGGGGCTCAAGTTGGATCATCGATAGCGGGTGCACAAACCACATGACAGGGGAGAAGAAGATGTTCTCCTCCTATGAAAAAACCAAGATCCCCAAAGAGCGATCACATTCGGGGATGGAAATCAAGGTTTGGTCAAAGGATTGGGTAAAATTGCTATATCTCCTAACCATTCTATTTCCAATGTTTTTCTTGTAGATTCTTTAGATTACAATTTGCTTTCTGTTTCTCAATTATGCAAAATGGGCTACAACTGTCTTTTACAGATTTAGGTGTTATTGTCTTTAGAAGAAGTGATGATTCAGTAACATTTAAGGGAGTGTTAGAGGGTCAGCTATACTTGGTAGATTTTGATAGAGCTGAACTCGACACTTGCTTAATTGCTAAGATGTCACACCCGGATTTCAGGGGCACCAAGACCCGGGCGCGAACATAATCACCAGGTGTGCTGGGACCAAGTCTCACACATATGATGAATCATGGCACATGATCGAATGTCACAACTTTACTATATAATAGGAGTTATATACAAAATAAATAAATAATTACATTATAAGGAGACAACGGTCTAGCAACCCAAAGTTGACTGGGAGACGACGGCCTAGACCACTCACGAACTCATCACAGCATCCTCCATGCGCCTCATCCTATGGTACCTGTTCTTGACCTGTGGGGGGTGTGAGACAGCAAGAGTGAGCTCACATACGTTCATCGCTCAACAAGTTGTGGGGAATAATGTGAATGGACTCGCCAAAGGTGGGAGTTCACGTGAAGTGTAAGGCTTACCAAAGAGGATGGTTAGAGCTGAGCATTGCTTTTAAAGTTAGTCAAAATTTTATTAGCAATTACTAAGTATAAGTAAATACCAAACTCAATTAAGAAAAGTAATAACATCACCTGCGATGCAATGCATATGACAAATTGAATTTAGTTCCATAAATTAATCATGTGAGGGTCCGAGCTGCTCATGACCGTGAGCACGGCTAGTATACCAGTTTTACACTCTGCAGAGGTTGCGCATCTTTACCCACAAGTCATGTTACCCATCTGCCAAGGGATCGCGACTTCCCATACACCTCTACCGAGGAGGCGAGGCAGGGTAACACTACGAGGCCTTTACAAAGTTCCACTAGCTTCAGAAAACCCGCTACAGTTTATAGGAAGCTCCAATGAAGGGATCCCTCGCATGATCGCCATCGCAGCAAAATCATCCCAAGGACCTCCCTACACTGACCACTCCCCTACTGTCCATGCCCCTTTCGGGTAAGGTAGTCTTCCACTAGCTTTCCTAATTAATCAGCCAAGGGCGTCCATAAACCCTTGTGGTAGCACTGTTTTCCCGGGTGGTCGCTCCATGTTCCAATTAACATAATCAACTTATCATGAACAGTAATAATAAACAGATAATAAAAGTGTGATCATGAATAATGTGTCTTCATACCCAAAACAACATAAAGCACTAGCAAGTACTACCCAAAAAGTTCAGTGGTAAACAAGGTATAAAGATAGACAAACTAGGGTAACCTATTGGGTCCCATCAAAATTAACCTATACAGATCATTATGATTAATTAGAACATGAGTGGGTAAAAAGAAGTGATCAAGGGCACAACTTGCCTGGGATTTGAGATTCCAGGTACCAACTTGCTTTTCAGATGACTCGTGTCATCACTGTTAAACGTAGCAATACAGACAAAAATGGTATAGGCAAAATTAACATCACACCCAACATGTATACACAATACCTATTAATAATCTACATATTAAAATGAGATCACATGAACATGAATCATTAATTTTGGAGTTACAGATTTTAAGTTATGAATTTCTGAAGTTAATAGGCATCTAGAATAGATTAATCCAAATGAACAATTTTAATTCAAGTTTCATGGTTAAACAGTGTTACTAGTTGATAGAAAATATTAATATAAAATTATTGCAACTGAAATGGGTCAATTCGGAGCAAAAACAGATTTTCTAGGAATTACACAAGTTCTAGAATTACTTTTGATACTAAAAATCATTTTCTACGCTAATTTATTCCCTTATTATTTACTGCTGGGCTGCGGGTCAAAAATCCAGAGAGTATAAGGGTTGTTGTGTAAAACTTCGAGGACCAAACTGTTAGTTCCCTAGCCTGACATGGACTGCGGGTTGTTTATTGAAAAGTGGAGGGCTCTTATGCAAAACGCACCGGCGAAGGGGTATCGATGAATGGTGGTCGTGCGATCTGGTTTCAACGGCTCAGATCTATTCCTACCGAAGCGGTAAGCTTGACCTAATCCTAGCCGCCCAACAAGGATCCGATGGCTGTGAGCTCTCTTCCCCAACCCGCGCCCAGACGGCGGCGCGACCACCATGCCCACGCGGTGGAGAACACGGGCGAGACACCCATCAGCCTCCCCCGAGCACCATTGTCAAATTGAACGGAGCTACACGATGTTCACGGCATGGCGATCACAATGGATGTATACTTACCGGCATTGAGGTGCGGATGAAGCTTGGCCACGGCGCACGGCGGATTCATGGTGTCGCTGCGCGACGGCGAGAAATTCCCCGCCACCAGGTTGGCCATCGACTCCGGCACCGCATCGAACACGACCCAGGGTAACCGACGAAGCTCCCAGACCCGTTGTCGAGTCTCTACCGACGGCGACCCGTGATTCATTCGCGGCGGATCTCGTTTCCCCAATGGTGGCGAACCAATAGCCCTGGCGGAGCCGTCAACCCGAGTTAAGTTGAACGGGGGCACGACGCTCGACATTTATAGCACGAGGGGAAGGAGTCCGCGCACGTTGAGGCCGAGATTCCCGGCGAGTTTGGCGGTGCTCAGTTGCGAGGCACGCGGTCCGTTACGAAGAAGACGCAGCTGACATCCCGGGCCCACTGCACAACGACATGTGCGCGCGTGAGAGGAGTTCCAAAGCATGACCGGTGGGGCCAGCGCAGCAGTGATTGAGGGGGGGGGGGGGGCGAGCGAGGGCGCAGAGTGGCTGACCGGGCGGGTCCTGCGCGTTAGGGTGACTTTTCTGGCGCACGGTGGGCTGCGGTTCTGGGGTGATCTGGGCCGAGAGGGAGGTTTGGGCCCAAGAGTGGTAGAGGTCTCCTTTTCTTTTTATTTTTTTTTTGTTTTTCTTTCTATTTAAATTTCCAAATTCTAAATTTGAATTCAATCCAGAGTTTCAAAATTCATACCTCGATTCAAATATGCACATACAAAAAAATCCAACATGGTGTAGGTATAATTTATACTAACCATTTTATTTAGTTATTTTATTTACTATTATTATTTTATTTAGGCGATGTTTTCAACATGAAACACACACACACCTCATTATTTCAATATATTATTATTTTGAGTGTGTAGTTGAATTAAAGTTCTCCCCTTTTTTTGATAGGTACATTTTCCAATATCTAATCTTTATTAGGATTTAATTTAACTATCGTTATTTTATTATGACCATTTACCTTAAAAGGGTGAATTCTAGGGTTTTAATTATTTATCAAGGGTACTTTGTTCTGATTTCTTCTACTAATCCCAAATTTAGAATTTTGGGGTTTACATAAGACTAACATGGGTTGGCTCTGACATCGCCGACTAGCCCATGTTGGGATGAAGAATCTTCATAAGCTTCTAAAGGGAGAGCACATTTTGGGACTAACCAATGTTCATTTTGAGAAATACAGGGTTTGTAGCGCATGTCAAGCAGGAAAGCAAGTTGGTGTTCATCATCCACACAAGAACATCATGACGACCGACAGGCCGCTTTTGCTACTCCACATGGACCTATTCGGCCCGATCGCTTACATAAGCATCGGCGGGACTAAGTATTGTCTTGTAATTGTGGATGATTATTCTCGCTTCACTTGGGTGTTCTTTTTGCAGGAAAAATCTCAGACCCAATAGACCTTAAAGGGATTCTTGAGACGGGCTCAAAATGAGTTCGGCTTAAGGATCAAAAAGATTAGAAGCGACAATGGGACGGAGTTCAAGAACTCTCAAATAGAAGGCTTTCTTGAGGAGGAGGGCGTCAAGCATGAGTTCTCTTCTCCCTATACACCACAACAAAATGGTGTAGTGGAGAGGAAGAATAGAACTCTATTGGACATGGCAAGGACCATGCTTGATGAGTACAAGACTTTGGATCGGTTTTGGGCCGAGGCGGTCAACACCGCTTGCTACGCCATCAACCGGTATATCTTCACCGAATCCTCAAGAAGACATCATATGAACTCCTCACCGGTAAAAAGCCCAATGTTTCATATTTTAGAGTCTTTGGTAGCAAATGCTTTATTCTTGTTAAAAGAGCTAGAAAATCTAAATTTGCTCCTAAGGCTGTAGAAGGCTTTTTACTTGGTTATGATTCAAACGCAAGGGCATATAGAGTCTTTAACAAGTCCACTGGACTAGTTGAAGTTTCTTGTGACATTGTGTTTGATGAGACTAACGGCTCTCAAGTAGAGCAAGTTGATCTTGATGAGCTAGATGATGAAGAGGCTCCGTGCGTCGCACTAAGGAACATGTCCATTGGGGATGTGTGTCCTAAGGAATTCGAAGAGCCTCCACAAGCACAAGATCAACCATCTTCCTCAATGCAAGCATCTCCACCAACTCAAGATGAGGATTAAGCTCAAGGTGATGATGATGAAGATCAAGAGGAGCCACCTCAAGAGGAGGACAATGATCAAGGGGGAGATGCTAATGATCAAGACAAGGAAGATGATGAGGGTCCAAGACCGCCACACCGAAGAGTCCACCAAGCAATCCAACGAGATCACCCCGTGAACACCATCCTCGGCGATATTCATAAGGGGGTAACCACTCGATCTCGTGTTGCTCATTTTTGTGAACATTACTCTTTTGTTTCCTCTATTAAGCCACACAGGGTAGAGGAGGCACTTCAAGATTCAGATTGGGTGCTGGCGATGCAAGAGGAGCTCAACAACTTCACAAGAAATGAGGTATGTCATTTAGTTCCACATCCTAACCAAAATGTTGTAGGAACCAAGTGGGTCTTCCGCAACAAACAAGATGAGCATGGTGTGGTGACAAGGAACAAAGCCCGACTTGTGGCCAAGGGATATTCACAAGTCGAAGGTTTGGATTTCGGTGAAACCTATGCACCCGTAGCTAGGCTTGAGTCAATTCGTATTTTACTTGCCTATGCTACTTACCATGGCTTCAAGCTTTATCAAATGGACGTGAAAAGTGTCTTCCTCAATGGACCAATCAAAGAAGAGGTCTATGTTGAGCAACCTCCCAGCTTTGAAGATAGTGAGTACCCTAACCAAGTTTATAAACTCTCTAAGGCGCTTTATGGGCTCAAGCAAGCCCCAAGAGCATGGTATAAATGCCTAAGAGATTTTTTTTATCGCTAATGGCTTCAAAGTCGGAAAAGCTGATCCTACTCTCTTTACTAAAACACTTGCAAATGATTTGTTTGTATGCCAAATTTATGTTGATGATATCATATTTGGTTCTACTAACGAATCTACATGTGAAGAGTTTAGTAGGATCATGACTCAAAAATTCGAGATGTCTATGATGGGGGAGTTGAAGTATTTTCTAGGATTTCAAGTGAAGCAACTCCAAGAGGGCACCTTCATTAGCCAAACGAAGTACATTCAAGACATACTTACAAAGTTTGGGATGAAGGATGCAAAGCCCATCTAGACACCCATGGGAACTAATGGGCATCTCGACCTCGACACGGGAGGTAAATCCGTAGATCAAAAGGTATACTGGTCAATGATAGGTTCTCTACTCTATTTATGTGCATCTCTACCGGATATTATGCTTTCCGTATGCATGTGTGCAAGATTCCAAGCTGATCCTAAGGAAGTTCACCTTAGGGCCGTAAAACGAATCTTGAGATATTTAGTTTATACTCCTAAGTTTGGCCTTTGGTACCCCAGGGGATCTACTTTTGATTTAATTGGTTATTCCGATGCTGATTGGGCAGGGTGTAAAATTAATAGAAATATCACATCAGGGACTTGTCAGTTCTTGGGAAGATCTCTGGTGTCTTGGGCTTCAAAGAAGCAAAATTCTGTGGCTCTTTCTACCGTCGAAGCCAAGTATATTGCCGTAGGCCATTGTTGCGCGCAATTGCTTTGGATGAGGCAAACCCTTAGGGACTACGGTTACAAATTAACCAAAGTTCCTCTTCTATGTGATAATGACAGTGCAATCCGCATGGCGGATAATCCCGTTGAGCATAGCCGCACTAAACACATAGCCATTCAGTATCATTTCTTACGGGATCACCAACAAAAGGGGGGGTATCGAGATTGCATATGTTAACACCAAAGAACAATTAGCCGATATCTTTACCAAGCCATTAGATGAGCAAACTTTTACCAAACTTAGGCATGAGCTAAATATTCTTGATTCTAGGAATTTTGATTGATGTTTTGCACACATAGCTCATTTATATACCTTTGATCATATCTCTTTGCTATGACTAATGTGGCTTTCAAGTGTATTTCAAGCTAAGTCATAGATTGAAAGGGGAAATGGAGTCTTCGGCGAAGACAAGGCTTCCACTCCACTCCATCGAATTATTCATCCTTCGCCGTCGCTCTGCACCGCTCTCCAATTTGGTATAATCTTCACTCATATGCTATTTACCATAAGGGGAGAAAGTAGTTAAAAGGGCTCTAATGACTCCGTTTTTGGCGATTCATGCCAAAGGGGGAGAGAGTATTAGCCCAAAGCAAAAGGACCGCACCACCACCAATTTCAAAACTTTAGTCTTTCAATTTGTTTTTAAAGTAGTATTTTCAAATTGGTATCTTATTATTGATATAATTTCAAATTGGAATACCCTCTTCAAAATTAATATCTAAAACCCTCTTGAACACTAAGAGGAGGATTTCAATAAGGGGGAGTTTTGTTTAGTCAAAGATAAAGCATTTGAAATAGGGGGAGAAAATTTCAAATCTTGAAAATGCTTCTCAAAATCTTACTCATTTACCCTTGACTATTTGGCAAAAGACTTCGAAAAGAATTTCCAAAACATTTGCAAAACAAAACAAGTGGTGCAAGCGTGGTCCAAAATTTTAAATTAGAAGAAAGCCATCCATGCATATCTAGTAGAAAATGATTATTGGTTTCATTCCAAACAACCTTTGCACTTATATTATGCAAACTAGTTCAATTCTGCACTTTTATATTTGCTTTGGTTTGTGTTGGCATCAATCACCAAAAAGGGGGAGATTGAAAGGGAAATAGGCTTACACCTTTTCCTAATTGATTTTGGTGGTTGAATTGCCCAACACAAATAATTGGACTAACTAGTTTGCTCTAGACTATAAGTTTTACAGGTGCCAAAGGTTCACAATAAACCAATAAAAATACCAAGAAAGGGGTCAAACAAAGAGAGCAAAAGACAACCGAAGTGTGCCCTCGTCTGGCGCACCGAACTGCCCTGTGTGCCATCGGACAGTGTCTGGTGCACCACCGGACAGTGTCCGGTGCACCAGGGAACTTAACTCCGAACTGCTCACCTTCGGGAATTCTGGGAGCCGCTCCGCTATAATTCATCGGACTGTCTGGTGTGCCAGTGGAGCAACGACTACTTCGCGCCAACGGTCGTCTGCAGAGAGCAGTTAATGCGCTACAGTGCAGACAGAAGTCAGAGCAGAGCCAGAAGGCGCACCAGACAGTCTACAGGACCTGTCCGGTGCACCACCGGACTGTCCGGTGGCCTAGAAGACAGAAGCTCCAACGGTCGAACCCTAACGGTCGGGTGACGTGGCTGGCGCATCGGACAGTCCGGCACCGGACTGTCCGGTGCGCCATGCGACAGCAACCTCCACCAACGGCTCATTTGGTGGTTGGGGCTATAAATACCCCCAACCACCCACCATTCATTGCATCCAAGTTTTCAGCCTTCAAACACCTTACAAGAGCTATAACATTCAATATAAGACACAATCAAAGAGATCAAATCCTCTCCCAAGTCCAAATATCATTCCAATCAAATAGTGACTAGTGAGAGAGAGACTTGTGTTCATTTGAGCTCTTGCGCTTGGATTGCTTTTCTTCTTCATTCTTTCTTGATTCCAACTCAATTGTAACCAAGGCAAGAGACACCAATTGTGTGGTGGTCCTTGTGGGGACTTAGTGTCCCGTTTGATTGAGAAGAGAATCTCACTCGGTCTAAGTGACCGTTTGAGAGAGGGAAAGGGTTGAAAGAGACCCGGTCTTTGTGACCACCTCAACGGGGAGTAGGTTTGCAAGATCCGAACCTCGGTAAAACAAATCACCGTGTCATCCGCCTTATTTGCTTGTGATTTGTTTTCGCTAGGGATGTTCCTAAAACATCCGAATTGTATCACAAATCTAATATTTTAG
The DNA here is from genome assembly GCF_902167145.1 of Zea mays. Taxonomy (NCBI): domain Eukaryota; kingdom Viridiplantae; phylum Streptophyta; class Magnoliopsida; order Poales; family Poaceae; genus Zea; species Zea mays. Next base: position 135,523,918 of record NC_050103.1, on the reverse strand, counting down.
CATATATATACATATAATTTAAAGCTAATTTTTGGCAATGTTATGAAGAATATTATGAAGTATTTAAATAAATTTTTGTATACTTTTTTATGTACATTATTTTCTCCCTACAACAAAAAAGGTGAAAAAACATCCGAATCCGTATTCGAATAGACATCCGAATTTTATATCAATTATTTAAAAATATCTAGAACGAATTTAATGTTTATTTTTTGTGAATATTAATAGCCTCAATGCTAAAAACAAGAATATAAATTTACATAGCAAATTTTATATGTTATTTGTTCACAATAGAAGAAAGAAGACCAAAAAATTGACATCTGAATAAATATCCGGATCCATCCCTAGTTTTCGCCCTCTCTCTCGGACTCGTTTATATTTCTAACGCTAACCCAGCTTGTAGTTGTGCTTAAAGTTTATAAATTTCAGATTCGCCCTATTCACCTCCCCTCTAGGCGACTTTCACTATCTCCAGCAAGGTCCCCTAAATTCCGTTCTCTAAAAGAATATTCTCTGTCCTTTACAGTACTATCTAAAAGATTATGTTCTCTATATCTTCTTCATCTCCAGCAACATCCCCTAAATTCGGTCCTCTATATCTACAGTGTTAACAAAATCCATAAACTACAATATTTGTTCTACCTTTTGCATATAATTTGAATTTCACTTACCGTACCTATTTAAAAAACCGTAATTAACATTGGTCACTATGACAATTTTTGACAACTTACCGTACACGCAAACAAAATTCCGTTCATTTGTACTGAAATTAAACTTTTACACTTCTTATTTTACTGCTTTTTTGTCACTTGCGCGGAGCATCCACAGAAAAACATAAAAAGTAATACTTCTCCATGAAAAAAGTTCTCCTCGGGATTTGTCTGTGCTCGCACAGGGATGATTGACTAGCGTATAGAGGATGCAGCTCGTCCGCCACATTTAGCACTTCATCAGTGAACGCTAAAATTTAGAGCACGATATACCAGACCTTGTTGGAGGTATAAAGGAAGTTTGGACACGGTAAATGTAGGATTCAGTACCGTTTACAGGATGTTGTTGGAGCTAGCCTTAGGGTCGGCCCTCCGGTAGGCTATAATTAAGCAACATGACAGGCACAGGTGTAAAACACCTTCCGTCCTTCCCACGTCAATTTTAGTATTTGTGATCAAGCAGACTGTTGCGCGATCTCGAAGAGATGATTGCCAGAAAATCAAAGAGACACAACAAAAGAATGAGAATAGAAATTTATCTATAACGTATATGTATTTGGATATAAGATGGATAAACGGGGGCTCTACGTACTTTGGGGCTCTGAGCGGTCGCATACCATGCACACCCTAAGGGCCGGCCCCTGGTGCCATGAGCTACTTTTTTTCTATCCCTACCTCTCACACTCATGTGCGACTATCTTTAGAAGTCTTGTCCGATGTCGTATCCAGTGTCTCACCGAATATGTCCGGCGAGTATATAACCTCTTAAACTTATCTGCAACACTCTTTGTGTGCCCTGTTCAGTGCACTATATCTACTGCACTGTCACACCCGAATTTAAGGAAAATCCAGATGCATATCACATGTGTAACAGAATCAAGTATCACACATATGGTAACATTTTTTTGTACAAAATAACTAAATAAATTACACCATATGACAACGACGATCCTCCACAACCATAGTTGACTAGGAGACGACGGTCTAGACCCCTCTGAACTCATCTTCATGGTGATCCTCCTCCAGTGGTACCTGTTCTTGACCTGGTGTTATTATAGAAAGGGTGAGCTTCCATACGATCATCGCTCAGTAAGTGTGGGAAAAAATGTGTATGAGCTTAGTTATGGTTGGGGCTCAATAAGTGCAATGTAAGGCTTACCAAGAAAAATGAATGAGGCTGAGCTTTGTTTTAATTAAGTTGGTCAAAAAAATTGAGCAATTTCTAAATATAAGTAAATACTAACCCAATTAAATAAGAGATCATAAATAACAGTTCCCACAATGCAATGCATGACGTGTTAAATTTAATTCTATAATTTACTAATGTGAGGGTCCGAACCGTTCATGGCCGTGAGCACAATTGATATACCAGTTTACACTTTGTAGATGTTGCACATCTTTACCCACATATCGTGTTTCCCTCATAGCCTGGATTAGAAAGACCCCTAAACACTTCCAAGGTGAATAGAAAGGAAATCACTTCCACTAGCATGAGAAAACCCGCTACGGATTCAAGCAAAAGTAAGCATATGCCTTTTTCCACTGTTTGTAACCCCATCGCAGAAATTCCAGCCAGCACTATGCTTGCACCGATTCACTCCCTGCTTGCCCCTTTCAGGAAAGGATCATCTAACACTAACTTTCCTAATTAATTGGTCAAGGACGTTCCATTCCGTCGTAGTGGTAGCACTGTTTTTTTGGTTGATTCTCCATGTTCCAATTAAACAAAATGGTCTTAGCATGTATAATAATAAAAGCCAACAATAGTAGTATGTCATGATCATAATTCAGATATAATATTAAACCCGTAATCAGGTAGAGCAATAGTAAGAATATCCAATAATTCATTCGTATGCAAGGTGTAGGGTAAACAAGACTAGGTAACCTATTAGGTCCCATCTAGTTAACCTAATATTGCAAGCAGAACGAGAACATAAAAGTTAATGTTATTAGGTCAAAGAATGTGATTAAGGACACAACTTGCTTGTTATTTGAAAATCCAACTGCTCAGATGTTTCCTCAAAGTTGGGCTTTAGGTTCCACGTCGTAACCTCGCTTCTATTCGTAGCCAAACATATATATAGGCAAAAAATGAATAAAAATGAATATATATATTCGTACACTCTTCCTCTATCTCTCTGTATGCGAGCTCTCGGTGGCGGTGGTTGTGCTTGGCACCTGGCGTTACTAAGGCCATGTTTGGTTTCAATTAGTCCTAGGATTAAACTTTAGTCTTATCTGTTTTTTCTATGGACTAAACGGATTCTAAAGTCATTAAATACACTTTCCAAAGACTCAAATGCCCTTGAATACACTCACAACATTAGCTGTACATAAAAACATGCTCTCACAACCGAATACTACAGAGGGAAGGTAAGGACAACAAGATAATTATGGGCTTTTAGTCTCTTTTAGCATCTATGTGAAGGACTAAAGACTAAATCATTTTAGTCCATACTAAAAACTAGCAAACACCCCCTAACCGTCTAAGACGAAGTTGTGGCTGCTTTTATAGGCGAGGTGCGGGCGTGGGATTGCCATGGTCGAGCAACAAGCCAACAACATCCTAACAAACTTTTTCCCTGGATTGCTACGAACCGGCGGCCTCATCCGTCGAAGAAGGGCCTGACGCCCGGGTCCCGCACACTACCGTCTCCGGTTCCTATGCTCATGCGCGGCGACGTCCTTGGCCAGTGGGACCCCTGCGTCAGCGACACATACCCATGGCTAGAAAAATAAAAAAAGAAAGGGTGGGTCATGGGCCGTCCTGCTGAGGGAAACTGGGCCGAGAGAAAAAAAAAGAGAAAGGCCGAGATAAGGTTTTGTATTTCCTCTTTCCACAAATCAAACACCGTGTACATTCCTTGAACTCTAACCAACTAATATTAAGAGCTGAACTGTAACAACTTGCAGTTCATGGAAGAGAGGAGCGGCGGGCTTTCATACAATTCAGCACTTGAGCCCCTCACGTGATCACAAGCTGACTGTCGCACGCAAGGTTTGTTAGTATAGCAAAACTATACCACTGGGCACAGGCCTGTTCTTTTGATGAATATACGAATTGCCAAGTGTCAATTACCTGCCAGCAGTTTATATATCAAGCTTCCTCGAAAGATCACATCAGTTCAGTAATTAATCTGTTTGGTTTTCATCGTTGGTATATATATATATATCCGTTTCTTGGTCGCATGCAGGAGGTAATGAGAAAGAAGCTCAAACATGCGAACTCTGCTAGGTTCCGGGCGCCTGAAATAAAGGTTGCATTTTGAACAGATATTCCTTCTAGCTAACAGAATGATCTGCTGGCATCAAAAACCACTAAGAAACCAAAACATTCAAGTAAAAAAGCATAAAACATCACCACTTGGGATGTTTTTGCACCGTCTGCTGCATATATAAATTCAAATGTCACCGTGTAGACGACAGCCAAAAAGGATATACTGCTAGTGCATATTATAAAGCCAACCCAAGTTCAGCTTTGATAAAAAAAAAACTCCTCTCACGAACTACCATCTCCCTGGCAAGTGGCAACCCAACCCAAAAGTTCGAGATGCATGGACGAATAGGATGAACGAACGAGCGACCTCTTCCCTGCCTCCTGGTCACCATCATCTGAAGAAAAAACATGATCTAATTTGTTATTACTAGCCAAAGTAAACACAAGAGTACATGAACAGATGATGAGAAGCTGCATTCTCATATATAAACGGCCGAATGAGCTACCTAAGCGCTTCAACAGGCGAGGTGTCCGACGGCATGCTCTGAGTCTGAGGTTGTGCAGCAGGATCATCTGGTGCGGCAGGAAGCGAAGAAGTGACACGGAAGCTGACGAGGGACGCGCTGATGGAGCCGATCTCGGCGGCGCCCGAGAACGCCTCATCAGCATGCGCATCACTGTCGAAGACCACTGTAGTGTTGTCTACCCGGACCTCCTTGACAGGCCCGAACCGGCTAAAGGCCGTGGCCAGGTGACGTGCGGAAGGCACGGCGTGTGCGCTGCTGAAGTTGAGCACGAGCCCGGCCCCAGCCCAGGCTTCGTGGTCACCACTGTCGTCCTTGCGCGTCGGAGGAAGCTGCTCGTGTGCTGCCACTACCGCGCACCTTACCATGTGTGGCGCTGGCAGTACAGCCGTCGGAGGTGGAGGAGCGCAGTTGCTGCCGTTGGCCGCCGTGGCCCTGACCCTGAGGACCACCGGCGAGAGCGACATGTTCTGCGCGGCACGGCTCATGAGCTTCCCGATCCTCGTGGGCGTGGGCGTCTGCTGGGCCGGTGTGCCCAGCGGGAGATCCTCCAGCTCCAGCGCTTCGTAGTCGCCGGTGTCACAGGCTGCATTCCCTTTTGTCGCAGCGATGTGAGTGTTCCTGCTCACCCTCCTTTTGGCAGGAGCAGGACCATCAACTCCGGTCGACGGCGGCCTCCTCCGCTTGGCTTTGGCTCTCCCAGGGGCGGCGACGACGGCATCATCGATGCCGTGGACGACCGTGTACTCGGGAAGGCCCCTCGCCGAGCCCTTCCACCGGCCGAGCGCCCCGAGCTGCGCCGCGGCGACGGCGAGGTCCACTCTGTCGCCCCCGGCCCGCGGGCTGGTGGCCAGCGCGGAGAGGTACCCGAGGAGGGCCTCGGCCTGGAGCGCGCGCCTGGCGAAGGCCGCGTCCACCGCCGCCCCGGGCGCGCCGGCACGGACGCCGGCGTTGTCGATCGCCTGCGTGCTGGCGGTGGCCTCGTTGTCCCCGCCGCCTCCGCAGCAGCACGAGAGGCCGGCGAGCACGCGGCGCGCGACCTCGGCCAGCGCGGCGTCGACGGCGGCGGCGACGGGGGCCACGGCGGCGAGGCGCGGGAAGCCGGCGCGGAGCGGGAGCAGCGCCGCGGCGTCGGTCCACGCGAAGGTCCTGTCCCAGAAGTACGCGACGAGGACGGCGCGGCGCAGCCTGCGCCGCGCCCGCGCAACCGCCGACGCATCCGCCGCGTCGAACACCTGCCCTGGCCACCACGGGTGGTTCCTGACCTTGGCCCACACGAGGCGGCCGGGGGCCGCGACGCCGCCGCCGTCCTCGAACGCGCACGCGTACCTCGCGCGCTCGGGGACCGGCGCCTGCGCCTTCGCCTGCGGCGCCGCTGCCGGACGCGCGTGCCGGCGCGGGCTTCGGAGAAGCTCCGCCACGTGCGGGTGCATGACGCGCAGCCTCCCCGGGCGCCGCACCGTGGTCCCGGACCCGAAAGCAGCGTCCTTTCCGGGAAGCGGCGGCGACGCCATGTAGCGGGACACGCCTGGAAAGAAAGGAAGGGAGAGCGAAACGGAAGGAGCCGATCAGTGCGAGGGAGTAGTGGAGTGTCCTTGGGAGTTGGGACGTACACGACGCATGGAGAGAAGTAGGAAACTAACGTACGGACGGTGGAGGGCGGCGGCGATCGAGGCGCTTACCGAGGAGCGGCGGGGCTGGCGCGGTGCGGGCGGGCGTCCAGGGTGAGGCAACGTCGCGACGGGTGGCGGTGGAAGCCAGCGGTGGGGTTTTGGTTGAGGGTTTTTGGGAGGGAGGCGCGGCAGGCAGCAAGAAGAAGACAGGAGGAGATCAGGAGAAGGTGGGTGGAGGCGTGGAGCGGAATGTGGGTGATCGTGGGTAGGCAGGCAAGGGGGGTTCTTGCATGAACTACATGAGCTCTGTCTCTCACGTCTGCCGTGATGGTGTCCAGAGAGTGCTTTCATCTTCTTTTTCTGTCTCCTTGTTCTGCTCTTCCGTTCCAGAGAGGCAGTTACTGATCCTTGTGCAGGTTGCAGGAGCATCTGTCTGCCTCCTCTCATTACCATGTTGGTGTACACTGTACAGTACGTACGGCGGCGGGAGCGAAACCATTTGTCGTCATGCGTGCGATGCATGGAGCTGCGAGTAGTAGAGGGCCAGGGCCAGGGCCGGCCGGGACTGCAGCCTGCAGGTAGTCATGGAAAGAGAAGCAAATGCAAAACGATGGAGCAGCACTGTTTTTTCCCCTGTCTGCTCTGTCGATCGTAATTTCGTGTAATTTTCACCATCACGGTTCAGGTGACTGGCTAGCTGTTTCGTTCAGACTTGAGAGAGAGAGAGAGAGAGCAGCAGCAGCAGCATCTTTGTCTTAGCTCGATGGCTTCATGTTTCAGCAAGCATTGTTGACTGGTGCACCTCGATCGGTTCTTGTCACATTCTTCTCCAACATTATCATCTTCTCTCGAGCCGTGATTTATGCAAGTACTATATTGAGATGTAAACACGCATGGACTTGAATCGTTTTGCTTGTCGATCTTTGTGTCTTCATCCAATCCAACCTGTTTTATTAGTTCTTTAGACATCTCATTTCATTAATAAACGAACCGAGTCCTGTTTTTTCACACAAAACTGCATGCTTCTAGTTCTAGCCACTGCCGACAAACATTCTAAATGTCTTGTACAGTAACTGAATGTTTGTCGGCATTGGATTGGACAATGGAATTCATTCCGACTTGAACCTCTTCAAAGAAGAGTCGCCAGATTGGCCGTCTTTTTTAGGAGTTATAAACATTTGGGGTTCCTGTATTTCCACCTCATAAAAAAGCAGAAGTCTTTTTAAGAGTTAAACATAATTAATTTACGGTCTGTTCCCCCCCCCCCCCCCGAAGTAAGTAGCTAGCTAGGCCTCTCTGAACTGGAGTCCGAGGTCAGCCAGGTGCAAGATGAGCTGAAGAAGGCCAAGCTCCAGCTCCAGGAACTAGCCCGCTGTGGAGGAACAGGTAGACAAAACTAGCTGGAAGCATGATCGTCTTTGGCTGGTATATACTTCAATGGACCTTGTGTTGAGGAGCAGCTGCCTATTCTGTACCTTACACTACGAAGAATCTATGATCCATTCAACTGGAATCCCGTGTGTATATATATATATATGCTGTTCCTTCCATGTTTCTAGTCTTGATGTTTTTACTACTCGCCTTTGTCCAAAAAAGGTTACAAAAATCAAGAGAAGAAATGAATCATATTAGCTGGAATAGCTCAGTTGGTTAGAGCGTGTGGCTGTTAACCACAAGGTCGGAGGTTCAAGCCCTCCTTCTAGCGTTATTTTTTTCTATTATTTTTCAAATCATCCACCACCGGTGGTAAACAAGATGTTGTATATGATTTTTTTTTAAAAAAACAGATTATTAAAAAGGTAATCATAATTTCACATGTGCACTTAGACTGACTTAGAGGAAAAGATGTTTAGAGATGACACGTTAAGATATTATGTGAAAATGAAACAACTGAAGCCCAAGAAATCAGCAGACACATGCATGGACCGATCACTGACAGAGCAAACGCCCCTTGAACTGGCTTTGAATATAAACATCATCATATGACAGGTGCACTGTCTGCTTGCTCAACTTTTCAGCCATGGGTCAATATCTTTATAATACGATGCCTATCGTCACTCGTTGTTGGCTTCAGATTAAAATCGGTGTTCCGACTGCTGCAATTATAATTTATAAAAATAAAATATTTTATAGAAGCGGCGGCTACAGATTAAAGTCAAATCAAATTATATGAACATTGTATTACCCCATCCGTCTTACAGAGAGGAGAGGATCCATTGCAGAACTCCGTGCATGTCGGCACGTACGCTGCTCAGATCAGACAGTCATATCTGGATACCGTGTCGTCCAGATTCAGAGCATCCACCGTCCTGTCAGTCTACGGAAGACGATCTGCTAGTGCATGGCATGGTGTATGGTTGCTTCTTTCATTTCAGCATAGCAATGCAATGCTTGCTTGCGTTGCGTGCCGCCCATACTGTTTTGTTTTGTTTTGTCTCTTCCATCATATGATGATGATGATGATGGCTTTGTTTGTCCTGGAGGATCGGAGTATTTCACAGCCTGAATGCCAGCCATGTCCTTCTCTGTCACCCCACCCGTGTGACACTGGCATTGACAGATGCTCTTTTCCATTAGATAAGATGAAGATGTGTTCGCCTTCATCATCAGTGCTGTGGCCATGGATGGATCAACGCAACGGACCCACTCTACGACGTGGATGTACCATGTGCTAGGCCATCTTTTTGGTTGGTTTGGCACTTTGGCTGTCAAATGGGGTGAGCTTAGAGCATCTTCAAAGACTTAACATCTCCAAAAGACTCTTTATTTTTGACTCTCTATTTGACTATTTATTTATCTCTATATAAAGATTAAACTCTATATATAATATCTCATTCTAACAGACTTTTCAACATGTAAGCTAACTTGCTAGCGAGAGTTGCTAGCCAAATTTAGCTAGTGAGGGAGTCAATTTAGAGAACCAGATAACTTGACAAGTTATATGATGAAAAGCAATTTTATTATTAAATAGCTAAAATTTAGCTTGACAAGCTATTTAGCTAGTCCATTAAAGATGTTTTTGGACACGCTGCTGTCAGTCCACACAGCATATGACAGACAGACCACTAGTAAGGTTCTTCCAGGTGATTGCTTGAAGCAGTTAATTAATACTACGTAATAATTAATCCAAGTTTTGCTGCCCACCACCTCACAGTTCCCAAGGAACGAAGTGAGGGAGTTCAGGAGTCCACAGTCGTATCGTATTCCACAACTCCACAGTACGTACGTGCTAGCTTGACAGAGAAGCACAGCCGCCCACAGCCTTGTTTCGGAACAGCCGTTTTTTCCCCTTCCCCTCGCTTTCAGACCCTGGAATTGTCTCTAGTTCCAGTGAGGTGATCGTATGCATTTATTAATTGACAAGTAATACATACCTAACTCATCTAACTCATCGTAACTATACGCGTGTGACCTGAAATCCGGCACGACACACAGTGAATCAGGCCCACGCCAGACTCGGCCGAGCCGTGCCTAGGCCAAAGACATAACACGGTGTGCTAGACCGTCCCAACCTGATATTATTTTTTCATATATATATATATATATATAATATTTGAATAGTGTTTTTGTTGGTTACGTGGGTGTAAATAAATATTTAGAGCTAACAAACATGGTTTAAATCCTCATATATGTATACTTTTAGGATATTTTTATCATTTAGAAGCCAGATGCTCTTATGGGCCTGTTAGACCGGCCCGACACAGTTATTAACATAGCGGGTCATGTCTGGGTCTCGCTCAAGGCCCATGGGCCAGCACGGCATGGCCCACTAGCTAATCCGGATCGGGCCGACACTGTCCCAATCCGTGCCGCGAGCCGGGTCGGACCGCCCATTTGGACATCTATAATCGTAACATGGAGCGCAGTTGTCACACCCAAATTTAAGGACAAACTTAGACGCATATGATGACTCATGATACAGATATGAATGTCACATCTTTTTTATATCCTAGAGGTTCTATACAAAATAACTAAATAAATACATCATACGAAGACAAATATCCTCCACAACCATAGTTGACTGGGAGACGACAGTCTAGACCTCTCACGAACTCATCGTGGCATCCTTCATGCTCCTCATCTTGCGGTACCTGTTCTTGACCTGGGGTGTGAGTACAGCAAGGGTAAGCTCACATACGTTCATCGCTCAACAAGTTGTGGGTAATAATGTGCATGAGCTGACTTACGGTGGGGGCTCATGTGAAGTGTAAGGCTTACCAAAGAGAATGGTTAAGGCTGAGCGATGCTTTTAACAAGTTGGTCAAAATTTTATTAGCAGTTACTAAATATAAGTAGATACCATCTCAATAAAATAAGAAATCATAATTAACAATAAATCCCACAATGCAATGCAAATGACAGATTAAATTTAATTCCATAAATTAGTCATGCGAGAGTCCTGGGTCGCTCTTGACCGTGAGCACGACTGATATACCAGTTTTGAAAGTCGCATAGAGGAGGGTGAATAGGCGTAATCTGAAATTTACAATTTTAAACACACACTACAAGCCGGGGTTAGCGTTAGAACTAAAATCAAGTCCGGCAGAGAGGGCGAAAACAAATCAAATGAGAATCAAGCGGATGAGCGCGGTGATTTATTTTACCGAGGTTCGGTTCCGAAGAACCTAGTCCCCGTTGAGGTGGTCATAAAGACTGGGTCTCTTTCAACCCTTTTCCTCTCTCAAACGGTCACTTAGACCGAGTGAGCCTTCTCCTTAATCAAATGGGTCATTTAGACCCCGCAAGGACCACCACACACTTAGATGTCTCTTGCTTTGATTACAAGTCACTCGAGAACAAGAATGAGAAAGAAAGAAGGCAATCCAAGAAGCAAGAGCTCAAAAGAACACAAAATCTCTCTCTCACACAAGTCACTAAGTGTTTGAGATGAATTTGGGACTTGGAGAGGCTTTGATATTTTGAATTGTGTCTAGGAGTGAATGCTAGAGCTCTTGTATTGAATGTGATACTCAGAAATCTTAGATGCTTGGAGTTGTGGTGGTTGGGGGGTATTTATAGCCCTCAACCACCAAGGTAGCCATTGGGGAGGCTGTTGTTGATGGACGCACCGGATAGTCCGGTGCGCCACCGGACAGGTACTGTGCGTTGTCCGGTGCGCCGCCACGTCACCCAACCGTTAGGGTTCGGAGCTCGATCGACCGTTGGAGCTTTGTCTCCTTGCGGCACCGGACAGTCCGGTGCGCCTCTGACTCTGCGGCTCTAACTCTACCCGCACTGTTCTTCACTGTTCCTCTGTCAGCGGCTTTTGCAGTCGACCGTTGGAGCGAGTAGCCGTTGCTCTGCTAGCACACCGGACAATCCGGTGGCACACCGGACAGTCCGGTGAATTATAGCGGAGCACGGCTCAGTTTTCCCGAGAGTGGCTGGTTCATCTTCATATGGACATAGTGCACCGGACACTGTCCGGTGCGCCAGACCACAACACACTCAAGTTATTTTTGCTCCTTTTGAATTGGGTCCCTAACTTAAATATTTATTGGTTTGTGTTGAACCTTATGCACATGTAATACATGAATTCTAGAGCAAACTAGTTAGTCCATATGTTTGTGTTGGACACTCAACCACCAAAATTAATTGTAGGAAAAGGTTAACCCTATTTTCCTTTCAATCTCCCCCTTTTTGGTGATTGATGCCAACACAAACCAAAGCAAAATATAAAGTGCAGAAATGAACTAGTTTGCATATAGTAAGTGCATAGGTTACTTAGAATTAAACCAATATGAAAGTCTTACTAAGTATGAATAAGAGTAAATGGATTGCTTTCTTTTTTATTAACATTTTGGACCACTTTTGCACCACTTGTTTTATTTTTGCAAATCCTTTTTGAAAATCTTTTCAAATTCTTTTTGCAAATAGTCAAAAGTATATGAATAAGATTGCAAGAAGCATTTTCAAGATTTAAAATTTCTCACCCTGTTTCAAATGCTTTTCCTCTGACTGAATAGAAACTCCCCCTGAATGAAATTTTCCTCTTAGCTTTCAAGAGGGATTTTAAATGGATATCAATTTTGAAATCTTATTTTCATACCAATTGATACCAATTTGAAAATACATTATTTGACAAATTCATTTCAAAAATTTTGAAATGGTGGTGGTGCGGTCCTTTTGCTTTGGGCTTAATATTTTCTCCCCCTTTGGCATTAATCTCCAAAAACGGAGAACGTTGGAACCCTTTTTATATTTTCTCCCCCATTGATAAAAGAAATATAAGTGAAAGATTATACCAATTGGAGAGATGGCGGAATACCGACAAAGGGTAAATAATACCAATGGAGTTGAATGGAAGCGTTGTTTTTGCCGAATACTCCATTCCCTTTCAATCTACGAGATATACTCATCAGGGACTTGTAACTAATACAAAATATACTCATGGAAACATATTAGCCTTAGCCTTGGCACAAGAAGAATAAGAAATATGCAATTGTACCAAATGAAAGGGATATGATCAAAGGTATATAAATGAGCTATGTGTGCAACTTTTCAATCGAAATTCCGAGAATCAAGAATATTTAGCTCATTACTAAGTTTGCTAAAGGTTTTCTCATCTAGTGGCTTGGTAAAGATATCGGCTAATTGATTATTGGTGTTTACATAAGCTATTTCGATATCCCACCTTTGTTGGTGATCTCTCAGAAAGTGATACCGAATGTCTATGTGCTTAGTGCGGCTGTGTTCAACGAGATTATCCGCCATGCGGATTGCACTCTCATTATCACATAGGAGAGGGACTTTGCTCAATTTGTAGCCATAGTCCCTGAGGGTTTGCCTCATCCAAAGTAATTGCGCACAACAATGGCCTGCAGCAATATACTCGGCTTTGGTGGTAGAAAGAGCTACGAAGTTTTGTTTCTTTGAAGCCCATGACAGCAGGGATCTCCCCAGAAACTGACAAGTCCCTGATGTGCTCTTCCTATCAATTTTACACCCTGCCCAATCGGCATCGGAATATCCTATTAAATCAAAGGTGCATCCCTTGGGGGTACCAAAGCCCAAACTTAGGAGTGTAAACTAAATACCTCATGATTCTCTTCATAGCTCTAAGGTGAACTTCCTTAGGATTGGCTTGGAACCTTGCACACATGCATACAGAAAGCATAATATCCGGTCGAGATGCACATAAGTAGAGTAAAGAACCTATCATCGACCGATATACCTTTTGATCTACGGATTTACCTCCCGTGTCAAGGTCGAGATGCCCATTGGTTCCTATGGGTGTCTTGATGGGTTTGCCATCCTTCATCCCAAACTTCTTAAGTATATCTTGAATGTACTTTGTTTGGCTGATGAAGGTGCCATCCTAGAGTTGCTTGATTTGAAATTCTAAGAAGTATCTCAACTCTCCCATCATAGACATCTCGAATTTTTGAACCATAATCCTACTAAATTCTTCACAATTTGATTTGTTAGTAGACCCAAATATGATATCATCAACATAAATTTGGTATATAAACAAATCTTTTTCAACAGTTTTAGTAAAGTGTGTAGGATCGGCTTTACCGACTTTGAAGCCATTAGTGATTAGAAAATCTCATAGGCATTCATACCATGCTCTTGGGGCTTGCTTGAGCCCATAAAGCCCCTTTGAGAGTTTGTAAACATGGTTAGGGTACTCACTATCGTCAAAGCCGGGAGGTTGCTCAACATAGACCTCTTCCTTGATAGGTCCATTGAGGAAGACACTTTTCACGTCCATTTGATAAAGCTTAAAGCCATGGTAAATAGCATAGGCAAGTAATATACAAATTGACTCAAGCCTAGATACGGGTGCATAAGTTTCATCGAAATCCAAACCTTCGACTTGTGAATAACCCTTGACCACAAGTCGGGCTTTGTTTCTTGTCACCACACCATGCTCATCTTGCTTGTTGCGAAATACCCAATTGGTACCTATAACATTTTGGTTAGGACGTGGAACTAAATGACATACCTCATTCCTCGTGAAGTTGTTGAGCTCCTCTTGCATTGTCGGCACCCAATCCGGATCTCTTAGTGCATCCTCCACCCTGTATGGCTCAATAGAGGAGACAAAAGAGTAATGTTCATAGAAATGAGCAACTCGAGATCTAGTGGTTACCCCCTTATGAATGTCACCACAGATGGAGTTGACGGGGCGATCTCGTTGAATTGCTTTGTGGACTCTTGGGTGTGGCGGTCTTTGACCCTGTATCTCTTACTCATCTTTCTTGTCTTCTTTATTTTTATCTCCCCCTTGATCATTGACCTCTTCTTGAGGTGGCTCATCCTCTTGATCTTCATCTTCATCATCTTGAGCCTGATCCTCATCTTGGGTTGGTGGAGATGCTTGATTGGAAGATGATGGTTGATCTTGTGCTTGTGTAGGCTCTTCGGATTTCTTAGGACACACATCCCCAATGGGCATGTTCCTTAGCGCGACACACGGAGCCTCTTCATCATCTAGTTCATCAAGATCAACTTGCTCCACTTGGGAGCCATTAGTCTCATCAAACACAATGTCACAAGAAACCTCAACCAATCCAGTGGATTTGTTGAAGACTCTATATGCCCTTGTGTTTGAGTCATAACCAAGTAAAAAGCATTCTACAGCCTTAGGAGCAAATTTAGATTTTCTACCTCTTTTAACAAGTTTAAAGCATTTTCTCCTAAAGACTCTAAAATATGAAACATTAGGCTTTTTACCAGTGAGGAGTTCATACGATGTTTTCTTGAGAATTCAGTGAAGGTAGAAGTAACACCCCAGCTTTAAGGGACAAAGCCGGGTGCATCTCATACATGCGCCAAAGAAGACAACATATATAATAACAGAGTGTATAGAGATAATGTCATAATAACCAGAGTATCTATTACATAGCGGAAGACTTACAAAATAAAAGATAATTATAACACAAACTAAGGATCGTCCTTGGCGCAGAAGTCAACTGGGAGACGACGACCTAGACCTCACACGAACACAGCGCACATCCACCATGCGCCTCCTCCAGTGATACCTGTTCTTGACCTGTGGGGGTGTGAGATAGCAAGGGTGAGCTCACACATGTTCATCGCTCAACAAGTTGTGGGGAATAATGTGACATGAATTCACCAAAGGTGGGAGTTCATGAAGTGTAAGGCTGATCAACAATAGAGGTTAAAGCTGAGCATTGCTTTTATAAGTTGGTCAAAATTTTATTAGCAGTTACTAAGTGTAAGTGAATACCAAACCATAATAAAATAATAGAACAAACTTAATAATCCCATGCAAATGCAAATGACAAATTGAGTTTAGGTTCCATAAATTAATCATCGGAGAGTCCTGAGCTGCTCATGACCGTGAGCTCGGGTAGTATACCAGTTTTACACTCTGCATAGGTTGTACCCTTTACCCACAAGTCGTGTTTCCCATGTCACCAGGGTTAGCTAGGCCCTTAGACACTACCGAGGTGAATGGCTAGGGATCCACTACGAGGCCTTTACAAAGTTCCACTAGCTTCCGAAAACCCGCTACAGTTTATGGGAAGAGCACTTGCAAGAATCCCCCGTCTGACCGCCATCGCAGCAAAATCAACTCGAGAACCTCCTTGCATGCAACTCCCCTACTGCCCTTGCCCCTTTCGGGTAAGGTAGTCTTCCACTAGCTTTCCTAATTAGTTAGCCAAGGGGTCCCATTCCTCCCTTGTGGTGGCACGTGTTTCTCAAGTTAAGCTCCATGTTCCAATTAACAATAATATAATGATCTTGACATGAACATAAATAAATAACAAAATAACTGGAACATGGATATAATGAAATATTAACCCAAAACCAAATAAAGCAATAGCAGAACTACCTAAGTGATTCAGGGGTAAACAAGGTAATGAGATGAGCAATCTAGGGTGACCTATTGGGTCCCATCAAAATTAAACCTATGCATGGTAAATGATTATAAAGAACATTATTGGGTAACAAAAGTGAATCAAGGGCACAACTTGCCTGGCACTTGAGATTCCAGGTACCAACTTGCTTTTCAGCTGACACGTGTCCTCGCGCTAGTCGTAGCAATACAAACAAACATGGTATAGATAAAATTAACATCACACCAAACATAAGAAGAAACTAAATAATAATGATCTACACGTTGCTATGAGATCGTAGAAATAAGAACCACTAAATTCGGAGTTGCGGTTACCAAGTTATGAATTTCGGAAATTATTTAGTGCTTATGATAGATTAATCCAAACGAATAATTTTAATCCAAGTTTTATGGCTAAACAGTGTTACTAGTTGGTAGACAATATTAATACAAAATTATTGCAACTGGAATGACTCAATTTGGAGCTAAAATGAATTATATATGAATTATACAAGTTTCTAGTATTGTTTTTGTATTAAAAATCATTTTCTATACTTAATTTTCTATTTTTATTGTTCTCTGGACTTGGCGCATTATTATCAGAAACTCCAGGGGCTAGAGCGCAAAAGAATCCAAGACTCGGTGGTGCACCTGAGTGGACTGCGGGTTTATTCTGAATAAATCTAGGGGCTCTTATGTAAAAAGGGTCGGTCGAAGGGGTACGGGGAAATCAGAGCCGTTGGATCAACAATCTAAGGCGTGGATTAGATTCGATCACATAAGTGAATTGGCTTCCATTCAACCGCATGATCTCCAATCTACGGTCAATATTAAACCATCGAAGCGGTACATGTACATCTAATCGTGGCCGCCCGAGATGGAATCAACGGAACAGATCATGCCACAGAACTAGCAACACTAGAATCAATCCTAGCCCTTAACCGAGCGATCGACGGACGGAACCACACCATCATCCCTAGCTGAACATTGCAGCGTCGCAGGCCATACCCGCTGTGGAGCTTCGCCGGTGGTCAGCGCTCCCAACGCCCCGGAGTACGATTCCTAGCGCTAATACATCGAACACGCTCTACGAAGCATACTGAATTGGTTACAGGGGGCTTACAGGGTATAATGGCTCTGGCGCGGCTGTTCGACGGCGATCCGCGAGCTTGAGGCGGAGCTCCGGTTCGGCGAGCGATTCACCGCACCACGACAGTCCCCAGCGCGATTACTCCCGTCCACAACTTCGCCACACACCGGCGAGTCACCCGAGACCCGGTTCGGGGTAGAGGCGTTGCCCAACACAGACCACGCCGCGGCGGCGGCAACGCACTACGGGTCACATGAGTTCTCTCAGTTCGACCACCATCGGACAATGGGGGCACGACAGTGGAAACAGAATCAGCCGAGGGCTATGGCGCTACATATAGGCCCAAAGCTAGGGACCCTGAGAAGCTCGCAGGGACGAGCGCGACTTCGGTTCCTTTTGTAGCCAGGTGAGCGCGAGTCAGGGAGCTCGCGGCAGTTTTGTTGCGCCCGATGCGTAAGGAGGATGGACCGGGATGCAGCTGGAAGAAGACCTGGAGGTTACACGGCGCAGAGTCGCGGAGCTTCGGCGGAGGCTGTTGCGGGAGTAGCGGCGAGATCGGTTCACGCCGCGCGATTCTTGCGGAGGAGACAGTTCTGACCCACTGGGTCCACGCGCCATCGACCCAGCGACGCGCACCGCGAGCGCTGGAGAGCGCCTGGTCACAGGGCCCCACCGCGCAGCGAGTCGAGAGGGAGGGATCGTAGCGCCACTGACCAAACTGGCCCACGTGTCGGCGCCGCGGGTGAGTGGTGGGCTGCGCGGATCAAAAGAGATAATGGGCCGAATTGGGGGTTTTGGGGCCAACAGTGGGATTTCTTTTCTTTTATATATTTTCTTTCTCCTATTTATGTCTCTCTTTTTTTATTTTGAATCCCAAATTTGAATTTGAGACCTTTTTATGAGTTTCACCATTGAGTTAGATATACACATTCCCATAATATATTTTATTATATATACATTTATACTCATTTTCACTCACATAATATTTTTCTTCTTCTCTTTCCTAAATTCTTGGATTCCCTTTAGATCTTAAATTCCCATTTAGGCATTAATATATTTCTTTTCACATTATTTTATGTTGTCACAAAATGCACACAAAATAAAATCCCAGCATGATGCATGTATTATTTTTGGGTATCTCTTGTTAATTATTTATTTGTGTAAATAATGTGTTCACATGAAATGATAAACATTGGTAACACATATAGATATAGAGTAATATAATTTCTCTTTTTAGACTTTTCTTACCAAGCGGGTGTTACAAATCCTACCCCCTTAACAAAAATCTCGTCCTCGAGATTTAAAAAGGACTAGGGAAAAGATGGGGAAAATCTATGCGAAGCTCTTCTTCTCTTTCCCATGTGGCTTCATCTTCTCCATGATGGCTCTATTGCACTTTGCACATCTTTATTATCTTATTTCTTGTAACTCGAGTCAAAGCATCAAAAATCTTGATGGGATACTCTGTGTTAGTCAAATCACCCTGAACACTGAGCTCATCCATTGGTAACTGTTCCTTAGGGACACGGAGACACTTCTTAAGTTGAGACACATGAAATACATTATGCACATCATATAGATTATCAGGTAGCTCGAGTTGATAGATCATCTCTCCATCTCGTCTAAAAAAACTCTGAATGGTCCATTAAAGCGAGTGGATAATTTGCCCTTAACTTTAAATCTCCTCATTCCACGGAGTGGTGACACCTTGAGGTACACATGATCACCGTCCTCAAACTCCAGTGGTCTTCTTCTATTATCAGCGTAGCTCTTTTGTCTGGTCTGAGCTACCCTCAAATTCTCCTGAATTATACAGACTTGTTCTTCTGCCTCTTGAATAAGTTCAGGTCCAAAGAACTGTTTTCCTCTAGTCTGATCCAATATAGAGGAGTCGTGCATTTCCTGCCATACAGAGTCTCGAACGGTGACATCTTCAGACTGACCTGGTAACTATTATTATATGAGAACTCAGCATAAGGTAGACTCTTGTCCCAACTACTACCACGCTGAAGGGCACAAGCTCTCAACATGTCTTCCAATACTTGATTAGTCCTTTCAGTCTGTCCATCAATCTGAGGGTGGTAGGCCAAACTAAAATTCAACTTCTCATCCATATTCTCATGAAAACTTCTCCAAAATCTGGAAGTAAACTGTGATCCTCTATCCAAAACGATCTTCTTCGGTACATCGTGTGGAGACACAATCCGAGCCATATATAACTCTGCCAATTGAGATACCTTATAAGTAGTCTTGACCAGAATGAAAAGAGTCACTTTGGTAAATTTATCCATAATAACCCATATAGAATCATATTCTTTCGAGGTGCGAGACAATCTGGTAATGAAGACCTTACCAATCTCTTTCCACTTCCACTCGGGTATCTTTAGTGGGTGTAATAGTCCAGCTAGTCTTTGGTGTTCAGCCTTAACTCTTTGACACACGTCGCACATAGCCACATGTATAGCCACATCTCTCTTCAGTCCATACCACCAGCACTTCTGCTTCAAATCCTGATACATCTTGGTACTCCCAGGATGAAAATAGAATAATCCAAGTCATGGGCTTCCTTTAAAATAGTCTCACGAAGGCTTTCAATATCAAGGACACATATCCTGTCCTTGAACCATATTGTGCCTTGCTCATACTCCATGAATTCCAGACCTCGGCCTTTCGTAATCAGATCCTTAATCTCTTGTATTTTAGCATCACCAATTTGTCCTTTGCGGAATTCTTGCTCCAAGGTAGATTCCACATCAATAGTAACTCCTTTAGTGCGAGCAACTATCCCCAGGTTAAGTCTCCTAAAATCCTCAACCATCTCATCGGGTAGCTGGGCAACAACACCTGAATGAACATGCTCCTTTCGACTCAAGGCATCTACAACCAAATTCGCCTTGCCCGGGTAATAGTGAATCTCCAAATCATAATCCTTAATAAGCTCCAACCAATGGCTTTGCCTAAGGTTGAGATCCTTCTGAGTGAATATATACTTCAAACTCTTATGATCCGTGTATACTTGACACTTGGTTCCCATAATATAATGTCTCCAAATCTTAAGCGCATGCACAACGACTGCCAGTTCTAAGTAATGAGTGGGGTAGTTCAACTCATGTTTCCGTAACTGACGAGACGCGTAGGCAATCACATGTCCTTCTTGCATGAGCACACATCCTAAGCCTTGGCCACATGCATTACAATAAATGTCAAATCCCTTCTGTAGATCTGGTATAATCAACACTAGTGGTGACATTAATCTCTTCTTTAACTGATCAAAGCTTTCTTGGCACTTCTCGTCCCACTTAAACTCTCTTCACTTCTCCAGAAGCGAGGTCATAGGCTTAGCAACCTTAGAAAATCCTTAAATAAATCTCCAATAATATCCTACATGTCCCAAGGGGCTCCGAATCTCTATAACTGTAGTGGGAATACTCCACTCCATAATCTCCTTGACTTTAGCAGGATCCACTAAAATCCTCCATTAGAAATGATATGTCCAAGAAATGGCACCTCGCCAATCCAAAACTCGCATTTGCTACACTTGACGTAGAGTTGATTATCTCGTAGCTTCTATAGCACCAATCTCAGATGTTCCTCATAATCACTATCACTCTTGGAATAAATAAAAATATCGTCGATGAAAACCATGACGAATCTGTCCAGATTATGAACACCCTATTCTTCAGATCCATAAAATAGGCTGGTGTATTGGTTAGTCCAAATGGCATAGTGGTGAATTCATATAAACCATATCGGGTCGAGGAATCCGTCTTGGGGATATCCGAAGGCCTAATCTTCATTTGATGGTAACCAGATCGGAGATCAATCTTCGAGAATGCCTTGCATCTCTCGTCTGATCAAATAAATCCTTAATGCGGGGTAAAGGATACTTGTTCTTCACAGTGACATCATTAAGGGTCCTATAATCCACGCACATCCCTTGCGATCCATCTTTCTTCTGTACAAATAGAACTGGCGCTCCCCAAGGTGAGGAACTTGGACGAATGTACCCAACATTCTATAATTCTGTTAACTGCTTCTTAAGTTCTTTTAGCTCTTCTACGGACATCATGTATAGCCGTTTTAGAAATAGGAGCAGTCTCAGGTAAGGGATCAGTGGCGAACTCAACTTCCCTATCTGGTGGCATCCCTAATAACTCCTCTGGAAAGACATCCGAAAAATCTCTAACTGCACGGATGTTGTCACCCACAAACTTCTCATCTACTAAGAGTGCCGCTAGTCTGATGGTGGTAGTTACTGCAACTTCAACTTCAAATCTTTGTCCTTTGGAACTGGTGAGTTCTATGGTTCCTTTAACACAGTGTATAGACTACCTTTGCCTTTCTTAACCCAGTCTGAGGGTGGTAGGCCAAACTAAAATTCAACTTCTCATCCATATTCTCATGAAAACTTCTCCAAAATCTGGAAGTAAACTGTGATCCTCTATCCAAAACGATCTTCTTCGGTACATCGTGTGGAGACACAATCCGAGCCATATATAACTCTGCCAATTGAGATACCTTATAAGTAGTCTTGACCAGAATGAAAAGAGTCACTTTGGTAAATTTATCCATAATAACCCATATAGAATCATATTCTTTCGAGGTGCGAGACAATCTGGTAATGAAGACCTTACCAATCTCTTTCCACTTCCACTCGGGTATCTTTAGTGGGTGTAATAGTCCAGCTAGTCTTTGGTGTTCAGCCTTAACTCTTTGACACACGTCGCACATAGCCACATGTATAGCCACATCTCTCTTCAGTCCATACCACCAGCACTTCTGCTTCAAATCCTGATACATCTTGGTACTCCCAGGATGAAAATAGAATAATCCAAGTCATGGGCTTCCTTTAAAATAGTCTCACGAAGGCTTTCAATATCAGGAACACATATCCTGTCCTTGAACCATATTGTGCCTTGCTCATCCTCCATGAATTCCAGACCTCGACCTTTCGTAATCAGATCCTTAATCTCTTGTATTTTAGCATCACCAATTTGTCTTTTGCGGAATTCTTGCTCCAAGGTAGATTCCACATCAATAGTAACTCCTTCAGTGCGAGCAACTATCCCCAGGTTAAGTCTCCTGAAATCCTCAACCATCTCATCGGGTAGCTGGGCAACAACACCTGAATGAACATGCTCCTTTCGACTCAAGGCATCTGCAACCAAATTCGCCTTGCCCGGGTGATAGTGAATCTCCAAATCATAATCCTTAATAAGCTCCAACCAATGGCTTTGCCTAAGGTTGAGATCCTTCTGAGTGAATATATACTTCAAACTCTTATGATCCGTGTATACTTGACACTTGGTTCCCATAATATAATGTCTCCAAATCTTAAGCGCATGCACAACGACTGCCAGTTCTAAGTCATGAGTGGGGTAGTTCAACTCGTGTTTCTGTAACTGACGAGACGCGTAGGCAATCACATGTCCTTCTTGCATGAGCACACATCCTAAGCCTTGGCCACATGCATTACAATAAATGTCAAATCCCTCCTGTAGATCTGGCATAATCAACACTAGTGGTGACATTAATCTCTTCTTTAACTGATCAAAGCTTTCTTGGCACTTCTTGTACCACTTAAACTCTCTTCACTTCTCCAGAAGCGAGGTCATAGGCTTAGCAATCTTAGAAAATCCTTAAATAAATCTCCAATAATATCCTACATGTCCCAAGGGGCTCCGAATCTCTATAACTGTAGTGGGAATACTCCACTCCATAATCTCCTTGACTTTAGCAGGATCCACTGAAATCCTCCATTAGAAATGATATGTCCAAGAAATGGCACCTCGCCAATCCAAAACTCGCATTTGCTACACTTGACGTAGAGTTGATTATCTCGTAGCTTCTATAGCACCAATCTCAGATGTTCCTCATAATCACTATCACTCTTGGAATAAATAAAAATATCGTCGATGAAAACCATGACGAATCTGTCCAGATTATGAACACCCTATTCTTCAGATCCATAAAATAGGCTGGTGTATTGGTTAGTCCAAATGGCATAATGGTGAATTCATATAAACCATATCGGGTCGAGGAATCCGTCTTGGGGATATCCGATGGCCTAATCTTCATTTGATGGTAACCAGATCGGAGATCAATCTTCGAGAATGCCTTGCATCTCTCGTCTGATCAAATAAATCCTTAATGCGGGGTAAAGGATACTTGTTCTTCACAGTGACATCATTAAGGGTCCTATAATCCACGCACATCCCTTGCGATCCATCTTTCTTCTGTACAAATAGAACTGGCGCTCCCCAAGGTGAGGAACTTGGACGAATGTACCCAGCATCCTATAATTCCGTTAACTGCTTCTTAAGTTCTTTTAGCTCTTCTACGGACATCATGTATAGCCGTTTTAGAAATAGGAACAGTCTCAGGTAAGGTATCAGTGGCGAACTCAACTTCCCTATCTGGTGGCATCCCTAATAACTCCTCTGGAAAGACATCCGAAAAATCTCTAACTGCACGGATGTTGTCACCCACAAATTTCTCATCTACTAAGAGTGTCGCTAGTCTGATGGTGGTAGTTACTGCAACTTCAACTTCAAATCTTTGTCCTTTGGAACTGGTGAGTTCTATGGTTCCTTTAACACAGTGTATAGACTACCTTTGCCTTTCTTAACCATGACATACCAAGGATCACGTCTATAGTGTTCTCTTCTAACACTATAGGGGTAGCCCATCTGGGTTAGAAATATAGGGTGAGAAAGGAAGAATTGTAGACAAGGCGAGTAATTATGAGGAATGTTACCGCGGAGGATTTATTAGCTAAGTAGATTAAAGTGTCACCTACTAAAGTTAATTCATTACCTTATGGTGGTAGATGTTAAGATGCATGTCTATACTATTTCAATCAATCAAAGAAGCAAATCAAGCATTTATCATCAGAACAATCAACCAACATTTTTTAATAGAGAAAATAGTTTTAGTTTTGTCTTAGGTCTCCTATCTCTTAAAAAGTTCATAAATGTAGGATTCCAAGGTGTGAAATCCATCTTGTCTTAGAGTTGAAAAGATAAGAGTAATCAGAGTATGACAACAAAAGGTGAGACAGGATCAAGATAAGATAAGTATAGAATGAGTCAGAGTAAGGTAAGTAGGTAAGGATTTGTCTATTTCTATCTAGGTTTCATCCTACAGTCAACATTTCCTCTGATACCACTTCTGTAACACCCCGGCTTTAAGGGACAAAGCCGGGTGCATCTCATACATGCGCCAAAGAAGACAACATATATAATAACAGAGTGTATAGAGATAATGTCATAATAATCAGAGTATCTATTACATAGCGGAAGACTTAGAAAATAAAAGATAAATATAACACAAACTAAGGATCGTCCTTGGCGCAGAAGTCAACTGGGAGACGATGACCTAGACCTCACATGAACACAACGCACATCCACCATGCGCCTCCTCCAGTGATACCGGTTCTTGACCTGTGGGGGTGTGAGATAGCAAGGGTGAGCTCACACATGTTCATCGCTCAACAAGTTGTGGGGAATAATGTGACATGAATTCACCAAAGGTGGGAGTTCATGAAGTGTAAGGCTGATCAACAATAGAGGTTAAAGCTGAGCATTGCTTTTATAAGTTGGTCAAAATTTTATTAGCAGTTACTAAGTGTAAGTGAATACCAAACCATAATAAAATAATAGAACAAAATTAATAATCCCATGCAAATGCAAATGACAAATTGAGTTTAGGTTCCATAATTTAATCATCGGAGAGTCCTGAGCCGCTCATGACCGTGAGCTCGGCTAGTATACCAGTTTTACACTCTGCAGAGGTTGTACCCTTTACCCACAAGTCGTGTTTCCCATGTCACCAGGGTTAGCTAGGCCCTTAGACACTACCGAGGTGAATGGCTAGGGATCCACTACGAGGCCTTTACAAAGTTCCACTAGCTTCCGAAAACCCGCTACAGTTTATGGGAAGAGCACTTGCAAGAATCCCCCGTCTGACCGCCATCGCAGCAAAATCAACCTGAGAACCTCCTTGCATGCAACTCCCCTACTGCCCTTGCCCCTTTTGGGTAAGGTAGTCTTCCACTAGCTTTCCTAATTAGTTAGCCAAGGGGTCCCATTCCTCCCTTGTGGTGGCACGTGTTTCTCAAGTTAAGCTCCATGTTCCAATTAACAATAATATAATGATCTTGACATGAACATAAATAAATAACAAAATAACTGGAACATGGATATAATGAAATATTAACCCAAAACCAAATAAAGCAATAGCAGAACTACCTAAGTGATTCAGGGATAAACAAGGTAATGAGATGAACAATCTAGGGTGACCTATTGGGTCCCATCAAAATTAAACCTATGCATGGTAAATGATTATAAAGAACATTATTGGGTAACAAAAGTGAATCAAGGGCACAACTTGCGTGGCACTTGAGATTCCAGGTACCAACTTGCTTTTCAGCTGACACGTGTCCTCGCGCTAGTCGTAGCAATACAAACAAACATGGTATAGATAAAATTAACATCACACCAAACATAAGAAGAAACTGAATAATAATGATCTACACGTTGCTATGAGATCGTAGAAACAAGAACCACTAAATTCGGAGTTGCGGTTACCAAGTTATGAATTTCGAAAATTATTTAGTGCTTATGATAGATTAATCCAAACGAATAATTTTAATCCAAGTTTCATGGCTAAACAGTGTTACTAGTTGGTAGACAATATTAATACAAAATTATTGCAACTGGAATGACTCAATTTGGAGCTAAAATGAATTATATATGAATTATACAAGTTTCTAGTATTGTTTTTGTATTAAAAATCATTTTCTATACTTAATTTTCTATTTTTATTGTTCTCTGGACTTGGCGCATTATTATTAGAAACTACAGGGGCTAGAGCGCAAAAGAATCCAAGACTCGGTGGTGCACCTGAGTGGACTGCGAGTTTATTCTGAATAAATCTAGGGGCTCTTATGTAAAAAGGGTCGGTCGAAGGGGTACGGGGAAATCAGAGCCGTTGGATCAACAATCTAAGGCGTGGATTAGATTCGATCACATAAGTGAATTGGCTTCCATTCAACCGCATGATCTCCAATCTACGGTCAATATTAAACCATCGAAGCGGTACATGTACATCTAATCGTGGCCGCCCGAGATGGAATCAACGGAACAGATCATGCCACAGAACTAGCAACACTAGAATCAATCCTAGCCCTTAACCGAGCGATCGACGGACGCAACCACGCCATCATCCCTAGCTGAACACTGCGGCGTCGCAGGCCATACCCGCGGCGGAGCTTCACCGGTGGTCAGCGCTCCCAACGCCCCGGAGTACGATTCCTAGCGCTAATACGTCGAACACACTCTACGAAGCATACTGAATTGGTTACAGGGGGCTTACAGGGTATAATGGCTCTGGCACGGCTGTTCGACGGTGATCCGCGAGCTTGAGGCGGAGCTCCGGTTCGGCGAGCGATTCACCGCACCACGACAGTCCCCAGCGCGATTACTCCCGTCCACAACTTCACCACACACCGGCGAGTCACCCGAGACCCAACACAGACCACGCCGCGGCGACGGCAACGCACTACAGGTCACACGAGTTCTCTCAGTTCGACCACCATCGGACAATGGGGGCACGGCAGTGGAAACGGAATCAGCCGAGGGCTATGGCGCTACATATAGGCCCAAAGCTAGGGACCCCGAGAAGCTCGCAGGGACGAGCGCGACTTTGGTTCCTTTTTGTAGCCAGGTGAGCGCGAGTCAGGGAGGTCGCGACAGTTTTGTTGCGCCCGATGCGCAAGGAGGATGGACCGGGATGCAGCTGGAAGAAGACCCGGAGGTTACACAGCGCAGAGTCGCGGAGCTTCGGCGGAGGCCGTTGCGGGAGTAGCGGCGAGATCGGTTCACGCCGCGCGATTCTTGCGGAGGAGACGGTTCTGACCCACCGGGCCCACGCGCCATCGACCCAGCGACGCGCACCGCGAGCGCTGGAGAGCGCCTGGTCACAGAGCCCCACCGCGCAGCGAGTCGAGAGGGAGGGATCGTAGCGCCACTGACCAGACTGGCCCACGTGTCGGCGCCGCGGGTGAGTGGTGGGCTACGCGGATCAAAAGAGATAATGGGCCGAATTGGGGGTTTTGGGCCCAACAGTGGGATTTCTTTTCTTTTATATATTTTCTTTCTCCTATTTATGTCTCTCTTTTTTTATTTTGAATCCCAAATTTGAATTTGAGACCTTTTTATGAGTTTCACCATTGAGTTAGATATACACATTCCCATAATATATTTTATTATATATACATTTATACTCATTTTCACTCACATAATATTTTTCTTCTTCTCTTTCCTAAATTCTTGGATTCCCTTTAGATCTTAAATTCCCATTTAGGCATTAATATATTTCTTTTCACATTATTTTATGTTGTCACAAAATGCACACAAAATAAAATCCCAGCATGATGCATGTATTATTTTTGGGTATCTCTTGTTAATTATTTATTTGTGTAAATAATGTGTTCACATGAAATGATAAACATTGGTAACACATATAGATATAGAGTAATATAATTTCTCTTTTTAGACTTTTCTTACCAAGCGGGTGTTACAGTAGAGCCGGTTGATGGAGTAGCATGCGGTGTTAATCACCTAAGCCCAAAACCGGTCCAGAGTCTTGTACTCATCAAGCATGGTTCTTGCCATGTCCAGTAGAGTTCTATTCTTCCTCTCCACTACACCATTTTGTTGAGGTGTGTAGGGAGAAGAGAACTCATTCTTGATGCCCTCATCCTCAAGAAAGTCTTCGATTTGAGAGTTCTTGAACTCCATCCCATTATCGCTTCTTATCTTTTCGATCCTTAATCTGAACTCATTTTGAGCCCGTCTCAAGAATCCTTTTAAGGTCTCTTGGGTCTGAGATTTTTCCCGCAAAAAGAATACCCAAGTGAAGCGAGAATAATCATCCACAATAACTAGACAGTACTTACTCCCGTCGATGCTTATGTAAGCTATTGGATCGAATAAATCCATGTGGAGTAGCTCGAGCAGCATGTCCATCGTCATTATGTTTTTGTGTGGATGATGAATACCAACTTGCTTTCCTGCTTGGCTTGCGCTACAAACCCTGTCTTTCTCAAAATGAACATTTGTTAGTTCCAAAATGTGCTCTCCCTTTAGAAGCTTGTGAAGATTCTTCATTCCAAAATGGGCAAGTCGGCGATGCCAAAGCCAGCCCATATTAGTCTTAGTAATTAAACAAGTGTCGAGTTCAGCTTGGTTATCATTAAAATCAACTAAATATAGCTGACCCTCTAACACTCCCTTAAATTCTATTGAATCATCACTTCTTCTAAAGACAGTAACACCTATATCAGTAAATAGACAGTTGTAGCTCATTTTACACAATTGAGAAACGGAAAGCAAATTGTAATCTAAATAATCTATAAGAAAAACATTGGAAATAGAATGGTCAGATGATATAGCAATTTTACCTAATCCTTTGACCAAACCTTGATTTCCATCCCCGAATGTAATAGCTTTTTGGGGATCTTCATTTTTCTCTTAGGAGGAGAACATTCTCTTCTCCCCTGTCATGTGGTTTGTGCATCCGCTATAAATTATCCAACTTGAGCCCCCGGATGCATAAACCTGCAAAACAATTTAGTCCTTGTTCTTAGGTACCCAAACAGTCTTGGGTCCTTTGACGTTAGAAACAAGCACCTTGGGTACCCAAACACAAGTCTTTGAACTCTTGTGCTTGCCCCCAACATATTTGGCAACTACTTTGCCTGATTTGTTAGTTAAAACATAAGATGCATCAAAAGTCTTAAATAAAATGTTATGCTTATTTGATGTAGCGGGAATTTTCTTTCTAGGCATTTTAACATGTGTGGTATGCCTAGAGCTAGAAGCCTCATTGTTATACATAAAAGCATGATGAGAAACATTATGAGGTTTCCGAGCATGAATCTTCCTAATCTTATGTTCAGGATAGTTTACAGGATATAAAATGTAACCTTCATTATCCTGAACCATGAGAGCCTTACCCTTAACAAAATTAGATAATCTTTTAGGGGCATTAAGCTTGACATTGCTTCTCTATTGGGAACCAATGCCATCCCTAATGCCAAGGCGTCTCCCATTATAGAGCATGCTTCTAGCAAATTTAAATTTTTCATTTTCAATTTCATGCTCATTAATTTTAGCAATTAATTGAGTTATATGATCATTTTGTTGTTTAATTAGAGCAAGGTGATCATTAATAGCTTCAACATTAATGTCTCTACATCTAGTACAAATGGAAACATGTTCAACAGTGGATGTAGAGGGTTTTCAAGCACTCAATTTCTCAATCTTATCATTTAAACTATCATTCTCAATTCTAAGACTAGAAATTGTATCATGGCAAATATTCAATTCATCAATCTTAGCATTTAGACTAGCATTTTCATCTCTAAGACAGATAATTGAATCATTGCAAACATTTAACTTTTTAACCTTAGAAATTAAACTAGCATTCTCAGTTCTAAGGCTTGAAACAGTCATGACAAATGCTAAGCTCTTTAGTCAAGTTTTCACATTTTTCTACTTCCTGAACATAAGCATTTTTCAACTTAACATGCTTTTTGTTTTCTTTAATAAGGAAGTCCTCTTGGCTTTCCAAGAGTTCATCCTTTTCATTAATAGCCTCTATTAATTCATTCAAAATTTCGTTTTGTTCCATGTTAAGGTTAGCAAAAAGAGACATTAAATTATCTTCATCATCGCTAGAACTACCCTCATCACTAGATGTTGTATATTTGGGGGTGGCTCTAGATTTTACCTTCTTCTTTTTGTCGTCCTTAGCCATGAGACATTTGTGGCCGACGTTGGGGAAGAGGAAGCCCTTGTTGACAGTGATGTTGGCGGCATCCTCGTCGAAGGAGGAGTCGGTGGAGCTCTCGTTGGAGTCCCATTCCCGACACACGTGGTCATCGCCGCCCTTCTTCTTGTAATACCTCTTCTTCTTCTTCTTCCCTTTCTTGTCATCACCCCTGTCACTATCACTTGAAATTGGACATTTATCAATAAAATGACCGAGCTTACCACATTTGTAGCACACCCTCTTGGAGCGGGGTTTGTAGTCCTTCCCCTCATTTGCTTGAGGATTTGGCGGAAGCTCTTGATAATGAGTGAAAGGGAAATAGGGTTAACCATTTCCTATGATTAATTTTGGTGGTTGAATGCCCAACACAAATATATGGACTAACTAGTTTGCTCTAGAATACCTGTTCTAAAGGTGCATAAAGGCTCAACACAAACCAATAAATATTCAAGTTAGGGGTCCAATTCAAAGGAGCAAAAGAAACCAAGTGTGATATGGTCTGGCGCACCGGACTGTCCGGTGTGCCACCGGACAGTGTCTAGTGCATCAGGTTCGTACAGGGCTAAACCAGCCGCTCTCGGGTTTTTTTGGGCGCATTCCGCTATAATTCACCGGACTGTCCGGTGTGCCACCTGACTGTCCGGTGTACCAGCGGAGCAACAGCTACATCACGCAACGGTCGACTGCAAAAGCCGTTGAGCCAGATGAACAGTGCACAACAGTGTGCGACAGAGTTAGAGCACAGAGTCAGAGGCGCACCGGACAGTGAACAGGACCTGTCCGGTGCCACAAGAAGACAATGGCACAACGGTCGACTGCTCCTGAACCCTAACAATTGGGTGACATGGCGGCGCACCAGACAGCCTACAGTGCCTGTCCAGTGCCGCACTGGACTGTCCGGTGCGCCCATCGACAGCAGCTTTCCCCAACGGCCACTTGGTGGTTGAGGGCTATAAATACTCCCCAAGCACCACCACTCCAAGCATACAAGATTTCTGAGCATCACATTCATTACAAGAGCTCTAGCATTCACTCCAAGACACAATTCAAAAGATCAAAGCCTCTCCAAGTCCTAAATCCATGCGAGAGAGAGATTTTGTGTTCATTTCAGCTCTTGCCTCTTGGATTGCGTTCTTTCTTTCTCTTTCTTGTTCTCAAGCAACTTGTACTCAAAGCAAGAGACACCTAAGTGTGTGGTGGTCCTTGTGGGGTCTAAGTGACCCATTTGATTAAGGAGAAGGCTCACTCGGTCTAAGTGACCGTTTGAGAGAGGGAAAGGGTTGAAAGAGACCCGGTCTTTGTGACCACCTCAACGGGGACTAGGTTCTTTAGAACCGAACCTCGGTAAAACAAATCATCATGTCCACTCACCTTATTTGTTGGTTGATTTGTTTTCCCTCTCTTTCGGACTTGAGTTTTAATTCTAACGCTAACCCCCACTTGTAGTGTGTACTTAAGTTATAAATTTCAGGTTTCGCCTATTCACCCCCCCTCTAGGCAACTTTCAATGAGCTCCATTTCCTCGTTGTCGACCTTTTTAGGCGTTGATTGGAAGTCTACTTGGTGTAGACTCCCTCTTCTCTTCTTCCGTCGCCTTGAATGCGACGGGTTGCACCTCTGGTGTGGAGGTGGCGCCTTGCTCCAAGTTGACGATGTGTTTGGAGTCTTTGATCATTAGCTCAAAGCTCACAAACTTACCAATCACTTCCTCAGGATACATTAGCTTGTATCTATGATCCCCATGAATTAATTGCACTTGAGTAGGATTGTGAAAACAAGGGATCTTAGAATAACCTTGACCATTTCATGGTCATCCCACTTGGTGCTCCCGAGGTTGCGCACTTGGTTCACCATTGTCTTTAGCTGGTTATACATTGCTTGCGGCTCTTCTCCTTTATTGAGGACGAATTGACCGAGCTCCCCCTCGATCGTGTCTCGCTTGGTGATCTTGGTCACCTCGTCCCCTTCATGCACGGTCTTGAGGACGTCCCAAATTTCCTTGGCGGTCTTTAATCCTTGCACCTTGTTATACTCCTCTTGACACAAGGAGGCGAGGAGTATAGACATGGCTTGGGAGTTAAAGTGCCTAATTTGAGCGACCTCGTCCGAGTCATAGTCCTTGTCCCCCACCTGTGGTACCTGCGCTCCAAACTCAACAATATCCCATATGCTTTCGTGGAGTGAGGTTAGGTGATGCCTCATTTTATCACTCCACATACAATAATCTTCACCATCAAAATATGGTGGTTTGCCTAAGGGAACGGAAAGTAGAGGAGCGCGTTTAGAAATACGAGGATAGCGTAGGGGCATCTTACTATACTTCTTGCGCTTATGGCGCTTAGAAGTGACAGACGCGTCGAAGCTCGATGTGGAGGGCGACGATGAGTCGGACTCGTAGTAGACCACTTTCTTTATCTTCTTCTTCTTATCGCCTCTTCGATAGGACATGATTGAGGAAGAAGATTCCTCCTTGTGCTTGTTGCCGGACTCTCTTGAAAGAGTCGTCCCCGAGCTTGCGGGCTTATCACCGGTCATGATCTCCCTCTTAGCGTGATCTCTCGACATCACTTCGAGTTGTTAGACTCTAATGAAGCACCGGGCTCTGATACCAATTAAAAGTCGCCTAGAGGGGGGTGAATAGGCATAATATGAAATTTACAATTTTAAACACACACTACAAGCCAGGGTTAGCGTTAGAACTAAAATTAAGTCTAGGAGAGAGGGTGAAACTAAATCAAATGATAATCAAGCGGATGAACACGGTGATTTGTTTTACCGAGGTTCAGTTCCGAAGAACCTAGTCCCCGTTGAGATGGTCACAAAGATCGAGTCTCTTCCACCCTTTCCCTCTCTCAAACAGTCACTTAGACCGAGTGAGCCTTCTCCTTAATCAAACGTGTCGGTACCCTAAAACTAGGGTACCCCTTGCTACTGTATAAAGACGCAGTACCCATGTGGTTATCTATATTCGCGTGATAAAGAGCTGTATGTGGGACCAGACCATGACTCGCCCCAGCCTCGGGCGACTACTCTAGGACCACAACAGTGTCTGACCCCACCACATGGGCGGGTCTGGAGACGCCACATGTCTAGAGAAGGTGATATACTCCAAGGCATCAACAGTAAGTCCGGACCCCCATGGGAGAGCGCCAGACCCCTGAATATACAGTCCGGACCCCCAAGGTTGGTCCAGGACCTCTACGTGTGCAAGCCAGACCCCTGGAATGTGAGCCAGACCCCCCGTAAGGGGTCCGGGCCGCCCACAATGGGGTCCCAAGGTCCCAGGACAGAACATACTCGGGCCTTGAACAAGACCCAGGTGGGGGTCCGGTGCCGACATGTGTCCGGACCTAGTTTGGTGGGTTCCGGACCTGTCCGCATATACTCCTGCTCCCCGCTCAGGCGGGACCCGTTGCTGCCATGTGGCATACTGCGTGCGGCTTAAGCTAACGGGCGGAACCTAGCATGACGCCTCTGGGCTACACGCGCCTTCGCATTCATTACGCATAACATGTGCGCCTATCCATCCCACTGACAGGTGGTGTTGGGGACTTGTTCTCAATTGCTATGAGTTAAGAACAAGGCAACACAGAGAATGTTAAACGATAAAGTCCTTCGTCCTTCGAAACATTATTTCCCTTAGAATATAACAATCTTCGGACGAAGGTTATGAAGGACAAACCTTCATTATCATAGTAAACATTAATGAAAGACGAAGCATATGAAACATAAAAGATAGCATGAATAATTATATAATATCATCAACTTAACTTTTATTATCTCATCATAGAAAAATAGAGATAATATCGAATTACAAATGTACCTTCGGCTCGGAAGGAGATGAAAATACAAGTATGACGCAAAAGCAAAATGCCCAGTCAGCATAAACAGTACGGGGGTACTGTTCACCTATTTATAGGCACAGGGTACAACCCATACAAAATTACATACATGCCCTTTACATTTGGTGATAATTCTATAGCACTCTATCGAGGTCTAAATGGCCTTTTCATCTTTAAGTCGGTTCCCTTTTCTGCGAACATGCCGAAGCTTTCCTGCTTCACAGCTTCGGTGCTGTGTCAACCTTCGTATCTTTTAAGCTTCTCCCTCTTTGATACAAGTCTGAAGGTACCTGTTCACACATTACACTCTAGAAACACTGTTAAATCATGTTTTTGAGGACCTTCGGAAGCCGAAGGCCCCCAACAGTAGCCCCTCGCAATATTAATTTATTAAAATAATAAATTTAGATTGCGACATGGACGAAGGCTTTTAAGCCGAAGGTCCGAAAAAACACCTTCCCTTTGCTAGAATAGCAACATTCACTGACAGGCGGGGTCTTTCAATTTTTTCCGCACCGAGCGTATAAATAAGAGCATACCGCGAGCTCATTTGGTACGCTCTTTTGTCACTTGCTCTCGCCTGCTCGTATTTTAGCTTTTGCGCGCTAAGATTCTCTGAGTCTTTAGTTTTTAAAGCTTCGGATTTGAAAACAGTTTTTAGTATCTCCGAAGATGTCTGGAGACAAGGATGCTGTTGCTGAGACGAAGCTGACTCTTGATGAAGAGAAAAACTTGGGGTTTCTTATAGCAATGTCGAAGACAAACACGGAAAAAATTACCAAGGAAATTCTGGAAGGCTTGTCTGAGGATACTGGTGACAGTGACAGTTATGATGTAGATAGTGGCGGTGAAGACTCCGAAGATCGCCCCTGGCGACCAAGTCATGCGGTTTTCGGCAAATCAGCTATCAAAGAAAACCATCTTGCCAATATGAGGGGAAGGTATTTCCGGGATCTGTCCATTGTGAGGGCGGACGAAGGGGAAAAAACTTGTCCACACCCTGAAGAAAATGAAGTTGTGGTGTATTGAAGCTTTTTGAAAGCTGGATTGCGATTCCCCTTGAGCAGCTTCGTCGTGGAGGTGTTGAAAATCTTCGAAGTCTATCTTCATCAACTTACTCCCGAGGCAATTATAAGGCTAAATATCTTCGTGTGGGCCGCGAGAAGCCAAGGTCTGAAGCCTGACGCAAGGAGCTTCTGTAATGTTCATGAATTATTATATGAAACAAAGCCTTGGGGCAAAGAACAGTACCATAATAACTTTGGCTGCTACAGCTTCGTCTCTCGGTCCGGGGCAAGCTGTCCCGTACCAACCTTTCGGAAGAGATGGCCCGGGGATTGGATGACAGAATGGTTTTATGTGAAGAATGACTTATCAGCACGAGAAGACATCAAAGGTATAATTATGCGTCCTATTTGGCAAAGCTTCGGCCTTCGGAGGCCGAAGGTGGAAATGAATGAAGCTGCCGAAGAATGCCAGAGGGCCTTTGGCGTCATCTGCTCTTTTATTGGAACAAGAGATTTAGTACAAGAGCATATTGCCTTCCGGGTGTGGCCTCTTGCGGAGAAATGGGAAATGCCTCAAGAAACCACAAAAGAGGCCGACGAAGGTGGGCTTGTGAGACTGAAGTACACCTTCAAGTTTGGAGATAAATTTACTGAGCCAGATGACGACTGGCTAAAGAGTATTGAAAATTTAAGTGACGAATTGCTTGGTGCTTATTCGAAGGCCGAAGATACTGCGATGTCAGCGGCCTTCGGAGGCCGAAAAAAGAAGAGGCTGAATCGGGTATTTGATGCAATTGGGTTTGTTTACCCTGACTATTGCTACCCCGTCCGAAAGCAGAAAAGAAAAATCATAACTTCTGCAAAAGAAGAAGCTGCAACTGCTCCTAGCGAGCCAGAGCCTGAAAGAAAGAAAATAAAAGTCCTCACTCACCGACCGCGCTACATCGAACCAGCTTCGGTGCCGGAGTTTACCGAAAAAACTCCTTCGGTAACCGAAGCTAAAAAACCAACTGAGCCAACTCTGCTGCCAGAAGTCACAGAAATGGCCGAAGTGCCATCAAAGATGGAATTGGAACAATCAAAGATTTTGTTACCAGAAATAAAAGAGAGGGCCGAAGCGCCGTCTACAGAAAAAATGGAACAGGTAAAAGAAGCAACTGAGGGCCCCAAAACATCAGAAGTTTTGAGTCCTGTGGCAAACATTGAAACAGTAAAAAATCAAAAAGTGCCAGCAGTGACTCCGAAAAGAAAGAGAATGGCTAATGTGCTAGATGTGCTGGAAACGATCAAATCTTCAAGCACCCCTCCGAAGAAGGCTGCTGTCACTCCTGAAACAACAGTTGAAGCTTCGGGTTCTAAAGCTCCAGAGCAAGATACTAAAGCCGAAGCTGGGCCCTCAGAGCCCGCAAAGAAAAGACCCTTGGAAAGTGAGACAGAAAAAATAACAAAACCAACTTTTATTGAAGAAACCGGTGTTATTGCCCCCGAAGCATTCAAAGTTCGTGATTATATTGTTCGTCATGCTTCGGGGAAAAAATTATCAGAAAAAGAAGAACAAGAGGCCCAGCACTATGCCCAAAAACTGAAATATCCAAAGGAGGCGTTAATATGCAATGGCAGTGGAGAAGAAGACTTCTTGTACTGTCTCCCCGACAACAAGGAAATTTCTGTCTGTCGGGAGATAAGCAGAAGCTTCGGATTCCCAACTTTAGAAGACGGACTTTCGGTGCTGTCAAAGAACGATCTGGCTGACAGCCTAGCTTATAACAGTTTAAAGGTACGATATATGAAATCCTTGTATTTTTCCGTTCATTTAAACCCACTGACACACACACATATTTCTTTTTGCAGGGCTTGATACTTAGCAATGCTCTCAGAGCACAGAAAGATACTGAAGACGAAGGGTGTACAATAGCCCTGAGC
Organism: Zea mays; assembly: GCF_902167145.1. NCBI lineage: Eukaryota > Viridiplantae > Streptophyta > Magnoliopsida > Poales > Poaceae > Zea > Zea mays. The sequence goes on along the minus strand of NC_050103.1, from coordinate 135,487,347 downwards.
AACCTTCGTTCCGAAGTAATTGAACTGAGGAACGAAGGTCTCGAAAAAGACAAAATATTATACTCATTAATAAATAAAATAAAAGAGGACGAAGCTGCTGTTAAAATTCAAGCTGAAGCTCAAAAACGCGAAATTGAAGACCTTCGGAAACAGCTGGCCAGAGCCAAGGAAGAACGCATACTTGAAGAAACAAAGCGTGAACTCAGCGATCAATGGGCAGATCACTTAGAAGTGACTGTTGAAGAGCTTCGTTCGTCCAAAAAGAGATGCTACAACAAATCTATAGATTGTGTTAAGAAATTAAAGGCTAGCTTTGCCAAGGTCGGAGCATTCTCAAGTGAGGAAAACTTTTCTAGAGGCAATCCCGAAGGTGTTATTGAATGGATTGACCACGAAGCTGAAGCCTTCGAAGAAATTTTAAATAGCCGAGGTGATATATGCGCCTTCTCTGGCGCCAGAGGGATTGCCACCATCTTAGAAAAGAAGGGCTGCGAACATGTAAAGATTTTAGCACAGTCCGAAGCTGCCTTGTCCTTTGAAGATACAAGAGATCCTTCAGCCGAAGCAAGCATAATTGGTGGAAAGTTTTTTACTGATATCTGGGATAACGGTGGCCGAGAAATGGCAAGAGAAATTATTCAGAGAAGTGAAAAGGGCATCTATGATGCTAGAGAAGTGGCTAAGGCTGCTGAAAAGAGCACAGAGCCCGAAGGTCAACTAGGTATTAACTAATAGTTTGTATTGTGTTGTAATTTTTAGTTTTAAGCCTCATTTTCCGTTTGTAATAGCAGCATAGCCGTGTCCTGTTCTTCAGATACTGCTGAAGCGTCTCCAGGCCCTCAGCCGAAAGGAGACGATGAGATTAAACAGATGGCCGAAGCAATCATGGACGAAGTCGTCAATCGACTCCTGAATGAAGCTGCAGAAGTAGTATTAAGAGAAGACTAGGTGTTTTTAGGAAAAACATTTGAATTGTGATTTATGTAATATTTTGTACATTTGAATGTAATATTCAAGTCTCTTTTCATTATTCAATTCTTTACGATGCATGAAACTTTACATACGTACCGATTTTGAGCCTTCGGCGAAAAAACACCTTCCCTTCTTTTCATGCTTCGTGAAGAAAAAATTTTTATGTACAACAATGTCCATAATGCTTTGATGAAGAATACCCAAGCTTCGTGAAAACATTCTCCGAAGCTATTCTCTGAAGATGAAAATTGTGTCTCCCACGCTTACGATTTTCACTCTTTCAAAGCATACTTCCGAAGATCAATATTGTGTCCCCTTCTTATGCCATATGCAAGATGATGTATGATGCTTATGCTATGCAAAATGATGTGATGATGTTATGTTATGTAGATGACATTTGTTCCGAAAGATACACGCGTTCCTGTGACAAAACATACAAAATTTTTCATTATAAGCCTCCCTTAGGAGCTTCTTCGCCTTTTACTTCAGCGGAATCAGCGTTGACTTTTCGCTGTAAGCTCTGCATTCCCTTAGGAACGTCTTTGGAGCTTCTTCACCTTTTACTTAGGCGGTATAAGCTCTGCATTCCCTTAGGAACGTCTTTGGAGCTTCTTCGCCTTTTACTTAGGCGGTATCAGCGTTGACTTTTCGCTGTATGCTCTGCATTCCCTTAGGAACGTCTTTGGAGCAAAAAACTTACACTGCGCTCCCACTGGAACGACTTTTTGTAAATTCAACAACTTACTCTGCGTTCCTTAGAACGACTTTTTGTTACTTTGTTACTTCGAAGGATTTTTAATAATTCGAAAGTCCTCCGCAAACTTTCAAACTTCAGCAACTTAAGCCTTCGGAGAAAATAGATTTTCCTTATAACCAACCACAAAACTATTACATGAAAATCGAAATGTTCTTTATTATACAGAAAATAGAACTTAAAATGGAAAAGGCTGCTATCAAGGTAGGATACTTGTCAATAAATGTGCTTTGACTCCGGCACGGTGCTATTGACTGTACGAGCTTCGGACTGCTCTCTGAAGTCCCTTTGGTGTGGAGCATATTGGCTCCCTTCTGGCTGCTGGCCCTGTTGTAACGGAGGTGGAGGCGGAGGCTGTTGCCAGGAGGCTTGAGGCTGACTCGCCGAAGCAGCAGAGACTGCAGGATGGTTGCCCACATATTCTGGGATGTAGGGCGAATGATACGAAGCTGTATGCATGACCTGCTTCGGCTGGGCTTATTGTGCTGCTGCTTCAGCTATTTCCTTTTGCTTCTGTATAGTAACCTGGCACATCCTGGTAGTATGGCCTTTGTTCTCACCGCAGAATAAGCAAAAGATTCTTCTCGGTTGATCGCCAAATCTTCCTCCGAAGCCCCTGGCGCCTCTGCCTCTTGGAGCTGGTGGCCGGAAAGAGCTTTGCTGTTGTCCAGAAGCCTGTGAGGAGCATTGTGGCCTTTGCTGTTGGCTTCCTCTGTCATCATTTTGTGTAGAATTGTGAATTGATCTCACATGCCTCGGGTAAAACCTCCCTCCGAAGCCCCTGGTCATTTCAGAAAACCTGAAAGCCTCCTCCCTTCTTTGGCGAAAATCATTGTCGGCCCGAATGTATTCATCCATTTTCTGGAGAAGCTTCTCCAAAGTTTGAGGAGGCTTCCTGGCGAAGTACTGAGCTGACGGACCTGGCCGAAGCCCCTTGATCATGGCTTCGATGACAATTTCATTGGGCACCGTTGGTGCCTGTGCCCTCAGACGCAAGAACCTTCGGACATATGCCTGAAGGTATTCTTCGTGGTCCTGAGTGCACTGGAACAGAGCCTGAGCAGTGACCGGCTTCGACTGAAATCCTTGAAAGCTGGTTAACAACAAATCCTTCAGCTTCTGCCATGAAGTGATCGTTCCTGGTCGAAGGGAGGAATACCAGGTTTGAGCAACACTTCTGACAGCCATAACGAAAGATTTGGCCATGACTGAAGCATTGCCACCATACGAAGACACTGTTGCTTCGTAGCTCATCAAAAACTGCTTCGGGTCTGAGTGGCCATCGAATACAGGGAGCTGAGGCGGCTTGTAGGACGGGGGCCAAGGTGTAGCCTGCAACTCAGCGGACAGAGGAGAAGCATCATCAAAAACAAAATTCCCATGATGGAAATTGTCATACCAATCATCTTCGTTGGGAAAACCCTCCTGATGAAGGTCTTGATGCTGAGGCCTTCGGTGTTGCTCGTCTTGAGCAAGATGACGAACTTCTTCAGAGGCTTCGTCTATCTGCCTCTGTAGTTCAGCTACCCTGGCCATCTTTTCCTTCCTGCGTTGAACCTGCTGCTGAAGGATTTCCAGATTTTGAATCTCCAGATCTAGATCATCGTCCGGAGGTGTTGGACTGGTAGCCTTCCTCTTCTGGCTTCGTGCCTCTCTAAGAGAAAGGACATCTTGATTAGTGTCCAGCGGCTGCAGCGTGCCAGCCCCTGGTGCTGAAGCCTTCTTCGGCGGCATGACGAAGGTGATGCTTGCCAAATGTGTTGAAAAGCTCAAGAAATGGAAGTGAGTTCACCGGAGGTGGGCGCCAATGTTGGGGACTTGTTCTCAATTGCTATGAGTTAAGAACAAGGCAACACAGAGAATGTTAAACGATAAAGTCCTTCGTCCTTCGAAACATTATTTCCCTTAGAATATAACAATCTTCGGACGAAGGTTATGAAGGACAAACCTTCATTATCATAGTAAACATTAATGAAAGACGAAGCATATGAAACATAAAAGATAGCATGAATAATTATATAATATCATCAACTTAACTTTTATTATCTCATCATAGAAAAATAGAGATAATATCGAATTACAAATGTACCTTCGGCTCGGAAGGAGATGAAAATACAAGTATGACGCAAAAGCAAAATGCCCAGTCAGCATAAACAGTACGGGGGTACTGTTCACCTATTTATAGGCACAGGGTACAACCCATACAAAATTACATACATGCCCTTTACATTTGGTGATAATTCTATAGCACTCTATCGAGGTCTAAATGGCCTTTTCATCTTTAAGTCGGTTCCCTTTTCTGCGAACATGCCGAAGCTTTCCTGCTTCACAGCTTCGGTGCTGTGTCAACCTTCGTATCTTTTAAGCTTCTCCCTCTTTGATACAAGTCCGAAGGTACCTGTTCACACATTACACTCTAGAAACACTGTTAAATCATGTTTTTGAGGACCTTCGGAAGCCGAAGGCCCCCAACAGGTGGCATGCGCAGTCCACGATACATGGGCTGTGCTATTATTCGCCATTACTCGTACGTTTCGGTTATCAATGTTGCATGGACTGTGGTCATCAAGGCTCCAGGTGATTACTCAGGCGTTACCAGCATTAGTTACTCACATTATGCTCTTGGGCCCGCATGTCGGGGCTCAGCACCCTTGTATGTGCCTCCCTTAAACTATAAAAGGGAAGGCACACAACGTTACAGGAACAAGCTCAAAGGTTTTTACACACACTCACATGCATAGACTCTCATACTAAATACAACATACACAATGGAGGTAGGGTTTTACGCTCCGGCGGCCTGAACCACTCTAATCCCTCGTGTCCTCATGTGTTCATCCACCAATCCACTTAACAGGCAAAACTCTTAAGCCCCCTCCTCATCTTAGGATTAGGGCGAGTGCATTCCACCACCCGGCCGGAGGATTTTCTCTCTAACATTTGGCGCGCCAGGTAGGGGGCTTTGGCTTTAGGTTTTTCCCTATTTCTTTGCTCGACACGATGGTCCAGATTGTCGAGCACCGCAGCTTGACTCCTGAGGACTTCCTGATGGAGGAAGAGGCTGCGTCGTCCATGCCATGGGCCTCCAACCGCCCTGCACCTGGTGTTGCTGCTGTGCACGCTGTGCGGCAGCACACTCCCTTACAGTCATCCAGGGCTCCATCAAGGGCTGCTCCTGGGGCGCTGTCTGCAGCTAGGGAGTTGCTACGCCACCCTCCGGGCTCCACGGCCTCACCGGGGGCCATGAAGCAGTGGTGTGACGATGTTGACCGACTCCTCGGCATGGCGCACTCTGGCTCGGCCAGGCCCAGGCCTCGGTCATTCCGGCGTCAGCATGAGGCGTCGGTGTCGCTGTGCTCGTCGGTGCGCTCACCCTCAGTGAAGGCCGCACCGACTGAGGACCTGCAGGCAGAGCTCAACCGCCGGCGTGCGGGCGAGGATGCCCCAATTTCTCTAGAGAGACCTGATGACCTGCGGACAAAACTCAACCGCAGGCGTGCGGGCGAGGACGCACGAGTCTCTCTGGAGAGGGTGCGTGAGCGCCAGCTAAACTTCGAGGGTCGCAACCTCGACCTGGACATTGCTCCAGTCGCGCCGCAAACTCCAAGGGGTGCCCGAACCCACACGGGTGTCCCATTGGTCGGCGTGGGCTGTGCCGCGCTGGCGGACCACCTTCGCACGGCGATTTGGCCGCCCAAGTTCCAGCCGCACCTGCCAGAGAAGTACGACGGTATGTCAAATCCATCGGAATTTTTGCAGGTTTACGTTACCGCTATTATGGCAGCTGGTGGAAACACTACTGTGATGGCGAGCTATTTCCATGTAGCCTTGACCGGGCCGGCCCGGACCTGGCTCATGAATCTCACCTTGGGGTCCGTCTACTCCTGGGAAGAGCTCTGCGCATGGTTCACAGTGAACTTTGCCAGTGCTTATCAGCAGCATGGCGTGGAGGCTCATCTCCATGCCATAAGACAAGAACCTGAGGAGACTCTCCAGGCTTTCATCGCCCGCTTTACCAATGTACGCGGGACCATACCTCGCGTCTCCGATGCCTTTATCATCATTGCTTTCCAACAGGGGGTCCGTGTTGATAAGATGTTGGAGAAGCTGGTGACACATGACGTGGAAACCGTTACCACGCTCTTTGCACTAGCTGACAAATGTGCCAGAGCTGCCGAGGGCCGTGCATGGCACTCGGCACCACATACTGGAGTTACCTAGATGGGTGGCTTGGGTCCCACTACCTAAGGCGGTAGCAAGAAGAAGAAGAAGAACCGCGGCCATGAGAGGCTGTCGTCTGCTGCTACGGTCGCCGCAGCCGCGACTAGGGGCCGGAACGAGCGCAACAAGCGCCCACGGCCACAGGGAGGCAATAGTGGCTCATGCCCTGTGCATCCCAACAGTCGCCATAGCGCATCGGAGTGCCGCGAGATCATCAAGCTCGTGAAGCGCGTAAGTGAGCGACGCGAGCAGGCCTCCAGGGATGGTTTACCACCTCGTCGCCGACCTAGCAAGGAGAAGGTCGACGAAGGTGATGCGACTGCGGGAGAACGGGACCTCGGGTATCAGTCCCCCGAGGGGGTCCTCAAGGACGTTTTCACTGGAGACTCCGATTCCGGTGGCAACAACGTCCGCCGCAATAAGTTGTACGTGATGTACGGCGGGAGCTGGGAGCTCACCTCCTGCAGGAACGTCAAGTCCCTGCGCCGAGAGGTCCTTTCGACGGTCCTAGGGGTCCCAAAGGCTGCTCCACATCAGCGATGGAGGGGCACCACTATCTCCTTCGGGGCATCCGACTGCCCCGACAACATGGCAGGGGCCGGTATACTACCGCTCATCACCGCCCCTGTCATCGCCAACATGCGACTGCACCATGTTCTGATTGACGGTAGGGCTGGGCTCAACGTCATCAGCCATGCTGCATTCAAGCAGCTACAGATCCTGGGGTCTCGACTGGGACCCTCTCGTCCATTCTCCGGAGTGAGCCCATAACTGGTGTATCCCCTTGGGAGCATCGCACTCCCGGTTACATTCGGGACCGAGGAGAACTTCCGCACCGAGAACGTCCAGTTCGACGTCGCGGAGGTTAACCTCCCCTTCAATGCCATCATTGGCAGGCCGACACTGTACCGGTTCATGGCCATTGCCCATTACGAGTATTTGGTCCTCAAGATGTCGTCCCCGTCTAGGGTCCTCACCGTGTGGGGCGACCGTGCCGCTGCGCTTGCGGCTGTCGAGAAGCTGCATGCCCTGGCGGCAGAAACTGCTCGCCTGGACGACGGAGGGAGGGACCCCTCGGCCTCCGGTACCAAGGCGCCTACCAAGGTGCCAAAGGTACAACCTTCTAGAGCAAACGACGTCCCCGTCAAGACCATCCAGGTCGGCGCAGATTCTTTTCAGACCACCCACATCGCGGGCAATCTGGGGGAGAAATAGGAACTCACGCTCGTTGACTTCCTCCGGGCAAATGTCGACATTTCCGCATGGGAACCGTCGCAGATGCCTAGGATCCCTAGGGAGGTGATTGAGCACCATCTAAAGATCCACCCTGACGCTAAACCGGTGAGTTAGAAGCCTCGGGGACAGTCCGTGGAGCGGCAGGACTTCATCCGTGAGGAGGTTCAGAAGCTGCTAAATGCTGGCTTCATCAAAGAGGTTCATCACCCAGTATGGCTGGTCAACTCAGTCATCATTCCAAAGGCGAACAGAAAGCTTCGGATGTGCATCGACTACACTAGCCTTAATAAGGCTTGTCCCAAGGACTCATATCCACTTCCACGCATAGATCAAATCGTGGACTCTACCTCCGGGTGCGACCTCTTGTCCTTCTTAGATACTTACTCTGGTTTCCATCAGATCTAGATGTCTAGGGAAGATAGGAGGCATACCGCTTTTTGTAACAGTGGATGGGCTTTATTGTTATGTTATCATGCCCTACGGTCTGAAGAACGCCTTGCCAACATTTGTACTGGCGATGAGTAAGACCTTCGAGGACCTAATTAGGGACATGATAGAGATATATGTCGATGACATCGTGGTCAAGACTAAGAGGGGGTCAACTCTGGTGGAAGACCTCACCCTGGTCTTTGACAAGCTGTGGGCGACGCGCACGAAGCTGAACCCGGACAAATGCGTCTTTGGCGTCTCCACAGGAAAGTTGCTGGGATTCCTCGTTTCGCACCGGGGCATTGAGGCAAACCCGGAGAAAATCAGGGCAATTGAGGCGATGAGGCCTCCGGCCCGGGTCAAGGACGTCCAGAAGCTTATGGGGTCTCTAGCCGCCCTTAGCCGCTTCATCTCACGGCTAGCTGAGAGGGCGCTACCCTTCTTCAAGCTCCTACGGAAGTCCGGCCCATTCACTTGGACCGAGGAGGCAGAGCAAGCCTTCCAAGAGTTGAAGCAGCACCTTGTGTCCCTACCGATACTAGTAGCTCCGGAGCTAGGGGATACGCTGTACTTGTACATTGCAGCGTCTACAGAGGTGGTGAGCATGGTGCTGGTCATCGAAAAGATGGAGCAACACTCCCAGGGGAGTCAGGAGGCTCCCCCAGGAGAAGGTGGTGGTCCGACCACCATGGACCTTGAGGACCTAGGGCCAACCGTAGGGGTCCGGACCGTACAAAGGTCGGTCTACTACGTCAGCGAGGTCCTCCATGAAGCAAAGGCCAGGTACCTTGAGACGCACAAGCTTCTCTATGCTGTGCTTGTTGCGTCCAGGAAGTTGCGCCACTATTTCCAGGCACACAGGGTTGTGGTGGTGACCTCCTTCCCATTAAGAGCCATCCTCCACAACTCTAATGCCACAGGCAACATCGCCAAGTGGGCCGCGGAGCTTGCTGAGTTCCAGCTAGACTTCCAGCCTCGCCACGCTGTCAAGAGCCAACTCCTGGCTGACTTCATCGTGGAGTGGACCCCTCCCCCGAGCGCTCCTAGGGGTCCGGATCCCGATTCGGACCCCACACCTACGGAGCCCAGGGTCCCGGTCTTCACCGAGCCCCACTGGACACTTTTCTTCGACAGGTGCGCCCGCCAGCAAGGTGGCGGTGCTGGGGTGGTCCTCGTCGACCCAAGCGGAGATCAAGTCAAGTACATGGTGCACCTCGAGTTCAAGGCCACCAACAACATGGCAGAGTACGAGGCGCTGATATTCGGCTTGTCTGTGGCCCTATCCCTAGGGATCCGCCAGCTCCTCATGAAGGGGGACTCCCAGCTGATCATCAAACAGGTCTACGAGGAATGTAGCTGCAACGAGCCTAGACTCGCAGCTTACCTCCTCCACGTAAGGAAGCTGGAAAAAGACTTCATAGCCCTGGAACTGCAACATGTTCCTCGGGCTGACAACTCAACGGCAGATGAACTCTCCACGAGAGCATCAACTTGGGAACCTGTGCCCAAGGGCGTCTTCGAGAGACGGCTGCTGAGACCTACTGCCCAACCTGCCAAACTAGGCGAAGGGGGTGAGACTAGCACCTCAAAGCTAGCGGTCCCGGTGGCATTACATCTGCAGAACCCATGTCACACCCGGTTTTAAGGAACAAAGCCGGGTGCATCTCATACATGCGCCAAGAAGACAACATATATAATAACAGAGTGTATAGAGATAAATGTCACTAAACATCAGAGTATTTATTACATAGCGGAAGACTTATTACAAAATAAAAGAATAATCATAATACGAACTAAGGATCGTCGGCGCCAATGTCAACTGAGAAATGCCACCTAGATCAAGTCGAATGCCTCAGTGTTCGGCGGCTCCTCTTCGACCACCTGTTCTTCTCCTGTGGGGGGGGGTGTGAGACAGCAAGAGTGAGCTCACATACGTTCATAGCTCAACAAGTCGTGGGGAATAATGTGGCATGAACTCACCAAAGGTGGGAGTTCATGAAGTGTAAGGCTGGTCAATGAAATAAAGGCTGAAGATGAGCATTGCTTTTATAAGTTGGTCAAAATTTTATTAGCAATTAGTAAGTGTAAGTAAATACCAAACCTTAATAATAATAAAGAAAAGTGATAGTAAAATAATCCCAAATGCGATGCAAATGTCAAATTAAATTTAAGTTACATAATTAATCATGTGAGGGTCTGAGCCGCTCATGACCGTGAGCATGGCTAGTATACTAGTTTTACACTCTGCAGAGGTTGCGCATCTTTACCCACAAGTCATGTTACCCATCTGCCAAGAGACGGCCAATCCCATACACCTCTACCGAGGAGGCGAGGCAGGGTAACACTACGAGGCCTTTATAAAGTTCCACTAGCTTCAGAAATCCCGCTACAGTTTATAGGAAGCTCCAGTGCAGGAATCCCTCGCCTAACCGCCATCGCAGCAAAATCAACCCAAGGACCTCCCTACACTGACCACTCCCCTACTGCCCTTGCCCCTTTCGGGTAAGGAAGACCTCCACTAGCTTTCCTAGTTAATCAGCCAAGGGCGTCCCATTAAACCCTTGTGGTAGCACTGTTTTCCCGGGTGGTCGCTCCATGTTCCCATTAATTTAATGATCTTAACATGAACAATAATAATAACAAGATAATAAAAGAGTAATCATGAATATTGTATCTCCATACCCAATCCACATAAAGCAATAGCAGGTACTACCCAAAAATATTTCAGGGGTGAACAAGGTATAAAGATAACCAAAACTAGGGTAACCTAAAGGATCCCATCAAAATTAACCTATGCAGATCATTATAATTAATAAGAACATGGCTGGGAAAAAGTAAGTGATCAAGGGCACAACTTGCCTTCAATGAGCTCATGCTCAGCTACTTCTACTTGTTGAACCTCAGAATCCACAGTGGCTTGCTCGTCTACTCGCATCAACACAATACATACATAATATAGCAAAAATTAATATTGCACCAAACATATAAATAAAATACACAGTAAAAACCTATACATTAAAATGAGATCATAGGAACTGGAATCACTAAATTTGGAGTTATAGATTTCAAGTTATGAATTTCCTAAGATTTAATGCGGTTGAAATAGGATTAAATGATAAATTAATTTTCTTACTGCTTTCATGTCAAAACAGAGACACTAAATGATAGAGAATAACATTACAAAATTTTAGGAACTGAAATGGTTCAATTTGGAGTTAACATGAATTTTCTATGGATTATACAAATTCTAGCATTTAATTATAAAATCCATTTTTAAATTAATTTCTCTGGTTTTATTTGTTCTCTGGACTGGGCCTCAATTACTGGAAAGTCCAGGGGCTCCGGGGTAAGAATCACCAGATACAGAGAACAGTGGAGGAGGACGACGGGTTATTTTAACCTAAACCGAGGGACTCTTATGCAAGATTCCAGGGCCGAAGGGGTATCTGGCGATCAAGACCGTCGGATCACCAGCTTGCGGCCCAGATTAAATCGGTGCCTCCCGTGAACCGGTACGCGCTAGACACCGTCCGATCTGGATCCAACGCTCCCCATCTAAATACCCTAAATCAAATCTAAGCCGGTCATCCACAGATCGACGGCGCACATCGGTCATGACGAAACGGTACGCGATCATCTAATCTGAGCCGTCCGTTCGGGATCTGACGGCGTCGGGGTATCGTCTTCCCTACGCAGACACCGACGGCAGTGCCGCGCCCGCACGGCGGCGGTAGCGCCGGCAAACAACGCGTCGCACACACGGGTGATAATCCTAGGTTTCGACAGCGTCTACACCAAGCGTAGATTACAGTGAATTCGTGGGTAGGTGACATACGGGCCCTGACGTCGTGATAGCGTCTGGCCGCGGAGCGAAGCAGTCCGCGGCGGAAGTCAATCGACGGTGATAAATTACCGCGGGTCCGCGGCCTCTCCTTCCAATTGCAGACACGAACAACAACCCGGAGTGCAGACGACCCTTCCCGGGACTACACCGAGACCAGACGAGACACTGTGACGAGATTCGTCGGCGGCGGCGCGAATCGGTGTGGTGGCGCTGTTAGGAGCTAGCAGTGAGGGTTCGGGTCGGTGCTGGGTAGATGGAAAAGGTGGAGCAGGGCGCATAGGCCGCCAATTTAACGCCTGTGGACTCGGCACGAGGGTGGAAGGGGTCTTCCATGTTCCACCGGCAATGGCGGCGGGATGTGCGCGAGGTGGGTGAGTTCCGCGCAGAGTCCGGGCGCTGACGATACCGGCCCACACGCCAGAGACGGGAAAGAGCGGACGCGGGGAGGACAGCGCAGCGGCAGACAGACGGGGCCCGTATGGCGGCGACCGGAGGAGTCCGCGAGCGCCGAGGGAAAGAGAGGCTGACTCGCGGGCCCGTGCTGTCAGCGCATGCGGGATGAAGTTGGGCCGCGCGCGCGTGGGGAGGAAAATCAGAAATGGGCCGAATGCTTGGTCTGCGGCCCAGGTAAGGTCTCTTTCTCTTTTTCTTTTATTTTCTACTTTCCTTTTCTCTCTTTTCAAATTCCATTTGAATTCAAATTTAATTCAAACTTTTATGGCTCATCATTACAAATTATATTTATGAGATTAAATATACCAATCTTTAAGAATTTAATTTATTATCTATATTTTTATATCATTTCTCTTCTCCTCTTTTTCAAAACCCAATTTTCAATCTAGGGTTTAATTCAACTTCTAGTAATTATTATTATATTATTTTTATCCTTACTTTTTTATTTAATGCACAAACATATAGAACTCCAGCATGATGCATTTTTTTAATCATTTGTTTGAATTAAACTCTAAATTTTGTGTATGCTCTTTTTATGATGCAAATGAGGCACATAAAATAAGGAAATCACCATGTATTTCTTGTAGACAATTTTGAGTATTACAAATCCTACCCCCCTTAAAAATAATCTCTTTCTCGAGATTTAGGAAGATCTAGGGAAAAGGTGGGGAAAATCTATGCGAAGCTCTTCTTCTCTTTCCCAAGTTGCTTCATCTTCACCGTGGTGGCTCCATTGCACTTTGCACATCTTTATAACCTTATTCCTCGTGACACAAGTCAGTGTATCAAGAATCTTGATGGTGTACTCAGCATAAGTCAGATCCTCTTGAACACTAAGGTCTTCCATTGGTAGTTGCTCCTCAGGTACCCTGAGACATTTCTTCAGCTGAGATACATGAAATACATCATGGACATCCGCAAGATGATCCGGTAACTCCAATCGATATGCAACCTCTCCCACTCGCTTTAAGATCAAGAAGGGTTCAATAAAGCGAGGGGACAACTTTCCTTTGATTTTGAATCTTCTCATACCCCGGAGTGGTGACACCTTTAAGTAGACATAATCTCCCTCCTTAAACTCAAGCAGTCTTCTTCGGTTATCAGCATAGCTTTTCTGCCTTGACTGTGCAGTTCTCAAATTCTCCCTTATTTGCTGGACTTGCTCCTCTGCTTCTTGTATAATCTCAGGCCCAAACAACTGCCTTTCACCAGTTTGATCCCAATACAGTGGAGTCCTGCACTTTCTGCCATACAAAGCCTCAAACGATGACATCTTCAAACTGGCCTGATAGCTATTATTGTAAGAGAACTCTGCATACGGTAGACTCTTATCCCAACTACCACCATGCTTAAGAGCACAAGCTCTTAACATATCCTCTAGCACTTGGTTGGTCCTCTCAGTCTGCCCATCCGTCTGTGGATGGTAAGCCGAACTAAAATTCAATCTCGTATCCAATGACTCGTGCAACTTCTTCCAATACCGAGAGGTAAACTGTGATCCCCGGTCTGACACAATCTTCTTTGGCACATCATGCAGGCAGACAATCCATGCCATGTACAACTCTGCCAACTTGGCTCCTGAATACGTGGTCTTCACTGGAATAAAGTGGGCTACTTTAGTTAGCCTATCCACAATCACCCATATAGAATCATACCCAGCAGACGTGCGGGGTAATCCAACAATGAAGTCCATGCCAATCTCTTCTCATTTCCACTCAGGTATCTTAAGTGGGTGCAGTAGTTCGGCCGGCCTCTGGTGTTCAGCCTTAACTCTTTGACACACATCGCACATAGCCACATGTGCAGCCACATCTCTCTTCAGTCCATACCACCAATACTTTTGCTTCAAATCCTAATACATCTTAGTACTCCCAGGGTGGATAGAATAAACTGAGTCATGTTCCTCCTTCAATATGGTTTCCCGAAGACTATCAATATCGGGAACACAGATCCGATTCTTGAACCATATGGTGCCTTGCTCATCCTCTGTGAACTCCGGGCCTCTACCCTCTGTTATCAGATCTTTGATCTCCTAAATCTTAGCATCACCAATCTGACCTTTACGAATTTCATGCTCCAAGGTAGGTTCCAGCTCAATGGTAACTCCTTCCGTATGTGTAACAATCCCCAGGTTGAGCCTCTCAAAAGCTTTTGCTAATTCATCAGGTAGCTGGACGACGAAAGCGGAGTGAACATGCTCCTTCCGACTCAAGGCATCTGCAACCAAATTTGCCTTGCCTGGGTGGTAATGAATTTCCAAATCATAATCCTTAATAAGCTCCAACCAACGGTGTTGCCTAAGGTTGAGATCCTTCTGAGTGAATATGTACTTCAAGCTCTTATGATCCGTGTATACTTGGCACTTAGTTCCCATAATGTAGTGTCTCCAAATCTTAAGTGCATGCACAACGGCAGCCAGCTCCAAGTCATGAGTGGGGTAGTTCAATTCATGTTTCCGCAACTGACGAGATGCATAGGCGATCACATGTCCTTCTTGCATGAGCACACATCCAAGTCCTTGGCCACATGCATCACAGTAAATGTCAAATCCCTTCTGCAGATCTGGCATAATCAATACTGGTGGCGACATCAATCTCTCCTTCAATTGATCAAAGCTTTCTTGGCATTTCTCATCCCACTTGAATTCTCTTCCTTTCTCCAAAAGCGAGGTCATAGGCTTGACAATCTTAGAGAACCCTTCAATAAATCTCCGATAATATCCTGCGAGTCCCAAGAAACTCCGAATCTCAGTAACTGTAGTGGGCACTCTCCACTCCATTATCTCCTTCACTTTAGCAGGATCCACTGCTATTCCTCCATTGGAAATAATATGACCAAGGAATGGCACCTTGTCAATCCAAAACTCGCACTTGCTGAACTTAGCGTAGAGTTGATTATCTCGTAGCTTCTGTAGCACCAACCTTAGATGTTGTTCATGATCACTTTCATTCTTAGAATAGATAAGAATATCGTTGATGAACACCACGACAAATCTGTCCAAATACTCCATAAACACCTTATTCATCAAATTCATGAAATAAGCTGGTGCATTGGTTAATCCAAATGACATAACGGTAAACTCGTATAATCCATATTGGGTTGAGAAAGCCGTCTTAGGAATATCTGATGGTCTAATCTTCATCTGATGGTATCCCGATCGGAGATCAATCTTCGAGAATACCCTGGCTCCTCTCATCTGATCAAACAAATCCTCAATACGGGGTAATGTATACTTGTTCTTCACAGTGACATCATTAAGTGATCTATAGTCCACACACATCCGTTGCGATCCATCCTTCTTTTGTACAAATAACACCGGTGCTCCCCAAGGTGAGGAACTCGGACGAATATACCCCTCCTTCTGTAACTCAGTTAACTGCTTCTTAAGCTCCTTCAGTTCTTCTACAGCCATCCTGTACGGTCGCTTAGAAATAGGGGCAGTTCCAGGTAAAAGATCAATCACAAACTCAACTTCCCTATCTGGTGGCATCCCTGGTAACTCCTCTGGAAAGACATCCGGAAAATCTCTAACCACCCGGATGTTGTCACCAACAAACTCCTCAGGTATAAAGAACATTGCACGCTTGGATGAGGTGGTTACTGCAATATTAACTTGAAATGGTTCTCCTTTAGGACTAGTGAGCTCTATAGTACCTCTACCACATGCTATAATGGCCTTTGCCTTTCTTAACCATGACATACCAAGGATCAGATCTATACTGCTGGCATCTAATATTATAGCAGTGGCTCCAAATCTCTCCCCATAATTGACAATGTCAATCTACGTGTCATTTGATTTGCCTCAATAGGCCCTTTAGGTGTAATTACTATCATTGGTTTTCTCATATTTAGCAGTGGTATCTCATTAGTGTTGGCATATCGAGCAGACATGAATGAATGTGTAGCACCATAATCAAATAATACGGTTGCAGGAATGACATTAATGTAAAACATACCGAGTACGATGTCTGCACCATCAGGAGTATCATCAACACTGACTTGATTCACCCTGGCTATAGAATATCCCTTGCCAGGAGTCTGCTGCTTGTTCTTAACTGGTGTACCAGAATTTCCCATAGGACAAGCATTAGCATAGTGCCCAATCTGACTGCACTTGAAGCATGTAGGGCCGGTCTTCTGTCCTGTAGGCCTCGTCGGGGTGCCAGTGGGAGTAGCCTAACGAGTAGGAGGTGTCCGTGGAGGCCCCTGTGGAGCATACTGAACTGGGCGTGGTCCTCCTGGTCGAGTCGGTGTACCTTATGGCGGTACGTAGCGGGGACGAACACTGCTGCTACCCTGTCCCTGCGAGATAGCCTTCCTCTTCAAATCACCCAGTTGAACACGCTTGTGTTCAATAGCAAGAGCCTTATCCAGTAGCCTCTGAAATGATGGAAAGGTGTGTGCAACCAGTGCATACTGCAGGGGTCCATTAAGTCCTTCAATAAAATGCTCCTGCTTTCTCTAATCCTCAGTAACTTCTTCTGGAGCATATCTCGACAGCTGAATAAATTTGTCTCTGTACTCGCTGACTGACATGTTGCCTTGCTTCAATGACAGAAACTCCTTCTTCTTGATCTTTATCATACCAGCTGGAATATGGTAGTTCCTGAACTGTGTACTGAACTCTGCCCAAGTAATAGTATCAGCAGCATCATGGGCAGCAGTATAAGAATCCCACCAGTCAGCAGCAGGACCTGTCAGACGACCTGAGGCATAAAGAACTTTCTCCCGGTCTGAGCATTGGGCGATGTTGAGCATCTTCTCAATTGCTTTTAGCCAATCATCTGCATCAAGTGGATCTGGCGAGCTGGCAAAGGTCGGTGGCTTATGGCTCATAAACTCCCGGTGCTTATCACGAGGTGGAACTGGTGGTGGTGGTGGAGGCAATGGCACTTGCTGTTGTTGCTGCTGTTGTTGAAGTTGTTGTTGCAGCTACTGTTGTTGCACCCTTCTTTCCTAGCGCATCTCTTCTCTCTCCTGGCGCAACTCCTGGCGTATATCTTCTCTTTCCTGACGCATCTCCTGGCGTTCTTGCTGCATGTGGGCATGCATATCAGCCATAGTGTCCGCCATTTGCTGCATCACCGCCATCTGAGCTGCAATCAGTGGATCAACTCCGCCTGGTGGAGGATTAGGAGGATTCATCTCTGCTGGCTGTGGCTGAGGTTGTCTATATATCCTTCGAGTGTGTCGATTAGGAGGCAAATCAATTCCACCACCCCGCCTGGTATTTACCATCTGAGTTAGATACATAAGGTAAGAGAATAGTAGACAAGGCAGTAATTACGAATCATGTTACTTTGGGGGATTTATTAGCTAAGCAGTTTAACATTTTATCTACCATAGCTAGTTCATTACCTTATAGTGGTACATACTAAGATGTCCATATATAATACTTCAATCAATCAAAGAAGCAAATCAGACATTTTTCATCAGAACAATCAAACAACATTTTTAAATATAGAAAATAGTTTTGATTTTGTCTTAGGTTCCCTAACTCTCAAGAATGTCATGGGGGGTAGGGATTTCAAGGTGTGAAATCCATCTTGTCTCAGAGTAGAAAAGGTAAGAATGATCAGAGTAGAACAGTAGAAGGTGAGACAGGATCAAGGTAAGTGTAGAATGAATCAGAATAAGATAAGTAGGTAAGGGTTTTATCCATTTCTATCTAGGTTTCGTCCTACAGTCAACATTTCCTCTGATACCACTTCTGTCACACCCGGTTTTAAGGAATAAAGCCGGGTGCATCTCATACATGCGCCAAGAAGACAACATATATAATAACAGAGTGTATAGAGATAAATGTCACTAAACATCAGAGTATTTATTACATAGCGGAAGACTTATTACAAAATAAAAGAATAATCATAATACGAACTAAGGATCGTCGGCGCCAATGTCAACTAAGAAACGCCACCTAGATCAAGTTGAATGCCTCAGTGTTAGGCGGCTCCTCTTCGACCACCTGTTCTTCTCCTGTGGGGGGGGTGAGACAGCAAGAGTGAGCTCACATACGTTCATAGCTCAACAAGTCGTGGGGAATAATGTGGCATGAACTCATCAAAGGTGGGAGTTCATGAAGTGTAGGGCTGACCAATGAAATAAAGGCTGAAGCTGAGCATTGCTTTTATAAGTTGGTCAAAATTTTATTAGCAATTACTAAGTGTAAGTAAATACCAAACCTTAATAATAATAAAGAAAAGTGATAGTAAAATAATCCCAAATGCGATGCAAATGTCAAATTAAATTTAAGTTACATAATTAATCATGTGAGGGTCCGAGCCGCTCATGACCGTGAGCACGGCTAGTATACTAGTTTTACACTCTGCAGAGGTTGCACATCTTTACCCACAAGTCATGTTACCCATCTGCAAGAGACGGCCAATCCCATACACCTCTACCGAGGAGGCGAGGCAGGGTAACACTACGAGGCCTTTACAAAGTTCCACTAGCTTCAGAAATCCCGCTACAGTTTATAGGAAGCTCCAGTGCAGGAATCCCTCGCCTGACCGCCATCGCAGCAAAATCAACCCAAGGACCTCCCTACACTGACCACTCCCCTACTGCCCTTGCCCCTTTCGGGTAAGGAAGACCTCCACTAGCTTTCCTAGTTAATTAGCCAAGGGCGTCCCATTAAACCCTTGTGGTAGCACTGTTTTCCCGGGTGGTCGCTGCATGTTCCCATTAATTTAATGATCTTAACATGAACAATAATAATAACAACAAGATAATAAAAGAGTAATCATGAATATTGTATCTCCATACCCAATCCACATAAAGCAATAGCAGGTACTATCCAAAAATATTTCAGGGGTGAACAAGGTATAAAGATAACCAAAACTGGGGTAACCTAAAGGATCCCATCAAAATTAACCTATACAGATCATTATAATTAATAAGAACATGGCTGGGAAAAAGTAAGTGATCAAGGGCACAACTTGCCTTCAATGAGCTCCTGCTCAGCTACTTCTACTTGTTGAACCTCAGAATCCACAGTGGCTTGCTCGTCTACTCGCATCAACACAATACATACATAGTATAGCAAAAATTAACATTCCACCAAACATATAAATAAAATACACAGTAAAAACCTATACATTAAAATGAGATCATAGGAACTGGAATCACTAAATTTGGAGTTATAGATTTCAAGTTATGAATTTCCTAAGATTTAATGTGGTTGAAATATGATTAAATGATAAATTAATTTTCTTACTGCTTTCATGTCAAAACAGAGACACTAAATGATAGAGAATAACATTACAAAATTTTAGGAACTGGAATGGTTCAATTTGTAGTTAACATGAAGGCCTCAATTACTGGAAAGTCCAGGGGCTCCGGGGTAAGAATCACCAGATACAGAGAACAGTGGAGGAGGACGACGAGTTATTTTAATCTAAACCGAGGGACTCTTATGCAAGATTCTAGGGCCGAAGGGGTATCTGGCGATCAAGACCGTCGGGTCACCAGCTTGCGGCCCAGATTAAATCGGTGCCTCCCGTGAACCGGTACGCGCTAGACACCGTCCGATCTGGATCCAACGCTCCCCATCTAAATACCCTAAATCAAATCTAAGCCGGTCATCCACAGATCGACGACGCACATCGGTTATGACGAAACGGTACGCGATCATCTAATCTGAGCCGTCCGTTCGGGATCTGACGGCGTCGGGGTATCGTCTTCCCTACGCAGACACCGACGGCAGTGCCGCGCCCGCACGGCGGCGGTAGCGCCGGCGAACAACGCGTCGCACACACGGGTGATAATCCTAGGTTTCGACAGCGTCTACACCAAGCGTAGATTACAGTGAATTCGTGGGTAGGTGACATACCGGCCCTGACGTCGTGATAGCGTCTGGCCACGTAGCGAAGCAGTCTGCGGCGGAAGTCAATCGACAGTGATAAATTGTCGTGGGTCCGCGGCCTCTCCTTCCAATTGCGGACACGAACAACAACCCGGAGTGCAGACGACCCTTCCCGGGACTACACCGAGACCAGACGAGACACGGTGACGAGATTCGTCGGCGGCGACGAGAATCGGTGTGGTGGCGCTGTTAGGAGCAAGCAGTGAGGGCTCGGGTCGGTGCTGGGTAGATGGAAAAGGTGGAGCAGGGCGCATAGGCCGCCAATTTAACGCCTGTGGACTCGGCACGAGGGTGGAAGGGGTCTTCCATGTTCCACCGGCAATGGCGGCGGGATGTGCGCGAGGTGGGTGAGTTCCGCGCGGAGTCCGGGCGCTGACGATACCGGCCCACACGCCAGAGATGGGAAAGAGCGGGCGCGGGGAGGACAGCGCAGCGGCAGACAGACGGGGCCCGTATGGCGGCGACCGGAGGAGTCCGCGAGCGCCGAGGGAAAGAGAGGCTGACTCGCGGGCCCGTGCTGTCAGCGCATGCGGGATGAAGTTGGGTCGTGCGCGCGTGGGGAGGAAAATCAGAAATGGGCCGAATGCTTGGTCTGCGGCCCAGGTAAGGTCTCTTTCTCTTTTTCTTTTATTTTCTACTTTCCTTTTCTCTCTTTTCAAATTCCATTTGAATTCAAATTTAATTCAAATTTTTATGGCTCATCATTACAAATTATATTTATGAGATTAAATATACCAATCTTTAAGAATTTAATTTATTATCTATATTTTTATATCATTTCTCTTCTCCTCTTTTTCAAAACCCAATTTTCAATCTAGGGTTTAATTCAACTTCTAGTAATTACTATTCTATTATTTTTATCCTTACTATTTTATTTAATGCACAAACATATAGAACTCCAACATGATGCATTTTTTTTAATCATTTGTTTGAATTAAACTCTAAATTTTGTGTATGCTCTTTTTATGATGCAAATGAGGCACATAAAATAAGGAAATCACCATGTATTTCTTGTAGACAATTTTGAGTATTACAACCCACCAAAGATTGTGTGTGCTACAAGGGGTCCCGCCAACCTCTTAGCGCCACAACCAGTATCTCAGAGTGGTCCCGATGCATGGATCTCCGAGATCTGGGACTACCTGAAGGAAAATATCCTTCATGAAGATCATGTGTCCACAGAGCACATAGTGCGGTTGGCTAAACGATACGCGGTGGTGGAAGCGGATCTCTACCACCGTGGCGCCAACGGCATTCTCATGCGGTGCATCTCCCAGGAGGAGGGTCGTGAGTTACTCACGGAGATCCATGGAGGTGAGTGCGGAAGTCATTCTTCATCCCGCACGCTGGTCGGTAAGGCCTTCCGGCATGGCTTCTACCGGCCAACCGCCCTCCAGGATGCAGCTGAGATGGTGAAGTCCTGCAAGGCGTGTCAGTTCCATGCAAAGCAGATACACACACCAGCTCAGGCTTTGCAGATGATTCCACCCTCCTGGCCATTCGTCGTATGGGGGTGGATATCCTGGGACCATTCCCCAGAGCTGTCGGTGGGTACCGTTTCCTCTTCGTCGCCATCGACAAGTTCACCAAGTGGCCAGAGGCCACCCCTGTGGTCAGCATCACCCAGGGTGTTGTCGTTGCTTTCCTTAGGTCGATTGTCTGTAGATTTGGGGTCCCAAGTCGTATCATTACAAACAACGGGACCCAGTTTACAAGTCGGCTCTTCCAGGAGTATTGCGAGGGCATCGGCACCCAGCTCTGCTTTGCGTCTGTGGCTCATCCTAAAAGCAACGGCCAGGCAGAGAGGGCAAACGCAGAAATCCTCTGGGACTCAAGACGCGCATCTATGACTGCTTGAAAAAGCATGGTGCAAATTAGGTCAACGAGCTTCCGTCCGTGCTATGGGGGAACCAGACCACACCCAGCCGAGCTATCGGGGAGACCCCGTTCTTCCTGGTCTACGGGGCTGAAGCCTGCCTTCCCCCGAAAATCATTATAGGCTCCCCACAGGTCCAGTCTTTCGATGAGTCTATGCAAGAAAAGCTACGACATAAAGACGTGGACTTCATCGACGAGCGCAGATGGCAAGCGACGATCCAAAATGCACGGTACAACCAAGCGCTCAGGCGCTATAACCAACGGTTCATGCATAGTAGGGAGCTCTGGGTCGGGGACCTAGTCCTAAGGCGAGTACTGAACCGAGAAGGGCTCAACAAACTCTCCCCCAGCTGGGAGGGACCCTTCAAGGTGACGGAAATATGACGACCCGGGTGTGTCCGCCTTGCCACGACTGAAGGAGTGCCTCTTCCCAATCCCTGGAACATAGAGCATCTCCATATGTTTTACCCATAAGAGCAAAACTGGGGAATTCAGTTTTCTTCCTTTGTAACTAGGTTGCGCATATATGTACGTCAACCCGGTGAGGTCCGCCCTCATAAACCCGGTCTGTTGGCCTACACTCATGTATATCAGGTTATAAGGAAAAGATTCACCCCCATATTTGTTTTTTGTGATGGTTTTATTCTGCTTCAGTTTACAACCGTTATTTTTTATCTAATCCACCCATATAGTTTCCCACCCTTGCTGGTATGATGATATCCGAATTGAGTATCCAGGCTTGTAGTTTAGGACCCCTCTACAAAGGCAGGGGTCCGCCAGCCTGGGGGCCAGTTCTAGAGAATGGGCACTCGTCCCCTGGGGTAGTCCGGAGCTGTGTAGCCGCTTAGCTTGGTTCCATACCCTAAGCCTGCACGCTCCACCACTCTGTGACAGGTATCCTAGTATTTGGAATTATAGTCCTGTGGGTCCGGCAACCTGGGGTCTGGTTCTAAAGAATGAACACTTGTCTCCTGGGGTGGTTCGGAGCTATGTAGCCGCTGAGCCTGGTTCCGTACCCTAAGCCTGCACGCTCCACCACTCTGCGATGGGTGTCCTAGTATTTGGAGCTGTGATCCAGGGGGTCCGGGCATGCGGCTTGGCTTTCAGGCTAAATCCTGCAGGTCCTGTTGCATAAATCAAAGGATAAAAGATACCAGTTGGTGGGTCCTATGGGTGTACTACTAAAACTTCCTAACCAAAGCTGTGTACAGGTCCAGGTCCTAGTCGAGACTACCTCCTGGGGGCCAGGTCACCGATTCTTTCTTTGGTATGCTGGTATCCAGCCTCGACACGTCGAGCCTACATCCCAGGGGGGCCAGGTACCAGGGAGAAGTTGGTAACGCTACACACAGCAAGGACAAATAGCATACAGATAAGTGCTGCTTGATTAATAGTTCTCAAAAGTATGTTGTGTCCAAAAGATTATTACATCCGCCTTCAAGTGGGTCCCTAGCCTTATCTCTGTAGGTACGAGCTACTCGGCATCGGTAGGGTCGCGCTGGAAGCGTGCGGCCACCGTCTCCACGATGTCTTGGACACTCTCCCGAGCGACGTCTTCTGTGGCGGCCATCAGACCATCGAGCACCGGCGCCAAGGACATGGCCGGGTCGTGGCTCCATCAGCACGTCAGCACGTAATCCACCACCGCCCAACAGAGCCTGCTGCCCTCTGCCTCTAGGCAGGCGCCGAGGATCTGGTCTAGGTGACGAAGGCATTTGGCAGCGGAGTCCAGTACCGGGAGGGCGTCGGAGATCGATGCTGGTGGCTCCGACACTGGGATGGGACTTATCCCCAGTGGCACCAGCGTCGTGCTTGCCTCGCCGGCCCACTTAGCTATCCGCTAGACCCCAGCGTGGTGTTCTACCTGGAGATCTTCCAGAGCCTTCTTGGTGGCCTCCGTCGCCTGGGGACCCGGCGCCGCCTGCGCCGCTTCGAACCGGCGGATCCGCTCCTTCGCCTCGAGCTCGTGCTCGGCCAGCAACATGCCCCGCCTTTCGAGCATTTCCTCCCTAAAGGCGAGATCCTTCTCCCACATGGCGAGATCTGTCTTCCGCGCTATCCAGGGACGTATCCTTCTCCTTGAGGTTCTCCTCGGCGAGGGCAATGTCACCGGCCTTGTCATCCAGCTCTTGCTACCATTTTTTCATTCTTTCTATGGACTCCACTTGCTGGACCCACTGGGCCTCCAGGGTCTAGTCCAGGGCATTCAGCTTGGCCCAGATCTCTGTTGTGAGGGCCTCCCTCTGGCTCAGGGCCTCCTCCCTCTTGGCCAGCATCTTCTCCTGTCGCGATGCCTCCAGCTCCCTAGCGAACACCTTCTGGAGATCGCTTTTGTAATCTTTGCGGTCCTGTGCGAGTTGGGACCGCTCAGAGGCAAACTAGTGGGACGCCACCTTGGTGCGCTCCTCCAGCTGGGTGCGCCAGTCGCTGAGGCACTGGTGCTCAGATTCTAGCGCCTCCCATTCCCACCGGATGACTGCCTCGGTTTCATTGAGGACTTGGTGGGCGCGAGACAGCACCCGGGGAAGGGGGATTGGCACCGCGTCTGGCTCGGCACCTGACTGAAGCCGCCACCCAAAAATCACCTCCACCACCTCCGGAGTAGGTGGAGGGACGGAGCTGGACGCGCCTCCTAGGTCACCCTCGGTGTCGGGAGCGGGCGCAGGTCCCCTAGCTGGGACCTCCTCCGCCGCCGCGGTGCCTAGCGCTAGCGCCGCCGCAGTTGGACCCCTAGCTAGGATGTGGGAGGCCGGTGGCGCTGTCCCGGCGGCAGCTGGGTGCGCTCCGCCGACACCACTCTCACTAGATTCCTGCTGCTGAGAGCCAGACCCGCCGGCGGACCTGGTATCTGGCGGAGGAGGCGCGACTTTGGGAGCAGAGGGGGAGGAAGCCCTGGCAAACAAAGGATGGGTTAAGACCCGTCGGCATGATAACTAGACTCGTGGAAAAAAGGGGCTGCACTTACTAGGGGCCCTGGACTTTCCAGCGACCCTGGAAGCGGGACGATCGCCGCTCCTGCTGCTGTTGCTGCGCTGGCGACGGTTGTTGTTGTTGCTGTTGCTGTTGTTCCTGATGCCCCTGGGGGTGATCACCCCCAGAGGGTGGCGGAGGCGACGGCATTGGAGGACTGACGCGCCTCTGTGCGCCCTGAGCCTAGGAGTCGGCCTCCTCGGCCCCACCAGCAGTACTCTAGCGCTTTTGGGGGGTCCGAGACAAGCGACCCGTCGGCGCGAAGCAGCCTCCATCGCCTCTCTCCTCTGACCCCCTGGAACTACCTGGGGCGGAGGCACTGCTTGCAGCCCCTTTGCCCTTGTCCAAGGGGCTAGGGGCCGCAGTGGGGTTGGCGCTGGGCCCGCACTGGCGGGCTGGGGAACTCCAGCCAGTGCATCGGAGATCTGGATCCCGCGGAGGGGGGTCCTGGCTGCCGGTCTGGCGAATTGCCATGCCGCTCTCATCGAGGGTCGGAAGCATGGCCAAAACCATCGTTCGCAGCCCTAGATCATCACAAAGCGCCGGGATGTCCTGGGGGAGTATCAAGGATTTAGGGACAAAGGACTCATCAGTAATCCCCTTCACTAGGAGTTCCAGCTCCTCCCAGGACAGATCGGTATCTGGCCCGCGCTAGATCCTGCCGATATCATTCGGGCCAGTGAACCAACAGCACAGGCACGACCTCCTCTGCAGTGGCATGACCTGGCGCTTCAGGAAGTCGCCGACCACATACATGGAAGTCAGACCACCGGTTGCCAAGGTCTTGATCCTGTCCAGTATGGGCAAGAGCTCTGGCGATAGCGATGGCTTGGTCCTCCAATGCTTGCAGTCGAGGGATGGCCTGTTGCTTGGCAGGACGAGGCGGTCGTTGGCCTCGGCACTAGCAATCACCCAGTCACCGCGCCAGTTTTCCCACCTCGCGTCGCCGAAGGTGGAGATGTAGGCTACGACCGAATCCGGCCTCGTCTGAAAGTAGTAGGCACCAAGATGGTCCTTGGCCTTCCCAGACTTGACCAACACGAAGAAGTGGTGAAAGAGGGAAGTACAGGGGGCCACCCCTACGAACATCTCGCAGAGGAGCACAAAGGCGAAAAGGCGCAGTCTATTGCAAGAGAATGCGAAAGGGTATCTGCTGCATGCGGAGGTAAACCCTTTTTCAAGGAAATCAGAGTCCTCACTCAAGGAAACCCTTCCACGCGCCCCTCAATCGCCGCAGGAGATCTTGCTCGACGGGCACCAAGGACCAAGACAACCCAGTCTATGACACGGGGGCCTGGGTCCACAAGTCATACGAATTGTGTGCCGGACTTCGGGTGCAGAAAGAGCGCACCGCCGCGCGGGGAGCAAACCGCCGCGCACGATCGCACGCCGCCTCGGGGCCGCTGCAGAAGGATATTTTTAACCAAGGCGGCGGCAACGAGGCACCCCACGTGTGGCCCGACGAAACCACCAGGCGTGGGGGCCGCGGTCAGTCAACCGCGAGGACAGATATGGCAGTCAACATGACCTAAGGCGGATTGACGGTGGGTGAGTCAGCAGATATGCTAGAACGTCGCGCCGCACCGGCAGATGTGCTAAAACAGCGCCCCAATCACCGGTCATGCCATGTTGAGGTGAAATACAAGCTTTGGCCCCACCTGCAGGCTCGCATCCTCCCCTGAGGTGGGCCCGGGGGCCACTGTCGATACCCTGAAACTAGGGTACCCCTTGCTACTGTATAAAGATGTAGTACCCACGTGGTTGTCTTTAGTCGCGTGGTAAAGAGTTGTATGTGGGACCAGACCATGACTCGCCCCAGCCTCAGGCGACTACTCTGGGGCCACAATAGTGCCTGACCCCACCACATGGGCGGGTCCAGAGACGCCACGTGTCCAGAGAAGGTGATATACTCCAAGGCATCAACAGTAAGTCCGGACCACCATGAGAGAGCGCCGGACCCCTGGATATACAGTCCGGACCCCCAAGGTTGGTCCAGGACCTCCACGTGTGTAAGCCGGACCCCTGGAATGGGAGCCGGACCCCTGGAATGGGAGCCGGACCCCCCCCCCGTATGGGTCCAGGCCACCCACAATGGGGTCCCAAGGTCCTAGGACAGAACATACTCGGGCCTTGAACAGGACCCAGGCAGGGGTCTAGTGCCGACACGTGTCCGGACCTAGTCTGGTGGGTTCTGGACCTGTCCGCATATACTCCTGCTCCCCGCTCAAGCGGGGATCCATTGCTGCCATGTGGCATACTGCGTGCGGCTTAAGCCAACGGGCGGAACCTAGCATGACGCCTGTGGGCTACGCGCGCCTTCGCATTCATTACGCATAACACGTGCGCCTGTCCATGCCACTGACAGGTGGCATGCACAGTCCACGATACGTGGGCCATGCTGTTATTCGCCATTACTCATACATTTTGGCTATCAATGCTGCATGGACTGCGGTCATCAAGGCTCCCGGTGATTACTCAGGTGTTACCAGCATTAGTTACTCACATTATGCTCCTGGGCCCGCATGTCGGGGCTCAGCACCCTTGTATGTGCCTCCCTTAAACTATAAAAGGGAAGGCACACTGCGTTACAAGAACAAGCTCGAAGGTTTTTACACACACTCACACGCATAGACTCTCATACTCAATACAACATACATAGTGGAGGTAGGGTTTTACGCTCCGGCAGCCTGAACCACTCTAATCCCTCGTGTCCTCGTGTGTTCATCCACCAATCCACTTAACAGACAAAACGCTTAAGCCCTCTCCTCATCTTAGGATTAGGGCGGGTGCATTCTGCCACCCGGCCGGAGGATTTTCTCTCCGACAAAACGGGTCACTTAGACCCCGCAAGGACCACCACACACTTAGGTGTCTCTTGCTTTGATTACAAGTCACTCGAGAACAAGAGAAAGAAGGCAATCCAAGAAGCAAGAGCTCAAAAGAACACAAAATCTCTCTCTCACAAGTCACTAAGTGTTTGAGATGAATTTGGGACTTGGAGAGGCTTTGATCTTTTGAATTGTGTTTAGGAGTGAATGCTAGAGCTCTTGTATTGAATGTGATACTCAGAAATCTTGGATGCTTGGAGTTGTGGTGGTTGGGGGGTATTTATAGCCCTCAACCACCAATGTAGCCGTTGGGGAGGCTGCTGTCAATGGGCGCACCAGACAGTCTGGTGCTCCACCGGACAGATACTGTGCGCTGTCTGGTGCGCCGCCACGTCACCCAATCGTTAGGGTTCGGAGCTCGGTCGACCATTGGAGCTTTGTCTCCTTGCGGCACCGGACAGTCCGGTGCGCCTCTAACTCTGCAGCTCTGACTCTACGCGCACTGTTCTTCACTGTTCCCCTGTCAGCGGCTTTTGCAATCGACCGTTGGAGTGAGTAGCCATTGCTTTGCTGGCACATCAGACAGTTCGGTGAATTATAGCGGAGCGCGGCTCAGTTTTCCCGCGAGTGGTTGGTTCATCTTCGTACGGACATGGTGCACCGGACACTGTTCGGTGATGCACCGAACAGTCCGACGCGCCAAACCACAGCACACTCAACTTCTTTTTGCTCCTTTTGAATTGGGTCCCTAACTTGAATATTTATTGGTTTGTGTTGAACCTTATGCACCTGTAATATATGATTTCTAGAGCAAACTAGTTAGTCCACATGTTTGTATTAGACACTCAACCACCAAAATTAATTATAGTAAAAGGTTAACCCTATTTCCCTTTTAAGTTTTACACTTTGTAGAGGTTGCGCCTTTACCCACAAGTCGTGTATCCAATCTAGCCAGGGTTTGCAAGGCCCTTAGACACTTTTGAGGTGAATGGCTAAGGATCCACTACGAGGCCTTTACAAAGTTACACTAGCTTCAGAAAACCTGCTACGATTTGGTGAGAAGAGTGATATAGGAATCTCTCGTTCGAAAAGACATCGCAGCATGATCGACCCAAAAACCTCCCTATACCAACAACTCCTCTATCGCCCTTGCCCATTTCGGGTAAGATAATCCTCCACTAACTTTCCTAATTAGTCAGCCAAGGGCGTCCTATTCTACCCTTGTGGTAGCACTATTATCTCAAGTTAAGCTCCATATTCCAATTAACACAATAGTCTTATTATGAACAGTAATTAAATCAATAATAATAGTGAAACATGATTATAGTTCAGTATAACATTAATCCCAAAAAACAGGTAGAGCAATAGCAAGTCTACTCAATAGTTCATTTGTTTACAAGGTGTGGGGTAAACAAAACTAGGGTAACCTATGAGGTCCCATCAAATTAACCTGAGCATGTCACGTTGATTAACATGAACATTATTAGATAAAGAAGAGTGATCAAAGGCACAACTTGCCTTATACTTGCGATAACCTATTGCCAGATGCTGACCCAAAAGTTGGGCTTCTAATTCCTCGTCACCTCGCCTCTACTCGTAGTGATACATATAATCAAGCAAATAATGGATATGATAACATTACACCAAAGCATGTGATCAAACAAATTTAAGAATATCCTACACGTCGCTATGAGATCGTAGGTTCGAGAACCATTAAAATTGGAGCTAAAACGAAGAATTTGTGAATAAAACGATATTTTAGACGCAATAAATCTAATAGATAGGATCTAATAGATATTTGTCGGCGTTTCGAGACCGGGGGTCCCTCAGGCCGACGAGTGAGTGTCGTGTGCCCCAGCCCAGATGGGTCGAGCGCGTGGGCGAGCACAAAGGGGGGGAGAGGAGCGAGGCGGCCGGAGTCCGGCGTGAGAGTGGTGGGAATCCCGCGGCCTTCGTGTTCGTCCCGCGCCTAGGTCGGGTGCGCTTGCAGTAGGGGGTTACAAGCGTCCACGCGGGTGAGGGAAGCGAGCGGCCCCAAGGGAGCGCCTGTCTCGTCCTCGTCCTCGCGCGGCCAACCTTCTCTAAGAGGGCCCTGATCCTTCCTTTTATAGGCGTAAGGAGAGGATCCAGGTGTACAATGGGGGTGTAGCGTGGTGCTACGTGTCTAGCGGGGGAGAGCTGACGCCCTAAGTACATGCCAATGTGGCAGCCGGAGAGATCTTGGCACCCTGCTGGTGTGATGTCGTGGCCGTCGGAGGAGCGACGGTGCTTGGCGGAGGGACAGCTGTTGGAGCGGTCGAGTCCTTGCTGACGTCCGCCTGCTTCCGTAAGAGAGCTGGGAGCCGCCGTCGTCACAGAGCGTGCGGGGGTGCCATCATTGCCTATCTGGCGGAGCTAGCCAGATGGGACACCGGTCTTGTTCCCTACGGCCCGAGGCGGCTCGGGGTAGGGTGATGATGGTGCTTCCTGTTGACGTGGCCGGCCTGTGCCCTAGGTTGGGCGACGTGGAGGCTCCTCCAAAGCCGAGGTCGAGTCTGTCTTCTGTGGCCGAGGCTGAGCCTCTGGGTCGGGCGAGGCAGAGGTCGTTCGACGGAGGCCAGGGCGGAGTCTGAGCCCTGGGGTCGGGCGAAGCGGAGTTCGTCGTCTTCTGGGGCCGAGCCCGAGTCCGAGCCCTGGGTCGGGCGGAGCGGAGTTCGTCGTCTTCCGGGACTTAGCCCGAGTCCGAGCCCTGGGTCGGGCGGAGCGGAGTTCGCCGTCTTCTGGGGCTTAGCCCGAGTCCGAGCCCTAGGTCGGGCGGAGCGGAGTTCGCCGTCTTCCGGGGCTTAGCCCGAGTCCGAGCCCTGGGTCGGGCGGAGCGGAGTTCGCCGTCTTCCGGGACTTAGCCCGAGTCCGAGCCCTGGGTCAGGCGGAGCTTCCTATGGTGCCTTTGGCAGGACCTGACTGCCTGTCAGTCTCACTCTGTCAAGTGGCGCTGTAGTCGGAGTGGCGCAGGCGGCGCTGTCCTTCTGTCAGACCGGTCAGTGGAGCGGCGAAGTGACGGCGGTCACTTCGGCTCTGCCGGAGGGCACGCGTCAGGATAAGGTGTCAGGTCACCTTTGCATTAAATGCTCCTGCGATTTGGTTGGTCGGTGCGGCGATTTAGTCAGGGTTGCTTCTTAGCGAAGGCAGGGCCTCGGGCGAGCCGGAGATGTGTCTACCGTTGGAGGGGGGCCTCGGGCGAGACGGAAACCATCCGGGGTCGGCTGCCCTTGTCCGAGGCTAGGCTCGGGCGAGGCGTGATCGAGTCGCTCGAATGGACCGATCCCTGACTTAATCGCACCCATCAGGCCTTAGCAGCTTAATGCTGATGGGGGTTACCAGCTGAGAATTAGGAGTCTTGAGGGTACCCCTAATTATGGTCCCTGACAGTAGCCCCCGAGCCTCGAAGGGAGTGTTAGCACTCGCTTGGAGGCTTTCGTCGCACTTTTTTGCAAGGGGACCAGCCTTTCTCGGTTGCATTTTGTTCCGGTGGGTGCGCGCGAGCGCACCCGCCGGGTGTAGCCCCCGAGGCCTCGGAGGAGTGGTTTCACTCCTTCGAGGTCTTAATGCCTTGCGTAGCGCTTCGGCTGGTCTGGTCGTTCCCTCATGCGAACCGGCCGTAGCCCGGGTGTACGGTCGGGGCCCAAGCTCTCGGGCTGGTATGTTGACGCTGTCAACGATTTGGCCGGAGCCGGGTTTGCGAGAGCAGCCCCCGAGCCTCTGCACAGGGCGAGAGGACGATCAGGGACAGACTCGGCTTTTTTACATACGCCCCTACGTCGCCTTTCCGCAAGGAGGAGGGGGGGGGGGGAAAGCGCCATGTTACCCTCGATGGGCACCGAACATGGTGTCTCCGGTGAGCTGCAAGCGGGTAATCCGAGTGGACGTCCGTGCCCCGTTCATTAGGGGTCGGCTAGGGGCCCAGAGGCACGCCCAAAAGTACCTGCGGGTGATCTGCCAGACCCGGTCCCCTGGCGACGGGGTCCGAGGGCTCGATGCCTCCCTCCGATGGGATTCTGTTACAAGATCGCTCCCGCTGGTCTCGGAAATGTCCTAGGGTACCTCGGGAGCGCAGCCCGAGCCTCGGTTATGTATCGAACGTACCCCTGGTCATCCCTCGCTCGGTGTCTGAGGCGACTGTGAACCCTTCGGGGGCCAGCCTTCGAACCCCTGATCAGTAATGGGCGCGGAGCCCGAGTAGCCTGAGGCGGCCGTGGAACCCTTCGGGGGGCCGGCCTTCAAACCTCTGACCAGTAGTGGGTGTAGGGCCCACGCGATCTGAGGCGGCTGTTGAACCCTTCGGGGGGCCAGCCTTCGAACCTCTGATCAGTAAGGAGGCTCGGAGCCTGGTTCCTTCACGGGGAAGGATCCTTTTCGGGGTATCCCCCTTTCCCGGTCCCTGTTGCAAGAGAGAGAAAGAGGAAAAAACGAAAAGGATACGAAATCGAACGACGCGGCGTACCTCTTTTGGTGCGGTTGTTTCGGCGAAGGCGAAACGTCGCACGCCTTTCCTGCCGGGAGCGCCGCCTGTCCTGCCGTGGAGTTGATGCGACGGGGCGAGTGGTTGGCGGGGCGGCCGTTGCGCGTGCGCGAGCCGTTCGAGGGACGGATCACGGGCGCGTCGTCTTCACGCCGTGAGAGGGGGTTCTCTTGCTGCTCCCGGATGGGACGTGAGCTTGGCTGACGATGTGACCGCTGCTCCCGCCCGCCTGCCACCGTCATTACTGCCGGTCCACCTTTGGCCACATTGACCGTCGCGCCAGGCTGGCGCTGCTGGGTCGTGCGCTGGGTCGCCTCGAGTCGCGGTGTTGGCTCCGCAATCGAGGAGGCGCGGTGATGGCGCAAGTGGCGGTGCAGTTGCTTGCATGCAGCATTCGGCGCGCCGGTTGCGTGACGCGTGGGCCTGGGCCTCCATGCTGGTGTGTCAGGAGTCGGAGAAGCGCGTCCACTTGGCGCGGTTGCATGCCGCCTGCATGGCTGCCCGCCTCTTTCGCCCGTTGGTCTAGTCAAAAGTGGAGGGTCGCTTGTAACCGCCGGGCGGTCGTGTGCGCCGTGCGCGGCGGTTTGGCTTCTTCCGCTCTGAGCCGGTTTTCATGACATGCGGGACCCAGCCCCCGCGCCGCAGGGGAGGGCCTTGGAGTGTGTTGGAGAAGACTCAGCCCGTGACGGTTGGAGGCGCAAGTAGGGAGAGTTGCCTTTAAAAGGAGGGCGACCCCTTTCGGAAGGCGACCATGTCTTCTCCCTTTCTCATGCACCGCGTCTTTCCATCTTCCAAGCCCCCGGATGGGGGATGCCCGCCGCCTTTTCGCCTCATCGTTGGAAGAACGCAACTCCGTGGGAGTTGGTACCTTTCAGCCATCGTTCGGCTTCAAGGATTTTCATCATGCAGCCCGGCTGCACCCCTCCACCGGCGGTCACCCAAGATGGTGACCTCCAGCTTGATGGTGGGGGAAAGCGAGCCGGGCTGCAATCTTGGTCCCACCCTCAACTTCAAGGATGTTCATCATCCTCGCTGGGGTGGGGGCCAGGCTGAGCCGGCGCCCTACCTCCCACGCGGGTTCGTGGGTCGCCCTCTCCCGCGATGTTCGAAGGAGAGGGCGCTCACTGGCCCTGCGGGCGGCCCGGACTTCGACAACGCGAGGCTGGTCGACGGCGGACGTCGTCACCTCCAGCGTGTCGGGCCCGTCGGCTTGGCTTCCGACGGCTCCTTCTGTCGGTGGGCGGCCGCCGCGCCGTGCGCACGGGAGGACCGCCCCAGATGCCGCGCGCTGCTATGGCGGCGTTCGTGTTCTGGGGTGGTCCTGCCTTTGCACTGGGATGGCGCCTTTACGCGGAGGCCGGTGCCCCACTCGTCCGGGAGGATTTGAGTGGGGATCCGCCGGAGAGCCGATGGCCCCTGCCGTTGGCGCCGAGGCGGAGGCGGCTCGAGAAGTCCCCGTCGCCGACGGGATCACTGCCACCATCCGCGCTTCGGGCCTCCGGTCCTTCGTACTTGTCCTCGCCCCTCGAGCATCGGCGTGGGCGAGGGCAAGATTGCAGCAGCGCCCACCCTGAGGCCTGCGCCGCTGCAGTTCGGCCACCCAGAGCGGGGGTCGTTGTCGTCGTGGTCAGAGCGGGCGGTGGCGAGCCACTCGTCCGCCCTTGGTTGCTCCGCAGGCCAACCCCTATCGAGTGGGGTTATTCGTACCTGCGGAGGGGGAACCGGAGTTCCGTTTGTAAAGGCACTTTGAATGCCAATGCTTTTGTTCATTACGGCTTTCGGGGCCTGAACATGTATGTAATTTTCGGCGCGGAGCCGTGTTTTTTCCTCATTTTCGAGCACTAAGACTCGCCTGTTGATTATCTGAATCGCTTCACCAAGCATGAGTCGCCCCGTGTTAAGGTGACGAGTGAGGTATCCGTAGCCCGGAGGCGTAGGAGTCCCTCGGCTCGGTCGGCCTTGTTGTCCGAGGCTCTTCTAGCTTAGTTAAAGGGACCCCTTGGCCGCTCTTCGACGAGCCGAGGCCAGGGGTAGCGATATCAGCATGAACAGAGGCGGAGTTGGCTCGAAAATGAAACCTGGTTGGCCGGAGCCGAGCCGGGTTGTCCGTTAGCGGGACCGACGCTGGAGTTGATCAGCCGAGGCCTCGGGTCGGGCTGGCGCCCCTGGAAGA
Source organism: Zea mays (assembly GCF_902167145.1). Classification (NCBI taxonomy): domain Eukaryota; kingdom Viridiplantae; phylum Streptophyta; class Magnoliopsida; order Poales; family Poaceae; genus Zea; species Zea mays. The sequence goes on along the minus strand of NC_050103.1, from coordinate 135,453,230 downwards.
TAGTCGGCCGAGGCCCTAGGGGTATCCGGCTGAGCCGCCTGCTCGGGCCGGATTCCCGGAGAGGACCCTGGCGGCGATGGCCCGGGCGTGGTGATGACGTCGTCCTTCGGAGCGGAGGCCTTTGGACCGCGTCGCCGTCCGAGGCTAGGTCGAACCTCGCCGAAGGTGTCGTCGATGCCGAGGGTGCTGCTGCCCCCTTCCAGCGTCAAGACCTGAGCCTGCAGGATCAGAATGTCTTGTAGTGTGTGTCTTCTGCGACCGCCGAGGCCAGAGAACACACCCTCGTTGTGTTGTAAAGCTGCGTCTCCTTTCCTCTTGTTTCGGGTATCTGGACTTTTTTGTCGGTAACAGGGATGTTTGTGCGAGCGAGAATTGCTTCTCGCGGAAGGTGATGAGTGAGGTATCCGTATCCCAGAGGCGTGGGAGTCCCTCGGCTCGGTCGGCCTTCCCGCTTACGCGTACTTTCACCCGTCCATGAGGCCCTGTCACCGACTCAGTCTAGAAGGCCCGAAGGACCGCTTCGGCAGAAGAGCTTCCGAACGTGAAGACTTGTTCGATCCGCGGAGTCACTTTATCCGAACGCGAGTTACTTATCGCAGAAGGTGATGAGTGAGGTATCCATATCCCGGAGGCGTAGGAGTCCCTCGGCTCGGTCAGCCTTGGCTGCTTACGTGTACTCCGTCGTTTTCAGGATCCACCTTTCGAAGTAGTCAGAAAGCACGAAAGATATTCTGACAGAAGAAAACTTTTTTCGAGGAAAATTTCGACGCAGAGGGGGTGCTCCCCCTTTTAGCCCCCGAGGGAGGGTCGGGCTTTGCCGAGGCGAGGCCAACCCTTCCTTGATGACTAAACTTTGCGTGGGTGCGAGGTATATGAACGACTTGAAAACATCTTAAGGGTAGAAGCGACGTAGCTGTTGGATGTTCCAAGCGTTGCTGTAGACCTCGCCTTGGCTGTTGGCCAGCTTGTACGTTCCGGGCTTCAGAACTTTGGCGATGACGAATGGCCCCTCCTAGGGGGGCGTGAGCTTGTGCCTCCCTCGGGCGTCTTGCCGCAGCCGAAGCACCAGGTCGCCCACCTGGAGGTCTCGGGGCCGGACCCCTCGGGCGTGGTAGCGTCGCAGGGACTGCTGGTACCTCGCCGAGTGTAGTAAGGCCTTGTCCCGGGCCTCTTCCAGCTGGTCCAGCGAGTCTTCTCGGCTAGCTTGGTTGCTTTGATCGCTGTAGGCCCTCGTCCTCGGGGAGCCGTATTCCAGGTCAGTGGGCAAGACAGCCTCGGCCCCGTAGACCAGGAAGAACGGCGTGAAACCCGTGGCTCGGCTCGGTGTTGTCCTCAGGCTCCAGACCACCGAGGGGAGTTCCTTCATCCATCGCTTGCCGAACTTGTTGAGGTCGTTGTAAATTCGAGGCTTGAGCCCCTGTAGAATCATGCCGTTGGCACGCTCTACTTGCCCATTCGACATGGGATGAGCCACGGCGGCCCAGTCCACCCGGATGTGGTGGTCCTCGCAGAAGTCCAAGAATTTTCTGCCGGTGAACTGGGTGCCGTTGTAGGTGATGATGGAGTTCGGGACCCCGAAGCGATGGATGATGTTGGTGAAGAATGCCACCGCCTGCTCGGACTTGATGCTGTTCAGAGGTCGGACCTCGACCCACTTGGAGAATTTGTCGATGGCGACCAGCAAGTGCGTGTAGCCCCCGGGTGCCTTCTGTAAGGGGCCGACGAGGTCCAGACTCCACACAGCAAAGGGCCAGGTGATGGGTATCGTCTGCAGAGCCTGAGCAGGCAGGTGGGTCTGCTTCGCATAGAATTGACACCCTTCGCAGGTGCGGACAATTCTAGTGGCGTCAGCCACCGCCATTGGCCAGTAGAAGCCTTGCCGGAAAGCATTCCCGACGAGGGCTCGAGGCGCTGCGTGATGGCCACAAGCCCCCGAGTGTATCTCTTGGAGGAGTTCCTGACCTTCGGCGACAGAGATGCATCGCTGGAGGATGCCTGAGGGACTGCGGTGGTAGAGCTCCTTCTCATCGCCCAACAAGACAAACGACTTGGCGCGTCGCGCTACCCGTCGAGCCTCGGCTCGGTCGAGGGGCAGCTCTCCTTGGCGGAGATATTGCAGGTAAGGGGTCTGCCAGTTTCGATCAGGCGTGACCCCGCTCTGCTCTCCCTCGATGTGCAATGCCTCACCCTCGGTGGCCGAGGGTACCCCGGGCTGATCCGAGGGTGCCTCGGGCCGAGCCGAGGGTGCCTCGGGTTGTGCCGAGGGTACCTCGGGCTGGACCGAGGTCGCCTCTGGCTCGGCCGAGTCGTCGATCTTGACGGAGGGTTGATGCAGATCCCGGGAGAAGACGTCGGGGGGGACCGTTGTTCGCCCCGAGGCTATTTTAGCCAGCTCGTCCGCAGTCTCGTTGTAGCGCCGAGCGATGTGGTTGAGCTCGAGCCCGTAGAACTTGTCTTCCAAGCGCCGAACCTCATCGCAGTAGGCCTCCATCTTCGGGTCGCGGCAGTGGGAGTTCTTCATGACTTGGTCGATGACGAGCTACGAGTCACCGCGAGCATCGAGGCGTCGGACCCCTAGCTCGATGGTGATCCGCAACCCATTGACCAGAGCCTCGTATTCAGCCACGTTGTTGGACGCCGGAAAATGGAGGCGGAGCACGTAGCGTAGGTGCTTCCCGAGGGGCGAGATGAAGAGCAGGCCCGCGCCGGCTCCTGTCTTCATCAGCGACCCGTCGAAAAACATGGTCCAGAGCTCCGGTTGGATCGGAGCCGTCGGTAGCTGAGTGTCGACCCATTCGGCTACGAAGTCCGCCAAGACCTGGGACTTGATGGCCTTCCGAGGGGCGAACGAGATTGTCTCGCCCATGATTTCCACCGCCCACTTTGCAATCCTGCCCGAGGCCTCTCGGCACTGGATGATCTCCCCCAGGGGGAAGGATGACACCACAGTTACCGGATGAGACTCGAAGTAGTGTCGCAACTTCCGTCTCGTCAGGATCACTGCGTACAGCAGCTTCTGAATTTGTGGGTAGCGGATCTTGGTTTCGGACAGTACCTCGCTGACGAAGTAGACTGGCCTCTGAACGGGTAATGCATGCCCCTTTTCTTGCCTCTCGACCACAATCGCGGCGCTAACCACCTGAGTGGTCGCGGCGACGTAGACCAAAAGGGCTTCTCCGTCAGCTGGAGGCACCAGGATAGGCGCCTTTGTGAGGAGCGCCTTCAGGTTCCCGAGGGCTTCCTCGGCCTCAGGGGTCCAAGTGAAGCACTCGGCCTTCCTTAAGAGGCGGTACAGAGGCAGACCTCTTTCGCCGAGGCGTGAGATGAAGCGGCTCAGAGCCGCAAGACACCCCATGACCCTCTGTACGCCTTTTAAGTCCTTGATGGGCCCCATGCTGGTGATGGCTGCGATCTTCTCCGGGTTGGCTTCGATGCCCCGCTCGAAGACGATGAACCCCAAGAGCATGCCTCGGGGCACCCCGAAGACACATTTCTCGGGATTGAGCTTGACGCCTTTCGCCTTGAGACACCGGAATGTCACTTCAAGGTCGGAAAGGAGGCCGGAGGCCTTCCTCGTCTTGACTAAGATGTCATCGACGTAGGCCTCGACCGTGCGGCCGATGTGTTCGCCGAACACATGGTTCATGCACCGCTGGTACGTCGCACCCGCATTCCTCAAACCGAACGGCATGGTGACATAGCAGTACATGCCGAAGGGCATGATGGAAGAAGTCGCGAGCTGGTCGGACTCTTTCATCTTGATCTGATGATACCCTGAGTAGGCATCGAGGAAAGACAGGGTTTCGCACCCAGCAGTGGAATCCACGATTTGATCGATGCGAGGCAGAGGGTAGGGAACCTTCGGACATGCTTTGTTGAGACTAGTGTATTCCACACACATCCGCCATTTCCCCCCTTTCTTTCTCACAAGCACAGGGTTGGCAAGCCATTCGGGATGGAATACCTCTTTGATGAACCCTGCCGCCATTAGCTTGTGGATCTCCTCGCCTATCGCTCTGCGCTTCTCCTCGTCGAATCGGCGCAGAGGCTGCTTGACGGGTCGGGCTCCGGCCCGAATATCCAGCGAGTGCTCGGCGACATCCCTCGGTATGCCGGGCATGTCCGAGGGACTCCACGCGAAGACGTCGGCGTTCGCGCAGAGAAAGTCGACGAGCACTGCTTCCTATTTGGGGTCGAGCCCGGAACCTATCCGGATCTGCTTGGAGACGTCGCCACTGGGGTCGAGGGGGACAGCCTTAACCGTGTCCGCTGGCTCGAAGTTGCCGGTGTGACGCTTCACGTCTGGCACCTCTTTGGAGAGGTTCTCCAGGTCGGCGATGAGGGCCTCGGACTCGGCGAGGGCCTCGGCGTACTCCACGCACTCCACGTCGCATTCGAACGTGTGTTTGTACGTGGGGCCGACGGTGATGACCCCGTTGGGGCCCGACATCTTGAGCTTCAGGTAGGTGTAGTTGGGGACGGCCATGAACTTCACGTAGCATGGCCTCCCCAGTACCGCGTGGTAGGTTCCTCGGAACCCGACCACCTCGAACGTCAGAGTCTCTCTTCGGAAGTTGGAGGGCGTTCCGAAACAGACGGGAAGGTCGAGTCGTCCGAGGGGCTGGACGCGCTTCCCGGGAATGATCCCGTGGAAGGGCGCGGCGCCTGCCCGGACGGAGGATGGATCGACACGCAGGAGCCTGAGTGTCTCGGCGTAGATGATGTTGAGGCTGCTGCCCCCGTCCATAAGGACCTTGGTGAGCCTGACGTCGCCGATGACGGGGTCGACGACGAGCGGGTATTTCCCCGGGCTCGGCACATGGTCGGGGTGGTCAGCTTGGTCGAAGGTGATGGGCTTGTCGGACCAGTCCAGGTAGACTGGCGCCACCACCTTCACCGAGCATACCTCCCGGCGCTCTTGCTTGCGATGCCGAGCCGAGGCATTTGCCGCATGCCCACCGTAGATCATGAAGCAGTCGCGGACCTCGGGGAACTCTCCTGCTTGGTGATCTTCCTTCTTGTCGTCGTCGCGGGCCCTGCCACCCTCCGCGGGTGGCCCGGCCCTGTGGAAGTGACGCCGAAGCATGACGCACTCCTCAAGGGTGTGCTTGACGGGCCCCTGATGATAGGGGCACGGCTCCTTGAGCATCTTGTCGAAGAGGTTGGCACCTCCGGGGGGCTTTCGAGGGTTCTTGTACTCGGCGGCGGCGACAAGGTCCGCGTCGGCGGCGTCGCGTTTCGCATGCGGCTTCTTCTTGCCTTTCTTCTTGGCGCCGCGCTGAGTAGACGCCTCGGGAGCCTCTTCCAATGGGCGGCCCTGGGGCTGCTTGTCCTTTCGGAAGATGGCCTTGACCGCCTCCTGGCCAGAGGCGAACTTGGTGGCGATGTCCATCAGCTCGCTCGCCCTGGTGGGGGTCTTGCGACCCAACTTGCTCACCAGGTCGCGGCAGGTGGTGCCGGCGAGGAACGCGCCGATGACATCCGAATCGGTGATGTTGGGCAGCTCGGTGCGCTGCTTCGAGAATCGCCGGATGTAGTCCCGGAGAGACTCTCCCGGCTGCTGCCGGCAGCTTCGAAGGTCCCAGGAGTTCCCAGGGCGCACGTATGTGCCCTGGAAATTTCCGGTGAAGGCTTGGACCAGGTCGTCCCAGTTGGAGATCTGCCCCGGAGGCAGGTGCTCCAACCAGGCACGAGCGGTGTCGGAGAGGAACAGGGGGAGGTTGCGGATGATGAGGTTGTCGTCGTCCGTTCCACCCAGTTGGCAGGCCAGGCGGTAGTCCGCAAGCCACAGTTCCGGTCTCGTTTCCCCCGAGTACTTTGTGATAGTAGTCGGGGGTCGGAACCGGGTCGGGAATGGCGCCCGTCGGATGGCCCGGCTGAAGGCTTGCGGACCGGGTGGTTCGGGCGAGGGACTCTGATCCTCCCCACTGTCGTAGCGTCCCCCACGCCTGGGGTGATAGCCTCGGCGCACCCTCTCATCGAGGTGGGCTCGACGGTCGCGATGATGGTGCTCGTTGCCGAGGCGGCCCGGGGCCGCAGGCGCGGTGTTGCGCGTGCGCCCGGTGTAGACCGAGGCTTCCTGCATGAATCGGGAAGTCGCGGCATGAGGTTCCGAGGGGTATCCCTGCCTTCGGGAGGTAGAGCTCTCGGCCCGTCGGACCGCAGCGCCTTCCAGGAGATTCTTGAGTTCTCCCTGGAATCGCCGACCCTCGGTGGTTGATGGCTCCGGCATCGCGCGGAGAAGCATCGCTGCCGCCGCCAGGTTCTGACCGACCCCACTGGATGCAGGCGGTGGCCTGACCCTGACGTCGTCGGCGACGCGGTGCTGGAGACCCTGGGGCAGGTGACGTATTTCTCCGGCCGGGGGTTGGCCCACCCATGCCTGCCCCGCGTCCCGGCGGATCGGCTCAAGCGCTCCTGCTCCTACGTCGATCCTGGCCTGCGCCCCGCGGACTTGCTCGAGCTGTGGGTCGTAACCCCCCGCCGGAACGGGGACCACAGCTAGCCCCTGCGGGATGTCGGCGCGAGGCACCGGCCTAGGGAGATCACCGTCCTCTGGCATGCCGAGATGATTGCCTTCGGAGTGACCCCCTAGATCGACGTGGAAACATTCGTGGCTTGGGCCGCAGTCCTCGTCGTCGAGGCTGCGGCTACCGTCGGAACAGTCGGAGAGGCAGAAGTCACATGCGGTCATGAAGTCCCGCATGCCACTGGGGTTGCCAAGTCCAGAGAAATCCCAACAGATGCTGGGGTCATCGTCTTCCTCGGACTCAGAGGGCCCGTAGGTCGAGACGTTCGTCAACCGGTCCCAAGGCGACCGCATGCGAGACCCCAGAGGGTTTGGACTCGCCTCTACGAGAATGCCCGCCAAAGCAAGATTGCTAGGCGGGTTGAGGCCGAATCCAAAAGGCGTAGGATGGGAATCGGTTGGTACCTCTTGATCGTCGAGCGGCGATGAAGTCACGTCGGGGACTGACTGCACCGTCGCGTCAGGCACGAGGGCGATGCCCAGCAAGCTTTCCACAAGCGCGCTGGCGTCGTCCATTTGCTCGGGTTTGGCGTGTCGCGGGGAGATGGCGCTCGTCTTCGTCTCAGACGCGAGATCGATGCCCGGTGCACCCCTCGTTGGGACGCTGGGGACGTCAACTCGCTCGACAACCGACGAGGCGCGGCCTCCTGCTTGGCCCTGGTTGCCCCGCCTCCTCCTCCGTTGCCAGGGGAGAGGACGGAGCGAGCTTGAACGTGGTTCTTCCACCACGCGGGGAAGACGTCGTCGATTCCGCCGCCGGCGGGCGGGCTTTCGGCCGCCATTGTCGTTGTCGCGCGACGGTGGAAGGAGTATCATGTCATAGCTGCCGTCGAAGGACATGAACTCAAGGCTCCCGAAACAGAGCACCGTCCCGGGTTGGAGAGGTTGCTGGAGACTGCCCATCTGGAGCTTGACGGGAAGCTGTTCGTCAACACGCAGCAGGCCCCTACCTGGCGCGCCAACGGTCGGCGTTTCGAGACCGGGGGTCCCTCAGGCCGACGAGTGAGTGTCGCGTGCCCCAGCCCAGATGGGTCGAGCGCGTGGGCGAGCACAAAGGGGGGAGAGGAGCGAGGCGGCCGGAGTCCGGCGTGAGAGTGGTGGGAATCCCGTGGCCTTCGTGTTCGTCCCGCGCCCAGGTCGGGTGCGCTTGCAGTAGGGGGTTACAAGCGTCCACGCGGGTGAGGGAAGCGAGCGGCCCCAAGGGAGCGCCTGTCTCGTCCTCGTCCTCGCGCGGCCAACCTTCTCTAAGAGGGCCCTGGTCCTTCCTTTTATAGGCGTAAGGAGAGGATCCAGGTGTACAATGGGGGTGTAGCGTGGTGCTACGTGTCTAGCGGGGGAGAGCTGACGCCCTAAGTACATGCCAATGTGGCAGCCGGAGAGATCTTGGCACCCTGCTGGTGTGATGTCGTGGTCGTCGGAGGAGCGACGGTGCTTGGCGGAGGGACAGCTGTTGGAGCGGTCGAGTCCTTGCTGACGTCCGCCTGCTTCCGTAAGAGAGCTGGGAGCCGCCGTCGTCACAGAGCGTGCGGGGGCGCCATCATTGCCTATCTGGCGGAGCTAGCCAGATGGGACACCGGTCTTGTTCCCTACGGCCCGAGGCGGATCGGGGTAGGGTGATGATGGTGCTTCCTGTTGACGTGGCCGGCCTGCGCCCTAGGTTGGGCGACATGGAGGCTCCTCCGAAGCCGAGGTCGAGTCTGTCTTCCGTGGCCGAGGCCGAGCCTCTGGGTCGGGCGAGGCGGAGGTCATTCGGCGGAGGCCAGGGCGGAGTCTGAGCCCTGGGGTCGGGCGAAGCGGAGTTCGTCGTCTTCTGGGGCCGAGCCCGAGTCCGAGCCCTGGGTCGGGCGGAGCGGAGTTCGTCGTCTTCCGGGACTTAGCCCGAGTCCGTGCCCTGGGTCGGGCGGAGCGGAGTTCGCCGTCTTCCGGGACTTAGCCCGAGTCCGAGCCCTGGGTCGGGCGGAGCGGAGTTCGCCGTCTTCCGGGGCTTAGCCCGAGTCCGAGCCCTAGGTCGGGCGGAGCGGAGTTCACCGTCTTCCGGGGCTTAGCCCGAGTCCGAGCCCTGGGTCGGGCGGAGCGGAGTTCGCCGTCTTCCGGGACTTAGCCCGAGTCCGAGCCCTGGGTCGGGCGGAGCTTCCTATGGCGCCTTTGGCAGGACCTGATTGCCTGTCAGTCTCACTCTGTCAAGTGGCGCTGTAGTCGGAGTGGCGCAGGCGGCGCTGTCCTTCTGTTAGACCGGTTAGTGGAGCGGCGAAGTGACGGCGGTCACTTCGGCTCTGCCGGAGGGCGCGCGTCAGGATAAGGTGTCAGGTCACCTTTGCATTAAATGCTCCTGCAATTTGGTCGGTCGGTGCGGTAATTTAGTCAGGGTTGCTTCTTAGCGAAGGCAGGGCCTCGGGCGAGCCGGAGATGTGTCTGCCGTTGGAGGGGGGCCTCGGGCGAGACAGAAACCATCCGGGGTCGGCTGCCCTTGTCCGAGGCTAGGCTCGGGCGAGGCGTGATCGAGTCGCTCGAATGGACCGATCCCTGACTTAATCGCACCCATCAGGCCTTAGCAGCTTAATGCTGATGGGGGTTACCAGCTGAGAATTAGGAGTCTTGAGGGTACCCCTAATTATGGTCCCCGACAATATTGCATTTAAACTAAACAGATATTAAATTAAAATATTTGAGTTGGTATTTATCATTAACATTTTTTTATAAAATGTGTAGGTAAAAAGTATAAATTAGATTAACTAGATTATCTAGCTAATTAATATTAATTAAATAAGTAATATTTCAGGATGCTGTGGTATGAGGTCGTTGCTGCTTCTGGATATATGTGGACCGTCTAGTCTTTATAGCCGGACTACCTGGGTCTGTTCTGTACTGTTCAGCCTTAGTATCTAGACCGTCCAATGTACATAGAACATGTGACCGTGATCGGATATTCAATCATGCTTGTCCTTTTGACACCTTTGATCTTATTAGTCTTTTTTTTGAACCTGTCGGGGACCATAATTAGGGGTACCCTCAAGACGCCTAATTCTCAGCTGGTAACCCCCATCAGCATAAAGCTGCAGAGGCCTGATGAGTGCGATTAAGTCAGGGATCAATCCATACGAGTGACTCGATCACGCTTCACCCGAGCCTAGCCTCGGACTCGGGCAGCCGACCTCGAGGGACTTCCATCTCGCCCGAGGCCCCCCTTTTAACGGCGGACACATCTCCGGCTCGCCCGAGGCCTTGGCTTCGCTAAGAAGCAACCCTGACTAAATCGTCGCACCGACTGACCAAGTTGCAAGAGCATTAAACGCAAAGGTGGCCTGACACCTCTATCCTGACGTGCGCCCCCCGGCAGAGCCGAAGTGACCGCCGTCACTCCGCCGCTCCACTGACCGGTCAGACAGAAGGACAGCGCCGCCTACGCCACTCCGACTGCAGTGCCACTCGGCAGAGTGAGCCTGACAGGCAGTCAGGCCTCGCCAGGGGCGCCATAGGGAACTCCGCTCCGCCCGACCCCAGGGCTCGGACTCGGGCTAAGACCCGGAAGACGGCGAACTCCGCTCCGCCTGACCCCAGGGCTCGGACTCGGGCTAAGACCCAGAAGACGACGAACTCCGCTCCGCCCGACCCCAGGGCTCGGACTCGGGCTCGGCCCCGGAAGACGACGAACTCCGCTCCGCCCGACCCCAGGGCTCGGACTCGGGCTAAGACCCGGAAGACGGCGAACTCCGCTCCGCCCGACCCCAGGGCTCGGACTCGGGCTAAGACCCGGAAGACGGCGAACTCCGCTCCGCCCGACCCCAGGGCTCGGACTCGAACTAAGACCCGGAAGACGGCGAACTCCGCTCCGCCCGACCCCAGGGCTCGGACTCGGGCTAAGACCCGGAAGACGGCGAACTCCGCTCCGCCCGACCCCAGGGCTCGGACTCGGGCTCGGCCCCGGAAGACGACGAACTCCGCCTCGCCCGACCCCAGGGCTCGGACTCCGCCCTGGCCTCTGCCGAACGACTTCCGCCTCGCCCGACCCAGGGGCTCGGGCTCGGCCTCGGCAACGGAAGACAGATTCGACCCCAGCTTTGGAAGAGCCCCCACGTCGCCCGGCCTCGGGCGCGGGCCCGCCACGTCAACAGGGAGCGCCATCATCACTCTACCCCGAGCCGACTCGGGCCGCAGAGAACGAGACCGGTGTCCCATCTGACCAGCTCCGCCAGATAGGCAATGATGGCGCCTCCCAAGCTCTATGACGGCGGCGGCTCTCAGCTCTCTTACGGAAGCAGGTGGACGTCAGCAAGGACTCGACCGCTCCGGCAGCTGTCCTTCCGCCAAGCTCCGTTGCTCCTCCGACAGCCACGACATCACACCAGCAGGGAGCCAAGATCTCTCCGGCTGCCACATTGGCATGTACTTAGGGCGCTAGCTCTCTCTCCGCTAGACACGTAGCACCCTGCTACACCCCCATTGTACACCTGGATCCTCTCCTTACGCCTATAAAAGGAAGGACCAGGGCCTTCTCAGAGAAGGTTGGCCGCGTGGGACCGAGGACGGGACAGGCGCTCTCTTGGGGCCGCTCGCTTCCCTCACCCGCGTGGACGCTTGTAACCCCCCTACTGCAAGCGCACCCGACCTGGGCGCGGGACGAACACGAAGGCCGCGGGACTTCCACCTCTCTCACGCCCGTCTCCGGCCACCTCGCCTCTCCCCCCTTCGCGCTCGCCCACGCGCTCGACCCATCTGGGCTGGGGCACGCAGCACACTCACTCGTCGGCTTAGGGACCCCCCGGTCTCGAAACGCCGACAGTTGGCACGCCAGGTAGGGGCCTGCTGCGTGCTGACGAACAGCTTCCCGTCAAGCTCCAGATGGGCAGTCTCCAGCAACATCTCCGGCCCGGGACGGTGCTCCGTTTCGGGAGTCTTGAGTTCATGTCCTTCGACGGCAGTTACGACATGATACTCCTTCCACCGCCGCGCGACAACGACAATGGCGGCCGACAACCCGCCCGCCGGTGGCGGAATCGACGACATCTTCCCCGCGTGGTGGAAGAACAACGTTCGAGCTCGCTCCGTCCTCTCCCCCGCCAACGGAGGAGGAGGCGGGGCAACCAAGGCCAAGCGGGAGGCCGCGCTTCGTCGGCCGTCGAGCGAATCGACGCCCCCGACGCCCCGACGGAAGGCATGCCGGGCGTCGACCTCGCGTTCGAGACGAAGGCAAGCGCCGTCCCCCCACGGCACGCTGATCCCGAGCAAGAAGACAACGCCAGCGCGCTCGCGGAAAGCTTGCAGGACGTCGCCCTCGTACCTAGGACGACGGTGCAACCAGTCCCCGACGTGACTACGTCGCTCCTCGTCGACCAAAAGGTACTGACTAACTCCCATCTTACGTCATTTCGACTCGGCCTCAACCCGCCTAGCAACCTTGCCTTGACGGACGCTCTCATTGAGGCGAGTGCAACCCCACTGGGGTTTCGTATGCGGTCGCCTTGGGACCGGTTGACGGACGTCTCAACCTACGGGCCCTCTGGGTCCGAGGAAGATGACGATCCCAGCATCTGTTGGGATTTCTCTGGACTTGGCAACCCCAGTGCCATGCGGGACTTCATGACCGCATGTAACTACTGCCTCTCCGACTGTTCCGACGGAAGCCGCAGCCTTGACGACGAGGGCTGCGGCCCAAGCCGCGAATGTTTCCACATCGAGCTAGGGGATCCCTCCGAAGGCAACCATCTCGGCATGCCGGAGGACGGTGATCTTCCTAGGCCGGCGCCTCGCGCCGACATCCCGCGGGAGCTAGCTGTGGTCCCCGTTCCGGCGGGGGGTCACGACCCACAACTCGAGCAAGTCCGCGAGGCGCAGGCCAGGCTCAACGAGGGAACAGGAGCGCTTGAGCCGATCCGTCGGAACGTCGGACGGGTATGGGCGGGCCAACCCCCGGCCGGAGAAATACGTCACCTGCCCCAAGGTCTCCAGCACCACGTCGACAACGATGTCAGGGTCAGGCCGCCGCCCGCATCCAGTGGGGTTGGTCAGAACCTGGCAGCCGCAGCGATGCTCCTCCGCGCGATGCCGGAACCATCAACTACCGAGGGTCGGCGGATCCAGGGAGAGCTCAAGAATCTCCTGGAAGGCGCTGCGGCCCGACGGGCTGAGAGCACTGCCTCCCGAAGGCAGGGATACCCCTCAGAACCTCATGCCGCGACTTCCCGATTCGTGCGGGAAGCCTCGGTCTACACCGGGCGCACGCGCAACACCGCGCCTGCGGCCCCGGGCCACCTCGGCAACGAGCACCATCGACGCGACCGTCGGGCCCACCTCGACGAAAGGGTGCGCCGAGGCTACCACCCCAGGCGTGGGGGGCGCTACAACAGCGGGGAGGATCGGAGTCCCTCGCCCGAACCACCCGGTCCGCAGGCCTTCAGTCGGGCCATCCGACGGGCGCCATTCCCGACCCGGTTCCGACCCCCGACTACTATCACGAAGTACTCGGGGGAAACGAGGCCGGAACTGTGGCTCGCGGACTACCGCCTGGCCTGCCAACTGGGTGGAACGGACGACGACAACCTCATCATCCGAAACCTCCACCTGTTCCTCTCCGACACTGCTCGCGCCTGGTTGGAGCACCTGCCTCCGGGGCAGATCTCCGGCTAGGACGACTTGGTCCAAGCCTTCGCCGGCAATTTCCAGGGCACATACGTGCGCCCCGGGAATTCCTGGGACCTTCGAAACTGCTGGCAACAGACGGGAGAGTCGCTCCGGGACTACATCCGGCGATTCTCGAAGCAGCGCACCGAGCTGCCCAACATCACCGACTCGGATGTCATTGGCGCGTTCCTTGCTGGCACTACTTGCCGTGACCTGGTGAGCAAGTTGGGTCGCAAAACCCCCACCAGGGCGAGCGAGTTGATGGACATCGCCACCAAGTTCGCCTCTGGCCAGGAGGCAGTCGAGGCTATCTTCCGAAAGGACAAGCAGCCCCAGGGCCGCCCATCGGAAGAGGCTCCCGAGGCGTCTACTCCGCGCGGCGCCAAGAAGAAGGGCAAGAAGAAGTCGCAATCGAAACGCGACGCCGCCGACGCGGACCTTGTCGCCGCCGCCGAGTACAAGAACCCTCGGAAGCCCCCCGGAGGTGCTAACCTTTTCGACAAGATGCTCAAGGAGCCGTGTCCCTATCATCAGGGGCCCGTCAAGCACACTCTCGAGGAGTGCGCCATGCTTCGGCGCCACTTCCACAGGGTCGGGCCACCTGCGGAGGGTGGCAGGGCCCACGACGACGACAAGAAAGAAGATCACCAAGCAGGAGAGTACCCCGAGGTCCGCGACTGCTTCATGATCTACGGTGGGCATGCGGCGAATGCCTCGGCTCGGCATCGCAAGCAAGAGCGTCGGGAGGTCTGCTCGGTGAAGGTGGCGGCGCCAGTCTACCTAGACTGGTCCGACAAGCCCAACACCTTCGACCAGGCTGACCACCCCGACCACGTGCCGAGCCCGGGGAAATACCCGCTCGTCGTCGACCCCGTCATCGGCGACGTCAGGCTCACCAAGGTCCTGATGGATGGGGGCAGCTGCCTCAACATCATCTACGCCGAGACCCTCAAGCTCTTGCGCGTCGATCTGTCCTCCGTCCGAGCAGGCGCTGCGCCCTTCCACGGGATCATCCCTGGGAAGCGCGTCCAGCCCCTCGGATGACTCGACCTCCCCGTCTGCTTCGGAACGCCCTCCAACTTCCGAAGGGAGACCTTGACATTCGAGGTGGTCGGGTTCCGAGGAACCTACCACGCGGTACTGGGAAGGCCATGCTACGCGAAGTTCATGGCCGTCCCCAACTACACCTACCTGAAGCTGAAGATGCCGGGCCCCAACGGGGTCATCACCGTCGGTCCCACGTACAAACACGCGTTCGAATGCGACGTGGAGTGCGTGGAGTACGCCGAGGCCCTCGCCGAGTCCGAGGCCCTCATCGCCGACCTGGAGAACCTCTCCAAAGAGGTGCCAGATGTGAAGCGTCATGCCGGCAACTTCGAGCCAGCAGAGACGGTTAAGGCCGTCCCACTCGACCCCAGTGGCGACGCCTCCAAGCAGATCTGGATCGGTTCCGGGCTCGACCCCAAATAGGAAGCAGTGATCGTCGACTTTCTCCGCGCAAACGCCGACGTCTTTGCGTGGAGTCCCTCGGACATGCCCGGCATACCGAGGGATGTCGCCGAGCACTCGCTGGATATTCGGGCCGGAGCCCGACCCGTCAGGCAGCCTCTGCGCCGATTCGACGAGGAAAAGCGCAGAGTGATTGGCGAAGAGATCCACAAGCTAATGGCAGCAGGGTTCATCAAAGAGGTATTCCATCCCGAATGGCTTGCCAACCCTGTGCTTGTGAGGAAGAAAGGGGGGAAATGGCGGATGTGCGTAGACTACACTGGTCTCAACAAAGCATGTCCGAAGGTTCCCTACCCTCTGCCACGCATCGATCAAATCGTGGATTCCACTGCTGGGTGCGAAACCCTGTCCTTCCTCGATGCCTACTCAGGGTATCACCAAATCCGGATGAAAGAGTCCGACCAGCTCGCGACTTCTTTCATCACGCCGTTCGGCATGTACTGCTATGTCACCATGCCGTTCGGTTTGAGGAATGTGGGCGCGACGTACCAATGGTGCATGAACCATGTGTTCGGCGAACACATCGGTCGCACAGTCGAGGCCTACGTCAATGACATCGTTGTTGGGTCCATGCTTCGTCGCCGAAGGTCTTATAGAGAGAAGCGATCCTCGGATGAAGCTGTTTGTATAAGATAGCCGAAGGTTCCTCTTCATAAAGCTTCGGCATTGCAAACCGACTTAAAGATAGAATGACCTTTTAGTCCATAAATGTCTGAGTCAATGTTGTAAGTTTTATAAGGGACATACTTGTAATTCCTCACGGGCTGCGTCCTGTGCCTATAAATAGGTGAACAGTACCCCCGTACTGTTTACGCTGACTTGGCATTTGCTTTTGCGCCACGCTTGTATTTTCATCTCCTTCCGAGCCGAAGGTACATTTATAATTCAATATTGTTTCTATTTCTCTATGATAATATACTAAAGTTAAATGAATAATGTTATATGATTATTCATGCTATCTTTTATGTTTCATATGCTTCGTCTTTTGTATACTGTGATGATGAAGGTTCGTCCTTCATGACCTTCGTCCGGAGATCGTTATATCCTAAGGGAAATAATGCTTCAAAGGACGAAGGACCTTATCGTTTAACATTTTCTGTGTTGCCTTGTTCTTAGCTCATAGCATTTGAGAACAAGTCCCCAACATTGGCGCCCACCTCCGATGAACTCACTTCCACTTTTTGAGCTGATGGCTTCGTTCAACGACCAAGCTGGAGCTGCTTCGGACCCGAAGCTGGTGCTACCGATCACAGGTGGCTAGTCCTCAGAGCCAGCTAACAAGAAACAGAAGAAGGAAGCACAGAGAAGGGTACAGCATGTTGGGGTGCAAGGACCCTTCATCAAGACAAGATGGTCTCACATTCCTATTACCTTCTCCCAAGAGGACCTTCAGCTCAAAGATTACCCACACAACGATGCCATGGTTATCTCTTGTGTTATCAAAGGATTTCTGGTCCACAATGTCTTGGTTGACACAGGCAGTGCAGCTGACATCATATTTGCTAAAGCCTTCAGACAAATGCAAGAGCCAGAAGATAAGATTCATGATGCTACACATCCTCTCTGTGGCTTCGGAGGAAGACAGATTGTAGCACTGGGCAAGATCACCATGTCAGTGACCTTCGGATTCATCAACAACACTAGAACTGAGCAAGTTGTGTTTGACATTGTTGACATGGAATATCCTTACAATGCAATTATTGGTCGTGGTACTCTTAATGCCTTCGAAGCAATCCTTCATCCTGCTTATCTTTGCATGAAGATACCTTCGGAACAGGGACCCATTGCTATCCATGGAAGTCAGGAAGCCGCAAGAAGGGCCGAAGGTAACTGGACTGACTCCAAGGCAATCCATAATATCGATGGAGCCGAAGCTTGTGAACAGTACAAATTCAGAAGGGAGAAAGCAGCTTCAGCAGATCAGCCGAAGCCTATGCTATTATGTGAGGACATAGCAGAGCAAAAGGTGCTGTTAGGCTCTCAACTATCTGAAGAGCAGGAAAAAACCTTGATAAGGTTTTTGTTCAATAACAAAGATGTTTTTGCATGGTCAGCCAATGATCTATGCGGAGTTAATAGGGATGTTATTGAGCACTCGCTCAATGTCGATCCATCCTTCAGACCCAGAAAGCAAAGGCTTCGGAAAATGTCAGATGATAAGGCCGAAGGTGCTCGCAACGAAGTCAAAAGACTCCTCAGTGCAGGAGTTATTAGAGAAGTGAAGTACCCAGAATGGCTGGCTAACACTGTTATGGTAAAAAAGGCCAATGGCAAGTGGCGAATGTGCATCGATTTTACAGATCTTAACAAGGCTTGTCCGAAGGATGAATTCCCACTACCAAGGATAGATTCTTTAGTTGATGCAGCAGCTTCGTCAGAGCTCATGAGTCTGTTAGACTGCTATTCAGGCTATCACCAAATTTGGATGAAGAAGGAAGATGAGCCGAAGACTAGCTTCATCACTCCAAGTGGCACATATTGCTATCTTCGGATGCCTGAGGGGCTCAAAAACGCTGGAGGAAGTTTCAGCCGAATGACTGCGAAGGTTCTTCAATCTCAAATAGGCAGAAATGTGTTAACTTATGTTGATGACATCATTGTCAAAAGCACGAAGCAGGAGAATCATATTGCTGATCTGCAGGAGACCTTCGCCAGTTTCAGGCAAGCTGGCTTAAAGTTAAATCCAGAAAAATGTGTCTTCGGAGTGAAGAAGGGGAAATTTCTTGGATGCTTGGTTTCAACAAAGGGAATTGAAGCCAATCCAAGTAAAATTGAAGCTATACTTCGGATGGAGCCACCAACTACAAAGAAGGGAGCTCAAAGATTGACAGGAAGGTTGGCATCTCTCAATAGATTCATATCCAGATCGGCAGAGAGAAATTTACCATTCTTCGAAGTGCTGAAGTCGGCCGAAGTCTTTCAATGGGGACCAATCCAGCAGAAGGCTTTCGAAGAACTGAAACAGTATTTGATAGATCTAACAACATTGGCTCCACCAATGCCAGGGGCTCCTTTATTGTTATATGTGGCAGCTTCGCACTCGGCGGTAAGTGCAGCGCTTGTTCAGGAGAAGCTTGATGGTCAAGTCAAAAGGCAGGCCCCAATATATTTTGTTTCCGAGGTCCTTAGTTTATCAAAGAAAAATTATACAGAGTTGGAGAAGATACTGTATGCTGTCTTGATGGCCTCCAGGAAGCTTCGGCACTATTTCCAAGCTTACAACATAATTGTTCCTTCATCACAACCTCTGAAGGATATTATGAGGAACAGAGAAGCTACTGGAAGGATTGGAAAATGGGCTGCAGAGCTCAATGAATTTTGTATTGAATATGTTCATAGATCTTCGATTCAGTCGCAGGCACTGGCAGACTTTATTGCTGATTGGACACCAGGGGCTTAGGAGGAGGAAACAAATAAAGACAACGAAGCCTGGATAGTGTTTTGTGATGGATCTTGGGGAATCTTCGGAGCAGGAGCGGCTGCTGTGTTGGTTTCACCTTCCAAAGTCAAAACCTGTTATGCGGCAAAACTTGATTTTAATTGCACAAATAATATTGCTGAGTACGAAGCATTGATTTTAGGTCTTCGGAAGTTAAAAGCAATGGGAATCAGAAGGGCCATACTTAAAACTGATTCCCAGGTTGTTTCGGGTCATATTGACAAAAGTTGTAAGGCTAAGGATCCGAAGCTTGAAAAATATCTGGATATGGTTCGAAGAATCGAAGCTTCCTTCGAAGGGTTTTCTGTCAAGAATATCCCTCGAGGACAAAATGAGCATGCTGATCTGCTAGCTAAGTCAGCAGCACAGGGGCTGCCTTTACCTTCGGATGTGTTCTTTGAAACAATAAAAGCACCTTCGGTGGAACTCCTTGAAAGAGCAGTTCTTAATATATCTCCTGTTTTTAGTGAAGATTGGAGAACTGAGATCATCTCTTACCTTCAGGGTAAATTTCTTTCAGATGACGAAGCTTATAACAAGAGAATAGAGGCAAGAGCTCGTCCATATGTCATGATAGAAGGGGAGTTGTACAAACATGGAGTTTGTGCTCCGTTGCTCAAATGCTTATCCAGAACCGAAGGTATAGAGTTAATGAAAGAAATACATGCAGGCATGTGTGGATCTCACATCGGATCTAGGCCGTTACTTGGAAAAATTTTCCGTCAAGGATTTTATTGGCCGAAGGCAGCTTCGGATGCAGCAGAATTGGTTCAAAAGTGCGAAGGTTGTCAGAAATGTGCAAGAGATCAAAAACAACCTTCGTCCTTGA
Organism: Zea mays; assembly: GCF_902167145.1. NCBI lineage: Eukaryota > Viridiplantae > Streptophyta > Magnoliopsida > Poales > Poaceae > Zea > Zea mays. Next base: position 135,434,306 of record NC_050103.1, on the reverse strand, counting down.
CACAGCTCATACAACCCACTTGGCCATTACAAAGGTGGGGCCTTGACTTGTTAGGCCCGTTGCCACCGGCCCAAGGGAACTTGAGATATGTTGTGGTAGCTGTGGAATATTTTTCTAAATGGATTGAGGCGAAGCCTTTAGCCACAATAACTTCGGCTACCGTTCAAAAGTTTTTCTGGCAGAATATTGTTTGTCGTTTCGGGGTGCCAAAGGCTATCACTGTGGACAATGGAACACAGTTTGACTCCGAAGCTTTCAAGGATTTCTGTGACCAAATTGATACGAAGATCCATTTTGCATCAGTCAGGCACCCGGAGTCAAATGGACTCGTTGAAAGAGCCAACGGCATTATAATGACAGGAATAATGAAGCTAATCTTCAATCAACCTAGAGGAAAATGGCCAGATCAGCTAACCAAAGTGGTGTGGAGCCACAACACGACAACATCAAGGTCTACAGGCTTCACTCCATTTAAGTTATTATTCGGTGACGAAGCAATAACTCCAGAGGAGGCTAAAGCCGGATCAATAAGGATAGTAGCTTCGGCAGAATCAGATTCCGAAGCTGCTTATTCTATAGAAAAAGATGCTTTAGAAGGGATCAGACTGCAAGCCGTGGAGAATATTAATAAATATCAAGCTGAAACAGTCAAATGGCGGGATAGAAAGGTTCGGCTAAAAAATATTGAGCCAGGGCACTTGGTACTTCAGAGGGTGGCCAACCCGGAAACAGTGGGCAAATTGCAGTTGAAATGGGACGGGCCTTTCTTAGTAGCATCTTCGTCAAGGCCCGGTTCATACAGATTGAAAGATATGGACGGCAATGACATTCCTAGGTCTTGGAATGCGGATGAGCTTCGGCGATATTATGTATAATTCGATGTAATTTTTCACATTTGTATTTTTTCTTTCATGGCACCCTTTTCCTTTCCAAAGGGGGAGAAAGGTTTTTAATGGGGCCAGCATATGTAATTTCCTTTTTTAGTCTTATAAGAGCAAAATCCCCCAAAGAATGTAAATGTAAAAGCTGAGAGCGCACCATCGAGTGCCGAAAAGTAAAAACGAAGAAGCTCCAAAGACGTTCCTAAGGGAATGCAGAGCTTATACCGCCTAAGTAAAAGGCGAAGAAGCTCCAAAGACGTTCCTAAGGGAATGCAGAGCTTATACCGCCTAAGTAAAAGGCGAAGAAGCTCCAAAGACGTTCCTAAGGGAATGCAGAGCTTACAGCGAAAAGTCAACGCTGATTCCGCCAAAAGTAAAGGCGAAGAAGCTCCAAAGTCGTTCCTAAGGGAATGCAGAGCTGAGGTGTGATTGTTTTTAAGAAAATAATGGCTATGAATTTAGCTTCGGATACGTGTTTGGCCATTCATTTGCACAACACATTACATCATAACATTTGCATTCATAAACATTCATCTAGGCATATGTAGGATAATCATCTTCATCACATAAAATGGTTGCTTCGGCAAGAAAAGGAAAAAGAAAGGGAAAAAAGAGCTTCGTACACAAAAAAGAAGGGAAACTGTTGTTTTTATGAAGGAGAGCTTCGGCAAAAAGGAAAATGTTGTTTTCTATGCTTCGTTGCGTACGAAAAGAAGGGAAGGTGTTTTTTCGCCTTCGGCTCAAAAAAGGAGATTTCGTCCACATCAAAGCATTTCTCATACATCAGTCAAAAGGTTAAGGATATATTACAAGGTATGGATAGTATACATGGAAGTTTTGTTTACATTTACAAAAGTTATCTCAAAAGTTTTTCAAGTACTGTCTCCAGTCTACTATCTAAACCACCAAGGAGCTTCGGCTTCGGCGTTATTTTTGATCATCAGCTTCGGCTTCGTCATCCTACATGAATAAGGTCATTGGAAGTCAGAATCAAGTTCATAGGAAAAGGTAAGCACAAGGTATGATTTCTTACTGGATCAAGGTGGCTACGAGCTTCGTCTCCAGCTTTCTCTCGACCACCTTTTGTCCATATCATTTTTACAAATCGATTCGAGATGCTTCGGGCGAGATCAGGGATGTCATCCAGGATTGATGGTGACAAAGTAAAATTTGGCCTATTGACAATTTTCCCATGATCACAGCCAGCCTTCATGAAGGCTGCAGCAGTCCCTCGAGAAGCCACCCAGGCACAGAAGTCACCATGCCCAGCTATGACTTCGTCGAGCTCGTCAATCTCCCCCTCAATGTGTTCGAAGGTTTTTGGTAGGTCTTCAGCTGAGGGGGTAAATTTTTCGCTGCTAGCTCCAACTGAATGAAAAATCTTTCTTAGTCGCTGAATGCACTTGTTGCTAAATTCTAGGCATTTTTCTTGAAGATTTGTCAGTAGTTTTCTCAAATCTGAATTCTGCTGAGCTTCGACTTCAAGTTTTGCATTGAGATCTTGTTTTTCTTGTTCGAACTGCTCAGACTGGCGGAGAAGCTTCGTGTTCAGTTCTAATATTTTTGCTTCAGCTTCCGCCAGTAAACCTTCGGCTGCCTGGAGTTCAAAGTTCTTTTTCTCAAAAGCATCTGATTGCTCCTTTATTTTGTTTTCCAAATTTCCAATTATAACTTCATGCTTTTTATCTTCAAGATCTTGCTGCATTTGCAAGGCTTTGCTCAATAGCATACTCTACACAAACACAACCTTCGTCAGACATGTTTTTATTAGAAGCAAAAAAAGTTAGGGGACAAGTCATTTACCTTGAAGTTGGAGTAAAACAAACTACCAACGACATGCTGTCGTCGGTAGCGGCTGATATCTGCTTCTAGCTTCGGGAATCCAATACTCTTGGACAGAGTACTGATAACTCTGGCCCCTGTTTGGTCTCGAATACACTCTAATTTCTCATCATCAACGCCTCCGAAGAGGAGTGCCCCAGGTTTGTATCCACAGGATTGGGCATACTCTTTAAGCTCTTCTATTTCAGCTTTTGTTAGATGTTCTCCAATTAAGTTTTGGAACGCGAAGGCTTCGTTTTCTGAAGCTTCGTCAGCAATTTCTTTTCCTTTCTTTGACGCTACGGTCACAGTCTCTTCGGCAACAGTGGCAGCTTCTTCTGCAGCCATGTCTAGCAGCATTTGGTCAATATGTTCAATTGTGCTCTCTAAATTCAAATCTTCGGCTGAGGTAGCTTCGGCGGCTGCGGCCTCCGAAGGTGCAATTTCAATATCTGCCCCCTCTGCAGCTGCTCGTGTTTTTTGGGCCGAAGCTCTTGGCGGTGTTTTGTCAATTACCTCTGTTACGGTAATGATTCTTTGTTTCTTTGCCTTGATTGTTTTCCTCGATTTCTCGGGCTCCTTGTCCTTCTGAAAAAACTTTGTCAGTTGAGGATCCAGTGGACTTAGCTTCGCAGGTAAGGATTCAGTCATTACCTTCAGAATTTCCTCAACAACAGCAGCAGAAGGTGATGCGGGAGTTTCTTCTGCTTCGGATATTTGTTGCTTCGGAGAAGAAGTTTTCCTTTTCTTCGGAATTTTCTTCTTTATTGGCTCTTTTTCACCTTCATCTAGGGCTTCAGTTACCCTTTTCCTTTTTTGGCCTCCGGCACCTTTGTTCAGATTTTCGTAGTCTGGGTATTCGAAGCCCAAGGCGTCCAACACTCGATTCAGCCTTCGTTTTGGACGGGTGCCGAAGGCTGCAGTCATCAGTTGATCTTCTTTCTTGGAATAATTGCCAAGTATCTCATTGCACATCACTTCAATCGTATCCAGCCACTCTTGGCAAGGAGCTTTAAAGTATTTCTTAAATTTGAAGTAGTAAGGCAAACGTACAAGTTCACCTTTTTTCTTTTCCCCCTCCAGCTTCGGCATTTCCCACTCTTTTACACTAGGGAAAACCTTGAAAGCCAAGAATTCCTGGACCAGGTCCCTTGTACTGATATTCTCTGCAATTATTTTGAATTCATACATTGCTTTTTGGGTTGGACCCTCTGGTAACATGTGGCACTGGGGGCGAGTTTCCCCGAAGGTCAGTTCCAGTGGACTTTGCACAAGCTTTTCTTTATCATCATCAACCTTAACATAGAACCATTCCGATTTCCACCCTGCTGCCCATTTGCTTCGGTAGCTGATCACAGGATACTTCGTAGTTTTCCGATAAGCAAAATTATAGCAACCAAAATTCTCATGTAATCCATCTTTTCTAGCCTTTGTCTGATAGTGCAATTCGTGAACTCGGCAGAAGCTGTCAGCAAACGGTTCCACCGCCTGGCTTCGGAGTGCCCAGATATAAACATTGAGCCTAACGATAGCGTTAGGGGTTAGCTGGTGAAAATAGATTCCAAAATTCTTCAATATCTCTGCAATAATCCCATGAAGGGGGAATCTCAACCCAGCCTTTAAGAAGCTTTTAAAAATAACAATTTCATCTTTCTCCGGCTTTGGGGTAGTCTCTTCTCCCCCGAAGCGTAGTAGCTTCTTTTGATTTTCAGTAAAATAGCCTGACTTTACCATCTTGGACAAATCAGCCTTCGAAACAGTAGATTTCCCGAAGTCCAAATGGCTGGGTTTGCTTGGCGTAGCAAGGTGATAATCATCTTCGGGGTCAGTTTCCTCAGCACCTTCTCCTTCTGCTTCAGCGATTGTTTGTTCCACATCATCAATAGGAGCCTTTTCCGAAGTCACTAACCCGGATCGCCGCATGGCTTCGGAGATAGGGACGGTCTCCGAAGCTTCAGTTTCGTCCCCCTCACGTTCAACCCTAGCTGTAGAACGGACTCTGGCCATTTAACTATGAACTTGTGAAACTTTAATACTTTTTTCTCCGAAGCAGGCTTCAAGATGGAGCTTCGTTCAATTCTGACAAACAAGCTTCGGCGATGGTTAAAAATTTTGGCAGCAAAACAGTGCAAATAGCAGTAAATGTTGTGGTAACTTCACACCTACTCGTCTGTTTATATAGTGCCGCAGGTAAGAAGGCGAAGCGCCAGAAGTTTTGCACCAGGCGGACACCCGCTCGCACTCGCTGTACGGTGGGCCGCAAAGACTGAACAGTAATTCTGCACGGTGGGGTCGCCACGCGCAGGGAAATTGAATCGTTTCTCGACAACGAGCTCAGGGAAGGTGTTTTTGGGACCTTCGGCGCTCCGAAGCTTAAGAAACTTTTTTCACGGATCAAGCTCGTTACGAAAAACGATCTAGCACCACGAAAGGGGCTACTGTTGGGTCCATGCTTCGTCGCCGAAGGTCTTATAGAGAGAAGCGATCCTCGGATGAAGCTGTTTGTATAAGATAGCCGAAGGTTCCTCTTCATAAAGCTTCGGCATTGCAAACCGACTTAAAGATAGAATGACCTTTTAGTCCATAAATGTCTGAGTCAATGTTGTAAGTTTTATAAGGGACATACTTGTAATTCCTCACGGGCTGCGTCCTGTGCCTATAAATAGGTGAACAGTACCCCCGTACTGTTTACGCTGACTTGGCATTTGCTTTTGCGCCACGCTTGTATTTTCATCTCCTTCCGAGCCGAAGGTACATTTATAATTCAATATTGTTTCTATTTCTCTATGATAATATACTAAAGTTAAATGAATAATGTTATATGATTATTCATGCTATCTTTTATGTTTCATATGCTTCGTCTTTTGTATACTGTGATGATGAAGGTTCGTCCTTCATGACCTTCGTCCGGAGATCGTTATATCCTAAGGGAAATAATGCTTCAAAGGACGAAGGACCTTATCGTTTAACATTTTCTGTGTTGCCTTGTTCTTAGCTCATAGCATTTGAGAACAAGTCCCCAACAATCGTAGTCAAGACAAGGAAGGCTTCCGACCTCCTCTCCGACCTTGAAGTGACATTCCGATGTCTCAAGGCGAAAGGAGTCAAGCTCAATCCCGAGAAGTGTGTCTTCGGGGTGCCCCGAGGCATGCTCCTGGGGTTCATCGTCTCCGAGCGAGGCATCGAAGCCAACCCGGAGAAGATCGCAGCCATCACCAGCATGGGACCCATCAAGGACTTAAAAGGCGTACAGAGGGTCATGGGATGTCTTGCGGCCCTGAGCCGCTTCATCTCACGCCTCGGCGAAAGAGGTCTGCCTCTGTACCGCCTCTTAAGGAAGGCCGAGTGTTTCGCTTGGACCCCTGAGGCCGAGGAAGCCCTTGGGAACCTGAAGGCGCTCCTTACAAAGGCGCCTGTCTTGGTGCCCCCAGCTGATGGAGAAGCCCTCTTGGTCTACGTCGCCGCTACCACTCAGGTGGTTAGCGTCGCGATTGTAGTCGAGAGGCAAGAAGAAGGGCGTGCGTTGCCCGTTCAGAGGCCAGTCTACTTCGTCAGCGAAGTACTATCCGAAACCAAGATCCGCTACCCACAAGTTCAGAAGCTGCTGTACGCTGTGATCCTGACGAGGCGGAAGTTACGACACTACTTCGAGTCTCATCCGGTAACTGTGGTGTCATCCTTCCCCCTAGGGGAGATCATCCAGTGCCGAGAGGCCTCAGGCAGGATCGCAAAGTGGGCGGTGGAAATCATGGGCGAAACAATCTCGTTCGCCCCTCGGAAGGCCATCAAGTCCCAGGTGTTGGCGGACTTCGTGGTCGAATGGGTCGAGACCCAGCTGCCGATAGCTCCGATCCAACCGGAGCTCTGGACCATGTTTTTCGACGGGTCGCTGATGAAGACGGGAGCCGGCGCGGGCCTGCTCTTCATCTCGCCCCTCGGGAAGCACCTACGCTACGTGCTACGCCTCCATTTCCCGGCATCCAACAATGTGGCCGAGTACGAAGCTCTGGTCAACGGGTTGCGGATCGCCATCGAGCTAGGGGTCAGACGCCTCGACGCCCGCGGTGACTCGCAGCTCGTCATCGACCAAGTCATGAAGAACTCCCACTGTCGTGACCCGAAGATGGAGGCCTACTGCGATGAGGTTCGGCGCCTGGAAGACAAGTTCTTCGGGCTCGAGCTCAACCACATCGCTCGGCGCTACAATGAGACTGCAGACGAGCTGGCTAAAATAGCCTCGGGGCGAACGACGGTCCCCCCGGACGTCTTCTCCCGGGATCTGCATCAACCCTCCGTCAAGATCAACGACGCTCCCAAGCCCGAGGCACCCTCGGCACAGCCCGAGGCACCCTCGGCACAACCCGAGGCACCCTCGGCTCAGCCCGAGGTACCCTCGGCCCCCGAGGGCGAGGCGCTGCACGTCGAGGAAAAGCAGAGCGGGGCCACGCCTGATCGAAATTGGCAAGCCCCGTACCTGCGATATCTCCGCCAGGGAGAGCTACCCCTCGACCAAGCCGAGGCTCGGCGGGTAGCTCGACGCGCCAAGTCGTTCGTCTTGCTGGGCGATGAGGAGGAGCTCTACCACCGCAGCCCCTCGGGCGTCCTCCAGCGATGCATCTCCATCGCCGAAGGTCAGGAACTCCTGCAAGAAATACACTCGGGGGCTTGCGGCCATCATGTAGCACCCCGAGCCCTTGTCGGGAATGCTTTCCGGCAAGGCTTCTACTGGCCAACGGCGATGGCGGACGCCACTAGAATTGTCCGCACCTGCGAAGGGTGCCAATTCTATGCGAAGCAGACCCACCTGCCCGCTCAGGCTCTGCAGACGATGCCCATCACCTGGCCCTTTGCTGTATGGGGTCTGGACCTCGTCGGTCCCTTGCAGAAGGCGCCCGGGGGCTACACGCACCTGCTGGTCGCCATCGACAAATTCTCCAAGTGGATCGAGGTCCGACCCCTGAACAGCATCAGGTCTGAGCAGGCGGTGGCGTTCTTCACCAACATCATCCATCGCTTCGGGGTCCCAAACTCCATCATCACCGACAACGGTACCCAGTTCACCGGCAAAAAATTCTTGGATTTTTGCGAAGACCACCACATCCGGGTGGACTGGGCTGCCGTGGCTCATCCCATGACGAATGGGCAAGTAGAGCGTGCCAACGGCATGATTCTACAAGGGCTCAAGCCCCGGATCTACAACGGCCTCAACAAGTTCGGCAACCGATGGATGAAGGAACTCCCCTCGGTGGTCTGGAGCCTGAGGACAACGCCAAGCCGAGCCACGGGTTTCACGTCGTTCTTCCTGGTCTATGGGGCCGAGGCCATCTTGCCCACTGACCTGGAATACGGCTCCCCGAGGGCGAGGGCCTACAACGAACAAAGCAACCAAGCTAGCCGAGAAGACTCACTGGACCAGCTGGAAGAGGCTCGGGACAGGGCCTTACTACACTCGGCGCGGTACCAGCAGTCCCTGCGACGCTACCACGCCCGAGGGGTCCGGTCCCGAGACCTCCAGGTGGGCGATCTGGTACTTCGACTGCGGCAAGACGCCCGAGGGAGGCACAAGCTCACGCCCCCCTGGGAGGGGCCATTCGTCATCGCCAAAGTCCTGAAGCCCGGAACATACAAGCTGGCCAACAATCAAGGCGAGGTCTACGGCAACGCTTGGAACATCAAACAGCTACGTCGCTTCTACCCTTAAGATGTTTTCCAGTTGTTCATATACCTCGCACCCACGCAAAAGTTTAGTCATCAAGGAAGGGTCGGCCTCGCCTCGGCAAAGCCCGACCCTCCCTCGGGGGCTAAAAGGGGGGAGACCCCCTCTGCGTCGAATTTTTCCTCGAAAAAAGATCTCTTTTTAGCAGAATTTCTTTCGTGCTTTTTGACTACTTCGAAAAGCGGATCCTGGAAACGACGGAGTACACGTAAGCAGCCAAGGCTGACCGAGCCGAGGGACTCCTACGCCTCCGGGATACGGAAACCTCACTCATCACCTTCTGCGATAAGTAACTCGCGTTCGGATAAAGTGACTCCGTGGACCGGACAAGTCTTTACGATCGGAAGCTCTTCTGCCGAAGCGGTCCTTCAAGCTTTCTTGACTAAATCGGTGACAGGGCCTCATGGACGGGTGAAAGTACGCGTAAGCGGCAAGGCCGACCGAGCCGAGGGACTCCTACGCCTCCGGGATACGGATACCTCACTCATCACCTTCCGCGAGAAGCAACTCTCGCCCGCACAAACATCCCCGTTACCGACGAAAAAGTCCAGATGCTCGGAATAAGAGGAAAAGAGACGCAGCTTTACAAGCGCGGCGAGGGTGTGTTTTCTGGCCTCAGCGGCCGCAGAAGGCGCACGCTACAAGATAATCTGATCCTGCAGGCTCGGGTCTTCACGCTGAAGGGGGTCGTAGCACCCTGAAAGGGAAATGTGCCTTTGGGCCATTTCTAAGTATTTTGGTGATTAAGTGTCAACACAAGTGCTTAAATGTGAATCTATGCCCATGGATGAACAAAGTGCGAATCACAAGTAAAGGTATGTTTCTAAGCCTTAGTAAATTGGTTTTGTGTACTAATATATTTATCTAAGTGTTAGAAACAGAGAGAAGAAGAAAAGGAGATTGTTGGCTGTGTACAGCCAATAGGCTATTTCGGTCTGGGGCACCGGACTGTCCGGTGGTGCACCGGACAGTGTCCGGTGCGCCAGGCTGCCTCGACCTGAAGACGCCGCTCTCGGGAATTTGCCGACGGCGTACGGCTAAAATTCACCGGACTGTCCGGTGTGCACCGGACTGTCCGGTGAGCCAACGGTCGGCCGAGCCAACGGTCGGCCGCGGAATCTGCGCGCGACACGTGGTCTGGCCAACGGTCGGAAGGAGGCACCGGACTGTCCGGTGTGCACCGGACTGTCCGGTGCGCCAGATCTGCAACGGTCGGCAACGGTCGGCTGCGCTGTTTAAGGAAATAAATCGGGCACCGGACAGTGTCCGGTGTGCACCGGACTGTCCGGTGCGCCCGATGACAGAAGGCAAGATCAGCCTTCCAGATTTGCTCTCAACGGCTCCTAGCTGCCTTGGGGCTATAAAAGGGACCCCTAAGCGCATGGAGGAGTACAACAAGCAACTCTTGAGCATTCTTGATCATCCACACTAAGTCTTTGCGCATCCGTTTGTGATTCTAAGTGATTCGAGCTCCGTTCTTGTGAGAAACTGTGAGATAGTCTTTGAGCTCGATTCTTGGCCGTGTGTGTGCGCATTTCGCTGTGGATTTGTGTGTGTTGCTTCCCTCCCTTACTCCGTGTTTCTTTGTGAATCTTAAGTGTAAGGGCGAGAGACTCCAATTTGTGGAGATTCCTCGCTAGTGGGATAAAGATAAGCAAGGCATAACATCGTGGTATTCAAGTGGATCTTTGGACCGCTTGAGAGGGGTTGATTGCAACCCTCGTCCGTTGGGACGCCACAACGTGGAGTAGGCAAGTTTTGTACTTGGCTGAACCACGGGATAAATCACCGTGTCTCCTCTGTGTTGAATTCTCTGTGATAGTCATATTGTGCAAGATCTCCTCTTTAGCCACTTGGCAATTATTGTGCTAACCCTTAACAAGTTTTTGTGGCTATAAGATTTTACAGGATCACCTATTCACCCCCCCTCTAGGTGCTCTCAATTGGTATCAGAGCCGTTCTCTTCACAAAGGGACTTACCGCCCGAAGAGATGGATCCTAAGGGGAAGGGAATCGTGATCAACGACAAAGAGAAGGAATCCTTCGTCAACGAGCCGAAGGACGACAAGCCTACCGACTCCGGCTCGGGGCATAGACGGAAGGAAGGGAAGAAGAAGAAGACAAGGCGCATCAAGGAGATCATCTACTACGACGATAGTGATGAGTCTACTTCTTCCCAAAAGGATGATGACAACGACTACAAAAAGACGGTCAATTCGAACTTTTCATTTGATTATTCTCGTATTCAACATAGTTCGAATTCGCATTTGCTTTCCATTCCTCTTGGTAAACCTCCACACTTCGATGGGGAGGACTACGGATTTTGGAGTCACAAAATGCGTAGTCACTTATTCTCTCTCCATCCAAGCATATGGGAGATTGTGGAGAATGGAATGAAATTTGATAGCTCGGATAGTCCTATGCTTATAAATGAACAAATTCATAGAAATGCACAAGCTACTACTGTTCTCTTAGCATCTTTGTGCAGGGAAGAGTACAATAAGGTGAGCGGCTTGGACAATGCCAAGCAGATATGGGACACCCTCAAGATCTCTCACGAGGGGAACGACATCACCATGCTCACCAAGATGGAGTTGGTGGAGGGCGAGCTTGGACGATTCGCCATGATAAGGGGAGAGGAGCCAACTCAAACTTACAACCGGCTCAAGACCCTTATCAACAAAATAAGGAGCTACGGAAGCACGCGTTGGACGGACCACGACGTCGTCCGCCTAATGCTCAGGTCCTTTACCGTTCTTGATCCTCATCTCGTGAACAATATTCGTGAGAATCCCAGGTACACGATGATGACGCCCGAGGAAGTACTTGGAAAATTCGTGAGCGGGTGGATGATGATCAAGGAGGCAAGGTACGTCGACGACGCGTTGAACGGTCCACTCCACGAGCCTCAACCCATTGCTCTAAAGGCAACAAGGAGCAAGGAGTCGCTACCTAGCAAGGTGGCGCAAGTTGAGGCGGTCGGGCTCAATGATGAAGAGATGGCTCTCATCATCAAGAGATTCAAGACGGCGCTAAAAGGTCGAAAGGGACAGCCAAGCAAGGCCAAGACCAAGGGAAAGCGATCATGCTTCAAATGCGGTAAGCTTGGTCATTTTATTGCTAACTGTCCCGAAAATGATAGTGACCAGGAGCAAGGGAAAAATGGGAAGAGAGAGAACAAGAAGGCTTACAAGAAGGCCAAAGGCGAAGCACACCTTGGAAAGGAGTGGGATTCGGATTGCTCTTCGTCCGACTCCGACGACGAAGGACTCGCCGCCACTGCCTTCAACAAATCGGCTCTCTTCCCCAACGAGCATCACACTTGCCTCATGGCAAGGGAAAAGAAGGTAATCACTCGTAATGCTAATACTTATGATTCTTCTAGTGATGATGAATCTAGTGAGGATGAAATTGATTACTCTAGTCTATTCAAGGGATTGGATAGAACTAAGATAGCTAAGATTAATGAGTTGATTGATGCCTTAAATGAAAAGGATAGAATCTTAGAGAAACAAGAAGACCTTTTATATGAAGAACATGATAAATTTGTTAGTGCACAAAATTCACTTGCTCTAGAAGTTAAAAGAAATGGAATACTTTCTTGTGAACTTTCTACTTGTAATGAAACCATTTCTTCTTTAAAAGGTGAAATTAATGTTTTAACTGCTAAACTAGAAGTAGCAAGTAACTCGTGTGTTGAAAATATTACAATTTGCACTAGGTGTAAGGATTTTGATGTTAATGCTTGTAGTGAGCACTTAGTTTCAATTTCAAAACTAAATGATGAGGTGGCTAGTCTTAATGCTCAACTTAAGACTAGCAAGAGTGAAGTTGATAAAATAAAATTTGCAAGGGATGCCTACACGGTTGGTAGACACCCCTCAATTAAGGATGGTCTTGGCTTCAAGAGAGAGGCCAAGAACTTAACAAGCCATAAGGCTCCCATCTTCGTCAAGGGGAAAGGGAAGGCCCCTATGGCTAGTAGTGCTAAAAGGAACCATGCTTTCTTGTACCATGATAGGAGACATGCTAGAAATGCTTATAATGATTTTGATTCACATGTTTATGATTCTCATGCCATGTTTGCTTCTAGTTCTTCCTATAAGCATGATAGAGATATGTGTAAGAGAAATGTTGTGCATATGCCTAGGAGAAATTTTGCTCATGTTCCTAGAAAAGTTGTGAACAAACCTTCCACCATTTATTATGCTTGCAATGATCCCTTTGCTATTTGTAGAAAGGGTAAGAAGGTAATTGCTAGGAAGTTAGGGGCAAAATGCAAGGGAGACAAAACTTGCATTTGGGTCCCTAAGGAAATTTGCACTAACCTTGTAGGACCCAACATGAGTTGGGTACCTAAGTCCCAAGCCTAAATTTGCCTTGCAGGTTTATGCATCCGGGGGTTCAAGCTGGATTATCGACAGCGGATGCACAAACCATATGACGGGGGAGAAGAAGATGTTCACTTCCTACGTCAAGAATAAGGATTCCCAAGATTCAATTATATTCGGTGATGGGAATCAAGGCAAGGTAAAAGGGTTAGGTAAAATTGCAATTTCTAATGAGCATTCTATCTCTAATGTATTTTTAGTAGAGAGTCTTGGATATAATTTGCTATCTGTTAGTCAATTATGTCATATGGGGTATAACTGTCTATTTACAAATGTAGATGTGTCTGTCTTTAGAAGAAGTGATGGTTCACTAGCTTTTAAGGGTGTATTAGACGGCAAACTTTATTTAGTTGATTTTGCAAAAGAAGAGGCCGGTCTAGATGCATGCTTAATAGCTAAGACTAGCATGGGCTGGTTGTGGCATCGCCGCTTAGCACATGTGGGAATGAAGAACCTTCACAAGCTTCTAAAGGGAGAACACGTGATAGGTTTGACTAACGTGCATTTCGAAAAAGATAGACCTTGTGCAGCTTGTCAAGCAGGTAAACAAGTGGGAGGAGCACATCACAGCAAGAATGTGATGACCACTTCAAGACCTCTGGAGCTGCTGCATATGGACCTCTTCGGACCCGTCGCCTATCTGAGCATAGGAGGGAGTAAGTATGGTTTAGTTATTGTTGATGACTTTTCCTGCTTCACTTGGGTGTTCTTTTTGCAGGATAAGTCTGAAACCCAAGGGACCCTCAAGCGCTTCCTCAGGAGAGCTCAAAATGAGTTTGAGCTCAAGGTGAAGAAGATAAGAAGCGACAACGGGTCCGAGTTCAAGAACCTTCAAGTGGAGGAGTTCCTTGAGGAGGAAGGGATCAAGCACGAGTTCTCCGCTCCCTATACACCACAGCAAAATGGTGTGGTAGAGAGGAAGAACAGGACGCTAATCGACATGGCGAGGACTATGCTTGGAGAGTTCAAGACCCCCGAGCGTTTTTGGTCGGAAGCCGTGAACACGGCTTGCCACGCCATCAACAGGGTCTACCTTCACCGCCTCCTCAAGAAGACGTCATATGAGCTTCTAACCGGTAACAAACCCAATGTATCGTACTTTTGTGTATTTGGGAGCAAGTGCTACATTCTAGTGAAGAAGGGTAGAAATTCAAAATTTGCTCCCAAAGCTGTAGAAGGGTTTTTGTTAGGTTATGACTCAAATACAAAGGCGTATAGAGTCTTCAACAAATCATCGGGTTTGGTTGAAGTTTCTAGCGACGTTGTATTTGATGAGACTAATGGCTCTCCAAGAGAGCAAGTTGTTGATTGTGATGATGTAGATGAAGAAGATGTTCCGACGGCCGCTATACGAACCATGGCAATTGGAGAAGTGCGGCCACAGGAACAAGATGAACGAGATCAAACATCTTCCCCAACTATGGTGCTACCCCCAACTCAAGACGATGAACAGGTTCATCAACAGAAGGCGTGTGATCAAGGGGGAGCACAAGATGATCTTGTGATGGAGGAAGATGCGCAACCAGCACCTCCAACCCAAGTTCAAGCAATGATTCAAAGGGATCATCCCGTCGACCAAATTCTGGGTGACATTAGCAAGGGAGTAACTACTCGATCTCGATTAGTTAATTTTTGCGAGCATTACTCCTTTGTCTCTTCTATTGAGCCTTTCAGGGTAGAGGAGGCCTTGCTAGATCCGGACTGGGTGTTGGCCATGCAGGAGGAGCTCAACAACTTCAAACGCAATGAAGTTTGGACACTGGTGCCTCGTCCCAAGCAAAATGTTGTGAAAACCAAGTGGGTGTTTCGCAACAAACAAGACGAGCACGGGGTGGTGACAAGGAACAAGGCTAGACTTGTGGCAAAAGGTTATGCCCAAGTCGCAGGTTTGGACTTTGAGGAGACCTTTGCTCCTGTGGCTAGGCTAGAGTCTATTCGTATCTTGCTAGCATATGCCGCTCACCACTCTTTCAGGTTGTTCCAAATGGATGTGAAGAGCGCTTTCCTCAACGGGCCGATCAAGGAGGAGGTATACGTGGAGCAACCCCCTGGCTTCGAGGATGAACGGTACCCCGACCACGTATGTAAGCTCTCTAAGGCGCTCTATGGACTTAAGCAAGCCCCAAGAGCATGGTATGAATGCCTTAGAGATTTCTTAATTGCTAATGCTTTCAAGGTTGGGAAAGCCGATCCAACTCTTTTTACTAAGACTTGTAATGGTGATTTGTTTGTGTGCCAAATATATGTCGATGACATAATATTTGGTTCGACTAACCAAAAGTCTTGTGAAGAGTTTAGCAGGGTGATGACGCAGAAATTCGAGATGTCGATGATGGGCGAGTTGAACTACTTCCTTGGGTTCCAAGTGAAGCAACTCAAGGACGGCACTTTCATCTCCCAAACAAAGTACACGCAAGACTTGCTAAAGAGGTTTGGGATGAAGGACGCCAAGCCCGCAAAGACGCCGATGGGAACCGACGGACACACAGACCTCAACAAAGGAGGTAAGTCCGTTGATCAAAAAGCATACCGGTCAATGATAGGTTCCTTGCTTTATGTATGTGCTAGTAGACCGGATATTATGCTTAGCGTATGCATGTGTGCTAGATTTCAATCCGATCCTAAGGAGTGTCACTTAGTGGCGGTGAAGCGAATTCTTAGATATTTAGTTGCTACGCCTTGCTTCGGGCTCTGGTATCCAAAGGGGTCTACCTTTGACTTGGTTGGATACTCAGACTCCGACTATGCTGGATGTAAGGTCGATAGGAAAAGTACATCGGGGACGTGCCAATTCTTAGGAAGGTCCCTGGTGTCATGGAATTCTAAGAAACAAACCTCCGTTGCCCTATCCACCGCTGAGGCCGAGTATGTTGCCGCAGGACAGTGTTGCGCGCAACTACTTTGGATGAGGCAAACCCTCCGGGACTTTGGCTACAGTCTGAGCAAAGTCCCACTCCTATGTGATAATGAGAGTGCTATCCGCATGGCGGAGAATCCTGTTGAGCACAGCCGCACAAAGCACATAGACATCCGGCATCACTTTTTGAGAGACCACCAGCAAAAGGGAGATATCGAAGTGTTTCATGTTAGCACCGAGAACCAGCTAGCCGATATCTTCACTAAGCCTCTAGATGAGAAGACCTTTTGCAGGTTGCGTAGTGAGCTAAATGTCTTAGATTCGCGGAACCTGGATTGAATTGTAGCATACATGTAGTTATGCTTTTGATCATGTTCCTTTTTGCATTATGTTGCTTATTATGGTGCTCAAGTTGTACAAACACTCCCTGGACCTCACAAGTCCATTGCAAAGTGATGCACATGTTTAGGGGGAGATGTGTTACAACTTGACCCTTTGAGACTAACCATTTGCATGAGTTTGCTTGATTTAGTCTCGAAGGTGGATTGAAAGGGGAAAAGGTGGATTTGGACCATGAAAGACTTCCACTGCACTCCGATGAGAGGGTAACTAATTCCAAGTTCATCTTTAGACTCTTATTGCCTTTGTATTCTTATTGAAGATTTTGGTGAGGCAATGGGGTTAAAGGGCCAAGATTGATCCCGTTTTGGTGCTTGATGCCAAAGGGGGAGAAAATAAAGGCCAAAGCGATAAATGGATCAGCTACCACTTGAGAGAATTTTGAAAACAGTAGTATAGAGTTTTTGTTTTGTCCAACTCTTTTATTGTCTCTTATTGTCTCTCTTGTCAAAAGTTGGCTTCTTATGGGGAGAAGTATTGGTTATGGGAAATAGGGGGAGTTTTTGAAATCTTTGATCAATCTCTTTTGGAATGACTCTCTTTATGCTTCAACATGTGTGTTTGACTTAGAGATAGAGATTTGTGTTGATTTGCAAAAACAAACCAAGTGGTGGCAAAGGATGATCCATATATGCCAAAAATGAATCAAAATAGATTTGAGGTCTATTTCAAGTGATTTTGCACCTGTTCTAGTTGCTTTATGTTGTGTTGGCATAAATCACCAAAAAGGGGGAGATTGAAAGGGAAATGTGCCTTTGGGCCATTTCTAAGTATTTTGGTGATTAAGTGTCAACACAAGTGCTTAAATGTGAATCTATGCCCATGGATGAACAAAGTGCGAATCACAAGTAAAGGTATGTTTCTAAGCCTTAGTAAATTGGTTTTGTGTACTAATATATTTATCTAAGTGTTAGAAACAGAGAGAAGAAGAAAAGGAGATTGTTGGCTGTGTACAGCCAATAGGCTATTTCGGTCTGGGGCACCGGACTGTCCGGTGGTGCACCGGACAGTGTCCGGTGCGCCAGGCTGCCTCGACCTGAAGACGCCGCTCTCGGGAATTTGTCGACGGCGTACGGCTAAAATTCACCGGACTGTCCGGTGTGCACCGGACTGTCCGGTGAGCCAACGGTCGGCCGAGCCAACGGTCGGCCGCGGAATCTGCGCGCGACACGTGGTCTGGCCAACGGTCGGAAGGAGGCACCGGACTGTCCGGTGTGCACCGGACTGTCCGGTGCGCCAGATCTGCAACGGTCGGCAACGGTCGGCTGCGCTGTTTAAGGAAATAAATCGGGCACCGGACAGTGTCCGGTGTGCACCGGACTGTCCGGTGCGCCCGATGACAGAAGGCAAGATCAGCCTTCCAGATTTGCTCTCAACGGCTCCTAGCTGCCTTGGGGCTATAAAAGGGACCCCTAGGCGCATGGAGGAGTACAACAAGCAACTCTTGAGCATTCTTGATCATCCACACTAAGTCTTTGCGCATCCGTTTGTGATTCTAAGTGATTCGAGCTCCGTTCTTGTGAGAAACTGTGAGATAGTCTTTGAGCTCGATTCTTGGCCGTGTGTGTGCGCATTTCGCTGTGGATTTGTGTGTGTTGCTTCCCTCCCTTACTCCGTGTTTCTTTGTGAATCTTAAGTGTAAGGGCGAGAGACTCCAATTTGTGGAGATTCCTCGCTAGTGGGATAAAGATAAGCAAGGCATAACACCGTGGTATTCAAGTGGGTCTTTGGACCGCTTGAGAGGGGTTGATTGCAACCCTCGTCCGTTGGGACGCCACAACGTGGAGTAGGCAAGTTTTGTACTTGGCCGAACCACGGGATAAATCACTGTGTCTCCTCTGTGTTGAATTCTCTGTGATAGTCATATTGTGCAAGATCTCCTCTTTAGCCACTTGGCAATTATTGTGCTAACCCTTAACAAGTTTTTGTGGCTATAAGATTTTACAGGATCACCTATTCACCCCCCCCCTCTAGGTGCTCTCACACCCTCGGCATCGACGACGTCTTCAGCAAGGTCCGACCCAGCCTCGGACGGCGACACGGTCCAGGGACTTCTCCGGGAATCCGGCCCGAGCAGGCGGCTCAGCCGGTTACCCCTGGGGCCTTGACCGACCATCTTCCAAGGGCGCCAGCCCGACCCGAGGCCTCGGCTGATCGACTCCGGCGTCGGCTCCGCTGACGGACAACCCAGCTAGGCTCCGGCCAACCAGGTTCCCATTTTCGAGCCAACTCCGCCTCTGTTCGTACTGATATCGCTACCCCCGGCCTCGGCTCATCGAAGAGCGGCCAAGGGGTCTCTTTAACTAAGCTGGAGGAGCCTCAGACAACAAGGCCGATCGAGCCGAGGGATTCCTACGCCTCCGGGATACGGATACCTCACTCGTCACCTTGACACGGGGCGACTCATGCTTGGTGAAGCGATTCAGATAATCAACAGGCGAGACTTAGTGCTCGAAAATAAGGAAAAAACACGGCTCCGTGCCGAAATTACATACATGTTCAGGCCTCGACAGCCACAATGAACATAAACACTGGCAATCGAAATGCCATTACAAATGGAACTCCGGTTCCCCCTCCGCAGGTACGAACAACCCCACTCCATGGGGGAAGGCCTGCGGAGCAACAGAAGACTGACGAGCAGCTCGCCGCCGCCCGTTCTGACTACGACAACAACCACTCACCCCGTCGCATTAGCTCCACGGCGGGACAGGCGGCGCTTCCGGCAGGAGAAGCGGACGACGCTTCGCCTTCGCCGTAATAACCACGCCAAAAAAAAGATACGCCGCGTCGTTCGATTTCGTATCCTTTTCCTTTTTTTCCTCTTTCTCTATCTCTTGCAACAGGGACCGGGAAAGGGGGATACCCCGAAAAGGATCCTTCCCTGTGAAGGAACCGGGCTCCGAGCCCCCCCTACTGATCAGAGGTTCGAAGGCTGGCCCTCCGAAGGGTTCAACAGTCGCCTCAGATCGTGTGGGCCCGACACCCACTACTGGTCAGGGGTTCGAAGGCCAGCCCCCCGAAGGGCTCTATGGCCGCCTCAGGCTACTCGGGCTCCGCGCCCATTACTGATCAGAGGTTCGAAGGCTGGCCCCCGAAGGGTTCACAGTCGCCTCAGACACCGAGCGAGGGATGACCAGGGGTACGTTCGATACATAACCAAGGCTCGGGCTGTGCTCCCGAGGTACCCTAGGACATTTCCGAGACCAGCGGGAGCGATCTTGTAACGGAATCCCATCGGAGGGAGGCATCGAGCCCTCGGACCCCGTCGCCAGGGGACCGGGTCCGGCAGATCACCCGCAGGTACTTTTGTGCGTGCCTCTGGGCCCCTAGCCGACCCCCAACGAACGGGGCACGGACGTCCACTCGGATTACCCGCTTGCAGCTCACCGGGGACACCATGTTCGATGTCCATCGAGGTAACATGGCGCAGTCCCCCCCTCCTCCTTGCGGAAAGGCGACGTAGGGGCGTATGCAAAAAGTCGAGTTTGTCCCTGATCGTCCTCTCGCCCTGTGCGGAGGCTCGGGGGCTGCTCTCGCAAACCCGGCTCCGGCCGAACCGTTGACAGCGTCAACATACCAGCCCGAGAACTTGGGCCCCGACCGTGCACCCGGGCTACGGCCAGTTCGCATGAGGGAACAACCAGACCAGCCGAAGCGTTACGCAAGGCATTAAGACCTCGAAGGAGTGAAACCACTCCTCCGAGGCCTCGGGGGCTACACCCGGCGGGTGCGCTCGCGCGCACCCACCGGAATAAAATGCAACCGAGGAAGGCTGGTCCCCTTGCAAAAAAGTGCGACGAAAGCCTCCAAGCGAGTGCTAACACTCCCTTCGAGGCTCGGGGGCTACTGTCGGGGACCATAATTAGGGGTACCCTCAAGACGCCTAATTCTCAGCTGGTAACCCCCATCAGCATAAAGCTGCAGAGGCCTGATGGGTGCGATTAAGTCAGGGATCAGTCCATACGAGTGACTCGATCACGCTTCACCCGAGCCTAGCCTCGGACTCGGGCAGCCGACCTCGAGGGACTTCCGTCTCGCCCGAGGCCCCCCTTTTAACGGCGGACACATCTCCGGCTCGCCCAAGACCTTGGCTTCGCTAAGAAGCAACCCTGACTAAATCACCGCACCGACTGACCAAGTTGCAGGAGCATTAAACGCAAAGGTGGCCTGACACCTCTATCCTGACGCGCGCCCCCCGGCAGAGCCGAAGTGACCGCCGTCACTCCGCCGCTCCACTGACCGGTCAGACAGAAGGACAGCGCCGCCTGCGCCACTCCGACTGCAGTGCCACTCGGCAGAGTGAGCCTGACAGGCAGTCAGGCCTCGCCAGGGGCGCCGTAGGGAACTCCGCTCCGCCCGACCCCAGGGCTCGGACTCGGGCTAAGACCCGGAAGACGGCGAACTCCGCTCCGCCCGACCCCAGGGCTCGGACTCGGGCTAAGACCCGGAAGACGGCGAACTCCGCTCCGCCCGACCCCAGGGCTCGGACTCGGGCTCGGCCCCAGAAGACGACGAACTCCGCTCCGCCCGACCCCAGGGCTCGGACTCGGGCTAAGACCCGGAAGACGGCGAACTCCGCTCCGCCCGACCCCAGGGCTCGGACTCGGGCTAAGACCCAGAAGACGGCGAACTCCGCTCCGCCCGACCCCAGGGCTCGGACTCGGGCTAAGACCCGGAAGACGGCGAACTCCGCTCCGCCCGACCCCAGGGCTCGGACTCGGGCTCGGCCCCGGAAGACGACGAACTCCGCCTCGCCCGACCCCAAGGCTCGGACTCCGCCCTGGCCTCTGCCGAACGACTTCCGCCTCGCCCGACCCAGGGGCTCGGGCTCGGCCTCGGCAACGGAAGACAGATTCGACCCCAGCTTCGGAGGAGCCCCCACGTCGCCCGGCCTCGGGCGCGGGCCCGCCACGTCAATAGGGAGCGCCATCATCACTCTACCCCGAGCCGACTCGGGCCGCAGAGAACGAGACCGGTGTCCCATCTGACCAGCTCCGCCAGATAGGCAATGATGGCGCCTCCCAAGCTCTATGACGGCGGCGGCTCTCAGCTCTCTTACGGAAGCAGGTGGACGTCAGCAAGGACTCGACCGCTCCGGCAGCTGTCCTTCCGCCAAGCTCCGTTGCTCCTCCGACAGCCACGACATCACACCAGCAGGGTGCCAAGATCTCTCCGGCTGCCACATTGGCATGTACTTAGGGCGCTAGCTCTCTCTCCGCTAGACACGTAGCACCCTGCTACACCCCCATTGTACACCTGTATCCTCTCCTTACGCCTATAAAAGGAAGGACCAGGGCCTTCTCAGAGAAGGTTGGCCGCGCGGGACCGAGGACGGGACAGGCGCTCTCTTGGGGCCGCTCGCTTCCCTCACCCGCGTGGACGCTTGTAACCCCCCTACTGCAAGCGCACCCGACCTGGGCGCGGGACGAACACGAAGGCCGCAGGACTTCCACCTCTCTCACGCCCGTCTCCGGCCACCTCGCCTCTCCCCCCTTCGCGCTCGCCCACGCGCTCGACCCATCTGGGCTGGGGCACGCAGCACACTCACTCGTCGGCTTAGGGACCCCCCGGTCTCGAAACGCCGACAGAACCTTTTTAGTATTGTTTGTTGAGTGAAATTTAAATATAGAGAAAAAATAAATTAGTTGTTGGAGATAGTCGCATTAGGGGGTGTTTGGTTGCTGCTGTTAAAGTTTAGCCCGGGTCACATCAAGCGTTTGACTTTTAAATAGGAGTATGAAATATAGACCCAACCAACTGGACTAGATTCGTCTCGTCTTTTAATCTTCGGCTGACAAATTAGTTTTATAATCCGACTATATTTAATACCCGGAACGGAGGTTCAAACATTCGATATGACATGGGCTAAATTTTAGTTTAGTGGTAACCAAACACCCCAGGCAACACAATACTAGCCACGACTCTTTAGCTTTGAGGTCGGACTCACGCCAGGTGGCTGAACTGAAGCATCACATTACCGCCGGCCGGTCTATCCATCTACTGGGACTAACGTCAGATGCACTGACCGTCGGTTCTGGTTATGACTGTGAAACGACCCAGGCCATGAAGCAAATCAATCGTGCGGCTATACTACTATAAAGTGACTAAGGTTTATTTTGAGAGAGCTTAGCTTTGGTAATTATAGCTTCGGTTTTCTAACTTCATCATAAAATATCTTTAACATATCAGTAAGTCGAGTTTTAAGATTATTTGGTTTGCACGTAGACTCCAGCATTATAATACAATTAATTTATATGAGTTTCCTTAATTATCCTTGATGATTAGAGAATGGAGAAAGAGACATGAATCAATAGGTCATGTAACCAATAACAATGGTGGATAATTTTTGTGCAACTCTATGAGGAGGTATAAAAACAGTGGTTTTGAAGCACCATTTGAGGCTAGAGCTCGTGGAACTGGAACTGTTTGGATAGAAGAAGCTGAAACAAACTTGAAACTTCTAAAGTGAAGCTCTCCCAAACAAAACCTAAATGTTAATGTGAACTAGATATATAAGACAATAGAAAGAAGCGACCTATAATTTTATAGGCGGCATAGATACAAGAACTAAAAAATATGAGAGAGATAAGTGAGGTATTATATTAATAATGAAGAGTTAACTACTATACAAACGAGCTAAATGGTGAGTCGTAAAGACCCTTAGGCTGTGTCCAGCAAATCATGTTCATGTATATAGCAGTGTAAAACACTATTTTTGCACAACACAATTTGTAGAGTGGAGTTTAAAACGAAAGATGAGTTATGAAAGCTGTTGATAATAGCCTTATAATAAGCGGTTGGCTGTATTATTAAATTTGTCCAAATCAAGGGCGGAGCTAGAGGGTTTTGTTGAGGTCAGTTGATCACTATAAAATTTAGAAACAAATACTATATAAATATATTGTTAGCTAGTGTATTAGATGATGACTAGAAGTTCTATATAGGCCGGAAGATGGCCTCGAGCGAGTCGTGACTGTGTATCCCGCCCTGGGTTGGCCTCGGGCGAGCGGTGACTGCGTCTCCCGCCCAGGATTGGCCTCGGACGAGTCGTGACTGCTTCTCCCGCCCGGGGTTGGCCTCGGGCGAGTCATGACTATGTCTCCCCTCAGGGTTGGCCTTAGACGTGTGACTGTGTCTCCCGCCCGGGGTTGGCCTCGGACGAGTCGTGACCGCGTCTCCCGCCCTTGGGCGAGTCATGACTACGTCTCCCGCCCGGGGTTGGCCTCAGACAAGTCGTGACCGCGTCTCCCGCCCTCGAGCGAGTCATGACTGCGTCTCCCGCCCGGGGTTGGCCTCGGACGAGTCGTGAGCACGTCTCCCGCCCTCGGGCGAGTCAGGATTGCGTCTCTCGCTCGAGGTGCATCTCCCGCCCGAGGTTGGCCTCGGGCGAGTGGTGACCACATCTCCCACCCTCAAGCGAGTTGTGATTGCGTGTCCCACCCGAGGTTGCCCTCGAACGAGTGGTGACTACGTCTCCCGCCCGAGGTTAGCCTCGGGTGAGTCGTGATTGCCTCTCCTGCCCTAGGTTGGCCTCAGGCGTGTCGTGACCGTGTATTCCGCCCTCGGGCAAGTCATGGCTGCGTCTCCCGCCTGGGGTTGGCCTTGGGTGACTGGTGACTGTGTCTCCTGCCCAGGGTTGGCCTCGGGGCGAGTTGTGGATGCGTCTGCCGCCCAAGGTTGGCCTCGGGTGAGTGGTGAATGCTTCTCCTATCCGAGGTGCGTCTCCCGCCCTCGAGTGAGTTGTGACCGTATCACGCTCGAGGTTGGCCTCTGGCGAGTCGTGACTGCGTCTCCCGCCCGGGGTTGGCCTCGGACAAGTCGTGACTGCGTCTCCTGCCCAAGGTTGGCCTCGGGTGAGTCGTGACTGTGTCTCCCGCCCGGGGTTGGCCTCAGGTGAGTCGTGACTGCGTGAATTTAGAGTCACCAGCATCTGCTCCTCCATTGTCGCTGACATCCTTCACCTCAACCCCCCGCCGCAAGGCTGGTGGTTGGATGGGGGCAGATTTGGATGCTGACCACATTGGAGAGGACGAGCAAGTTTAAACAAGGTCTCCCGACAGCTTCTAGGGACTCGATGTCCGCTAGCTCAAGGAGCAGGGACACGACACTAGAGCTAACTGGTAAGACGATGTGTCGATTGAGAGGGGAGAAACCCTAACCTTCTCGACGGGGAGAGTGAAGAGCGTGACAAGGACGACGAGGCAAACGAGCGAGGGCCACGAAGTGTCATGGACACAAGTAGCCTCCTACGTCAGATCTGAGCTTGTCGTAGTCCTCCCCTTCCTGCCTTTCGTGCCATTCGCCAGAGGGTTTCCACATGACGCGCTGCTCCCAGATCCAATGGAGGCGACAGAGGAGAGGGGCGAGGGAGAGGTAGATAGTCGAGGCATCAGCCTTGGAGGCGGCGATGGTCCTACTCCTAGATCCGTTGGAGGTGGCAGAGGGGAGAGGAGCACGGGCGGCGACAGACATGGGCGCATCACGAGCAGGATGTTTTCATGGGGGCGCTCCGAGCGGTGCGGAGGTGAAGGCGAGCAAGGCGGGTGGGCGGGCATCGGCGGTAGGGTTGTGGACGCTTAATAGGGAGGGCAGCATGCCGGGTGTCGCCACGAGGAGCGGGAGGCACGGTGGCCTTTGGCGTCCATCGGAGGATGCCACGAGGGAAAGGGTATGAGAGGGGGCAGAGGAGCGCGGTGGTGGTGGGGGAAGTGAGTGAGAGAGAGAGAGAGTAGTAGTAGGAGACACATCAACTCCAGTCACAAGATCCACGGCCTTGCGTGGGCGAGAGTGTGGACGTCGCCGAGTGGGGGGGGCAGGCGGGGGTGGGGGCAGAGTGTGGACGCTGACGTTAGGTTCTTAATAGAGTAATATAGATTAGTGGAACTGACAACCTATTCGGCTGCTCGGCTGGCAGCTGTGGCTGCAGTTGTTCATACTGCTCTAGCTACAATTCATAGAGATAAAATACTGTAGAAACTGCAGCCACAGTTGAATTAAACCCGCACCAACCCGTAGCGAACGATCCAGACTCAATAACTTTAGGGCTAGTTTGAGAATCTTTTTTTCTAAGAGATTTTTATTTTTTCAAGGAAAATTAGTTTATTTTTCTTTAGAAAAACAATAATTTCTTGAGAAAATAGTGTTCCCAAACTAGTCCTTAATGTCGGGTTTCGGCCCTGTTGCAAATGGCTAATGGCTTTTAAGCCAAAGCGCTTGTCCAGTCCAAGCTGCTGGCCTGGCTTATGCTGCCTTGCATCTGCTCTCCCGTACAGCCGCAGCGTGCTCCTCGACCTCGCTAAAAACCAACCGCCCTGTCTCCCTCCCTCACTCACCACGCACGCACAAAGCAGAGCAGGCAACGGCACAGCCCAGCACAGGTAGAGAGAGAAAGAGAAGCGCGGAGTCAAGAAGCGGAGCAACAACAGCAGGCCGAGGAAGAGAAGAGAAGGCCAGGAGGCAGCAGCCAGGAGGAAGAGCAAGAGCAAGATGCTGCGCGGGGGCTCGAGCGTGCTGGGGATCATCAACTTCATCACCTTCCTGATCTCGATCCCGATCCTGGGCGGCGGCATCTGGCTGGCGTCGCGGGCCAACTCCACCGACTGCATCCGCTTCCTGCAGTGGCCCATCATCATTGTGGGGCTCGTCCTCATGGTCATCTCCCTCATGGGCTTCGCCGGCGCCTGCTACCGCCAGACCTGGCTGCTCCGCCTCTACCTCTTCGCCATGTTCTTCGTCGTCCTCGCGCTTCTCTTCTTCATCGTCTTCGCCTTCGCCGTCACCGACCGCGGCGACGGCCAGGTCGTCATGAACCGCCGCTTCCCCGAGTACCAGCTCTCCGACTACGGAGGCTGGCTCCGCGACCGCGTCGCCGACCCACAGTACTGGGCCACCATCAGCGCCTGCCTCCGCGACGGCCACGCCTGCGCCGGCATGAGGCGCCTCGCGCGGGACCCCAACACTGGCATGCTCGTGCCGGAGACGTCCACCATGTTCTACGGCCGCAACCTCTCCCCGATCCAGGTCCTCTTTTCAATCCCCAACACCGGCATGCGCGATTCATTTGGTTTCCATGCGCGGTTCAAAAAATTCCTCTGCTAAGGGAAGATTGGATTTTTCTTCCAGTTTTTATTATATTCTACCGGTGCACAAAAGTCGGGGATTTTGTGATGATTCAGCGTTTGATTTCCACCATTCAGTTTTGGCTTTGCTGCTGCGTTAGCTACGGAGCAGTAGGTATAATAGTTTAGAGGGGAAACAAAACAAAAAAAGCTGCATTTTTGTGTAGGCAACTTTCCTCAGAAATGAGAGGCCATCAATCAAGAGGATAAACAACCATCTAAAATCCAGGTTCTTCCTAACCTTCGATTGCTTGTTGCAAAGGTGTCGTAGGATATTCCAGTTACTTCTACCCGGCGCTAGCGTGGATCTCGAGATGAACTTTGCTTGCCCCTTCAATTAGCAGCCAGCCCCCTTTCGCTTAGCAAGTAGCAACTCATGGCCCGCCTCTACTAGTATTTATTATTCCTTCATTCTGGAGCAGCTTCCACCTTCCAGAAACTGTTAATTCATCAGGCCTTTTGCTTGTTCCTGATTTGGGGAAAAGCAGCTAGAAGGGCCACTGACTTTGGCAGCCCCGTTCGGTTCCAGCATATACCTTTCTTCAAAAGCAATCTTTTTTTCCCTGCGTTACTTTGGTTCCCTGAATTGCTTTGCTTTACATCACCGGAAGAAATTCCGTGCATAATTCTGTAGCAGGTGCCTCTAAGTACAGACGCTTTTGACTCAAATCATGGATGGGGAAACAGATCTGCACTGCCTCCATTCCATGACGGTGAAACATGTCACTGATATTTTTCGCTAAGAACTAGTTTGGCAACTCCATTTCCTAAGGGAAAATCAACTTTCTCTTGCGAAAATGGAAATCTCTTAGAAAAATGAGTTAGCCCTAAAGGATGAAGGATCTTTGAATTATATCTCCAAAAGAAAGTGACCCTTTTTTCCATTGAAGAAAATATGTACTACATACTACCACTCAACTGTACGCAGTACACCTAAGACGCTTACCAGTAAGCATCCCATGACTCATTGGTCAATTGAGTCGTGGTCCAGCCAGTTATTTACCCCCTCCAGTCACCACTCACCACTGCAGAGTGCAAGGGACGAGCAGCTATAGTAGTTGACACTATTGCAATGGTAAGTAGAATCTGGTGCCTGTGGGAGGCTAAGGATAATGTCATTGTCCTAGATTTTTTTCTCTCTCTGCTTTACGGATACCAGACGACACGGAGGTCCACAATAATTTTATGATTGAGGAATCAGGGCCTCTCTCAGCATCCTTCCAAATACACCAGTGTGACCAGGACAGCTAAAAGCCACTTGCTAGGTGTTACATCTCAGAGTTGGAATTCGGACCATGGAACCTTGCCTTGCTTGTCATTATATTCTCTATGCTGCCTTTTCTAGCTGTGAGTGTGTTTCTTTTCCTCGTTACAGTCTCTCAAATTACATGCAAATGAATATACATTTTTCCTTTTGTTATCTTCTGTAGAGATGATACTCTACATTATATGTTGTGTTTATACTAGGGCACAGAATATCTTCTGTAGGGATGATACTCTACATTAGAGATAAAAACGGTCGGAAACGATATTTATTCGGTAATCAGTTTTTTAGTCGTTTTTCTTTGATTGCGAATAAATAGGATATATAATCTACAATACAAATTTGTATTCTTGTTTTTAACATCTAGCTTGTAAAGATTCATAAAAGGTAAACCTCAAATTCATCCTATAATTTCTCAAATAATAGATATAAACTTCGGTATGGATTCGGAAATAAATTCGGTAATTTTTTCAACGTTTCGTGTTGTAGGGAGCAAATAATACATAAAACAATTTGTGTAATATTTTATTCATATGTGTACTAATGTGCTTGATAACATAAGAAAAGATCAACATTAAATTTTATGCATATCTATTTTAAAATATTAAATTTGTTCTAACAGTTCGGATTACCGTTTTCATCCCTACTCTACATTACACGTTGTGTTGAATGGCTTATTGTATATGATGGTTGGTCAATGGATGGAGTAAAAAATGTAAGGGCTTGTGAGAATCGTTCATTTGATATCTGTTGCAGGGTACATGCACCCATCAAATGCTCGTTAAATGTTTTGTTCTGTAATGATGTTAGTTTGTTTTTCCTTGTGCGTGCACACATGGACTATGCATTAGGTTCTTCAGATTGTAGTTATACAGGCTTGGATAGTTTCCTAGTGGATATGGGACCCATCTTAAAAAGTTGCATCTATGTTGATTGGGAGGCCAAGACATTGTTAGTCTAGGTGATGATAATAATGGATAACTGATGGCCGTACTATCCAGCCTGATGCTATCAATCTCATAAGGATCTATTGCCATTTTAGTGCTACAGTTTTTGCTCATCTCAGTTATTGTTTGATGAGGTTTCTTTGAAGATAAACTGTTTCCTGACTGTTTTGTCAAAATTTTCGGAAGTTAATTAACTGCAAGAGATTTTTTAGTTCAGAGGCCAAGTATTCCATGCTACATTTTTGGTTTTGCTAGTGGAATGAGTTTTGGGTTTACCGGAGTGACTTTTTTTTGTTTTGCTTCTCAGAGTAACAGATTGTGTGGTCTCTCAGGATATGGTTTGTGTTCATTTCAATTATTGTTCAATGTAAATTTTGCTTGAAGATGCATCATTTTTATGTATGAATTGAAACGTTCAATTGCCTGCAAGAACTTGAGTTCAGACGTATCTCTTGTTGAGCTGTCCTCAGACTCTTTTTTTTTAGATAACGTGTCCTCAAACTCTTAAGCAAGCATAAATGTTTTTTACTACTGATTTGAACAACCATCTTGTCATGACCATTGCGCCAAAGCCCAGGCAGGCGCCTAAGGTCGCTGGGCTCTGGGTCCGCCCCTGGCTATATTGGTTTAGTTGGTAGAATTAATTTCTACGTTTACAGAATTGCATCGAGTTCTTTCTCTTGGAAAAACTGATTAGCCATGTGATTTCTCAGGATACTAACTCATATCATTTTTGTGACCAACTACTGCAGTCTGGATGCTGCAAGCCACCGACGTCATGTGCGTTCAGCTACATGAATGAGACGTACTGGACACAAAACCCCAGCGTCCCGACGGTGACCAACGACCCAGACTGCAAAAGGTGGAGCAACGACCAGCAGACGCTGTGCTTCCAGTGCGACTCGTGCAAGGCTGGCGTCCTCGCGGGCATCAAGAAGAGCTGGCGCAAGGTGGCCGTCCTGAACATCGTGGTGCTGATTATCCTTGTGATCGTCTACGTCGCGGGCTGCGCCGCGTTCCGCAACGCGAAGAGGATCGAGAACGGCGAGGCGGTCGGCATGGCGCGGATGACCAAGTCCCATCCGAGCAGGTTCCAGTTCTAGGCCGCTGCTCCGCTGCCACTGCGGGTTCGAAAGCTCTTGCCTTGTACAAATGGCCTGTGGGGTGTGGTCCTAAGGCTTGGGCTTCGCTATGTCTTGCTGAATTGCGGATTCTACTGCATTTGGTGGTGGAAATGGAAAGTCCAGTGTAGTTTGGGGTTGTGTTTGTTTGAGTGTTTAGGGTAGGCCTATTATGTGGGGTTGGCTGGGGTACAATATGAGATCTGCAAGAAACAAGAGAAGTTGAATCATCTAGGAGTTGTTTTGTAAGGGGAGATCTTTAAATTCTAGGGGGATAGTTGTATGATGGTGCCAGCCATGATGCAGTGTTTTCTGAATTTCTCAGATTGTATGGCAATACTAGAGGTATGATGATATGGCTGTACTGCAGCTTCCAGGACTGTAGGGGTGCTTCAGCTCTGTGAAGTGTGAACTGTGTGGTATGGGGAGAATT
Organism: Zea mays; assembly: GCF_902167145.1. Lineage (NCBI taxonomy): Eukaryota > Viridiplantae > Streptophyta > Magnoliopsida > Poales > Poaceae > Zea > Zea mays. Next base: position 135,404,358 of record NC_050103.1, on the reverse strand, counting down.
CTGATGCCTGTTGCAATTTGTCAATGGCCAAGTCCTAGGTGATTGTTGTGGGCCCTCATTGCAGCCTACAAAACCCTTTTCTAAATGGATTTTATTTTAAATTCTTTTTAAAAAGAAATTTTAGAAGTGTGGTTTTTTATTTTAAATATAATATTTTTAGTCGTGCCTGCTTACAAGCATTGCGGTCAGCATCCTGCTGATATGGCTTTCAAAGCATAAATAAAAAAAAAATCAGAGCCAGGTTCGGATCGTGGCCATTCCGCAGAGCTCTAATGCATGCAGATTTCACTCTTCATCGGACAACAGAAGGAAAAAAAATCAGCACACAGAAAATGGCGGACAACAGAAGAAAAAAAATCAGCACACAGAAAAAAGCATAGAGGATTTTTACACCAAACTCAGCGGCATCGCTGGCCCGATCCGTCTAGCAGTTTGAGTTTGTATCGCTCACGGGCCCGTGGACGAACCGAACACTTTGTGGCCTTGGGGTTCTCAACGCTTGTTGAACTGAACATCTGTGGCTAATGAATTGTTCTGCATTGACGAAAACGTACCATGTCCATGCATCGCAGATCTTTTACAAGCTAAGGTGCATTGCCAAGTTTCACGTCGCCAGAGAGTTCTTACAGTGTTGAGAGGAGCAGTGTTGTCTTAAACAGCAACAAATTTGTACTAAAATTAAGAGCACAAGTTTGTCGCTCCCAACATTCAGAATTTTATATATATATATATATATATATATATATATATATATATATATATATATATATATATATATATATATCTACTAACTATTAAGAGTACAATGTAGACTGCTCCCGCCCTCAACAGCTCACGCCGCGAATCCCGCGCACGCGCCAGCCCCCCCCCCTCCGCCGCGAATCCCGCGCACGCCTGCGGCGACTCCCCTCCCGTTCGCGGCTCCTCTTCCTCCGCCTCATCCTCGACGTCGTCGTAGCAGCACCCGGCGCCCCGCTCCGTTCGTCGGCGAACCCTCTTCCCCTCCTCCCCCGCCCCACCGCAGTCCCGGCCAAGAGATCCGGCCGACCCCGGTGAGCTCTCTCGCCGCACGCACATTTTTCGTTTGTTTTTTTGGGCGAGGTGTGAGTGTGTGACGCCGAGTGTAACCGCTTTCCTTGTGTGGCCCGTGCCTCGCAGGTCGCTCGGACTCGAAGGCCGGCGAGCCGCTCGTGCTGGGCGCCGGGATGCTGCTCGTCCATCTCCCGCGCGGCGGACCGGTGGGAGCGCGTGGCGCGGTGATGCCCGGGAGGACGGTGGCCGACGTCGCAGCGCAGTACGACGACCTGGAGGTCGATGTCGGCTCCATCGAGGCCGACTTCGTGCCCTTCCCCCGCTATGGCGGCTACGGCGGTGGCGCGTTGCAGTCGGCCGCCGGGTTCACGTTCGAGTGGGACGGCGACGCCGGCGGGACGGGCTTTAAGCGCTTCTGCCACGTGGTTGGCGGCGGAAAGCGCGAGCGCGGGCCGGACCACGAGCGCAAGAAGGGCATCCCCTGGACGGAGGAGGAGCACAAGTGTAACACCCGGGTTTTAGGGGTCCAAAGCCCGGGCGTAAACATAATCACCAGGTGTGCTGGGACCAAGTCTCACACATATGATGAATCATGACACAGGATCGAATGTCACATCTTTACTATATAATCGGAGTTTTGTACAAAATAAATAAATAATTAAATTATATGGAGACAACGGTCCAGCAACCCAAAGTTGACTGGGAGACGACGACCTAGACCTCTCACAAACACATCACAGCATCCTCCACGCGCAGCACCTCATCCTGTGGTACCTGTTCTTGACCTATGGGGGGGGGTGTGAGACAGCAAGAGTGAGCTCACATACGTTCATCGCTCAACAAGTTGTGGGGAATAATGTGCATGAACTCGCCAAAGGTGGGAGCTCACGTGAAGTGTAAGGCTTACCAAAGAGGATGGTTGGAGCTGAGCATTGCTTTTAAAGTTGGTCAAAATTTTATTAGCAATTACTAAGTATAAGTAAATACCAACCCAATTAAATAGTAGAACAAAAGTAACAACCTCACCTGCGATGCAATGCATATGACAAATTGAGTTTAAGTTCCATAATTTAATCATGTGAGGGTCCGAGCTGCTCATGACCGTGAGCACGGCTAGTATACCAGTTTTACACTCTGCAGAGGTGGCACATCTTTACCCACAAGTCATGTTACCCATCTGCCAAGGGATCGCGACTTCCCATACACCTCTACCGAGGAGGCGAGGCAGGGTAACACTACGAGGCCTTTACAAAGTTCCACTAGCTTCAGAAAACCCGCTACAGTTTATAGGAAGCTCCAATGCAGGAATTCCCTTGCAGGACCACCATCGCAGCAAAAATCCTCCCGAGGGCCTCCCTACACTGACCACTCCCCTACTGCCCTTGCCCCTTTCGGGTAAGGTAGTCCTCCACTAGCTTTCCTAATTAATCAGCCAAGGGCGTCCCATTATACCCTTGTGGTAGCACTGTTTTCCCGGGTGGTCGCTCCATGTTCCAATTAACATAATGATCTTATCATGAACGATAAATAACAACGGATAACAAAAGTATAATCATGAGTAATGTATCTTCATACCCAAAACCACATAAAGCACTAGCAAGTACTACCCAAAAAGTTCAGTGGTAACAAGGTATAAAGATAATCAAACTAGGGTAACCTATTGGGTCCCATCAAAATTAACCTATGCAGATCATTATGATTAATCAGAACATGAGTGGGTAAAAAGAAGTGATCAAGGGCACAACTTGCCTGGCACTTGAGATTCCAGGTACCAACTTGCTTTTCAGATGACACGTGTCCTCGCGCTAGTCGTAGCAATACAAGCAAACATATTATAGATAAAATTAACATCACACCAAACATAAGAACAAACTGAATAATAATAATCTACGCGATGCTACGAGATCGTAGGTTCGAGAACCATGAAAATCGAAACTAAAACGAAGAATTTATGGATAAAACGATATTTTAGGCGCAATAAATCTAATAGATGAGATCTAACAGATGTTGCATTTAAACTAATCAGGTATTAAATTAAAATATTTGAGTTGGTATTAACCACTTTAACAGTTATTTATAAAATATGTAGGTTAGAACTATGAATTAGATTAACTACATTGCCTAGCTAATTAACATTAATTAAACAAACAATTAATTAGTTAATTAAAAAACATGTGACATGATTAAAATAATGTTATTACTATGTACACAAAATTAATATAAACATAACATCATTTGAATGAAATAAATCAGTCATCTAACACAAAATATATCACATAATTATTAAACTGCATATGTGGCGTGTTTGATTGGTTGCGGACTCGATATATGGATGGTCACACACATTGCAGTCGTAGAGGATGGAGAGCTTGGATCAAATGTGGCTTATCTATTGCTTCCATCCTGGGCACTAAGCCACAACGCACAAAACATCCATGGAGAGGGAGGCATCGTAGAGAGTCTCATTGATCTAGGAAAGGACGGCCGGGCCTCTACAGGTGCAGGGACTGGGAACGACACGCTAGCAGGGGCATGCGCCGAGGCTCCCCCATGGAGGTCCATCGCCTGCGCAGAGCATACCAGTTTCTCTAGTGCTCTACCCAAAACTCCGGACAGTGCTGCATGAAGCGGGCAGCATGGCAAAACCAGAGGGAATGCTTACCGGTGTCTAGAGACGACATGGATTGCTGGCGGCGATGGATAGCGGCTTGGCGGTGGCGATTTAGCTACGATGAGCAATTCCGTCATCTCCGATCCCCCATGGTTTGATTGTGCTGCAGAACTCCTCCACGTACAAACGCGAACACAACATGCTGCACTTGGTGATCCCATTGACAGCATTGGTGCGAGACGATTACGACAGACCTCTCCTTATCTCTCTCGCTGCTCTCTTGGTGGTGCCCATGGCAGTACTGCCATCACGGCTTTGGTGCTTGGTTCGGCGTTGATGTCCAGGGGTGGAGAGGCAGGGGTCACGGCGACGAAGACTCCAACGAGGAACGGAGTTTATATGGCCAGGGGAGCGGCGCGCGTGCAGGTATTCATGGCCGGAACTTCGGGTTCAAGGGATCCGCAGCAACCGGATATATATGGGCAGGCGCTGCTGTTGTCGATTCCGAGCATGGCGGCTAAATTCAGGGAGATGCCGGAGGAATTTGTTGGGATTCCAGCCGATGCTCGCGAACACAGAGAAGGAGATGAAGTCCGACCAGGGGGGAAAACGGCAGATCCAATCGCCTGGGCCTGCGATGCGGAGTCTGTTCGGGGTGCGCGCGAGCTAGATTGAAGAAGGGGAATCCGACCAGCAGAAATCCCCGGTAATCGCGGGTGAGCACGCGGCGGTCATCGCGGTGTTCTGTTGAGGAAGAAGCTGACAACTGGGTCCCGTCTGCAGAGTAACGAGCACGCGCGGGGAGACTGGCTAGTGGAGCCCACACGATCCGCGAACGCAGGAGAGGTGAGCTACGTCCGCGTTGTCGTTATTATTGGCCCCAATAACCATGGCTTACGTAGGTATTAGGCTTGTTTTCTGTTTTTTTTTCTATTACGTGTTTTCAAATGCAGAGTCAAACCGGGTTTTGAATTTTACATACACACGCAAACCTCCAGCATGAATGTAAGCTATATATTTGTTTATATATTATTAAATATTTTATTCACAAATAATATTTATAAAAGGAATAAGTCATTATTTATAATATCCCTTTAGGCTAATGTTTTTAGATATATAATTCCTACACACAAACCATATACCTTAATAAATACTATTTAGAGTGTATGGTCCAATTAAAAATGGCACCAATATTTAATATTATTTATTTATAAAAATCATTTTGGAAACCTATATAGTATGAGATAGTTTTACTTAAATCTTTTTGGAGAATTTTTTTTCCAAAATGACAAGAATAGGATTTTTGGGTGTTACAAATCCTACCCCCTTAACAGAAATCTCGTCCTCGAGATTTGTAAGAAAAGGGATACAATAAGTTTGTAATTCAACTTTTAGTCTATAATTGTTTCAAAAGTCCATAGTCTCATTTGTTTTATATACTCAATAGTGGGTGATCAGGAGGGCATAGGTATCCAGCTACTTATTAGGTAGGATATAAGAGATGTATAACGTTAAGGCAAGAGTAGCCAAGGTAAGAAAGCTTATGGTAAGAAAGAACTCCGTGTTGGGTGATAATGCATCTGAAGATTGAGTTTGATTTCTCTCCTCCCTTGACGAGGTTGATCTTTTCTTCTCCGGTCTTGGTCTCATTGAGTCAGGGTCAGTGTTTATCATCGGAGTTACCGGAGTATGGTTAGGATGGATATGGGTGAGATAGACTAGATAAGATCTACTTAATTTATTTTAGAATAGATCATGCTTGTTACACTTTTATGAGATAAGCAAATTGGTGGGGGTAAGTATGCTGATTAGGACAAGATGAGTCTCCAAGAGCAAGATAGAATCTTCTGAGATTGTTCAGATCTATTAGGATAGGATAGAATCTTTTCGAGATAAGATGGATCTATTAAGATAAGAAAGAATCTTTTAGGATAGGAGAGAATATGTAAAAAAGATAAGAGAGAATCTTTTATGATAAGATAGACCATTAAGGTAAGAAAGAATATTTTAACATGAGACAGATCTATTAAGATAAGAGAGAGTCTTTTAAGATATGAGGGACCTCTATGAAATAGCTACATTTTAATGGAGGATAATCTAAGTTGTTTAGTTATCTCGTAAATTTTATTTATTTATTTTTATGCCTATACGTATATGCCGATATAATTGTGGACATTACTCCACCACTAATCACACTCAATCAAAGATCCAAATCAGACAAATATCATAAGAACAAAACATTCAAATTCATAGGTATCTATAAAAATAGTTTTATTTTTGTTCCTAAGAGTAGGTCTCCTATTCCAAAAAGTCACTTTAACCACAGGATTTCAAAGTGTGAACTCCAAGTTTTTCTTTAGAAGTGAAAAGGTAAGAATAATCAGAGTAAAGCGGAAATAGATGAGAAAAGATTAAGAGAAGTTTAGAAAAGAATCAGAGTAGCAAAGGTAAGTAGATAATGGTTGTCCAGTTCTATCTAGGTTTCGTCCTACAGTCAACATTGCTCTGATACCACTTCTGTAACACCCGGGTTTTAGGGGTCCAAAGCCCGGGCGTAAACATAATCACCAGGTGTGCTGGGACCAAGTCTCACACATATGATGAATCATGGCACAGGATCGAATGTCACATCTTTACTATATAATCGGAGTTTTGTACAAAATAAATAAATAATTAAATTATATGGAGACAACGGTCCAGCAACCCAAAGTTGACTGGGAGACGACGACCTAGACCTCTCACAAACACATCACAGCATCCTCCACGCGCAGCACCTCATCCTGTGGTACCTGTTCTTGACCTGTGGGGGGGGGGGTGAGACAGCAAGAGTGAGCTCACATACGTTCATCGCTCAACAAGTTGTGGGGAATAATGTGCATGAACTCGCCAAAGGTGGGAGCTCACGTGAAGTGTAAGGCTTACCAAAGAGGATGGTTGGAGCTGAGCATTGCTTTTAAAGTTGGTCAAAATTTTATTAGCAATTACTAAGTATAAGTAAATACCAACCCAATTAAATAGTAGAACAAAAGTAACAACCTCACCTGCGATGCAATGCATATGACAAATTGAGTTTAAGTTCCATAATTTAATCATGTGAGGGTCCGAGCTGCTCATGACCGTGAGCACGGCTAGTATACCAGTTTTACACTCTGCAGAGGTGGCGCATCTTTACCCACAAGTCATGTTACCCATCTGCCAAGGATCGCGACTTCCCATACACCTCTACCGAGGAGGCGAGGCAGGGTAACACTACGAGGCCTTTACAAAGTTCCACTAGCTTCAGAAAACCCGCTACAGTTTATAGGAAGCTCCAATGCAGGAATTCCCTTGCAGGACCACCATCGCAGCAAAAATCCTCCCGAGGGCCTCCCTACACTGACCACTCCCCTACTGCCCTTGCCCCTTTCGGGTAAGGTAGTCCTCCACTAGCTTTCCTAATTAATCAGCCAAGGGCGTCCCATTATACCCTTGTGGTAGCACTGTTTTCCCGGGTGGTCGCTCCATGTTCCAATTAACATAATGATCTTATCATGAACGATAAATAACAACGAATAACAAAAGTATAATCATGAGTAATGTATCTTCATACCCAAAACCACATAAAGCACTAGCAAGTACTACCCAAAAAGTTCAGTGGTAACAAGGTATAAAGATAATCAAACTAGGGTAACCTATTGGGTCCCATCAAAATTAACCTATGCAGATCATTATGATTAATCAGAACATGAGTGGGTAAAAAGAAGTGATCAAGGGCACAACTTGCCTGGCACTTGAGATTCCAGGTACCAACTTGCTTTTCAGATGACACGTGTCCTCGCGCTAGTCGTAGCAATACAAGCAAACATATTATAGATAAAATTAACATCACACCAAACATAAGAACAAACTGAATAATAATAATCTACGCGATGCTACGAGATCGTAGGTTCGAGAACCATGAAAATCGAAACTAAAACGAAGAATTTATGGATAAAACGATATTTTAGGCGCAATAAATCTAATAGATGAGATCTAACAGATGTTGCATTTAAACTAATCAGGTATTAAATTAAAATATTTGAGTTGGTATTAACCACTTTAACAGTTATTTATAAAATATGTAGGTTAGAACTATGAATTAGATTAACTACATTGCCTAGCTAATTAACATTAATTAAACAAACAATTAATTAGTTAATTAAAAAACATGTGACATGATTAAAATAATGTTATTACTATGTACACAAAATTAATATAAACATAACACCATTTGAATGAAATAAATCAGTCATCTAACACAAAATATATCACATAATTATTAAACTGCATATGTGGCGTGTTTGATTGGTTGCGGACTCGATATATGGATGGTCACACACATTGCAGTCGTAGAGGATGGAGAGCTTGGATCAAATGTGGCTTATCTATTGCTTCCATCCTGGGCACTAAGCCACAACGCACAAAACATCCATGGAGAGGGAGGCATCGTAGAGAGTCTCATTGATCTAGGAAAGGACGGCCGGGCCTCTACAGGTGCAGGGACTGGGAACGACACGCTAGCAGGGGCATGCGCCGAGGCTCCCCCATGGAGGTCCATCGCCTGCGCAGAGCATACCAGTTTCTCTAGTGCTCTACCCAAAACTCCGGACAGTGCTGCATGAAGCGGGCAGCATGGCAAAACCAGAGGGAATGCTTACCGGTGTCTAGAGACGACATGGATTGCTGGCGGCGATGGATAGCGGCTTGGCGGTGGCGATTTAGCTACGATGAGCAATTCCGTCATCTCCGATCCCCCATGGTTTGATTGTGCTGCAGAACTCCTCCACGTACAAACGCGAACACAACAGGCTGCACTTGGTGATCCCATTGACAGCATTGGTGCGAGACGATTACGACAGACCTCTCCTTATCTCTCTCGCTGCTCTCTTGGTGGTGCCCATGGCAGTACTGCCATCACGGCTTTGGTGCTTGGTTCGGCGTTGATGTCCAGGGGTGGAGAGGCAGGGGTCACGACGACGAAGACTCCAACGAGGAACGGATTTTATATGGCAAGGGGAGCGGCGCGCGTGCAGGTATTCATGGCCGGAACTTCGGGTTCAAGGGATCCGCAGCAACCGGATATATATGGGCAGGCGCTGCTGTTGTCGATTCCGAGCATGGCGGCTAAATTCAGGGAGATGTCGGAGGAATTTGTTGGGATTCCAGCCGATGCTCGCGAACACAGAGAAGGAGATGAAGTCCGACCAGGGGGGAAAACGGCAGATCCAATCGCCTGGGCCTGCGATGCGGAGTCTGTTCGGGGTGCGCGCGAGCTAGATTGAAGAAGGGGAATCCGACCAGCAGAAATCCCCGGTAATCGCGGGTGAGCACGCGGCGGTCATCGCGGTGTTCTGTTGAGGAAGAAGCTGACAACTGGGTCCCGTCTGCAGAGTAACGAGCACGCGCGGGGAGACTGGCTAGTGGAGCCCACACGATCCGCGAACGCAGGAGAGGTGAGCTACGTCCGCGTTGTCGTTATTATTGGCCCCAATAACCATGGCTTACGTAGGTATTAGGCTTGTTTTCTGTTTTTTTTTCTATTACGTGTTTTCAAATGCAGAGTCAAACCGGGTTTTGAATTTTACATACACACGCAAACCTCCAGCATGAATGTAAGCTATATATTTGTTTATATATTATTAAATATTTTATTCACAAATAATATTTATAAAAGGAATAAGTCATTATTTATAATATCCCTTTAGGCTAATGTTTTTAGATATATAATTCCTACACACAAACCATATACCTTAATAAATACTATTTAGAGTGTATGGTCCAATTAAAAATGGCACCAATATTTAATATTATTTATTTATAAAAATCATTTTGGAAACCTATATAGTATGAGATAGTTTTACTTAAATCTTTTTGGAGAATTTTTTTTCCAAAATGACAAGAATAGGATTTTTGGGTGTTACAACAAGTAAGCAAGCACAGCCCCAGTTAATTGATCCTCGATCTCACTTGCGCGCTAATCTCGCTTGGTCGCCTCCCTACCGTAGGCTGTTCTTGATGGGTCTGAAAAAGTATGGGCGACGGGCGGCCGAGCGGGCGCACGCGCAGGCAGCAGCGGAGGAAGTGCAGCGGGCGCGAGGACAGGCGGTGTGCGGCGAGGTGCGGGCAAGGCGGTGGTACTCTTCCACGGAATGGTGCATTGGCCGCCTGTAGATGTGTAATTACTCTTCCACGGATGGCGTGATGTACTGCAAGACCCACTTCGAGCAGCTCGTCAAGGAGACCAGGAGCTTTTCCAAGAAGTTCACGCCAGGTAATGTAATAGTACTACGTGCTCTTTAGTTTCCACGAAATTCTACTTAATTTGTCATGCCAAAAATAAAATTATCCTAAAAACTTTATTTTTTGTAGATGTAATTCAGGTGGCAAGTCATGAAACAAGGGTGAACTGGTATAGAGCTAGCCTCACTAAACTAGAATCATCATGACTGCTCTAGGAATTCCTTTGTTTATTTGTAGTAATTGGATAAATGTTTGCCAAACAAATTGTTGGAACCCTTTGCACTTTGCAGACAACAGTCCCAAGCAAGCTATCGTCTGCATTTTCTGGCACTCAGGATAAGTGTGCAGCTGCCAGAAAACAGTGTACCCGCTGGAGAAGGTATATCTCCATGTATGAAACCTTTCCTAACACCAGATACTAATATTATGAATGAAGCATATAGGAATATTAGCTTTGTTTCAGTGTATGAACTTATATTGTAATCATTTCCTGACATTAACTTGGTTTCAAAAGATGCATATTGTTGTCCTTTTTTCTTCTAAGTTAGTTACAACACAGTCTTTGCATAGCATCTAATGATCTTTTTTTGCATCTTGATGTGTTGTAGGCCTTGTGTGACTAAAAGGCCTAGGGATCTTAGACAATGAGATGGATCATGGGAGTAATGGATTTCACCATTTTCTTGGTTTATCCCCAAAAATTATTGTACCACCAAATTAATAACTGAGAACCAATATTGCATACAATAATATTAGGCCTAAAAATGCTACTAATATACCTTCTTTCCCTTGTTTTCTACAACTGCATCACCGCATCCATGGTGTCTGCAATGGTATTACTGGTATGATTGGGACTCCTCTTGCTGGTTACCTCTCTGATTTGTCTGGATCTGCAAGCTCGCTGGTCTCTTTATTTGTAAACATGTGCTGTCAAGTAAGAAATCACTGGACCCTGTGGCTCCTCTTAATGAAGCGTAGGTAAATAGCTAGCAGTTTGGCAATGGTGTAACACTGAAATATGCATTCCCTTACACTATACTATTATAGTACTTTAGAAGTTTGGATCACATTCTTCCTGTTGGATCCACTCAATATTATTAAAGGTTTTTATCTCTTAGAAGAGACTCCTGATAAGGTTCTACACAGATTATACAACATAATGCCTTATTCTTTTCAGAGACTGCAGATTCAAGTGAAGTCATTTTTTCACTAATATTTAGTGCGGCAACATCCATATTGTCTTTGTAGTCATCAAGCAACTATTTTGTAACAGTTTAGTACACTCCCTCTCTAACATCACCTTCAATTCGAAGATCTGCACAATGTTCTCTAACTTTCTCGATTTGTCTCAGGAGCTCTTATTTGGATGACAACTGAAGATGGTAATGCCTTAATATCCTTCATACTATCTGCAAGCAACCGTCAAAGATGTTGGTTTTCATAAAAAACAAAGCATCTATTCTGCTCATCAGTCTGCATCTTTCGTCAAGTTCATCATGTGTCATGCATATTGCAGGTACCTTTATATTCTTGGAAATGATTTGGTCCATTCTCAATACAATCTCTGGATTTTTCTGTCATAAAAATGATTGTCGTGGTTGTGAAGCCATTCTCTTTAACTTTTGCATACCACACATATTTCAAGATTTATGATATCAGGTAATTTGGAAAATGGATACATGCATGCTATTCAGAGGCAATCGTAAAAATGTTGCCCACATCAGCCATATAAATTGTACTCCACTAAGTAAAAAATGCAATTGATCGCATTGATCTTTGCCTGGAATTTTGCTGTTATGCATCTTCACTCTTTTCATGGAAGATATAATTGTGGTATATGTTGTTTCAATAGATTATGCTATCTCCACTCAAAGAAGATAGTGCATCGTGATGTCAAGACTGAAAATATGCTTCTAGACAAAACAAGAACTGTAAAATTGCTGATTTTGGTGTTGCTCGAGTTGAGGCTTCAAATCCTAGCAATGTGACCGGCGAAGCAGGGACACTTCGTTACATGGCTCATGAGGTATTTGGTTATAACCATCCATTTGTTCCTAATTCTTAAACTGCACACCGGGAGAAGCTATTGTTTATATCAAAAGGTATTTGCACGAAAGTACTTGCATATAAGACGGAAACATGCCTGCATGGTACACCTGAAGTATCTTAAAGACCACACAGATTGTGTGGCCTCTAATCTCTTCAGTAATTTGTTTCACAATTTTGCTATTCTCTTCTCAAACCAATGTTATCCATTGTTTTCACACCAATGCATCATCTGCATGATTGTTTTCAGATAGCATTTACTGTTCTGATTAGTACCTGTAAGAAGTGAGATACACCTGTCTCGTGATGTCTTGATAGTCGTGTCTTAATGGTCAACTGCCTTCAGTTATACTCCGTATTTCACTATTTGCCTTTTAGCTGTAAGATGTTTACCATGTGTTCTTATCCGGCCAATTTAAATAGGATGTATGTGAATAGAATCTGCTATCCTTAGTTGTCGTGATCGTTTTTGTGCTGAGTTATGCAAATTTTGCAATGATGTTGGTGGGATCATAATACCCGATTTTAGATTAGCGAGCTTGAAGTTTAATGTATAGGGTAGAACATATGTTTGTTTGGTACTTCATGTCTGCCCCGATGGCAAGTCTGTAGTGCTTGTGGGATGAAAATGTCCCTGACATGTTCAACCATTTATTTACTTTGTCAGTTAATATTTTGTTTTCAGCTGATCATGAAGGATGGGAAATTTCCATACGTGGATGTGATCCATGTTTCTATCTCTGCCTGTCAACACTTGCCACAATTTTTTTTGTTAATACTTAGATACAACTTAAAATTGCTAAAGAGCAACCTTTGCTTCCTGTCTGATCTGACATGCCACATATATGGGACTTCTACGTTGCCCCTATGGCTTTTATGTTGTGCCTGTGGGATGAACAGGTCCCAACATTTGCTCCATTTTTTTACTGTCAGCTGTTGGCCATAATTGTTTAGTTGATCATTAAGAATGGGAAATGGTTAAAAGTAGAATTTTCTTGCTATGTTATATGTTCTGATTGCCTCTGCTTGAGCACATCTTATTTGAAATACCATGTTTTTGGGACTAATACGTTGCCCTAATGGCAATAACAGTGCCTGCGGGATGAACAGGTCCCAATACTTACTACCATTTTGCTCACTTTGTCAGCTATTATTCACATTATTAGCTGATCATTTAAGGATGGGAAATTCTTACAGTTGTTTTATTCATGTACTGGCTTGCCAAGTGCTGTTCTTTTGTGCAAACTTTGCCAGTGCTTAGACCTTAATTTGTCCTGCTACATGCAATTTAGATTGCTATAATGCATGTTGTTTGTTCTTGGTATCCTTCTGTTTTACGTTCTGTCTCCTCAATGCTATTTTGCGGTGGATAATAATAAGTTTATTTTCGCATTGTGTTCTGTTTAGGAGGATAGGCCTGCTGGTGGACAAGGAGGCCCCCGTTCTGGTCCTGGTGCTGCTGCTACAGCTCCAGCTCCAGCACCGGTTGCTGCTCGCCCATAGGCTTTAGCTTTTCGACCGTGTTGAAAGTCTTCTGCCCACGCAGTTTCAGAGTTGTCGCCTATGAGTGTGTGAAGCTGCTATATTAGAGTTACTTTTTGTCTAAAGTCCGAACAATTTCAAAGAATCTGAATATCTGAACATTTGAATATCTGAAGTTTCATGTATAGGGTAGAACATTGCTTGGTTATACCCGTAATTTTGATCTGATTTGTTTTTTTAGATAAAAAGTGAAGGAGTCTGTTGATATTTGATTGTTTGATCTCTACTTTGGTAATCAGTCCTGGTTTTATTGTCAGGAACAAAGTAGTAGAATTGAGTTTGGCTTGTTTGCTCTTGCTAGGTGAAAAACAAGAAGATAGAAAATACAAGCACACTGTGGATCTCCCGAAAACAACATTTGAGCTGAGAGCGAATTCTGTACAGTGGGAGCCAGAGCTCCAAAAATATGGGACGATAATCAGGTTCTGAAAAGGGTTTCTGAAAGGAACACTGGGGTGAGTTGATATATTCAAGTATGTAACTTTAAATATTTAATATATCTGTGAATCTGATTTAGTTGCTTGTTCTGTTTGGATGATTGATTAGACTGCTTTTGTTCTCCATGATGGCCCTCCCTATGCTAATGGTGATCTTCACATGGGCGGAGGGAGTATCTTTTAGGGACTCCAATAGAAGAAGGCTTATATCATATAGGAATTGTGGTTGTTTCTATCTTATTTGATGTTTATTCAAACTAACAGGTCGATCAGTGGATGGTGATAGCCAAGGCTTAGAGCGACTCTTTGGAGCTCTTTCTGCACATATGTGGCCTGGAATGATTCTGAAATCTGGAAACAGAATAATTGCCCCATTCTTGGTTCAAAAACAAGGTAATTAAGTTCTATAACTGAGTAAATTGACACTGATGATTGTTGATCTTAACCTTGCTTGCTCTACACTTTTGGAAAACTATGGGACGACATGGCATGCTTAGAAATTTTCTCTATCAAGTAAATTCAGCTATTAGAATTTGCTGCCCCTCTTTTACATAGAACTTGTCATGAAATCTTTGCACCGGTATATTACTTTAAATTATTCAATTTAAAATCATGAAATGTCCCTGATTATTCATTTTCATTCTGACAGAATCTAAAGATGATGAATCCAACTATGATTTGGAGTACGAGGTTCTATCTCATGGATTTGATGACCAGTGGAAATTTGTTGGTGAGACAAGTACATCCAGAAGATTTGAGAGATCAAATGAGGCGGATGGTGCACACAATCACACACATCAAGTCGTGAAGGCCAATATTGACTCTTCAACATCCAACCCTCTCCCGAGTAACACGCCCACATAAACTACTGAAGAGAATATTGCAACTCGGGGCAAAAAAACTACAATAACGATCATGCGGACACGGTCACAGTATATAGCATTGATGATCATCAAAGTAATCCTCTAGAGGCTAACCATCTTTTTGAGGACGAGCATTATGGTCTGGAGGATTACTATCTGTGCTATTTTTTCTACCAAATGTTCCAGATTGGTGTGGCACCTGTTTTTAGTCTTATTATGTATAAATTATTATACACTAACATTTTATTAAATAATTTATATGTCGTCGCAACGCGCGGGCACGAGACTTTATGCATATGTTATTTGCATTGAAAATATATTTTCTTCAAGTTTGCGATTGTTCTACATTTTTCTGCTTTTACTTCGACTATATGTCAGTGTGCCACCAAAAAATCGTGTTTCATCAACTTATGATGAGTCCGTTCAATTGTTTCTTGAATATACTTTTTTGTAGAACCAAATTGAATTTTACAAGGTGGAATATGATTAGAAAAAGGTGGGATGCTGACCGGGAAAGCGCTACTCCCTTCTATGAACTAGCTGGTCGATGATTTTGTTTCCTATCCTTTTTGATTTCTTAACATCTGTTTGTTCATTGGGGAGCACATATGTAGAATGATGATTAATGTTTCTGCATATAATGAATTTTATCATAATATGTTGCCGCCGTAGCAACGTACGGGCATACAGCTAGTATATATATATATATATATATATATATATATATATATATATATATATATATATATATATATATATATATATATATATATATATATATATATATATATATATATATATATATGACATGCACGGAACCACGTTAACCCCTTTGGTTAACTTGGAACTACGACATGATGGAACCGAGTAAAACTTACATGCACCCACCATACACATATATTAAAACTTACATGTAAACTGTATACGTATGCATATAGTATATACTTGGGCGTTGCGTTGACGACGACGAACAGTCGTCGTAGGTAGCGTAGGTGCAGGGACCGCCGGACCGGACCGATCGAGCTCATGTCCAGAGCGCCTCCTCGGCCCAGCTGACGGGGCCGGCCTGCGTCTGATGCAAGGCGCCGTCGACGGCGTCGGCCATCACGGGGTTGGCCGCGACGACCGCCGCTAGCTGGTGACGCGAGGGGGAGGCGGAGTAGCCGGCGGCGCAGTCGTAGGACGGCGGCGAGGAGGCGGCGACCTCGACGCAGAGGAGCGCGAGGAGGTGCGCGTGCTGGGCGCGGGCGCCGGCGAGCTCGGCGTGGGCGCGCGCCAGCTGCGCCTTGAGGTCGTTCACCTGCCTCTGCAGCTGCCAGATGGCGCCGGCGCAGCCGTACACGGGGTCCCGGACGCGCGCCGCCGCCTCGTACACCATGCTGCTCACGGCGTCGCCCCGGTGCGCCTCCGGCAGCTCCTGCATGCGCATGGTCCGAACGATCGATCCATCGGTCAGTCAGAGTGATCAGTCGCAGTCTCGGTCATGACTCATGACATGCGTGCGTGCGTGCGCTTTGCTTGCTGCATGCAAGCACACACAACACAATGCATGGCGTGGCGACAAGGCTGACCTGTAGGAGCTTGATGATGTTGCTGGCGCCAAACACCCGGTGCGCGGTGGCGAACTTGTGCGGCTCGGTGGGCGGGAAGTAGGGCGCCAGCACGCAGCGGTCCACGCAGCGGCGGCGGAGGATCTTGCACGCGGCGCACGGGCTCAGCGCCGGCGCCGGCGGCCGTGGCGATGACGAAGGAGGTGATGGCGCCGCGGCCGCGGCCACGGCCACGGCGCAGACGGCCGTGTCGCTGGAGCAGTCCATTTAGCTGCTTGCTGTGTGGCACGCGCCGGCCGGTATTTCCAAGTTTGGCGGCAACTATAGATGAGGATGACCATATATTACCTGCAGTGCACTAACGCTCGTACAGACGCAAAAATAGAACGAGTCACGGATGCACACCGACAGCAACGTGCAGCATCTACCACAATGCTCACAAGCCCTGGGCCCTCATACCTCATGATACTTATGAAATTAAAAGGGTGTTTAGTTGTTCTCACTAAAGTTTAGTCCGTGTTATATCAAAACCTGAATGTCAATTATGAGTATTAAAGATAATTTAATTATAGAAATAATTATATAGGTAAAGATTAAATGAAGAGACGAGTTTATTAAGCCAAATTAATTCATGTCAGACAAATATTTGTTGTAGCATCACATGGTCACATCATGAACTAATTAGGCGTAATAGATTCGTTTTATTCTTTAGTCCTTATCTGTATAATTATTCTTTATAATTAGACTATATTTAATGATTGCAACTAGCATTTAAATATCCCATATGACGGACTAAACTTTAATTCATGCATCCAAACACCCCTAAGCCTATTAGACCCGTGATCCCGAATGTGGTGAAGTATAGATCTTTAGAATAGTTCGAGTCCTAATACACATAATGACACTTAGACGCAAGAAAATCTCTGCTGGCCCTAGGGTCCTTAAGCTTCCCGATCTCGCTTCATGAAGTCGGCTAGGCCTCGAGTCGAGGCTATCGGGGCCCAAGGCTGCTTTAGTAGAACAAGGGACTCGATACACATAACTATAATCCTGTCGCAAAATATAATGATATCTCTAGACCTATCTAGGTTGTACGACCCCATGAAATGAATTAAACATCTAATGACCTAAGGATAAGTCCCAACCGTAAGATTAACGGATAGTTCTCAGGTACAATACATTAAATATGTGATGTGTGATATTAGAAACCTAATAAAGCATGTTGTTGCCATGGCTTAGGCTACACGATACTCAAGGTCACTATATTGTATATGCATCTATCTTGTAGCCATGTGTGCGCTTGCAAAATATACAATGTATTTGGGTCTTAGTGGGTGGGATCTGATGTTCACGTAACTTCTCTCCTCCCTTGCACTATAAAAGGAAGGAGTTGAGGAACGTGTTAGGAGAGTTAAGGGAAGGGTTCACACATTCAACATTTTCTAGATGCTTTAGCACTAGAGTTCATATAGTAGGTAGTCATAATTAAAGAAGGATTAGAGACATTAGGCTAAAACTTCCACCACAACCATGAGGCGAGAAGGAGCTAGAAGGCCTTGTTGGTCACGGGTGTTTGAGCTTTTAATATTTTTCTCCTTTTTATGCATCAATCGATGAGTAGCAAGAGAGTGTAGGGTATTTCACATACTATGACCAACCTCTCTAATTGCCTATGTGCTGGCTCTCACTCATGCCTAGGTTCAGCATGACCACCGACCTATGACGTGCTTCCTCCTAACTCGCTCTCTTTCTAGTACTCTGGGTATCCTTCGATCATGATGACTATGTCGCATGAGAGGCTCTAGATGAGGCTTTTAGTGCTGCTACACATACGACTCTAGTGATAGATTCAGGTATGACTAGAATCATTTAATGGCTCATAGTCATAAGTCCGGAATAAGAGACAACAATAGTCGTAGACTAACGTTGGTCGTACCCCAATAGTACGAGTGGATCCTATGTGAAGCATTTTTCTTCTAAAAAGTAGGATAGACAGAGGTGAACTAGACACCAACTAGTCTAGAACTCCCATTAGAACTAAAAGTGAAGAGAGAGCTAGCCGATTATCTAACCTAGTTGATATCTGAGTGTGTAATCTTTTCTACTTTTATATTGATAAATCCGTCATACACTAAAAGAACGTAGGATTACCTATGTGCTGGTAGCCATAACACTACTTAGGATCGGCGAACCTCTAGGTTGTGTCCTTCGCTCCATCCTAAGTCATCTTATTTCCCTAGCTTGTGCCCTTCGCTCCATCCTTTAAGTCATCCTATTTCTTAGGTACATTCGGTACTCTAGTATTGTTATTCAATGACAATGTGTCAGTGTCTATGTGTCGGTGTTTCGAACCTGGCTCCGACAAATAAATTTGTGTGCATGTTCCGGATACCAAACGTTGTGCGATGGACACACGATTTATACTGGTTCCTGCAGAACTTCGCTACATCCAGTCTTCGGTGGCTTGCACCACCGACACCTTTGTTGATCAATGTTCGTAGTAGAGGTTACAAGCGAACGAGAGAGACTCCCAAGTCTCTTGTGTGGGGAAGGTGAAGCTAAGGGCTACAGAGCTAGAGTCCTAACTAAGTCTTGGCTTAGCGGTGGGGCCCTAGCCTCTGGGTACTCGTTGATGCGCACTCCTTTCTTTCGTCTCTGTGTCCCTTTGTCCGGGGGTCGACCTCCTTCCTTTATAGGCCAAAAAGGGGTCGGCCAACGGTGGCTTCCTCGAGAAGAAGTCACCGGTGATGGTAAAAACGAGCGTTCTATCCTGGTGATATGTGTGGGTTAGACTATCTCCATGGGCTTACCTATCCCCATTTTCATATTCAAACTCCACTATTTGAATAGTACAATCTACGGTGCATAACAATGCAAAACAATATTTTGGATAACCTTACATCCGTAACGGGCAATGGCGTACTCTCGATCAAAATTCAGACATACACAGTACATGCATGTCTGCAACGCGCTTTCAGAAATTCAGACGAACGAGATATGGAGGCGCTGGAGCGCACTTTGTGAAGCCCGAGTTGAGCCCAACCTGGAGCGCTTAGCTGCTACTAGCTATGACGACAATTAGGTATGGTGATCAGGCCAGTACAGCACAGCGCTAAAGACTTGCTTGCTCGCTCTCCACAGCGAAGTACACTTGAAATAGCTAGCTAGTTTATGTGTGAACTAAGCTACATGTACGTCATGCAGCTCAGCATGTATGTCAGCAAAAACACAAGGAGAAGGAGGCTGCTGTCTGTGTGTGGTAGGTGCATGCAACGTGCGAGTAGGAGAAGTAGGCATTGTGGCCTGCAGCCCTGCACCAGTTCATCTATCCGCGCCGTTGATACATACATGTTCCATGTAGTGCACAATGCCACTAGCTACACACTGAGATCTATCTCCTGACACTGTTCTGTATTGTGCTTGTGCATGCATGCATGTTTGTCTGGACTGCTGCCTGCCTTTAATTTCACTGGGCTACTGAAGAAAAATAGTGGCAGCGTACCGAACTCCACGATGAATGCAAGATCCGGCGCAGACGCGGAAACTGATGATGGAATTCATCTGCACACACACGGGTATATAGCTCCTCTGAATTCTCTGGAAAAGGAGGAGGTGTCAGCACTTGAGATGGAGGTGCACTATGTTTGATGATCGATCGGTCTGTTCCTGCACAGGAATTATTAGGCGATTGACTCCTCCTCGCGCTGGATTTGATTGGATTGATGAATTGGAGAATCATCTCTTCTTCTTCTTCTTCTTCTTCAGCTGCTGCTGCTGCTCCTCCTGCTAGCTAGCTTCTTGTTCATACGGTGCGTTTGTGCATGACGGCACGACATCTGTTGATTCTGGATTGGATTGCGTCGCTTGCTTCTTTGTTTGCGGGCGTCAGTAATAATAATTCAGAGCACTAGCACTAGCTGAGCTGACGTGCTGCACCTGCATGCTTGATTCCTCCATCCATTATTCATGGTGCTCACTAGCTGTACTACATACATGTATGCAATGCAATAGCCTACTACATAAGTACATGTATATCAAGGAAAACGGATGCATTTCACTTTCCGTAAGAAACGAGACTATGAAGAGTTGTTTCACAAAAAAAAGAAAAAAAGAAAAAAAAAAGAAACAGAAGAAGGAAGGGAAAAGGATGCAGAGGGTGAGCTGGGCAGGCTAATAAGACCAATACAGGTGTGATGTATTAAGATTAGAAGATAGAAACAGTGATTCTGGCCCAACAAGTTCTTGGGCCTAGCTAGTAGTGTCGGCCGAGCTGTGAAGACAGACATGGCCCAAAGGCTGAATGTGTCCTCCCAAGCCAGAAGAACAGAAGAAGAAAAAATAACATATTAGTGGTCTTAAATCTCCAGGTGAACACAGACATGGTATGGACGAACTACTGCATGAACCGGCCTAAAGCATGCTAGCTAGGATAGATTTTTTTTTTTAAAAAAATTAGTGTTCAATCATCGACGTCAGAAAAAGCAAACATGAACAGTCAGTCATAAAGTTGACTGCGAGAGGAGAGAAAAAAAGGATGTGCCTGTCAACAACAACAACCCAGCAGTGACAGGAACGGTCGCTTAAATTCTACGCTAGTACTAAAACACAACACAGAGGCAGGAACGGCGCACCTGAATGGCTTTCAGTTTCAGAAGCCAAACTTTGGAGAGACAGTCGACAGACCATTTCTTGCTGCGACTGCAAGCGATTTTACATGTACTGTCTGTACGTGCCACTGAAACTGAAGGCTCAAGGAAAATAAAGAAAATGCTTCCCTACACATAACACATTCATAGATATAATAAATCATTATCAGATGCCAATTAACCCATGACTAGTAAACAAACAATTAATGGCGTTGCCACTGCCAGTAATTGATTGCGCCATCCCCGGATCTGAGGATCTCCCTGTGCTAGTGTGCTGTGCAGTTCTTGTACTACGAACCTTTTTTCCCTCGGCAGCGCAGTTTTCGTGGCTCCCCCAGAATACTGCACCTCCAGTCCAGTCCAGGGCATTTGGCTGGATGCACCAGTTTGGTCTCCTGCTGCAGCATGTGTGCCATTTGCCCTCCTGGTCAGTTCATCCACAGCTTATATATTAAGGGCCCGTTTGGCAAAGCTCCAGCTCCTGCTTCTTTAGCTCTAGATGCTGATCCTCGTAAGGAGCTGATCCTCCTGATTCTCTTAGAAAATCAGAATCATTTTTAAAACCGTTTAGCAAGTAAACTGATTCTTGTCTTCTGAGAGTTGGTGGTATGTGGCGATTGTCTGTTTTACTTTTTACAGTTCAACTTTATTACAAACCAATAAGTAGGATGCATATACAGGAAAAAAATATGAAATAATAACATATAAAATATTCCCATCATAGTAGTGCATAAAATTGTCTCAAATGTTTAATCCATAAATTGGCTCGTTATGTTTTTGTCCAATAGCAATTGCAGGTAATTTCGATCAAACTTTAAGGGAAGGTCCATATTTGGTTGGTTGAGGAGCTGTTTTAAGGGAGGGTGGAGCATGTTTTTTTAGATCCTACCTTTCTTCACAAAAACGACTCCCGATCTTTCGGCTCCACACGAGAATTAGTTTAAAAAAATACCCGTTTGGTACGGCTCCTCCAGATCCTCGCTTAGAATCAGGAGCTGGAGCTGTGCCAAACGGGCCCTAAATATACTATGCAGGAGCTGTAATTATGCAACTTTGGTTGGGTTTAGGGTAGGCGCAAGTGTTGTTCGATCAGAGAGCTCTCAGACTGCATGCCACACCACCATGCATGTTTTGGATCCCATTCATCACAGACCTTAAATCTGCGTAACGAGTTGGCGACGAGGACCGACCAACACTACCGAAATCTGGCTCTTTGTCGAGTGCAAGGAGAAGGGCAGCAAGTGCTTACCTGTTTCTGCCAGTTCCATCTTCATCGGTTTCTGTAGGACTGCAACTGTAAACTGCACGCTCAAGCAGGCAGGGTCAAAACCGTTACTCAGGAATTAAGCACCATGAACTGCTCGCTCGCTGCTGCTCTGCTCTGCTCTGCTAGTGCTGCTAGCTAGCTTGTCTGTTGCGCTCAAAGCCTTTTCGCTGCATCTTTTTAATTTCTTGGGCCGCTCCAAGCTACTCCGCTGCTGCTAGTACTGCACACGGCCGTTTGTGCTTGTGCAACATGCATCGCATTGACACGTGTGGCCCTTCTAATCCTAGGGTTTGTACTTGGCCATTATCCACAACTTTGGGTCGGCTTTTGACACAGCCTCTCCTGGCTGTTGCGTAGCCCTAAAGATTAAACAAACATTTTGCCTGAGGTCTAAGCGATGAACCGCGCCTTTTAAGACAACGGGCTATCCATGATCGATACATAATAGGAGATCCATACATAATAGGAATATATTGCCCGATTTCCATGCATGTTGTTGCTTCAGAGTGCACTACTGTGCCCGATTTCCACGCATTTTTCATACGTACAACCATTCTTGCTTAACTATTGCGTAACTGAAAGGTACTCTGCACGAGCTACAGCACACGACGTACGTATCAAAAATTCATCACAAATCCAGCTACTATCGATTTACAATCACTTGTCTTTGCATGTGATGAATGAATTCGGAGCACCTTATCTATTTTTAGTTTTCTGCTTTCTGCTTGTATAAATGGACGAAAAAGTGTGTTTGGTTGAAGAGTTTAGGAGATGGATCGAGCGGCTCTATTTCTATTTTCTTGATGTTTGGTTTTCAACAAAATAGAAGTGTAACTTCCTAGAGTCTTTATACGAGAATATATTTGTTGGCATCGATCCTGACGCCAATCACTGTGATAAGAACCGGAGGCGCGGAAGGTCCGCGACCAGGGGCCGAACGGTCCGCGATCTGGCGCAGAGGCTAGGGTTCCTGCCTGACGAGCCGGATGGTCCGCGCGTGCGCAGGGGCGGCGGAGTTCGCCGATGGCGCTTGGATCTTGCTCCCGGGAGGGATTCCGTCGGAGAGGAGAGATCCTAGGGTGTGTCTTGGGATCGGTAGGCCACCCAAGACGCCTCTAAACGACGTAGAGCCGGAGAGGTGAAGATTAGAGAGAGGAATCTAAGTTACTGTCTACTCTAGACAAAATGTAAAGAACTAGATTTATATTGATTGATTGATCGATTGTTGGCGGTTCAATCGGTCGTAGCCTATCATCTATATAAAGGGGGAGGTCTGGACCCGTTACAAGTCAGTTCTTGAGTTAATCCCGTAGGTTTAGCTAATAAATCCTGCAAGAAATCCGGAATCTTAACTGATTCTGCTCATGCGCGGACGGTCGGTTTTCTTAGGCATCTTGCCACATACTAGGATAGTACTGCTTGAGGAAACACCCGTTTAGTGCTTTGGGCAAGTCTTTGCCTTGTAGTGT
Organism: Zea mays; assembly: GCF_902167145.1. Classification (NCBI taxonomy): domain Eukaryota; kingdom Viridiplantae; phylum Streptophyta; class Magnoliopsida; order Poales; family Poaceae; genus Zea; species Zea mays. The sequence goes on along the minus strand of NC_050103.1, from coordinate 135,380,637 downwards.
TTGCAATAAGTAGGCGTTACCGGATATTGCCTGCGTGATCTTGTAAGGGCCTTCCCAGCTTGGAGACCACTTCCCAAAATTCCGGTCTCTGTTCCTTAGTGGCATGATGGTCTTCCATACTAGGTCTCCTACTTGGAATGACTTAGGCTTGGCCTTCTTGTTGTAAGCTTTGGCGATCATGATCTTGTCCTTTTCTATTTCTCCTAAAGCTATCACTTTCTTGTCGGTCACTTCATCAATATTGTCCATCATTGAATTATAATAATCATCGACAGTTAGATCATATTGCCTAGTGAAGCGTCCCGATCCTTTGGGACTCAAATGTGATACAATTACTAGAGTCCCAGGAGGCTAGTAAACACATTCCTTACTTCAAATAGTACAGAGTTTAGATAAAGGTTATTACAATACCGGGGTACAAGCTCGAGAGAGCCAAAATAGGAAGCGCAGTAGGAAATATACTAGCCCAAGCCACAGGCAGAACTGGGTGCAGACACAACCCTCTCAATCAAGCATAGCAGAAAAGAAGTCTTCGGTTGCTGAAAAACATAAATAAATCTGGGTGAATAGACTAGGTATTCCGCAAGCCCACCCCGCTCCCGTAGAGAGAAAGAGACCTATAATATACATGCTTTATTTGGTGGAGTTGAAGTCACTCATCATTTTCTTAGAGAAAGGCAGTTACTGTAGGGTTTTTCTCAAAGTCTTAAAAGTAACCAAATACTCAACCACCACTGAGCTTCCCGCTCTCGTGGCCTTAGTTTCTTTCTCAACACCCACTTACCCACACATTTCCCTGTTCATAGAACTCATAGAAAAATCTCTAATTGTCATACCATACCAGACTCGTCCATACCAGTGGACACGGACTATTCGAATAGGTTTCAACTCTGCGCAGAGGGGTACACTTTACCCACTAGCCCGGTTTCTACGATCTCACCGTCACGAGACCCGAATGCCGGATCTCTTTCCTTCCTCGTATGTCCTAACCTTAACGGTTATCCGGAAGGAGTCAGGCCACCACCATGTCCAAACTGGACAAAACATTCCCCCTCCTTATCCTCCCGGTGCTCCCCAGCCTTCTTAACCCTGGGGTTGGACCGCACGAGTTTGGATTGAGTGACTGCCCACACAGTCTCGAGTGGTTGTACTATAAAGGAGTACATGTAGTGAAAATGACAAGTCGGTCCTTATATGAGGGGACAATCCTTCTGCTCACGCCTAAATCAGCTGAGCCAACACCTTAGGCCCTCCCCTAAACCAGGGAGTCCTTGATCATCCCACTCCCAAGGTGATGAGGGTGAGTACCCGTCATCGCATAACTTTTTGAAAAGAGACCTTATTTGAAGAAACACATTGCCCTTTTTCCCAATCCACATTTCGTATCCAGAATGTATGTGTCAATGCGGGCCATCTCTCACTCACAATGCAATTTTCCCACCCTGAATTCCCGGCCTAGGCAGTGGTAGAGAGAATAGGTAATTTATGCATCAAGGGAAGGATGGACTTGCCTTCGTCGAAGCTTTCCTGGCACAAAAGATCTACTTCCGGGAGATCGGGCTCCGGCCCTTCTTCCGGGGCTACGGGTTCCGGATCCGTGGTCCCCGCTTCTTCTATTAAAACAGTCAATAAACAATACAGCAACAGTAGTCTACTAATTGTAGTGTGTCATTTACCAACATTATTATTACTTAGGACTTTTAGAAATTATTTGGATAATTTTGGGTTCATAAAATATTGGAGAAAACTAATTAAATGAGAAAAAGGGTGAAGAAAAGAAAAAGACAAGGGATTTCTTCTCTGCTGGGCCGGGGGAGGTTTTTGGCCCACCCGGGCGCGAGCGCGCGCGGGGACGCGCTTGCGGCCCAGCTGCGGCCCACGGGCGAGGGAGACGGCGCGGGCGCGGGGAGCGACGGCGTCACTGTGGGCCCACCCGTCAGCGAGAGCGGAGGGGGAAAACGGCGCCGCGGCCTGACGGCGCGGGCGAACCGGCCGAGCGGGGGAGAAAAGCCGGCCGCCGGTGGGCTCGACGGCGGTTTGCCGTCGGTGGCCCGGTTCTTGGTCCACGGGGAGGTGGCTTAGCACGGGCAGAGGCTGGCGATCCTAGGGGTAGGCTTAATTTGGCTAGAGGGGGTTGGGAGGGGGCTGTCCGCGGGGAGGTGGCGGAGCTCCGCGGCGGGGATCGCCGCCGGTGGGCTTTGGGTGAGGGACTGGGGCGGGGAAGTGGTGCTTCGGGTTCGCGGCTTTGTGAGGGAGCTTCTTGGTTCACTTAATTGCTCGCTAGACCAACGGAGAGGGAGAGAGAGAAGGGGGGGACTCACCGGAGAGGGGGGAGACGGCGGTGCTCCACGAATTGTGCTCGGGCGAGGGGAGGAAGGTAGTGGCCGAGGCCGGTGCGGGGAAGGAGGTGCCCGGGGCGACCTTTTTATAGGCGCCCGAGGGGAGGGGAGCGGCGGAGCTCGGCGGGCGCCGGTGAGGTGCACAGCGCCGGCATTAATGCCGCACAACGCCACCGATGAGACTCCACAGCGGGGTGGTACTGGGCAAGGACGTTGGTCAAGCAGGGAGGACGGGGCGGTGTCGAACTCTTCCTGTGCGACGAGGGGATGGGCGAGGGGACGGCGATGGAGGGGACAGCGGTGAGGGGACGGCAGAGCGTCGTACGCGAGGAAGACGACGCGGCTGACCGGTGGGGCCGGTCTGCTAGTGAGGGAAAGCGCGCGAGCGAGAGGGGCTGGCGGGTGGGGCTGGCGTGTCAGCGAGAGGGAGTGAGGGGAGCGCGCGAGCGGCTTCGCGCACGAGTAGGCTGGCTAATGGGCCGAGGGAGGGGAATGCGCGGGCGCGGGGGATGGGAGGCGGCCGCGACATGGGCCAGAATTGGCCCAGAAGGGGGGAGCTCTTTTTCTTTTTCTTTTTATTTTCTATAACTCATTTCATTTTTGTTTCTTTTCTTTTTGAACAAAATTATTTAGTGGATAATCTAGGTGTTGGAAAATAAAATCTAAGTGAGGTGCTTGTGATTAAACAAAGCGTATGCATATGATGGGAAAATCTAAGGGAGTTTTGGAATAGAAGATGAAAAGAGGGGAGGGGTAGATTAGGGTTTCAAACCTGGGTTAGAATTTTGGGATGTTACAAACCTACCCCACTTAAAGGAATCTCGCCCTCGAGATTCAGACGGGGCTCGAGAAAAGGTAAGGGTATTCCTTCCTCAGAGAGTCCTCACTTTCCCAGGTGGCTTCCTCTTCTCCATCTCTGCTCCACTGAACCTTACAGAGTCTCACTTCTGAGTTGCGGGTCCTTCTGACTGCTGAGTCGAGAATCTTCACTGGCTTTTCCCGGTACTGGAGATCCTTTTGAATCTGAATTGCCTCTGCCTCGATGTGGTTTTCTGGTACTTTTAGGCATTTGCGGAGCTGAGACACACGGAACACATTGTGAATATCTGACATGGATTCTGGTAGCTCAAGACGGTTAGCTGCGGGTCCCACTCGGCTAATGACGGGGTAGGGACCGACGAAACGTGGTGCTAGCTTTCCTTTCATTCGGAACCTTTTGACACCACGCATCGGGGAGACCTTGAGATAAACGAAATCTCCTTCCTCAAATCTGAGTTCTCTTCGTCTGTTATCTGCGTAACTCTTCTGTCGACTCTGAGCTTCAAGTAACCTCCTGCGGATCAAGGCAACTTTCTCTTCGGCTTCTTTAACAAAGTCGGGTCCTTCTAGTGTCATTTCCCCTACATTGGACCACATTAGGGGAGTCTGGCATTTTCTTCCATACAGTGCTTCGAACGATGATATTTTGATGCTGGCCTGATGGCTGTTGTTGTACGAGAATTCGGCGTACGGCAAACTGGACTCCCAATCCCTGTCGAATGTTAACACACAGGCTCTTAGTAAATCTTCGAGGACCTTGTTGACTCTTTCTGTTTGACCATCTGACTGGGGGTGATAAGCGGTGCTGAAATCTAACTTGGTGCCCATTGCTTGCTGGAGGCCTTTCCAAAAATTTGAAGTGAACTGCGTTCCTCTATCTGACACTATCTTCCGCGGAATGCCATGGAGCCTGACTATCTCCTTAAGGTATATTCGGGCAAGGGCGGCTCCTCCAAAGGTGGTTTTTACTGGAACGAAGTGGGCCACCTGTAACACCCGGATTTTAGGGGTCCAAAACCCGGGCGTAAACATAATCACCAGGTGTGCTGGGACCAAGTCTCACACATATGATGAATCATGGCACAGGATCGAATGTCACATCTTTACTATTTAACAGGAGTTCTATACAAAATAAGTAATTACATTATAAGGAGACACCGGTCCAGCAACCCAAAGTTGACTGGGAGACGACGGCCTAGATCTCTCACGAACTCATCGCAGCATCCTCCAAGCGCTTCATCCTGTGGTACCTGTTCCTGACCTGTGGGGGGGGGGGTGAGACAGCAAGAGTGAGCTCACATACGTTCATCGCTCAACAAGTTGTGGGGAATAATGTGAATGAACTCGCCAAAGGTGGGAGCTCATGTGAAGTGTAAGGCTTACCAACGGAGATGGTTGAAGCTGAGCATTGCTTTTAAAGTTGGTCAAAATTTTATTAGCAATTACTAAGTATAAGTAAATACCAACCCAATTAAGTAGTAGAACAGAAGTAACAACATCACCTGCGATGCAATGCATATGACAAATTGAATTTAAGTTCCATAAATTAATCATGTGAGGGTCCGAGCTGCTCATGACCGTGAGCACGGCTAGTATACCAGTTTTACACTCTGCAGAGGTTGCGCATCTTTACCCACAAGTCATGTTACCCATCTGCCAAGGGATCGCGACTTCCCATACACCTCTACCGAGGAGGCGAGGCAGGGTAACACTACGAGGCCTTTACAAAGTTCCACTAGCTTCAGAAAACCCGCTACAGTTTATAGGAAGCTCCAATGCAGGAATCCCTTGCAGGACCGCCATCGCAGCAAAATCCTCCCGAGGGCCTCCCTACACTGACCACTCCCCTACTGCCCTTGCCCCTTTCGGGTAAGGTAGTCCTCCACTAGCTTTCCTAATTAATCAGCCAAGGGCGTCCCATTAAACCCTTGTGGTAGCACTGTTTTCCCGGGTGGTCGCTCCATGTTCCAATTAACATAATGATCTTATCATGATAAATAACAACGAATAACAAAAGTATAATCATGAGTAATGTATCTTCATACCCAAAACCACATAAAGCACTAGCAAGTACTACCCAAAAAGTTCAGTGGTAAACAAGGTATAAAGATAATCAAACTAGGGTAACCTATTGGGTCCCATCAAAATTAACCTATGCAGATCATTATGATTAATCAGAACATGAGTAGGTAAAAAGAAGTGATCAAGGGCACAACTTGCCTGGGACTTGAGATTCCAGGTACCAGCTTGCTCTTCAGATGACTCGTACCTCGCACTAGTCGTAGCAATACAAACAAACATGGTATATGCAAAATTAACATCACACCAAACATAATAATACACCGCATAATAATAATCTATATGTCTCTACGAGATCGTGGGCTTGAGAATCACTGAATTCGGAGCTACGGTTATTAAGTTATGGATTTCCGAAGTTTAAAGTGTTGGATAAAAGAAACTAAGTGCATAATTTCAATTCTAAATTTCATAGCAAAATGAGGTTACTAGATGATAAACAATATTAAAATGAATTCAATGCAACTGGAATGAATTAAAAAGGAGCTAAGATTAATTTTCTATGAGTTATATAAGTTCTGGAATTATTTTGGCACTAGAAATCCATTTTATAAATTATTTTTCCTATTTTCTCGAAGCTCTGGACTGAGCACACTATTTTAATAAAGCCCAGGGTCTAACTCGTAAAGTCTAGGACCTATCTGATACTGTCTTTGTGTCCTAGTGGATGGCGGGTTAGTTTTAGGAAACCCCAGGGTCTCTTTAGCAATTTAGCATGACCGAAGGGGTATCGGCGAGGATCAGCCGTCCGATCACACACCTGCGGTTGAGATCAGATCCTGAACCGGCTCCCAACCGTGCCCCTTTCGGTCAACATCAATGGTCTGGATTTTATTTGACCGAGATCAACACGGACCCGTCCGATCTTGCGTCAACGGATGGGATTCAAAATGTGAAGGGGTATCCGCATCTTCTAATCTTAGCCGTCCATTCCAATCCAACGGACCACGACATTCTTCTTCCTTTCGACCACCAGAGCGGCGGCGTGTGAGCAGGCTGCGGCGGCGCGTTTGTCGGCAGGAATCGAACTAGCTCCCAATGCCCGAACTTAGATTTAAACGCATGCTACACAGAGCGGAGAGGATGGCGAAATCAATGGAGGGGTTCTTACCGGCGGTTATGGTGCGTGGGGCATTGACCACGGTGACCCGCGATCCGCGGCGGATTCTGTGCGCCGACGAGCGATTGCCGCAAGCCGAACCGTCCACGCGCCAACGCAGGCAACGATTAAACCACCCCGGATCTCGCGCACATCGGCGGTACACCACGACCCCGCCCGCGGTACTCTGTGTCGTCGGCGAAGGGGCCCCGACTTCTCTCTCTTTCTCACCCCTGGTTCCGCTCGATTCCGATCGAATGCGCATGGCGATGAGGGTTCATGGGTACACGCTTATATACACATGGGTCCCGAAGCGGCCGGTGCATGGTTAGCGACTGGAGCGGCGATTTAAGCGGGGGAGCAAACTTGGTGCGATGGTTACGGCGCGACGAGCACCGCGAAGCTCGCGGTCGGTTGAGGAAGCATCTGACCGGAGGGGTCCACACGTCAGAGGCACAAGGCGGGACCAAGCGTGGGCGCACGGTGTCTGGCCAGACGGGCCCGCGTGGCAGTGGGTTCACGGCTGAGGGTGCGCGGTAGGGAGATGGGCCGGCTGGCTGGGCCGAAAGCAGGGAGTTGGCCCAATAGAGTTTCCCCCTTTTCTTTCCCATTTCTTTTTCTCCATTTTCAAATTCAATTTGAATTCAAGTTTCAAATCAAACCAAGTTTTAAATTCTAAATTTCAAATTTATGCACAAGAAAAACTTCACATGATGCACAATTACTACATAGTATTTTTTTATTTATTTTATTATTATATTAATTAGGTAATGTTTTCAACATGAAGTACACACACCTCATTATAGCAATATATTATTATTTGATTGTGTAGTCGAATTAAAGGTATATTCAAAAATTTTCCCTTTGTTTTGATAGGAACATTTTTCCAATGTCTAATCTTTATTATGATTTATTTTAACCATCGTTACTTTATTATGATCATTTACCTTTAAAAAGGGTGAATTCTAAAGTTTAATTATTTATCAAGGGTACTTTGCTCAGATTTCTTCTACCAATCCCAATTCAGAATTTGGGTGTTACAAATCCTACCCCCCTTAAAAATAATCTCGTCCTCGAGATTAGTAAGATAAGGGATGCAACATGTTAGGTTTATAGTCTATGTTTCAGTTATTATTTGGTTTTAGTACCAAAAGATTTTTTTCAGACTATATCTAAGTATCAGGTGATTAGGAAGGCATGTGTATATATGTATGGCCACATGATTATGTAGGATACAAGATGGTAGGTTGGGGCAAGAATAGTTTGGGGATAAGAAGGTTCATGGTAAGGAAAGCTTTTCATCGCAAATGATGGGTCTTGTCTCATTTGGAGATCTGGTCTGCCTCCCTTCTTGCCTTGTCGACGTTGATCTTTTCCGTTCCGATCTTGGTCTCATTGATTTGAGGTTAGTGTATATCATTAGGGTTGGGGAATATGGTTAAGATAGATGTGGGTGAGATAGACTACATTATGTAGGTCAAGTTGTTAGGTATGGCTGAGTTGATCTAAGTTACCGATTTAAGCTTAGGTGAATTAGGAGTATGGTCTTATTTTTTTGTACCAGCATTAAGTAATTCTCTCTAGATTGGATCATAATAGATTAGATAGAATCTAGATTAGGTTGGTGTGACTAGATTAAACTAGTTAAGATCTGATTATTTTGGATTAGATCATGATTGTTATACTAGGATGAGATAAATATACTAATTAGGGCAAGATGAATTCATAAGGATAAGGTAGAATCTTTTGAGATCAGTTAGATCTATTATGGTGAGAAAATTTTTTTTTTAAGATAAGATGGATCTAGATACATTAGGATAAGTTAGGATCTTTTGATATGAGATGGATCTATGAGTGTAGGATAGAATCTTTTTAGATGAGATGGATATTGTTAGGCTAGATACTTTAATGAGAAATAATCTAGTTTGTCTAGTTATCTTGATGAGCATTTTTTTCCTATACGTATATGCAGATGTAATTGTGGACATTACTCCACAACTCATCACACTTAATCAAAAATCCAAATCAGACATGTATCACAAGAACAAACATTCAAGCATACAAATATTTACAAAAATAGTTTTGATTTTGTTTCTAAAAGTAGGTCTCCTATTCCTAAAGGTCACTTTAGGTACGGGATTTCAAAGTGTGAAATCCACATTTGTCTTTAGAAAATAAAAGATAAGAATAATCAGAGTAAAGCGGAAATAGATGAGAAAAGATTAAGATAAGTTTAGAAAAGAATCAGAGTAGCAAAGGTAAGTAGACAATGGTCGTCTAGTTCTATCTAGGTTTCGTCCTACAGTCAACATTGCTCTGATACCACTTCTGTAACACCCGGATTTTAGGGGTCCAAAACCCGGGCGTAAACATAATCACCAGGTGTGCTGGGACCAAGTCTCACACATATGATGAATCATGGCACAGGATCGAATGTCACATCTTTACTATTTAACAGGAGTTCTATACAAAATAAGTAATTACATTATAAGGAGACACCGGTCCAGCAACCCAAAGTTGACTGGGAGACGACGGCCTAGATCTCTCACGAACTCATCGCAGCATCCTCCAAGCGCTTCATCCTGTGGTACCTGTTCCTGACCTGTGGGGGGGGGTGTGAGACAGCAAGAGTGAGCTCACATACGTTCATCGCTCAACAAGTTGTGGGGAATAATGTGAATGAACTCGCCAAAGGTGGGAGCTCATGTGAAGTGTAAGGCTTACCAACGGAGATGGTTGAAGCTGAGCATTGCTTTTAAAGTTGGTCAAAATTTTATTAGCAATTACTAAGTATAAGTAAATACCAACCCAATTAAGTAGTAGAACAGAAGTAACAACATCACATGCGATGCAATGCATATGACAAATTGAATTTAAGTTCCATAAATTAATCATGTGAGGGTCCGAGCTGCTCATGACCGTGAGCACGGCTAGTATACCAGTTTTACACTCTGCAGAGGTTGCGCATCTTTACCCACAAGTCATGTTACCCATCTGCCAAGGGATCGCGACTTCCCATACACCTCTACCGAGGAGGCGAGGCAGGGTAACACTACGAGGCCTTTACAAAGTTCCACTAGCTTCAGAAAACCCGCTACAGTTTATAGGAAGCTCCAATGCAGGAATCCCTTGCAGGACCGCCATCGCAGCAAAATCCTCCCGAGAGCCTCCCTACACTGACCACTCCCCTACTGCCCTTGCCCCTTTCGGGTAAGGTAGTCCTCCACTAGCTTTCCTAATTAATCAGCCAAGGGCGTCCCATTAAACCCTTGTGGTAGCACTGTTTTCCCGGGTGGTCGCTCCATGTTCCAATTAACATAATGATCTTATCATGATAAATAACAACGGATAACAAAAGTATAATCATGAGTAATGTATCTTCATACCCAAAACCACATAAAGCACTAGCAAGTACTACCCAAAAAGTTCAGTGGTAAACAAGGTATAAAGATAATCAAACTAGGGTAACCTATTGGGTCCCATCAAAATTAACCTATGCAGATCATTATGATTAATCAGAACATGAGTAGGTAAAAAGAAGTGATCAAGGGCACAACTTGCCTGGGACTTGAGATTCCAGGTACCAGCTTGCTCTTCAGATGACTCGTACCTCGCACTAGTCGTAGCAATACAAACAAACATGGTATATGCAAAATTAACATCACACCAAACATAATAATACACCGCATAATAATAATCTATATGTCTCTACGAGATCGTGGGCTTGAGAATCACTGAATTCGGAGCTACGGTTATTAAGTTATGGATTTCCGAAGTTTAAAGTGTTGGATAAAAGAAACTAAGTGCATAATTTCAATTCTAAATTTCATAGCAAAATGAGGTTACTAGATGATAAACAATATTAAAATGAATTCAATGCAACTGGAATGAATTAAAAAGGAGCTAAGATTAATTTTCTATGAGTTATATAAGTTCTGGAATTATTTTGGCACTAGAAATCCATTTTATAAATTATTTTTCCTATTTTCTCGAAGCTCTGGACTGAGCACACTATTTTAATAAAGCCCAGGGTCTAACTCGTAAAGTCTAGGACCTATCTGATACTGTCTTTGTGTCCTAGTGGATGGCGGGTTAGTTTTAGGAAACCCCAGGGTCTCTTTAGCAATTTAGCATGACCGAAGGGGTATCGGCGAGGATCAGCCGTCCGATCACACACCTGCGGTTGAGATCAGATCCTGAACCGGCTCCCAACCGTGCCCCTTTCGGTCAACATCAATGGTCTGGATTTTATTTGACCGAGATCAACACGGACCCGTCCGATCTTGCGTCAACGGATGGGATTCAAAATGTGAAGGGGTATCCGCATCTTCTAATCTTAGCCGTCCATTCCAATCCAACGGACCACGACATTCTTCTTCCTTTCGACCACCAGAGCGGCGGCGTGTGAGCAGGCTGCGGCGGCGCGTTTGTCGGCAGGAATCGAACTAGCTCCCAATGCCCGAACTTAGATTTAAACGCATGCTACACAGAGCGGAGAGGATGGCGAAATCAATGGAGGGGTTCTTACCGGCGGTTATGGTGCGTGGGGCATTGACCACGGTGACCCGCGATCCGCGGCGGATTCTGTGCGCCGACGAGCGATTGCCGCAAGCCGAACCGTCCACGCGCCAACGCAGGCAACGATTAAACCACCCCGGATCTCGCGCACATCGGCGGTACACCACGACCCCGCCCGCGGTACTCTGTGTCGTCGGCGAAGGGGCCCCGACTTCTCTCTCTTTCTCACCCCTGGTTCCGCTCGATTCCGATCGAATGCGCATGGCGATGAGGGTTCATGGGTACACGCTTATATACACATGGGTCCCGAAGCGGCCGGTGCATGGTTAGCGACTGGAGCGGCGATTTAAGCGGGGGAGCAAACTTGGTGCGATGGTTACGGCGCGACGAGCACCGCGAAGCTCGCGGTCGGTTGAGGAAGCATCTGACCGGAGGGGTCCACACGTCAGAGGCACAAGGCGGGACCAAGCGTGGGCGCACGGTGTCTGGCCAGACGGGCCCGCGTGGCAGTGGGTTCACGGCTGAGGGTGCGCGGTAGGGAGATGGGCCGGCTGGCTGGGCCGAAAGCAGGGAGTTGGCCCAATAGAGTTTCCCCCTTTTCTTTCCCATTTCTTTTTCTCCATTTTCAAATTCAATTTGAATTCAAGTTTCAAATCAAACCAAGTTTTAAATTCTAAATTTCAAATTTATGCACAAGAAAAACTTCACATGATGCACAATTACTACATAGTATTTTTTTATTTATTTTATTATTATATTAATTAGGTAATGTTTTCAACATGAAGTACACACACCTCATTATAGCAATATATTATTATTTGATTGTGTAGTCGAATTAAAGGTATATTCAAAAATTTTCCCTTTGTTTTGATAGGAACATTTTTCCAATGTCTAATCTTTATTATGATTTATTTTAACCATCGTTACTTTATTATGATCATTTACCTTTAAAAAGGGTGAATTCTAAAGTTTAATTATTTATCAAGGGTACTTTGCTCAGATTTCTTCTACCAATCCCAATTCAGAATTTGGGTGTTACACCACCTTGGTGAGACGATCGATTATTACCCAGATAGAATCATTTCCTTTCTGCGTTCGGGGTCGTCCGGTCACGAAATCCATGCCTATTTCTTCCCACTTCCATTCAGGCACTGGGAGGGGTTGCAGCAGGCCTGCAGGCTTCTGATGTTCGGCCTTCGTTCGCTGACAGGTGTCACACCGGGCTACATACTGTGCTATTTCCTTCTTCATCCCTTTCCACCAATATCTGGCTTTGAGGTCCAGGTACATCTTGGTGGTTCCTAGGTGGATGGAGTAAGCTGAGTTGTGGGCTTCATTAAGCAGGACTTCCCGTGCCTCTCCCATTGGTACACACAGGCGGTTCTTGAACCAGAGGACTCCTTGCTCATCTGTCCTAAGATCCGGAAGTTGCTCCTTGCGAGCTCTTTCCATAAGTCTGGCTATCTCTGCGTCCAGGCGTTGAGCCTTGCTTATGAGATCTTCTAGCATTGGCTTGACTTCCAGGCTACCGTTGACTCCCAGACATGCATTTAGCTGAGCTGATTCTTTCTTCCAATCTTCTAAAAAGTTGGTCCCTTTAATCCCGAAAGGTTTTCGGCTAAGGGCGTCTGCTACCACGTTGGCCTTCCCGGGGTGGTAGTGGATTTCGAGGTCATAATCCTTGATCAATTCAAGCCATCTTCTTTGACGGAGGTTGAGGTCCGGCTGAGTGAAGATGTACTTTAGACTCTTGTGATCGGTGAAGATGTGGCATTTGTTCCCAATCAGATAGTGCCTCCATATTTTCAGGGCGTGAACTATGGCTGCCAATTCCAAGTCGTGGGTAGGGTAGTTCTGCTCATGTGGTTTGAGTAAGCGGGATGCATAGGCAATAACTTCCTCATTTTGCATCAAGACACACCCTAAGCCTTGCCTTGAAGCATCACAGAAGATGACGAAATCCTGGTGTATATCTGGTAGTGTCAAAACGGGCACGGTTGTAAGCTTTTCCTTGATGATCTGGAAACTTTCCTCACACTTCGGCATCCACACAAACTTGTTGTCCTTTTTGAGGAGTTCGGTCATAGGTTTCGCTATGCTGGAGAATCCTTTGATGAAGCGGCGGTAATACCCCGCCATTCCCAGAAAGCTTCGTACTTCACTGACGTTGGATGGTTGTTTCCATTTTGAAACGACTTCCACCTTGGATGGGTCCACTTCTATCCCTTCTGCAGTCAAGATATGCCCCAGGAAGGCTATCTTTTATAACCAGAACTCACACTTGCTGAGCTTAGCATAAAGTTGATGTGCCCTGAGTCTTCCGAGGACGATTCGAAGGTGACGCTCGTGGTCCTTGCGATTCTTGGAATAGATGAGGATGTCGTCGATAAAAACTACGACAAACTTATCCAATTCTTCCATAAATACCTTATTCACGAGGTTCATGAAAAAGGCGGGTGCGTTTGTTAGCCCAAATGGCATCACTGTGAATTCATATTGCCCGTATCTGGTGACGAATGCAGTCTTCTGAATGTCTGCTTCCTTGATCCTCAGTTGGTGATGAAAGCATCTAGGCCCCTGGTTGGTTTTAGTGATTAATGACAACGTAATATTATATGTGACTAACGTGTGTTTTGCAGAGACAAATGGTAAGTTAGGTCGCATGACAGGTAGAAGTACTCCAACGGTGAAAACAATCCCGGAAATAAGAACTCGAAGCGACGGCTAAAAAGACGGAACAAAAGGTGAAGGTCTACGGAGTCCGAGTGTCAAGGAGATGTGGACACTCGCGATTTAGTTAGGTCTTTTATTCTCTTTTAGCCGTACTATAAAGAGGGGTTGTCGATGAGTAGTTTGACCAAGAGAGTTCTAGTGTAGTGTTGGTGCACAATCACACTCATACACAGTGCTAGGTGTCACTCTAGAACTCACACACAAGTTAGAGCGAAAACCGATTTGAAAATCAGCTGAAAAACAAGACTTAGGGTTTCTGGCTTTGGGGCACCGGACTGTCCGGTGTGCACCGGACTGTCCGGTGCACCCTCTGCCAGGTGGGACCAGGCTGGTCCTCAGCAGAGCCTTCCCAGTCGCAGAAACCCGAGAGCGCTGCCTTCGGAAATGAATTTTAGTGGCACACCGGACACCGCACCGGACTGTCCGGTGTGCACCGGACAATGGACTGTTCACTGTCCGGTGCGCCATGAGTCCAACGGCTAGCTGTCAGAACTAGCCGTCAGAACTAGACTTTGGGGTTCCTCTTCCGCCTCCGCCTCCTATGCCTCCACGCTCACATGATCATGAGGCTGGGAGTTCCCGTGCTGCCCCTGCTCCTCCTCCAGCTTTGGACCCTGCCCTTGCTTCGATTCTTCAGACTCTCACCCAGCAGCAGCAGACTCTCACTCAGCAGCAGCAGACTCTCACCCAGCAGCAGGCTCTTCTGGCAGCCGAGCAGGCCCGTTTATCCGACAGGATGCTCTCGATGTTTCAGAGCATGCAGGACAGGCAGGATGCTTTTCAGCAGCAGCTTATTCAGGATAGGGCAGAGAGTAGGGCATTCATGGCTCTCATGCTTCAGCATTCTGGTATCTCAGCACCTCCAGTTCAGTCTGCTCCGCCTTCTTCGCTTCACGCTCCAGTAGTGCCTTCGATCTTGTCTGCACCCCCTGCTGTTACCTCTCCGCTCCGGCCGGTCACCTTGGCGTTCACTTCTCCAGTTCTCAGCTCTGTCTGCCCGCAGCCGCCAGTGCCACCAGCATCTGCTGTTACCACTACCGCTGTGGCAGTATCTGTGACTGCTTCTGCTCCGGTAGCTCCTGCAGCGCTGCCTGCGTCCGAGTCAGTACCAGCTCCAGCTTCTACCGCAGATCCTGGATCCGAGACTGACTCTGACCCTCCGTCGGCGTTTGCTCTGCTACCTCGACCTCGACCGGATGCGCCCCCGCCGCCTCCTCCTGCTTCAGATGTTTAGGTTCAGGTCCCTTTTGGTGTTTGACGCCAAAGGGGGAGAGATATGAGTTGTGAGAGCTAGGGGGAGTTAGAGAGTTAGTAGAGAGTCAGTGTCCTTTTGATGTAATATTTGTGCCTGCTACTCTCTGTTCTAGCTTGATGTTTTTTGGCTCACAAACTCGTCATATACTCTCGTTGCTTATGATTGACTGTGTGTATTACGTTTTCACCTTATATCATATCACCAGTCTTCTAGTTCTTGTTTCATTAATTTACTTTCTCTTTTATATGAACAAGAATCTTATGATGTGTATGCGCTCACTCTTATTATTATGGTACACATTCTTTCTGTCAAAAATTGCTGAGTATAACTAACCATTCTTTCAATTGACAGAATCTTCAAAACAAACTACTCTCACAAAACTTGTAGGGTTGTCATCAATCACCAAAAAGGGGGAGATTGAAAGCATCTAGGCCCCTGGTTGGTTTTAGTGATTAATGACAACGTAATATTATATGTGACTAACGTGTGTTTTGCAGAGACAAATGGTAAGTTAGGTCGCATGACAGGTAGAAGTACTCCAACGGTGAAAACAATCCCGGAAATAAGAACTCGAAGCGACGGCTAAAAAGACGGAACAAAAGGTGAAGGTCTACGGAGTCCGAGTGTCAAGGAGATGTGGACACTCGCGATTTAGTTAGGTCTTTTATTCTCTTTTAGCCGTACTATAAAGAGGGGTTGTCGATGAGTAGTTTGACCAAGAGAGTTCTAGTGTAGTGTTGGTGCACAATCACACTCATACACAGTGCTAGGTGTCACTCTAGAACTCACACACAAGTTAGAGCGAAAACCGATTTGAAAATCAGCTGAAAAACAAGACTTAGGGTTTCTGGCTTTGGGGCACCGGACTGTCCGGTGTGCACCGGACTGTCCGGTGCACCCTCTGCCAGGTGGGACCAGGCTGGTCCTCAGCAGAGCCTTCCCAGTCGCAGAAACCCGAGAGCGCTGCCTTCGGAAATGAATTTTAGTGGCACACCGGACACCGCACCGGACTGTCCGGTGTGCACCGGACAGTGGACTGTTCACTGTCCGGTGCGCCATGAGTCCAACGGCTAGCTGTCAGAACTAGCCGTTGGAAGTGACCGTTGGCGCACCGGTGGCGCACCGGTGGCGCACCGGACTGTCCGGTGCGCCATCGCGCAGCAAGTTTCCTGTAACGGCTAGTTGGTGGGTGAGGGCTATTTATACCCCTTCCACCCACCATATTCAATGTCTTGCACTCCACATTTATTCCAGCACCTTGGTAGAGTATTGCAAGCACCAAAAGCCTTGTGAGGAGATTAGAGAATCATAATCCACACTTGTTCCTCATTAGCGCTAGTGAGAGCCACCTAGAGCACACACCACTTGCATTAGGCTTCTCTTGGTCAAGCGAAAGTCTATGGCTTGTTACTCTTGGTGATCGGCATCACCTAGACGGCTTGGTGGTATTGGGAGCTCGGTGATCACCGTGAAGATCTTGTTGGTGACCCGACTCAAGTTTGTAAGCGGTCTCGAGGGATCCACCGCGCCGGAGTGGCAAAGGATCATCTCGTAGTGAGCACTTGGTTCTTGCGAGGACCAAGGGGGAGCGATACCCTTGCGCGGGTGCTCCAACGAGGACTAGTGGAGAGTGCCGACTCTTCGATACCTCGGGAAAAATTGGAGGAGTCTTCTAAACTTTGCTTTACATTCCGCACTTAATTCAAGCACTTTACATTGTGTATTTGTTTAGCAAGTATTTAAAGTATTATCTTAGCTTTGTTACATTTCTAGTATTATATTCTTAGTACTAGTTGTTGGGGTGAAGTTGGGCTCTTGTTTAGCTCTTGCTTAGGTTTTAATTAGTGTTGATTTTTAGAAAAGCCCAATTCACCCCCCCTCTTGGGCATCGTGATCCTTTCAATTGGTATCAGAGCCTTGTTGCTCATAGATTAGCTTAACCGCTAGAGTTACGATGTCCGGCGGGGATGGACCTCCTCCCGTTTTTGATGGTGACGATTTTCCTTATTGGAAAATTCGTATGGAAGCATACTTAGAGGCTATAGACATTGGTGTCTATAAAGCCGCCACACAAGGGTTTCCCCAACCTAGAGATCCCACAAATCTTGTAGGTGATGAGTTCAATTATGAGAAATGGAATGCGAAGGCCAAAAACACCCTTTTTAGAGGCCTTTGCAAAGATGTGTTCAATAGAGTTCGGAATCATAAAAATGCTCATGATTTGTGGATGGACATTTGTGCTCTACACGAAGGAACTAGAAGTGAACGTGAGGAAAGATATCACATAGCTATGCGAAAGTTAAATTCTTTTGAAATGCTTGCTAATGAAAATGCAAACGCTATGTACTCACGACTTAATATTCTTGTAGAGGAAGTCAATGGATTGGGGCTTACTCAAATCTCACAACCGGATGTTGTGAGGAAGATTCTCAGTGTCCTCCCAATAGACAAATATGGACACATTGTCACTGTGCTACATCAAATGGATCTTTCAGTTACCACACCTACACAAATTTTGGGAAAGATCAATGCCCATGAAATGTACATGCACATCAACAAAGAAGAATCATCTTCCAAAAGAAAGGATTTGGCTCTCAAAGCAAATCATGAAAGAAAAGGAAAAGCAAAAATACAAGTTGAGGAAGAGTCCTCAAGTGATGATGACCTTGATGCAAACATTGCCTTGATGGTAAGGAAGACCACCAAGATGTTGAAGAAGCTAAATAGAGAAGGCATAAAATTTGATTCAAGAAAGAAGAAGTTCTTTTCCAACAAAAGAAAGCCCATTTCTGAGATGGACTGCTACAACTGTGGTGAGCTTGGTCATCTTGCTCATCAATGCAACAAGCCCAAGAAGAACAAGTTTAAGGGCAAGAAGGAAGATGACAGCGATGATGAAAAGAAGGAAAAGAAATTTTTCAAGAGGAAGGATGGGAAGCAAAAGAGGTTCCACAAGAAGAAGAATGGAAAGGCCTATATTGTTGGCGATTGGCTCACCGACATCGAATCATCAAGTGGATCTTCTTCAAGTGAAGAAGAGGATAATGAAAAAGTTGCGGCCATCGCCGGGGACTTCTCTTCACCACCACCATCGCCATCATCCACTTCTCACCTATGCCTCATGGCTAGGGGTGAACGAAAGGTACAAAATGATATTAATATTGATGATGATAGTGATAGTGATAGTGATGAAGAATTTGCTTCACCTTCATATGATGAGTTAGCTGACTTACTTAAAGAATATACTCAAATCATTAGAAAGTCAAAAGCTAAATGTGATAGGTTGAAAAATGAAAATGAATCTTTAAATGCCAAGTATGACATAGTTATAAAGGCTAGTGATGAAATAAAAGAAGAAAATAAAACTATGTCATCAACCATAAATGAGCTCACAAACTCCCTAAAAGATGCTAAAGAGAAGTATGACAAACTAAATGAAGCTAATAGGGAGTTGCAAAATAGACTAGTTAAGATCAAGGAAGACTATACTCAAATTAAATTTGATCATGACAATCTTCTTGTTGAAAATGAACTTTTATCTTGCAAAACACATGAGGCTATTAACCCCGTTGTTAAGCTTGATGTAGCAACCTCATGTGATGATTTGATTCAAGAAGAGCAAACTAGTCTACATGCTGAATTGACTGAAAAAGTTGAAGTCCTGACTTTAGACAACCAAAAATTGAAGAATTATTTGACTGATGCAACTACTAGAGGAAAAGTTGCTATTGAGAACAATGATTTCAACAATGAGTTGGCAGTGGATAATCAAAGGCTTAAGAATGAGGTCAAGAAACTAAAAAGTGAAAATGAACATCTTGCAACAAGTGTGCAAAAGTTCAACAAGGGTCAATACCTCCAAAATGAGCTGCTTATGAACACTGTTATGAAAAATAACAAGAGTGGTATTGGATACAATGCTTTTGTGCAAAAGAAATCTATCGCTCAATACAAGCCAAAGCAGACTCACAAGCCTATCAAATGCTTTGAGTGTGGAAATGAAGGTCATTTTGCCCACAACTGCAAAGCTAAACCACCAACTCCCTTGCCTAAGCACTCAAGACCATTTGCTTTCAATGCTCACTATGTTCTAAGAAAGGTTGCAAATGGAAAGATTAAGGTTACATTCCTAGGTCCACCAAATAAGAGTAGACCTAGACAAATCTGGGTGGCAAAGTCCTTAATTGAGAGAGTCACTGGTCCTATGCAATATAGGGCTCTCAAAACTCAAGCTTGAATTGTCTGTGAATGTAGGTGAACTACAAGACCGGTGGGAGCCATTGGGTTATTGACAGTGGATGCACACAACATATGACAGGCAACCCACGGATGTTCACCTCATTAGATGAGAATGTTGATGGTCAAGATAAAATCACATTTGGAGACAACTCAAAAGGAAAAGTACAAGGACTTGGCAAGGTGGCAATCTCAAATGACTTATCAATATCAAATGTTCTCTTAGTTGCACCTTTGAGCTTCAATTTATTATCAGTGGGACAACTCTGTGATCTTGGACTTCAATGCTTATTCACTCCATCAGAGGTTATTGTAACAAAAATGGATGATGAATCAATGGTATTCAAGGGATTTAGATACAACAACCTCTACTTAGTGGATTTCACTTCAGAAGATGCAGACTTAAGAACTTGCCTCTTCACCAAAGCTTCTCTTGGTTGGCTTTGGCATAGGAGGCTTGCACATGTTGGGATGAGCACACTCAAGAAGGTATTAAAGAAAGATATGGTTAGAGGATTAAAGGATGTGGTGTTTGAAAAAGACAAGCCATGCAGTGCATGTCAAGCTGGAAAACAAGTTGCTAATACACATCCTACTAAAGCTTTCATGTCAACATCAAGGCCACTGGAACTACTACATATGGATTTATTTGGACCTACAAATTATGTCAGTGCCGGTGGCAACCTCTACTGTCTAGTGATTGTTGATGACTTCTCAAGATACACTTGGGTGTTCTTTCTCCATGACAAATCTGAAGTTGCATCTATATTCAAGAAGTTTGCCAAGAAAGCACAAAATGAATTTGATTGCAAGATTAAGAAGATCAGAAGTGACAATGGCAAAGAATTTGACAACACCAACATTCATGAGTACTGTGATGAAATTGGGATCAAGCATGAAGTATCTGCCACATATACACCTCAACAAAATGGAGTTGTTGAAAGGAAAAATAGGACCTTGATCACTCTTGCAAGAACAATGATTGATGAGTATAACACGCCGGAGAGGTTTTGGGCTGAAGCTGTCAACACTGCTTGCTATGCATCAAACAGACTATTTCCTCACCGGCTACTTGCGAAGACTCCTTATGAACTACTAAATGGGAAAAAGCCAGACGTCTCTTTCTTCCGGGTGTTTGGGTGCAAATGCTACATCTACAAAAAACGCCATCATCTAGGGAAGTTTCAAAGACGTTGTGATATTGGTTTTCTTTTGGGTTATTCATTAAAGTCCAAAGCATATCGAGTATTCAACCATGCCACTGGCGTGGTAGAAGAAACATATGATGTGGAATTTGATGAGACTAATGGCTCCCAAGGAGCACTTGAAAATCTTGATGATGTAGGTGATGAGCCACTTAGGGAAGCAATGAAGAACATGCCTATTGGAGCTATCAAACCAAAAGAAGATGAAGAAGAGGTGCAAATCATTGACAGGCCTTCTTCATCAAATGTACCACAAGATGATGAAAAAGATGAGAGGCATGCAAATGAAGATACATTTGTCTCTCATGAACAAGCAAGGGTACAAGCCGAAGATGTTGATGCTCCAGGATCTTCTTCCCAAGTGGTTGACAGGAGAAACTCATCACTACTTCAAGCTCATCCTCAAAACCAAATCATCGGGAGTCCTTCACAAGGGGTTATTACTCGATCACATAGACATGCTAATTTTATTGAACATCACTCTTTTGTTTCTTGTGTTGAGCCTACTTGTATAGATGAGGCGCTACAGGATCCGGACTGGGTGAATGCCATGCATGAAGAACTTAACAACTTCACCCGTAACGAAGTTTGGACCCTGGAGAAGCCCCCACAAGATGCAAGAATCATTGGAACAAAGTGGGTATTCAGAAACAAACAAGATGATCAAGGTGTGATTGTAAGAAACAAGGCAAGACTTGTCGCAAAGGGATTTTCTCAAGTTGAAGGCTTAGATTTTGGAGAGACCTTTGCACCGGTTGCTCGACTGGAAGCCATCCGTATCCTACTCGCATATGCATCATGCTATGATATAAAACTTTATCAAATGGATGTAAAAAGTGCATTTTTAAATGGCTTCATAAATGAACTTGTATATGTTGAGCAACCGCCTGGATTTGAAGACCCTAGATATCCTAACCATGCTTACAGGTTGTCCAAGGCGCTATATGGGCTAAAGCAAGCTCCAAGGGCTTGGTATGAGCGTCTTCGCGACTTCCTCATCGAAAAGGGCTTCAAAATCGGGACCGTCGACACAACTCTCTTCACAAAGAAACATAACGGTGATATTTTCATTTGTCAAGTATATGTTGATGATATAATATTTGGCTCAACAAATGACTGTCATTGCAAGGAATTTGGTGAGTTGATGTCGAAGGAGTTCGAGATGTCAATGATTGGTGAGCTAACATACTTCCTCGGCTTTCAAGTCAAGCAAATGAAAGATGGTAACTTTCTCTCTCAAGAGAAGTATACCAAAGACTTGTTGAAAAGATTCAACATGGAGAAGTGCAAACCAATCAAGACCCCCATGCCTACAAATGGACATCTCGACTTAGATGAGGGAGGTAACCAGGTTAATCAAACTCTCTACCGTTCTATGATTGGTAGTTTATTATACCTTACCGCATCTAGGCCCGACATTATGTTTAGTGTCTGCATGTGTGCTAGATTTCAATCTAATCCTAAGAAAGCTCATCTTCGCGCTGTTAAGAGAATTCTTAGGTATCTCAAGCACACCACAAGCGTTGGTCTGTGGTATCCCAAAGGAGCTACTTTTGATTTAATTGGCTATTCCGATTCGGATTATGCCGGTTGTAAAATTGATAGAAAAAGTACTTCTGGGGGATGCCATTTGCTTGGTAGATCACTAGTGTCATGGACATCCAAAAAGCAGAATAGTGTTGCCTTGTCAACTGCCGAAGCGGAATACATTGCCGCAGGTGCTTGTTGCACACAGATTTTATATATGAAACAAACTCTTCTAGACTATGGCGTAGTTCTAGAAAAGGTACCTCTGCTGTGTGATAATGAGAGTGCTGTTAAAATTGCTAATAATCCTGTACAACACTCTCGCACCAAGCACATTGATATCCGTCATCACTTCCTTAGAGATCATGTTGCTAAAGGAGATATTATTTTAGAAGGAGTGAGGTCGGAAGATCAATTAGCGGATATTTTCACTAAGCCACTCGATAAGACCCGCTTTTGCATGTTGAGGAATGAACTAAATATCCTTGATCTCAGAAATTTTATGTGAAATGTCAAATGGTGTTGTCACTTGCATTGCATATTTAAATTCCTTGTATTGCATCTAGGACTTGTCTAACCTAGTTGAGATAACCGCCAATAAAGCGAGTGAAAAAGCTTAACTTGGGTCAAACCTGACAAGTCTTAGTCTTAAAGCTTTTAGCACTTAAATTCTTATTTTTCATGCAATTATTGGTTCTTGAAATATGCATGAGGTACTGCACTTAGGGGGAGTATTCAAAACTCAAATCACTCTTGAAAACCCCTAGTGCAAGCACAAATGCAAATTTCACCATTTGCCTATTTTCTCTAAAAATTAACTAGCCTATGGCAAAATATTTTGAAAAGTATATGAGAGTGCCAATACCTATCCCAACAAGTGTTATTTTGTGTGATTATAAGTTGGGATTTGGTTTGGTTAGGAGTTAGATAGAAAAATTCAAAATTTTCCAAACTCCCCTCTGTCTGGGCTCACCGGACAGTCCGGTGTGCACCGGACACTGCACTGTGCAATGTCCGGTGCACCGGCAGCCGCGCGCAAAATTCCTCTTTTCCTGTGCGCTGTCCGGTGGTTCACCGGACAGCTACTGTGCGCTGTCCGGTGTGCACCGGACAGTCACTGTAGACTGTCCGGTGTGCCCATCTCGCGTTTTAAAAAATCGCCTCCAGCCCGAGCCAGGCCAGATGCCTTCTTTTTCCAGCCTGTGCTCGCTGCTCTCTGTCTCCAGGCGCCTCCCCTCTGCTCCTGGCGGTAGTCCGGCAACCTCCCGCCACCGGCGGCCTCCAACCTCCGGCGACCACTTCCCCCTCCTCGGTGAGCAGATCTTCCCTCAGATCTCCTCTCTCTCTTTTCCTGTGAGCAGCAGTTTCTCCCTGTGAACAGCAGTTCTTTCCCCTGTTTGTGCACCTCTTCACACTTCTTGAAATCTAGTGAATTCTTATGAATCCAATTGGTGGTCAGTGCTCTAATGTCTCTAGTGTGTATCCCTACCTGTTTTTAGCTCCTTCGGGAGGGCATTCCCACCTCAAATAGCCATTTCCCTAAAACCCTAGATCCCCGCACACCAAGTGTTCGGTGAAATGCCCAAACCAGCCAAACTTGCTCAAATTGAACCCAAATTTTTCAGGCACTTTCACCACACTTCCAGTAACCTACTTGCCAAATTTCACGCCAATCCGAGATCCCAGGCTTAAATTTCACCAAAATTCCCGTTTTGCGCGATCGTTTCCGAGCCGAGTGCCCAAAACCCTTTTTCTTCGCCAAAATTCAAACCAAGCACACACTTCACTCATATTGACCTATATAAACCTATTCGTGAAGTATCGGCTCAATCCCATATCGTTTCATGCCTAAATTTGAATTCCAATCATTCTATGTCTCTATTTGTCCGTCAAACGTCGTTTTCACGACTTTTGACTTATCGATCGTCCCGTCTCGTGCCATATCTCTTTGTGTATGTATTTATTCACATTTCATATGCTTATGACTATGTGACTAATACGTGCTCACCTCTTCTGTCATTTCAGTGACCTTCGTGTGCCGTCTCCCGTCCTGCCTGGATCGTCACCTCTCGTGTGAGCCTTCCAGGTAGACATCTCACTCTTTGCTAAATCTATCGGTCACATTTGCTCTGTGCTTAGTCTCTCTATCTCATTTGCAGACTTTAGTTCAAGATGCCGCGCACGAAGAATGCGTCGGCATCAGGGGGTGGCGATGACGAGGACCCTCGTCGCCCCTTCCGGCAGGTGAAGGGGAAGACTGTCTTTTTGGAGCAGCAGGAAGGCCGCAAGAAGCGGCGTTCGGACAGAGAGGCTCGTGCAGCAGCAGCAGCTGCAGCAGCCGCTGCGCAGGCAGCACTTGGAGATCAGCCGGATATTCCATCAGATCAGATTGCTTTCCGTGCTCGTCGTCTCGCCTCCCGGTCTCGCTCCTCCACTCACACCTCCGCTTCCACTCCGCCACCCACTCTGCCTGCTCCAGTCACTCCTATTGCTCCATCCACCTCCACCGCCATACCCACTACCAGCTCTACGCCAGCTTCCACTGCTTCCCCTGCCCCCGCTCCCGCTTCAGCTCCTCCTGTCCCTCCACCTCGCTTCCGGGAGCGTGATGAGACTGAGGTCCGTCCACTGGTTTCGGATCCTCGTCTGTTTGATCTTCAGCGTGCTACTGCAGCCCGGGTACGTCGGTTCAGGTACGTACCCGTGGAGTCTTGGCTGCCAGCTCAGAGAGACCCAGCAGCAGGAGTTCTTTTCAGCACACGGATTCAGGAGTCGTTCTTCAGGGCTCAGATGTCTGCTCAGATTGCGCTGCGAGTGCACCGCCTATTGGATCTCCCAGCTTTTTTGCTAGCAGCCGGTGCTGAGTCTGAGGCGCATCTCACCTATCTGCCAGGCCTCCTGACCCTTCTGACTATCAGCGGCAGATATGTTGAGGAGTGGGTCCGCGTCTTCTATGCCTCTGTTTGGATTGACCCGGATCATCATTGGATGAGGTTCCGCTTTGAGCGCGAGGATGTCACGATCACTGCCAGTCAGATCAGACAGCTTTTTGGATTCCCTGAGTCGTCTACTCGCCTCCACAGTCTCTGCTACGGCACTTCAGATCCTCCACGTCGCCCTCACGGCGGTGTGGCTCCAGGGACAGCTCACGTCGCGGCTCTGTTCCGCCCGCCTTTCACAGATGGGTCGCGACGTTCTCCAGCAGACTTCACTACTGCAGCGAAGTACTTATATGAGCTCGTCAGACGGACTCTCCTGCCTAGGATGGGATACAGGGAGGCTACCACTCATATTCAGCTTTGGCTCCTTGGTGCCCTGGTATCCCACTCTGAGTTTGATGTTGTTGACTTTCTGATCTGTGAGATTGAGGACACCGCTCTGGATGGGATTCGTGCTCGACGGCAGCTACCGTATGCTCACTACTTGTGCCACATCTTTGCGCATCTGATCCAGCCACCTCGTTTTCAGAGTTCCCTTGAGGCCTCTCGCCTTGTGTTTGGATCTTACCGTCCTGCTCCTGAGATTCCAGTGCCAGCTTATGCTCCTGTGTTTGACACTCAGGCCGAGGATGCTGCACTTCGACAGTTTGACACCCAGGGTGCAGCTGCTGCTGATGATGATGATGATGATGATGACTTTGGGGTTCCTCTTCCGCCTCCGCCTCCTATGCCTCCACGCTCACATGATCATGAGGCTGGGAGTTCCCGTGCTGTCCCTGCTCCTCCTCCAGCTTTGGACCCTGCCCTTGCTTCGATTCTTCAGACTCTCACCCAGCAGCAGCAGACTCTCACTCAGCAGCAGCAGACTCTCACCCAGCAGCAGGCTCTTCTGGCAGCCGAGCAGGCCCGTTTATCCGACAGGATGCTCTCGATGTTTCAGAGCATGCAGGACAGGCAGGATGCTTTTCAGCAGCAGCTTATTCAGGATAGGGCAGAGAGTAGGGCATTCATGGCTCTCATGCTTCAGCATTCTGGTATCTCAGCACCTCCAGTTCAGTCTGCTCCGCCTTCTTCGCTTCACGCTCCAGTAGTGCCTTCGATCTTGTCTGCACCCCCTGCTGTTACCTCTCCGCTCCGGCCGGTCACCTTGGCGTTCACTTCTCCAGTTCTCAGCTCTGTCTGCCCGCAGCCGCCAGTGCCACCAGCATCTGCTGTTACCACTACCGCTGTGGCAGTATCTGTGACTGCTTCTGCTCCGGTAGCTCCTGCAGCGCTGCCTGCGTCCGAGTCAGTACCAGCTCCAGCTTCTACCGCAGATCCTGGATCCGAGACTGACTCTGACCCTCCGTCGGCGTTTGCTCTGCTACCTCGACCTCGACCGGATGCGCCCCCGCCGCCTCCTCCTGCTTCAGATGTTTAGGTTCAGGTCCCTTTTGGTGTTTGACGCCAAAGGGGGAGAGATATGAGTTGTGAGAGCTAGGGGGAGTTAGAGAGTTAGTAGAGAGTCAGTGTCCTTTTGATGTAATATTTGTGCCTGCTACTCTCTGTTCTAGCTTGATGTTTTTTGGCTCACAAACTCGTCATATACTCTCGTTGCTTATGATTGACTGTGTGTATTACGTTTTCACCTTATATCATATCACCAGTCTTCTAGTTCTTGTTTCATTAATTTACTTTCTCTTTTATATGAACAAGAATCTTATGATGTGTATGCGCTCACTCTTATTATTATGGTACACATTCTTTCTGTCAAAAATTGCTGAGTATAACTAACCATTCTTTCAATTGACAGAATCTTCAAAACAAACTACTCTCACAAAACTTGTAGGGTTGTCATCAATCACCAAAAAGGGGGAGATTGAAAGCATCTAGGCCCCTGGTTGGTTTTAGTGATTAATGACAACGTAATATTATATGTGACTAACGTGTGTTTTGCAGAGACAAATGGTAAGTTAGGTCGCATGACAGGTAGAAGTACTCCAACGGTGAAAACAATCCCGGAAATAAGAACTCGAAGCGACAGCTAAAAAGACGGAACAAAAGGTGAAGGTCTACGGAGTCCGAGTGTCAAAGAGATGTGGACACTCGCGATTTAGTTAGGTCTTTTATTCTCTTTTAGCCGTACTATAAAGAGGGGTTGTCGATGAGTAGTTTGACCAAGAGAGTTCTAGTGTAGTGTTGGTGCACAATCACACTCATACACAGTGCTAGGTGTCACTCTAGAACTCACACACAAGTTAGAGCGAAAACCGATTTGAAAATCAGCTGAAAAACAAGACTTAGGGTTTCTGGCTTTGGGGCACCGGACTGTCCGGTGTGCACCGGACTGTCCGGTGCACCCTCTGCCAGGTGGGACCAGGCTGGTCCTCAGCAGAGCCTTCCCAGTCGCAGAAACCCGAGAGCGCTGCCTTCGGAAATGAATTTTAGTGGCACACCGGACACCGCACCGGACTGTTCGGTGTGCACCGGACAGTGGACTGTTCACTGTCCGGTGCGCCATGAGTCCAACGGCTAGCTGTCAGAACTAGCCGTTGGAAGTGACCGTTGGCGCACCGGTGGCGCACCGGTGGCGCACCGGACTGTCCGGTGCGCCATCGCGCAGCAAGTTTCCTGTAACGGCTAGTTGGTGGGTGAGGGCTATTTATACCCCTTCCACCCACCATATTCAATGTCTTGCACTCCACATTTATTCCAGCACCTTGGTAGAGTATTGCAAGCACCAAAAGCCTTGTGAGGAGATTAGAGAATCATAATCCACACTTGTTCCTCATTAGCGCTAGTGAGAGCCACCTAGAGCACACACCACTTGCATTAGGCTTCTCTTGGTCAAGCGAAAGTCTATGGCTTGTTACTCTTGGTGATCGGCATCACCTAGACGGCTTGGTGGTATTGGGAGCTCGGTGATCACCGTGAAGATCTTGTTGGTGACCCGACTCAAGTTTGTAAGCGGTCTCGAGGGATCCACCGCGCCGGAGTGGCAAAGGATCATCTCGTAGTGAGCACTTGGTTCTTGCGAGGACCAAGGGGGAGCGATACCCTTGCGCGGGTGCTCCAACGAGGACTAGTGGAGAGTGCCGACTCTTCGATACCTCGGGAAAAATTGGAGGAGTCTTCTAAACTTTGCTTTACATTCCGCACTTAATTCAAGCACTTTACATTGTGTATTTGTTTAGCAAGTATTTAAAGTATTATCTTAGCTTTGTTACATTTCTAGTATTATATTCTTAGTACTAGTTGTTGGGGTGAAGTTGGGCTCTTGTTTAGCTCTTGCTTAGGTTTTAATTAGTGTTGATTTTTAGAAAAGCCCAATTCACCCCCCCTCTTGGGCATCGTGATCCTTTCAGGTGATACCCTGACCTGAGGTCTATCTTGGAGAAGTATTTGGCTCCCTGCAGCTGGTCGAAGAGGTCATCGATCCGAGGGAGAGGGTACTTATTCTTGATTGTAACTTCGTTCAAGGACCGATAATCAATACACATTCTCATACTTCCATCCTTTTTGGTAACGAAAAGGACGGGTGCTCCCCAGGGAGACGAACTGGGACAGATGTACCCTTTTTGTTGCAGCTTTGCAATCTGGAGTTTTAACTCTGCTAACTCTGTGGGGGCCATGCGGTATGGTCTCTTTGTGATGGGCGCAGTGCCAGGAATGAGATCTATATAGAACTCCACTCCTCTTTCGGGTGGCATTCCAGGCAATTCTTCCGGAAATACATCCACGAACTCTTCTATTACGGACATGTTTTCTGCTGCCAGATTAAACATCATTGGATCATTTGCGGGCGGCTCGGCTTGACAGGAAAATGCTTTTCCTTGCCGATCGGTGAGAAGGACGGTCTTACTTGCGCAGCTGATGATACCCTTGTGCTTAGTTAGCCAGTCCATTCCTAGGATCACATCAATCCCTTGGGATGGCAAGACGGTTAAGTCTGCCAGGAACACTACCCCACTTAAGAGAATTCTGACTTGGGAGCACCTGAGTTGGCATAGGAGGTCTGATCCCGGGGTTCGGGTGACCAAAGGGATAGCTAGGGGTGTAGAGGGGATGCCATGCTTTTTCACAAACTTAGTGGCTATAAAGGAATGGGATGCTCCTGAATCAAAAAGCACAGTAGCGGGAGTAAATTCAACAAGGAACTCACCGAGCACTACTCCCGGGGCTTGCTGGGCTTCTTGAGCGTCGACATGGTTGACTCGTGCTCTGCCCTAGTATTGAGTCCTGCTCTGCTGGCTGTTGGAAGGAGGTGCCTTGGAGGTAGGTGCCGAGGGAATCTTAGGGCCATTCACCGAGTTGGAGTAGGTCGGTCCGGGTGCCTTCAACTGAGGGCAGTTATTCTTGAAGTGACTGGGGTCTCCGCAGTGCCAATAGGCATTTGCTGGCGGTTGGTTGCTTGCAACGAAGGGTGCCTGAAGGGAGCTCTGACTCTGCTGACTGTAGCGCGATGGATTGGGTCCAGATGGTTTATTGAAGCTTGGTCCCCTGGGTGGAAGCCCAAAGGGTCGAGCTCTCTGGTGACGTTCTTGCTGTTGAGCTCGGAGAACTTGGAATTTCCTCTTGAGGTGCCCTTTTTCTTCCTCTTTCGCTCTTTCCACTTGGATAGCTTTGTTGGAGAGGTGAGAAAAGTTGAGGAAGTCTTGGCTGGCAAGGATGGTCTTAAGCTCGGGTGTAATACTCAAAATGATATAAAAGCATTATATGGAGATTTCCTCATCTTATGTGCCTTATTTGCATCATGAACAGAGCATACATAAATTGAAGAGTGATTAAATCAAACCAAAGACACTAAAATAAAAGAAGTGCATCTCGTTGGAGTTTTGTTTGCTATGCATTTAAATATTAACAACCATCTCAACACTACTAATCAAGGCATAACAAGAGATAAATGAAATTGAAACCCAAATGGTAATTAGGGTTTGGAAATGAAAATGGGAAGAGGAAAGAATATAAATGTAAAGAAAATTAATATATATTTCCAAAATTTAATACTTTTAAAGTAAAATTATAAATTAAGAATAAACTTGACACAAGTTTGAATTCGAGTTCGAAATTCAAATTGAATTTGAAAACAAGAAAAGAAAATAGAAAAAAAATAAAAGAAAAGGGTAAAGGGAACCTACCTGGGCCGGCTAGCACCATTTCGGCCCACCGGGGAATTGACCCGCGCGGCCCATCTGGCCGGACTCCCTCACGCGCGCACGCTTTCCGTGACTGCCAGCCGGGGCCCGCATGTAAGTCTTCAGCGCGCGCTCGGCTTCTCACTGGCTTGTGGCCCCCGCACGTCAGAACCACCTTCTCCCTCTGTTGCGGGCGCAAGACTCAGCCGTGGACCGTGGTCGCCGCCGATCTCGGAGTTCGTTGAAACAAACACCGCGTCCCGGCCAGATCGTGCGGGTCTCCGTGCGGGCTTCTCGGGGTCCCTGGCGACTCTCTCTTCTCCTATTTGGACTCTCTCCAGGGTATAAAACACCACCGCCGCACGCCGTTGGGTGACCTCACAGCCGCCGTCGCAGACAGCCGCGAGCAAAGCAAATTAGGCTCTAGTTTGGCCAACCGAGGCTCGTGCTGACCACGCGGAAGCTTTGCGAGGGCGCAATCGGAGAAGGGTGATTGGCGGCCACGGGAATCTCTCGCCGGAGTTGGGAATCCACCACTCACCGTGGCCGGACCTCTCTGCGGCGCATTGTGGGGTACGTACTCGTCCATTGAATTTACCATGTTTAGGGCATCATGCAGAGCGATTCGGATCTGAGTTTTGCGCTCGGGGTTGAGCTTTGGGGCGTTGTGGCCATGGCGTCCGCCGCGGGCTGGGGCGCCGCCGCACTCTCCCGTCGGGGTTGGGGCAGAGTCCTTTTCACCGTCGGATCTGTGGGCGACAGCTCGGATTAGATGAAGCCAAAGCCCTAGTGCCATGAATCTTGGACCGTTAGATCGTGATCTCACGCGTTAGATTAGATCACGTCACATTATACTCTGAGCCATCGGATGTAGATCGTACGGATCTGAGCGCATAGCAGTTCAGTAAGGGGGGGAATTCATCTGGGCACTTGATATCCGATCGGACGGCTCTGGGCGCGTACCGGTTCGGTATATATTAAATCTAATCTGAGCCCTTGAATGTGAATCGAACGGCCCATGTTCTGCGATACACTTCACCGTGCCACAATTGCATAAGAGACCCTGGACCTTTTGGAAATAGAACCCGCCGTCCGTTGTGGACTGTTCTCTGTGTCTCTGTAGATTTACCCCGAGCCCCCTGAGTTCTCTGGAAATAGTGCGCCCAGTCCAGAGCATAGTAAAACCCGAGAAAATGATTTATAAATAGATTTTTAATAGGAAAAAATAATTGCTAGAACTTCAATAATCCATAGAAAATGCATATGAACTCCAAATTACTCCATTCCACTTTCTAAATTTTTGTAATTTTATTATCTATCACCTAGAGCCTCTGTTTTGGCATGAAAGGCTCATTTAAATTTATCTAATACTTAATCTTGTATTAAATACATAAAAGCTACAGAAATTCATAACTTGAAATATATAACTCCAAATTTAGTGATTCCAGTTCCTATAATTTCATTTTAATGTGTAGATTTTTACTGTATGTTTTATTCACCTGTTTGGTGTGATGTTGATTTTGGCTATACTATGTATGTATTGTGTTGATGCGAGTAGACGAACAAGCCACTGTGGATTCTGAGGTTCAGCAAGTAGAAGTAGCTGAGCAGGAGCTCATTGAAGGCAAGTTGTGCCCTTGATCACTTACTTTTCCCAGCCATGTTCTTATTAATTTTAATGATCTGCATAGGTTAATTTTGATGGGAGCCATTATGTTACCCTAGTTTTGATTACCTCTATACCTTGTTCACCCCTGAAACATTTTTGGGTAGTACTTGCTATTGCTTTATGTGGATTGGGTATGGAGATACACTATTCATGATTATTCTGTTATTATCTTGTTATTATTACTGTTCATGTTAAGATCATTAAATTAATGGGAACATGGAGCGACCACCCGGGAAAACAGTGCTACCACAAGGGTATAATGGGACGCCCTTGGCTGACTAATTAGGAAAGCTAGTGGAAGACTACCTTACCTGAAAGGGGCAAGGGCAGTAGGGGAGAGGTCAGTGCGGGGAGGTCCCTGGTTGATTTTGCTGCGATGGCTGTCAGCCAGGAACCCTGTACTGGATCTTCCTATAAACTGTAGCGGGTTTTCGGAAGCTAGTGGAACTTTGTAAAGGCCTCGTAGTGGATCCCTAGCCATTCACCTCGGTAGTGTCTAAGGGCCTTGCAAACCCAGGCGACATGGGATACACGACTTGTGGGTAAAGATGCGCAACCTCTGCAGAGTGTAAAACTAGTATACTAGCCGTGCTCACGGTCAAGAGCGGCTCGGACCCTCACATGATTAATTATGGAACTTAAATTCAATTTGACATTTGCATCGCATTTGGGATTATTTTACTATTACTGTTCTTTATTATTATTAAGGTTTGGTATTTACTTACACTTAGTAATTGCTAATAAAATTTTGACCAACTTATAAAAGCAATGCTCAGCCTCAACCTCTATTTCATTGATCAGCCTTACACTACATGAACTCCCACCTTTGGTGAGTTCATGCCACATTATTCCCCACGACTTGTTGAGCTATGAACGTATGTGAGCTCACTCTTGCTGCCTCACACCCCCCCCACAGGAGAAGAACAGGTGGTCGAAGAGGAGCCGCCTAACACTGAGGAGTTCGATCTGATCTAGGTGGCGTGTCTCGGTCGACATTGGCGCCGACGATCCTTAGTTCGCTTTATCTTTATTATTTTATTTTGTAATAAGACTTCCGCTATGTAATAAGTACTCTGATGTTTTACGACATTTATCTCTATACACTCTGTTATTATATATGTTGTCTTCTTGGCGCATGTATGAGATGCACCTGGCTTTGTTCCTTAAAGCCGGGTGTTACAGAAGTGGTATCAGAGGAAATGTTGACTGTAGGACGAAACCTAGATAGAAATGGACAAAACCCTTATCTACTTATCTTACTCTGATTCATTCCATACTTACCTTATCTTGATCCTATCTCGCCTTCTACTGTTCTACTCTGATCATTCTTACCTTTTCTACTCTGAGACAAGATGGATTTCAAACCTTGGAATCCCTACCCCTATGACATTCTTAAGAGTTAGGGAACCCGAAACAAAAGTTAAAACTATTTTCTTAAAAAAATGTTGGTTGATTGTGCTGATGCTAAATGTCTGATTTGCTTCTTTGATTGATTGAATTATTATAGATGGACATCTTAGCATGTACCAACATAAGGTATTGAATTAGCTATAGTAGGTGAAATATTAATCTGCTTAGCTAATAAATCCCCCAAAGTAACACGATTGTAATTACTGCCTTGTCTACTGCTCTTTCTTACCATATGTATCTAACTCAGATGGTCAATACCAGGAGGGGTGGTGGAATTGATTTGCCTCCTAACCGACACACTCGAAGAATTTATAGACAACCTCAGCCGCAGCCTGCAGAGATGAATCCTCCTAATCCTCCACCAGGCGGAGTTGACCCGCTGGTTGCTGCTCAGATGGCGGTGATGCAGCAAATGGCGGACACTATGGCTGATATGCGTGCTCAGATGCAGCAAGAACGCCAAGAGATGCGTCAGGAAAGAGAAGACATACGCCAGGAGTTGCGCCAGGAGAGAGATGAGATACGCCAAGAAAGGAGGGCGCAACAGCAGCAGCTGCAACAGCAAATGCAACAACAGCAACAGCAGCAACAAGTGCCATTGCCTCCACCACCACCACCAGTTCCACCTCGTGATAAGCACCGGGAGTTTATGAGTCATAAGCCACCTACATTCGCTAGCTCACCTGATCCACTGGACGCGGATGATTGGCTGAAGTCAATTGAGAAGATGTTGAATATTGCACAATGCACTGATCGGGAGAAGGTCTTATATGCTTCTGGACGTCTGACTGGTCCTGCTGCTGACTGGTGGGATTCTTATACTGCTGCCCATGATGCTGCGGATACTATTACCTGGGCAGAGTTCAGTACGCAGTTCAGGAACTACCATATTCCAGCTGGGATGATAAAGATCAAGAAGAAGGAATTTCTGTCGCTGAAGCAAGGAAGTATGTCAGTCAGCGAGTACAGAGATAAATTTATTCAGCTGTCGAGATATGCTCCAGAGGAAGTTGCTGAGGATGAGAGAAAGTAGGAGCATTTTATTGAAGGACTTAATGGACCGCTGCAGTATGCTCTAGTGGCACACACTTTTCCATCATTTCAGAGGCTACTGGATAAGGCTCTTGCTATTGAACACAAGCGTGTTCAACTGGGTGATTTGAAGAGGAAGGCTATCTCACAGGGACAGGGTAGCAGCAGTGTTCGTCCTCGCTACAGTTCACCACAGGGTACACCGACTCGACCCGGAGGACCACGCCCAGTTCAGCAATCACCACTGAGGACTCCACCTCCTCGACAGGCTACTCCCACGGGCACCCCGACAAAGTTTGCAGGACAGAGTCCGGGCACTCAATGTTTCAAGTGTGGGAAGATTGGTCATTATGCAAATGTCTGCCCACAGAGGATTGCTACTACTCCAGCTCAGAACAAGCAACAGACCCCTAGCAAGGGATATTCTATAGCCAGGGTGAATCAAGTCAGCGTTGATGATACTCCTGATGGTGGGGACCTCGTAATCGGTATGTTTTATGTTAATACAATTCCTGCAACCATATTATTTGATTCTGGTGCTACACATTCATTCATGTCTGCTCGATATGCCAACACAAATGAAATACCACTGCTAAATATGAGAAAACCCATGATAGTAATTACACCTAAAGGGCCTGTTGAGGCGAATCAAATGACACGTAGATTGACATTAACCATTATGGGTAGAGATTTTGGAGCTACTGCTATAATATTAGAGTCAAGCAGTATAGATCTGATCCTTGGTATGTCGTGGCTAAGAAAGGCAAAGGCCGTTATAGCATGTGGTAGAGGTACCATAGAACTCACTACCACTAAAGGAGAAAGGTTTCAAGTTAATATTGCAGTAACCTCCTCATCCATGCGTGCAATGTTCTTTATGCCTGAGGAGTTTGTTGGTGATAACATCCGGGTGGTTAGAGATTTTCCGGATGTCTTTCCAGAGGAGTTACCAGGGATGCCACCTGATAGAGAAGTTGAGTTTGTTATTGATCTCTTACCTGGAACCGCCCCTATTTCTAAACGGCCATATAGAATGTCCGTAGAGGAGTTGAAGGAACTGAAGAAGCAGTTGACGGAGTTACAAGAGGCCGGTTACATTCGTCCGAGTTCCTCACCTTGGGGAGCGCCGGTATTATTTGTGCAGAAGAAGGATGGATCGCAACGGATGTGCGTGGATTATAGATCTCTTAATGATGTTACGGTGAAGAACAAGTATCCGTTGCCCCGTATTGAGGATTTATTTGATCAGATGCGAGGTGCTAGAGTATTCTCGAAGATTGATCTCCGATCCGGTTACCATCAGATGAGGATTAGACCATCGGATATCCCCAAGACGGCTTTCTCGACTCGATATGGATTATATGAGTTTACTGTTATGTCATTTGGACTAACCAATGCACCAGCTTACTTCATGAATTTGATGAATAAGGTGTTTATGGAGTATTTGGACAGATTCGTCGTGGTATTCATCGACGATATTCTTATCTATTCTAAGAATGAAAGTGATCATGAACAACATCTAAGGTTGGTGCTACAGAAGTTACGAGATAATCAACTCTACGCTAAGTTCAGCAAGTGCGAGTTTTGGATTGACAAGGTGCCATTCCTTGGTCATATTATTTCTAATGGAGGAATAGCTGTGGATCCTGCTAAAGTAAAGGAGATTATGGAGTGGAGAGTGCCCACTACAGTTACTGAGATTCGGAGTTTCTTGGGATTAGCAGGATATTATCGGAGATTTATTGAAGGATTTTCTAAGATTGCTAAGCCTATGACTTCGCTTTTGGAGAAAGGAAGAGAATTTAAGTGGGACGAGAAGTTTCAAGACAGCTTTGATCAATTGAAGAAAAGATTGATGTCGCCACCAGTATTGGTTATGCCCGACCTACAAAAAGGATTTGATATCTATTGTGATGCATGTGGCCAAGGCTTAGGATGTGTGCTTATGCAAGAAGGACATGTGATTGCCTATGTGTCTCGTCAGTTACGGAAACATGAATTGAACTACCCCACTCATGACTTGGAATTGACAGCCGTTGTGCATGCGCTTAAGATTTGGAGACACTATATCATGGGGACCAAGTGCCAAGTATATACGGATCATAAGAGTTTGAAGTACATATTCACTCAGAAGGATCTCAACCTTAGGCAACGCCGTTGGTTGGAGCTCATTAAGGATTATGATTTGGAGATTCACTATCACCCAGGCAAGGCGAATTTGGTTGCAGATGCCTTGAGTCGGAAGGAGCATGTTCACTCTGCTTGTGTCGTCCAACTGCCCGATGAGTTAGCTAAAGATTTTGAGAGACTCAACCTGGGGATTGTTACGCATACGGAAGGAGTTACTATTGAATTGGAACCTACCTTGGAGCAAGAAATTCGTAAAGGTCAGGTTGGTGATGCTAAGATTCAGGAGATCAAGGATCTAATAACAGAGGGTAGAGGCCCAGAGTTCACAGAGGATGAGCAAGGCACGATATGGTTCAAGAATCGGATCTGTGTTCCCGATATCGATAGTCTTCGGGAAACCATATTGAAGGAGGCACATGATTCAGTTTATTCTATCCACCCTGGGAGCACTAAGATGTATCAGGATTTAAAGCAAAAGTATTGGTGGTATGGACTAAAGAGAGATGTGGCTGCACATGTGGCCATGTGCGATGTGTGCCAAAGAGTTAAGGCTGAACACCAGAGACCAGCTGGACTACTGCACCCACTAAAGATACCTGAATGGAAGGTGGAAAAGATTGGTATGGACTTCATTACTGGATTGCCTCGCACCTCGAAAAGATATGATTCTATATGGGTTATTGTGGATAGACTGACCAAAGTGGCTCATTTCATTTCGGTCAAGACTACTTATAAAAGTTCTCAATTGGTAGAGTATATATGGCTCGGATTGAGTCTCTACACGGTGTACCGAAGTGGATCATTTTGGATAGAGGATCATAGTTTACCTCCAGAGTTTGGAAAAGTTTTCATGAGAATATGGATACAAAGTTGAATTTTAGTTTGGCCTACCATCCTCAGACTGATGGACTAACCGAAAGGACTAATCAAGTATTGGAAGACATGTTGAGAGCTCGTGCCCTTTAGCATGGTAGTAGTTGGGACAAGAGTCTACCTTATGCTGAGTTCTCATATACTAGTTAACAGGCCAGTCTAAAGATGTCACCGTTCGAGACTCTATATGGCAGGAAATGCAGGACTCCTCTATTTTGGACCAGACTAGAGGAAAACATATCTTTGGACCTAAACTTATTCAAAAGGCAAAAGAGCTACGCTAATAAATGAAGAAGACCACTGGAATTTGAGGAAGGTGATCATGTGTACCTCAAGATGTCACCACTCCGGGGTATGAGGAGATTCAAAGTCAAAGGAAAGTTGTCCCCTCGCTTTATTGGACCCTTCTTAATCTTAAAGCGAGTGGGAGAGGTTGCATACCAATTGGAGTTACCGGATCATCTCGCGGATGTTCACGATGTCTTTCATGTATCTCAGCTGAAGAAATGTCTCAGGGTGCCTGAAGAACAGTTACCAATGGAAGACCTTAGTGTTCAAGAGGACTTGACTTATGCTGAGTACCCCATCAAGATTTTGGATACTTTGACTCGGGTTACGAGAAATAAGGTGATAAAGATGTGCAAAGTTCAATGGAGTCACCACGGTGAAGATGAAGCAACTTGGGAAAGAGAAGAAGAGCTTCGTATAGATTTTCCCCACCTTTTCCCTAGTTCCTCTTAAATCTCGAGGACGAGATTATTTTTAAGGGGGGTAGGATTTGTAATACTCAAAATGATATAAAAGCATTATATGGAGATTTCCTCATCTTATGTGCCTTATTTGCATCATGAACAGAGCATACATAAATTGAAGAGTGATTAAATCAAACCAAAGACACTAAAATAAAAGAAGTGCATCTCGTTGGAGTTTTGTTTGCTATGCATTTAAATATTAACAACCATCTCAACACTACTAATCAAGGCATAACAAGAGATAAATGAAATTGAAACCCAAATGGTAATTAGGGTTTGAAAATGAAAATGGGAAGAGGAAAGAATATAAATGTAAAGAAAATTAATATATATTTCCAAAATTTAATACTTTTAAAGTAAAATTATAAATTAAGAATAAACTTGACACAAGTTTGAATTCGAGTTCGAAATTCAAATTGAATTTGAAAACAAGAAAAGAAAATAGAAAAAAAATAAAAGAAAAGGGTAAAGGGAACCTACCTGGGCCGGCTAGCACCATTTCGGCCCACCGGGGAATTGACCCGCGCGGCCCATCTGGCCGGACTCCCTCACGCGCGCACGCTTTCCGTGACTGCCAGCCGGGGCCCGCATGTAAGTCTTCAGCGCGCGCTCGGCTTCTCACTGGCTTGTGGCCCCCGCACGTCAGAACCACCTTCTCCCTCTGTTGCGGGCGCAAGACTCAGCCGTGGACCGTGGTCGCCGCCGATCTCGGAGTTCGTTGAAACAAACACCGCGTCCCGGCCAGATCGTGCGGGTCTCCGTGCGGGCTTCTCGGGGTCCCTGGCGACTCTCTCTTCTCCTATTTGGACTCTCTCCAGGGTATAAAACACCACCGCCGCACGCCGTTGGGTGACCTCACAGCCGCCGTCGCAGACAGCCGCGAGCAAAGCAAATTAGGCTCTAGTTTGGCCAACCGAGGCTCGTGCTGACCACGCGGAAGCTTTGCGAGGGCGCAATCGGAGAAGGGTGATTGGCGGCCACGGGAATCTCTCGCCGGAGTTGGGAATCCACCACTCACCGTGGCCGGACCTCTCTGCGGCGCATTGTGGGGTACGTACTCGTCCATTGAATTTACCATGTTTAGGGCATCATGCAGAGCGATTCGGATCTGAGTTTTGCGCTCGGGGTTGAGCTTTGGGGCGTTGTGGCCATGGCGTCCGCCGCGGGCTGGGGCGCCGCCGCACTCTCCCGTCGGGGTTGGGGCAGAGTCCTTTTCACCGTCGGATCTGTGGGCGACGGCTCGGATTAGATGAAGCCAAAGCCCTAGTGCCATGAATCTTGGACCGTTAGATCGTGATCTCACGCGTTAGATTAGATCACGTCACATTATACTCTGAGCCATCGGATGTAGATCGTACGGATCTGAGCGCATAGCAGTTCAGTAAGGGGGGGAATTCATCTGGGCACTTGATATCCGATCGGACGGCTCTGGGCGCGTACCGGTTCGGTATATATTAAATCTAATCTGAGCCCTTGAATGTGAATCGAACGGCCCATGTTCTGCGATACACTTCACCGTGCCACAATTGCATAAGAGACCCTGGACCTTTTGGAAATAGAACCCGCCGTCCGTTGTGGACTGTTCTCTGTGTCTCTGTAGATTTACCCCGAGCCCCCTGAGTTCTCTGGAAATAGTGCGCCCAGTCCAGAGCATAGTAAAACCCGAGAAAATGATTTATAAATAGATTTTTAATAGGAAAAAATAATTGCTAGAACTTCAATAATCCATAGAAAATGCATATGAACTCCAAATTACTCCATTCCACTTTCTAAATTTTTGTAATTTTATTATCTATCACCTAGAGCCTCTGTTTTGGCATGAAAGGCTCATTTAAATTTATCTAATACTTAATCTTGTATTAAATACATAAAAGCTACAGAAATTCATAACTTGAAATATATAACTCCAAATTTAGTGATTCCAGTTCCTATAATTTCATTTTAATGTGTAGATTTTTACTGTATGTTTTATTCACCTGTTTGGTGTGATGTTGATTTTGGCTATACTATGTATGTATTGTGTTGATGCGAGTAGACGAACAAGCCACTGTGGATTCTGAGGTTCAGCAAGTAGAAGTAGCTGAGCAGGAGCTCATTGAAGGCAAGTTGTGCCCTTGATCACTTACTTTTCCCAGCCATGTTCTTATTAATTTTAATGATCTGCATAGGTTAATTTTGATGGGAGCCATTATGTTACCCCAGTTTTGATTACCTCTATACCTTGTTCACCCCTGAAACATTTTTGGGTAGTACTTGCTATTGCTTTATGTGGATTGGGTATGGAGATACACTATTCATGATTATTCTGTTATTATCTTGTTATTATTACTGTTCATGTTAAGATCATTAAATTAATGGGAACATGGAGCGACCACCCGGGAAAACAGTGCTACCACAAGGGTATAATGGGACGCCCTTGGCTGACTAATTAGGAAAGCTAGTGGAAGACTACCTTACCTGAAAGGGGCAAGGGCAGTAGGGGAGAGGTCAGTGCGGGGAGGTCCCTGGTTGATTTTGCTGCGATGGCTGTCAGCCAGGAACCCTGTACTGGATCTTCCTATAAACTGTAGCGGGTTTTCGGAAGCTAGTGGAACTTTGTAAAGGCCTCGTAGTGGATCCCTAGCCATTCACCTCGGTAGTGTCTAAGGGCCTTGCAAACCCAGGCGACATGGGATACACGACTTGTGGGTAAAGATGCGCAACCTCTGCAGAGTGTAAAACTAGTATACTAGCCGTGCTCACGGTCAAGAGCGGCTCGGACCCTCACATGATTAATTATGGAACTTAAATTCAATTTGACATTTGCATCGCATTTGGGATTATTTTACTATTACTGTTCTTTATTATTATTAAGGTTTGGTATTTACTTACACTTAGTAATTGCTAATAAAATTTTGACCAACTTATAAAAGCAATGCTCAGCCTCAACCTCTATTTCATTGATCAGCCTTACACTACATGAACTCCCACCTTTGGTGAGTTCATGCCACATTATTCCCCACGACTTGTTGAGCTATGAACGTATGTGAGCTCACTCTTGCTGCCTCACACCCCCCCCCACAGGAGAAGAACAGGTGGTCGAAGAGGAGCCGCCTAACACTGAGGAGTTCGATCTGATCTAGGTGGCGTGTCTCGGTCGACATTGGCGCCGACGATCCTTAGTTCGCTTTATCTTTATTATTTTATTTTGTAATAAGACTTCCGCTATGTAATAAGTACTCTGATGTTTTACGACATTTATCTCTATACACTCTGTTATTATATATGTTGTCTTCTTGGCGCATGTATGAGATGCACCTGGCTTTGTTCCTTAAAGCCGGGTGTTACATCGGGTCTTAGTCCTTTTAGAAAACGGGCCATCTTCCTGGACTCGGTGCTGACATCGTCAGGCGCGTAACGGGCCAACTCTGTGAACTTGTGCGCATACTCACTGACTGTTCTCCCGCCTTGAGTTAGCTCCCGGAATTCATCCTCCTTGAGTTGAACTATCCCCTGGGGTACATGGTGCTCACGGAAGGCTGTTTCGAATTCTGCCCAGGTAGCATCTCTGACGGCCTCACTGAAGGTGTCCCACCATGCTAAAGCCATTCCTGAAAGCTGATGAGCTGCCAGTTGGACACGCTGATTTTCGGGGCATCCGATGGCTTCCAGCTTCCTCTTGATCGTGCGAAGCCAGTCATCTGCATCGAGGGGATTGCTGGACCCCGTGATCGTGGGAGGCTTGAGTCTCAAAAATTCTCCCATCCTGTCATGTGGCCTTCCACCCCCTAGGCGCTGGTTTTCCAGACTTCTAGTGAGGACTTCAATGAGTCGGGTTTTATTGGCTAGAACTTGGGCTAGGTCTAGTGGTAGATCCGGA
Source organism: Zea mays (assembly GCF_902167145.1). Lineage (NCBI taxonomy): Eukaryota > Viridiplantae > Streptophyta > Magnoliopsida > Poales > Poaceae > Zea > Zea mays. The sequence goes on along the minus strand of NC_050103.1, from coordinate 135,339,052 downwards.
GGTGCGGGGAGGTGGGTCTCACTCCCTTCTCCGCTAGCTTCTCCTTCGGCTCTCAGAGGAAAACCTACTCCAATCCCGGAGGCGGTAGGCGTGGTTTTATTCGAAGCCATCTGCCATGGGAAGAGAGTCACTATCATGCACATGCCATTTTTTTAACTAGTTATTTTATTCGTTACATCAAGCTATTACATAATACAGCACACAGCTACCATAAGCTCATTACATGCGAGTGCTATCTAGGGTACTCCCGAACTCCTTCTCTAAAGTGTCCCCAAATTTCTTGAGAAGATCATCAAGGCTGGCTAGGGACATCTCCTCAGTGTCGAACGAGTTCCTTATCCCAGCAGGGGGTAGGGTTGGAGGGGCTTCTTCCTTCTGCTCAGTCTGACATCCTTGGATTTTTCTTCAGTTTCCTGTCATAGTCCATCTTTAGGGTGTTGTAGGCCTCACGGGTATTAGTTTCCTCGCCTTCAGATATTGCGAGGCTCTCTTGAAGGGACATTTTTTCCCTTGAAAGTTCCCTGACTTTTTGCTCCACGCTTTCCACCCGGGAGGTTAGGTGGGTGCAGTGGAGGGTGAGGTCATCATATTGGTTATCAAGGGTGTGAAGGTATCCAGCCATGTAGACGATGGTGGGATCATCCTCAATAGAATCTCCTCCTGACAGGGCCTGAAGTCTTTTCCTCCAGGTGGGGGTATTCTTGTTGCTGGGTGGAAAGTAGCGAAGGGGGGTTTCAAAGATCACCTTGTTGTAGTTCTGGCATAGTTGTCGGAGGGCTGTTCGGGCAACATTCTGGCAAGTATCTGGAAAGCGGTATCCAGTAAAAGTGACTTGGAAGGAAGGATGGTTCGGATAGTTTCGGCTTTCTCCCAGGTAGACTTCCATAGAGCATTTCTCCATTCCGCCCTCGAGATACTCCTTCCAGACGTATTCCGTCTTCTTGCGGATTCCCATGCGAAGCGCACAACTTCGCAAAAGATGTGGGAACCCTTCCACCTCTAAGCAGTAGGATGTCCTAATGGCCAGAGAGTCTTCCATCTGGAATAGGAAAAGAAGGGTCTTGTTAAAATCGGGGAAGAGGAGAGAAGATTTTTCTTGGGGTAAGAGGTATTTTCTTTTTAGGGCAAGTTTTAGGGTCAGGGCTGCGACCTACGACCAGTCCTATGGCTCTGATACCACCTGAAGCATCCCGATCCTTTGGGACTCAAATGTGATACAATTACTAGTCCCAGGAGGCTAGTAAACACATTCCTTACTTCAAATAGTACAGAGTTTAGATAAAGGTTATTACAATACCGGGGTACAAGCTCGAGAGAGCCAAAATAGGAAGCGCAGTAGGAAATATACTAGCCCAAGCCACAGGCAGAACTGGGTGCAGACACAGCCCTCTCAATCAAGCATAGCAGAAAAGAAGTCTTCGGCTGCTGAAAAACATAAATAAATCTGGGTGAATACACTAGGTATTCCGCAAGCCCACCCCGCTCCCGTAGAGAGAAAGAGACCTATAATATACATGCTTTATTTGGTGGAGTTGAAGTCACTCATCATTTTCTTAGAGAAAGGCAGTAACTGTAGTGTTTTTCCCAAAGTCTTAAAAGTAACCAAATACTCAACCACCATTGAGCTTCCCGCTCTCGTGGCCTTAGTTTCTTTCTCAACACCCACTTACCCACACATTTCCGTGTTCATGGAACTCATAGAAAAATCTCTAATTGTCATACCATACCAGACTCGTCCATACCAGTGGACACGGACTATTCGAATAGGTTTCAACTCTGCGCAGAGGGGTACACTTTACCCACTAGCCCGGTTTCTGCGATCTCACCGTCGCGAGACCCGAATGCCGGATCTCTTTCCTTCCTCGTACATCCTAACCTTAACGGTTATCCGAAAGGAGTCAGGCCACCACCATGTCCAAACCGGACAAAACTTTCCCCCTCCTTATCCTCCCGGTGCTCCCCAGCCTTCTTAACCCTGGGGTTGGACCGCACGAGTTTGGATTGAGTGACTGCCCACACAGTCTCGAGTGGTTGTACTATAAAGGAGTACATGTAGTGAAAATGACAAGCCGGTCCTTATATGAGGGGACAATCCTTCTGCTCACGCCTAAACCAGTTGAGCCAACACCTTAGGCCCTCCCCTAAACCAGGGAGTCCTTGATCATCCCACTCCCAAGGTGATGAGGGTGAGTACCCGTCATCGCATAACTTTTTGAAAAGAGACCTTATTTGAAGAAACACATTGCCCTTTTTCCCAATCCACATTTCGTATCCAGAATGTATGTGTCAATGCGGGCCATCTCTCACTCACAATGCAATTTTCCCACCCTGAATTCCCGGCCTAGGCAGTGGTAGAGAGAATAGGTAATTTATGCATCAAGGGAAGGATGGACTTGCCTTCGTCGAAGCTTTCCTGGCACAAAAGATCTACTTCCGGGAGATCGGGCTCCGGCCCTTCTTCCGGGGCTACGGGTTCCGGATCCGTTGTCCCCGCTTCTTCTATTAAAACAGTCAATAAACAATACAGCAACAGTAGTCTACTAATTGTAGTGTGTCATTTACCAACATTATTATTACTTAGGACTTTTAGAAATTATTTGGATAATTTTGGGTGCATAAAATATTGGAGAAAACTAATTAAATGAGAAAAAGGGTGAAGAAAAGAAAAAGAAAAGGGATTTCTTCTCTGCTGGGCCGGGGGGAGGTTTTTGGCCCACCCGGGCGTGAGCGCGCGCTTGCGGCCCAGCTGCGGCCCACGGGCGAGGGAGATGGCGCGGGCGCGGGGAGCGATGGCGTCACTGCGGGCCCACCCGTCAGCGAGAGTGGAGGGGGAAAACGGCGCCGCGGCCTGACGGCGCGGGCGAACCGGCCGAGCGGGGGAGAAAAGCCGGCCGCCGGTGGGCTCGACGGCGGTTTGCCGCCGGTGGCCCGGTTCTTGGTCCACGGGGAGGTGGCTTAGCACGGGCAGAGGCTGGCGATCCTAGGGGTAGGCTTAATTTGGCTAGAGGGGGTTGGGAGGGGGCTGTCCGCGGGGAGGTGGCGGAGCTCCGCGGCGGGGATCGCCGCCGGTGGGCTTTGGGTGAGGGACTGGGGCGGGGAAGTGGTGCTTCGGGTTCGCGGCTTTGTGAGGGAGCTGCTTGGTTCACTTAATTGCTCGCTAGACCAACGGAGAGGGAGAGAGAGAAGGGGGGGGGACTCACCGGAGAGGGGGAAGACGGCGGTGCTCCACGAATTGTGCTCGGGCGAGGGGAGGAAGGTAGTGGCCGAGGCCGGTGCGGGGAAGGAGGTGCCCGGGGCGACCTTTTTATAGGCGCCCGAGGGGAGGGGAGCGGTGGAGCTCGGCGGGCGCCGGTGAGGTGCACAACACCGCCGATGATACTCCACGGCGGGGCGGTACTGGGCAAGGACGTTGGTCAAGCGGGGAGGACGGGGCGGTGCCGAACCCTTCCTGTGCCGAGAGGGGATGGGCGAGGGGATGGCGATGGTGGGGACGGCGGTGAGGGGACGGCGGAGCGTCGTACGCGAGGAAGACGACGCGGCTGACCGGTGGGGCCGGTCTGCCAGTGAGGGAAAGCGCGCGAGCGAGAGGGCTGGCGGGTCAGTGAGAGGGAGTGAGGGGAGCGCGCGGGCGGCTTCGCGCGCTAGCAGGCCGGCTAATGGGCCGAGGGAGGGGAATGCGCGGGCGCGGGGGAGGGGAGGCGGCCGCGACATGGGCCAGAATTGGCCCAGAAGGGGGGGAGCTCTTTTTCTTTTTCTTTTTATTTTCTATAACTCATTTCATTTTTGTTTCTTTTCTTTTTGAACAAAATTATTTAGTGGATAATCTAGGTGTTGGAAAATAAAATCTAAGTGAGGTGCTTGTGATTAAACAAAGTGTATGCATATGATGGGAAAAAATCTAAGGGAGTTTTGGAATAGAAGATGAAAAGAGGGGAGGGGTAGATTAGGGTTTCAAACCTGGGTTAGAATTTTGGGATGTTACACCTAGCGGACCTGACAACATTTAAACTTATCTCTATAGACATTTAAACTTATCTCGCATGATAATTGAACTTGAAGAAGAAAATAAATCATGTTCTATTGTGCTCAAGTGGTTGAGCTTAATGTTGATGATATTTTGGCTTAAGTGGTTCTGAGCTTTATGGTGATGAATATTGTTTATGCTTAATATAGGTTTGATATATACTTATACGTAGTAACCAGGTGTTGATAATAAATTTTTGACCAACTAAAATGCTAACCGCATTAAACTTTAGCCTTACCTAGTTAACCTTGCATTTTCACCCCACTTGCTGAGCCGCCACCATAAGTGAGTTCACCCCTTACTTAATTTTTTGATCAGAAGTTTGCAGATGAAGATTATGATGATGAACTTGATGAATGCTAGTCTAGTTATACCCTCGGTCATCTTCCTGTGGAAGGATGCCAATGTTCTGCTATACTTTGATGAGTAAAGGTTAAGACATTAAGTCTGTTCGAAGTGTAATATATTACTATAATCTCAATTTATGCTTTTATGCATTGTTTTTTTATATATTACACTTGTGATGTCAATATATGTGAAAATATATCCTGACACATATGCTATAAATTCGGTTTTACCCTTAAAACCGGGTGTGACAGTTCTGCTGGCCAAACACAGAATGGAACGACTCAATTCTCAGAAACTGGAATGGAGTCGCTTCATTCCAGTTGACTCCCCAACCAAACACACCCTAAGGCCTTGTTCGGTTATTCATGTACCACACGGATTAGATGGGACTGGAAAAAATTAGTAGATATTTTAACTTGCTACGGATTTAAATCTACCCAACTCCCTCTAATCCGCATGGATTGATATGACTAGTTTTTTCTAGCTCACACCGGATCCAAACAAATTTTGTTGGGTGGAAGGCGTCATTGCTAAGCACTATCGGAAGGGTCATTCACATCAACTTGGTCCAAGACGGGATACCTAATTATACAATGGGCACCCTGATGCTACCGCTAGGAGTGTTGTCGAGGGGCTCTCAACGATCGTCGTAGAGCCTTGTAGTAAACGAGTTCATCAAGGTCTCCAATGCGCTATGTCTCATCGCTTAGGATAGCGTGTGTCAACGAAAGGAAGACACCATCCTTGACATCAAACACATTGACACGCAGAACGCATGCCTCCTCCTCAAGTTGTTGAACCGGTTACACCATCCAGAGGGAGCTACCGAGCAACGCCTAGCTATCTAATAGGCTTCACCTTCAAAGGTAACAAATGCACAACAAATTATTGACAAAGTCTGATAAGAGTTCAAGGTTTTGTTTGCTCTCAAAAGCTCACTAAAATAAAGTCTCTCAACCTAAAACTTCAATCCTCACACTAATAGAAACTCTCGCAAATTCACAAAGAGAGGAGTTGGAAGAGCTCACACAAGGCTTTGGATGGGTTTAGAAAGGTTTGGGAGTGAACAACACAACCACGACATGTGGGATGGGTATATATATAGTGACACCATAAACCTAGTCGTATGACCTATTGAGTGCGAGGCCTTCGCATAAATTTGAGGGTCTCCACATAGAAGCACACGAAAAATATCATAACATTTAACTTCGAACTTGGATTTTGATGAATTTCCAACCCAACCAAGAACAAATCCCAAGATCAACGTGTAAGTGTTGTGTCATGTGTTTACCATATGTTAGCACTCAGGGTTTGGTTATTTTTAGCACTTGAGACTTGTCTATAATTATTGTTGCAACCCCCTTGATAGATCGACATGCCTATACTTAAGATCAAGAAAACATAAAAATGATCTTTGTATCATCTATTCGAGCAAAACCATATTAAGCATGTGACTTGAATCATTTCAACACATACGAGTTTGTTTCATGGCTTCAAGTCACTTCCACTAATGATTTGATCTTCAACATAATACGACCCCGCACAACTCGACTAGTACTTCAACTCAATACAAGTACTCTCTTCTTCACCTTAGCCATGGTACCTCAGTCTACAAGCCATTGCTTGCCATTCACCTTCACATATCCCTCAAAGCCCTTTCCTTGCTATGTTCACCTTATCGACCCATCCTCAAGTAACATCATATCCGGTCAAGCCAATTTATGATTCCTTGTATCCTCTTCATTTTGGATTGACACCTTTAGTATTCCTCCCGATGTCTATGTAAGGAAAATGGACCCCAAGCCATTTGGCTAAGTGATTTTGGGTGTTTGATTATCAACATAACATATGGACTAATGTGTTTGCTAGTGTTTGTTTTTATAGTTGACAGGATGCGAAGAGGATTGGACTAAGAGGCACTGAGGATGCAACACCTCAAAAAAAGACATAAAAGATGCGTAGAAGTCCAAGACTCAAGAACAAAACAAGCCCAACGAAACAACGAAGAAATCCATGAAGTGGGCAGTCAGTCAACGCACTAGTGGTGCATTGGACAGTGAACATTGCATATCCGGTGGCATTGGACTTTCCAATGCGCACCGGGCAGTCTGCGCAGAGGAGCCCGCAACCAGGTGCCCTCGGGCTGTAGCACCGGAATGTCCAGTGTGCACTGGACAGTCTGGCAACAGTCAGATCCAACGGTCGACTGCTACAGACCCCAACGGTCGGCTAACGTAGTCAGGGTACCGGACAGTGAACAGTACATGTCCGGTGTGCACCGGACTGTCCGGTGCACCCATCGACAGAAACAACAGCTTTCTGTCCAACGACTATAATTCAGGGGGAAGGTGTGGGAGCCCAAGCAACATACCAAGGCATATTGTAGACATTTCCAAGTGCTCAAACACCCAAGTGCTTAGTAGAATCACTCGATGATTAGCGTAGGTGTTTTGCGAAGTGCTTAGGTTAGTTAGATCGCATTAGCACTTTCTCTAGGCGAATCCTACTTAGTTGAGTGAGTTTAGAAAAACCACACAACCCCTCGGCTCTTGTGCGAGCCGTTGTAATTGTACCGAGTGTGGCGAGAGTCTTGCGAGACCGTGACAACCGCGTTTGTGTCACGACCGCCACCGTGTATCGGAAGGAACGAGGCCCGTGGCGTTTCGGCCGGAAGCTTGATAGTGGAGACGGCGAGGAGTGTCTGAGAGGAGCTAGAAGCGAAGCACCACTTGAACGTGGAGAAGGCCTATGGCTCTCTACGGAGTTACTCGACCGATGTGCTTGGCCCTCGTGTGAGCTACCCTTTGTTTAGGGGCACCAACGAGGATTAGTTGGAACCTTACGTGGTTCCGGATACCTCGATAAAAACACATGTGTCATCCACGAGAGTTTGCATCTCTAACTTGCTTTTTAGCTTCCGCATTTATAATAAGTATTTAAGTTTCAATCTTGCATTTCTAGTTAGACTATTTAGGATTGAAACTTAGGCTTTACGGTAGAGATAGCAACACTTAGACAAAAACTAGTTTGCACATTCTAGATTGTTTATTTGCATATTTTTTGCTCTAGGAATTTAATTGTGGCCTATTTTAGAGAAAGTTTTTAGAAGTCCTGTGCATAGGTTTTGCTCTAGTGATTTAATTGTAGCTAGGGTTAGGTACTTAGGTTCGTTCGTTGTGATCGACCTTTATTGGTTGCCCTGGCATTTACAAACAAGCAGAGAGATGCGCCATCAACAATCAAAGAAAGAAGAGAGCTGAAGCTTCGTTCTACACGCTGCCACATCCATTCTGGAACCACCCGTAGCATTGCTTTTCTCCTTTCTTTCCAAGCCTAGCTTTTAGGACTCGATCATATCGTACGTGTTTCATCGCAGCATAGTAGGAGTAGGTTCCATGTTGCAATCTCAACCAACTCGGAAATGGCCTCCTCAACATCCAATCTACCGTCGCTACCGGCTTTAGGTACACGAGGGACTGATCGGCTACTGACGGAGACTAGATTAGATGCATGTGTGCTGTGCAAGTGATATGAGGGCTAAATATAATAAAGCTGCATCCCACCTAATATTCTCTTCTCTCTGCTAGCTGATCGATAGCCTGTCTGAGTCTGACGCCTCTTGTGAAAAAAAATTAGTGCTAAACGATTTACGCATGCAATAAGACAATCATCACCAGGTGTGGTGCAGGCTGCAGCTGCAAGGAAACTGCATATATAAATCGTGGAATATTCGTTTTCATAGAGGGTCGAACATAGAACGTCCCGTTAAGACTGTTGTAATCACCAGTTCCTTTCACGGTGGGACTATATATATTTTTTTAGATAATGGAACCTTTAAAAGTCATCGCCTTCGTAAATCCACACACGATGTAGAATCTCTACTAATCCTTAAGGCAATAGTGTAGACTAGCACAACCATGCCCCCGCCTCCATCCGAAACCGTCTGATTGCCTCCTCTCGCTCTCGCTCCCGCAGCCGCACCCGCCGCCACGGGCACCCGGCCATGCGCGCAGCCGCCCCTGCGTCCCGCCCCAACCCCCGCCGCCATACACGCAGCCGCCCCCGCACCCGCCGCGCGCAGCCATGCCCCCTAACAACAGTCCGCGTCCCGCCCCAATCCCCCGCCTTGATTCTCTGCAACCGAGCGCCGATGCCTCCGCCCTTCGATTCCCCTGCTAGCTCGCCCTTGACCTCCGCAACCGAGCGTCAATGGGCCCGCTGATGCCCTCACCCCGATTCCCCCGCACGCCTGACTCGCGCCGCCCCACTCGCTAAGCAGTATTTGGTCGAGGACGAGGACGACAGCGGCTGGGCAAGCCGTCGTGGCAAGAGATGCGAAGCTGGCCCTAGATCTGGCCGTGACCCCGACGGAGATAGAGCCAATGGCGATGACGCTCGCGGGCATGCCTAGGAAACGACCGATGACCTCCATCCAGCTCCCCACCACCACACATCGAAATCTACGTGTGCGCGATCTCCGCAGCCCGCACCTGCCCCCGCAAACGCCGCCATGGATGGCGGCGACATCCTCATCTCGCTCGATCCTTGCTCACTCCATCCACGCAGGCCAGCCGCATGCCCCATCAAGCCCCTGGAGACACTGTCGTCTGCCCCTCGCCTGCCTACCTCCCGTCCTCACGCTTAGACATCCAGGCCACCGTTTCCAATGTAGGATTACGGGGAGGCTACGCTAGCGCAAAACGAAATTTTCAACCCCATAATACCAAGAACTACTGCGGTTATAGGTCATGGAATTACCACTAGACGCGCAGAGCAGCGGAAGACGTCTCGATGTAGACGAACGCGTCGAGCAGTGCCGTGCAGTCGTCGGCGTCCTTCACGTCCTCGCACGGTTCGTCCTAGTGCTCCTGCTCCAGATGCAGCACCTCCGAGGTATCCACACGTACAGGGAGGAAGCGCCGCGTACCGAACTGCTAGGTTCGCGACGGCGGCTTGGCGAGGGCGAGAGGTGAGCGGCGGCTGCTCGTTTGCTGGTGGCAAATTAGGTTAAGCCTAACCGCGCCCCCGCCCCTCATTATATAGGCGTTATGGTGGGCTTCTGACACCGAGGCCCATCATTAACCCTAAAGCCCAGTCTAATTTCGGATCTAATCCGAGTTAGGCTTCCTTCCCCTTAAGTGTGTGACCCTATAGGTTCACGTACAAATAGACATAGCCCGAGTACTCTTACTTGGCCCAATAATTGACAGGGGCCTCTAGCAAGACATGTCAACTCCTATGCGCACGTAAAGATTATATCAGACGAACCATTGCAACATTACGTACATGTTGTTCCCTTTGTCTCACGATATTTGGTCTGGCTCTAAGCTGACCTCTCTTTCTCGATACTGTGAATTGGAATCCTTTCAATGGTTAACTCTTAACCCTAGCACGGCCATGCATTTCTTGATCCAATCACTCGAGGGGCCCAAAGATATCTCTCTCACAAAGAGAGGGACAAATTCCATCTTGACTGACCATGCCTCACAGCATGCTTCCTGACAAACCCAAAACTACCTTTATAACTACCCAGTTATGGAATAGCGTTTGATAGTCCCTAAGTAAGTCAATTCACATCTTGAGAACATGCGACAATCTCAGGTCTAAGGATACAGTATTCATGTTGCAAAAAGAGAACTATATTACATTATCTCACGTTGGGTCGGTCCAGCCTCATGCCATACATGCGCCCACATTATTAGTTTAACATCTCCATGTTCATGACTTGTGAAATGTAGTCATCAACTAATACATGTGCTAGTCATCGACTCTGACTAGGGACATCATTTAGAATAACTATATAAGTAAGAATCTCACAAACAATTCACATAATTGCTAATCAATACAAGGTGCCTTCCATGGATATTCAATTAAGCAATATATATATCATGGATACAAAGAAATATGCTCATCTCTATGATTATCTCTAGGGCATATTTCTAACATCCAAGGCCGTTGAGCTCCACGCGCTCCACACGGCGCTCCTCCAGGGCGGCAGCGCTGTCGCGTCCATTGTTGGGGTACGCCAGCGCTAGGTGGAGCCCCGATGTCATCTGCCTGCCACCAGCCACGTCGCTGGTGCCAGTGCTCGCTAGGCCGGGCCTCCTGGCCATGGCCACCGAGGACTACCCCGTGTTTGCCCTGGTAAGCGACCGACAAGCCTCTGAAACTTCTTACACCCACATTTGTTTGTCTGTCTGTTTGTTTCTCGATACCAAAAGCAAGTGTTTGTATCATTATATGTCAAAACCAAAAAGGTGTTCCTTTGCCGCTGGATCCGCATGCCCTCCCCTGCCGTGCCGGTGTTTTGCATATTTAGATAATTGCGACAATGTTCTTTTGAGAGTGAGGTTAACTTGGATTTCGAAGTGTAACTTCCAGTTCAGTCGGTGGAGTTTGGTTGGAGTCATGCTACAAGCCCATAAAAGCACAAGCGGGTACTCGATTGCATTTCATTTTACTGAAGCAAGGCTGTAGGTCGATCAGCCTATGTTGTCTAGGTGTTTCTTGCAACTCCCAACTGGATAGGGAGAAAAAAAATCAAGGAGTTGTGAAGATAATCATAAATCTCTTGTCATTTTTTGGACTCCCAGCTGCCAAGGAATGAGTGGTTTTGCTACTCACCTTGTTTTCTGTCAGCATCTAAGAACATCCTACTCATACGCTTTGCCAGAGTATGATGAGCCATTTCCTCGGCATTAGACTGAGCCTTGTTTAAGATGCTATGATGATGTCTGAATGGTTGTTCTGTTGCATTATTGTAGAACATCATTACATAAAAAACTAAAAAATCAGGGTCTCCTATGCTCCAAAAAATCGATGTGCATAATCAATTCATTTTTTACTTTTAGAAATAGCTTAGAACCCTGCTTTTAAAGGACAGCGTACTGCAAGAAAGTATGGCCACAACGACCCAGAAATGGCTGGGGATGCTAGCTTGCAAGTAGAATACCGACTAACACTCGCAAACATGAAGAATCAATTGATCAATGTGGTGTAATAGAAAGAAAATAGTTGCATCAAAATTAATTAGGTCTCTAATGACAGCTATTTGTAATTGTTTCAGTTACATTATTACTTAGTTCTCTATATTTCCTATTTGTTTCAGTGAGATCAAAATTTTGGTATGTAATTCCATTTTTTCTATTAGATCATTACTTACTATTCTAAAGACAGCTAGCTATATACTATTTCAAAGCTTTCTGTGTTCTTTGAAAACAGCTATCAATACATTGGTGTGGCTATGCTCACTTGTAATTGTTACCTGCACCCTATACGAGCGGGGAAGAGGGGGAGCGAGGGGAGCAGCGATGGCGGAGGAACTTGCGACCGAGACGGAAACAGAATTAGGGGGCATATCATCATGTTTCGAAACTACTTTTCTTTAGATAAATAGAACAATAATAAACTAATATATGTCTATTGATTTAGAAGAAATAACTTGATCCTCAATTTCATTTTGCATGATAGAATAGTAGGTGGGACAGGCACTGATGGGGCACCTATTATTGCAAGGATTGCAAAGTTCATGGATATATTAACTACTGGACCTGTCACAACCCCATTATCTTGCAACACTAAATTACAGTGAGTTTTTGAAGATTGGGAATTTGGGACCTCATATCTTGAATTTCTTTGGTTCTGATGAGGTTCATGGTTTACCTATGTAGATTCAGGAGTGTATCTAGCTGAAAAGATGAACAGCTACCTAGAAGAGAACTCGAAGAGCTTTACCACTAGGAAATTTTGATCGTTCTGTAGTTTTCATCTCTGTCATCTGGTCTAGGCCCCTTATCATCATATCTATTGTTAGTGTGGTTGGTAAAAAAATATGGATTACCCTTGTATTAAGGTTTCTATTTATTACATTTAGATGTTTATTTGCAATTTAGCTTATATATGTTGTTTATCTTTCTACTCTTTGATCATTCCAGATTAGCAGCCTCATTGCCTTATGTCGATTGCTGGTGAAATGGAAAAGAGTAGAATATAATTTTACCATATGTTATTTTTAGCTTAAAGAGCTAGAGAAAATGGGACCTAAAAAGGGAGTGATTAGTCAGCCCGTGAAAGATGTGGTGCGAAGCCTGGTGGATGATGATCTTGCCTTGAAGGACAAAATATATTTTTGATATTGTGTTAATTTATTAGTGATTCAGAAATAATTTACTGTATTATCCAACAGCTTGCTCTTGCATATAACTGAACCTTTATATATATTGTCTGTGCTACAAACAAATATATTTTGTCCATAACCTTTTCCTCTCTAACTCCTAGCCTATAATAGTTTTCTTGCAGGTGTACTTTTTGGAGTCTTCCAAGTTGTGCTGGGAACCAGGTATTGTCATGACTTATTCCTCTCAAATCTTCTTTCCTTGGATACTTTGATGAATTGGTGATTGATAAGTTGCTGATCTTAACTAATAACTGACAATAAGATATAACACCAAGAAACAACACCTTTGTTCTATGGTTTTCGGATGATGGGTAGTAAAAACATTAACTTTGGGCTTTGTTGTTAAGTGCATTACGGATGAAACAGAGCACTTTCTGTTGAAGGAGGATAAGATCATAGACATATATGGCTACCCATGTGTCGGATCTTGATTTGTGGCTTTTGTTGGTTTTTAAAGCTAAGTTACTACTACTTGTTTGGAACTAGAGGGCTTTGTTATTGTTGTTGTAATATGCTGAGAAAAATGCACACCACGCTAAAACTCAATAGAAAAGTTTATAATTTTGTGATGAACTTTAGATCTATATAGCAAGCATATGGTAGAAAAATGGGACTCTAGCATTATAGCAGTTAGTTCCCATTCTAGAATTATATTTCTTTTTAATTCTAATAGATAATAGATTCGAGGTACTCTGATAATTTGATTTTACGATGATTTGGTTTAGTTCCTTCGGTAGGCCGCTTTACCATTTTATTACTTCACCTCACTCTGCCATGTACCTAAAATGGGAACTAACTGGTATGATGATTTCTGATGGCTTGAGCAGGATGAAGTTTGTTGTTGCCTACCTGCTTGCCATCCTCACTGGGAATCCAGCCCCTTCGCTAAGAACTTGATATCCATTATGGAGTCAGGTAATTTCATTTAACTGTCATTCCAATGGATAACTCTTGTTACTATTAACTTTGCTTTGCTTTATGGAAAAGATTTGATTCTGATAATAGCATTACCTACTTCTTGGATGTAGGTTTTTTATGTTTAACTAGAATTTAGCACAACTGGTTCGATTTGCATTGGTAGCGTATTCATCACAACAGTGTTCTTGTACTCGGTGATTTAGATAGTGTTTGGTTCCGGAGCCAGTTGGGATGGAGTGGCTCCATGCCAAGGAGCGGCTCCGTCCAAAGATTTTAGGGGAGCCGGATGGTACATCATTTGAGCATAATTTTTCTTTTTTAGAGCCACTTTGTCCTACATGGAACCAATCCAAACAGCAACAAATTGAGATGGAGCGGCTTCGTCCCATACTCCGGAACCAAACAATACCTTATTGTTTTGCTCTTCTACTTGTACTTGGTCGCATGACTCATGAAGCAAAAGCATATGATTTAATCATTCCTACTTATACATGTTGCAGTTGGCTGTGAAATTGACAATGAAAGGATGGAACTCCTGTTTCCCAACTGAGCGGTAAGGACATCACCGTTCATTGCTACGGGCAGGGAGAAGTTTGCTTGGCGGCGGTGGTGCCGCTGTCGCGACTGTTGCCCCAGCTACATGTGGAGCTGCTCCCGTAGCCGAGGCAAAGGAAGAAGAGAAGGTGGAAGAGAAGGAAGTGATGATGTAAGTTTGTTGTTCTCCAATTCTGGCTGCACATTTTTTCCAATCAGATCAGCATTACTAAACTACTTTGTTCCGAATTCTAATTATATCATCATGAGCAAAATACTACTTCCAATCCATCATGATATCATGGCCTCCAATTCTTTTACTGTTGTTTGCTTTGCTGGCGACAACATCCAGAGACTTGACCATGTTGATTATCTTTTATGCAAGACATGGGCTTCAACCTCTTTGACTAGGCTACACAGTCATCAGAGTACTGTTTTGGCAGTAAAACCAGAGGAAAACCAGAATCATGTTTAGATTTTAACCTGGTTTTATGTTGGAAAGTACTGAAAGACTTCCACTTGTCTTTATATATTGTAATTCAGACGTAGATTGCTATGCTGAATAGGGTTTATGATGAACCAGAGTTTTTCTATCTTATATTATGAATTGGTTATCATAAATTTTTTGGGTTGTTTAACTATTTGTTTTACATGGTGATATTGCTTTGTTCATCCTTATCCACCTACACTATAGCTATTTGCTATCATAATAGCACCTGATAGTAGTTTGCCTGGAGTTATCAAGCTGATATGAATGCTTTATAAGATATTGTGGTACCTTTTATTCTAAACAATTTTAAATTATGCTCTATAAGTATATAAAATTATGTATAAATAGGTGTTGTATATTTTATGATTATACACATATACCAAATGTTAGGACTTGGTTGTCAAAAATATCAATATTCATTTAATTTCTAGCCTCTAAGGGGGCGTTTGGTTTTCCTGACTAAAGTTTAGTCGAAAACATCCACCTTTAGTGATGTTAACAAAAGTATAGAATAATAATTATTGTTTTTGCATATCATGTATTTTATCATATTGATTCTGTAGCAACGCACGGGCATATACCTAGTGAGTATATAAAACATGAAAAACATCCACATACCGAAGTAAAAGGAGAAATCAAATATAGCCGAGCCTATTATTGAACTTCCAACCAAAACTAGAGAAAAGCTCCAGCGTTGTGACCTCCAACGCCGAGCTAACAAGTCAGAACATGGCCCCTTTTCTTCTCAGATTGCAGCAATGCTCAGTACCTCAACCAATACATCCCTCTGAAAACCGCCTGCAAAAATGAATTATATTTCATATCATGCGACTTCTCCATATTGAACGGCACAAAGCTGCAGCCCCCAATAGAATCAGATTTCCCTCTTTTGAGTTGACTCGGAATAACCAACTCCTAAACATATGAGATATCG
Organism: Zea mays; assembly: GCF_902167145.1. Taxonomy (NCBI): domain Eukaryota; kingdom Viridiplantae; phylum Streptophyta; class Magnoliopsida; order Poales; family Poaceae; genus Zea; species Zea mays. The sequence goes on along the minus strand of NC_050103.1, from coordinate 135,323,628 downwards.
ATCTTGGGCTTTGGAGCCCTGTTGTTATGTATACAACCCTCCAAATATTTCGGTCATGGTGGCAATCAAAGAAAAGGTGTCGAATAGTTTCATTACTATTACAAAAAAACACATGTTTTGCTCCATTTTCGGTTTCTACGTAATAAGTTATCTTTAGTTAAAATTACCCGTTGTTGGAGATACCAAAGAAATATTTTTATTTTCAATTTCCATATCAATTTGTGATTGAAAGGTGCCCATCGGTCCATCAATATTATACATTGACCTTACCAAAAAAACAACATCTTTAGTTAAGTTCCAAGAGAAAATATCTCTCTCATCGCTCAAGTTTACCCACGCCACTTTAAGTTGCACCTCATACCATGCAGTGAACTTATCACCAACCAAAGTTCGACGAAAAGAGATATTCAATGGAGCGTATGACAACATAGATTGCACTGTACCATGCGGTCTCTGTACTATCTGATATAGGTTTGGATATAACCCCTCAATGGTTTTTGGTAGATCCAATTGTCTTCCCATAATCTAGTTTGAGATCCATCCATTATTCTAAAGGTATCATAGGACAACAATTGGTCCTTTACCTTTATCACCCCTTTCCAAAATTGAGAGTCGTGTGGTTTAATACCCACTTGCGATAAGGACTTTGTTCTTAGGTACTTATTCCTAAGGAGATTTTGCCACAAACCATCTTCGTTAAGCAACTTGAACAGCAATTTTCTTAGTAAACATTTATTTATTTTTTGTCTCTAATTGAACAATGCCAAGACCACCCTGATCCTTCGGACGACATAAGATTTCCCATTTGGTGAGGCGATATTTCTTCATATTTTTACCCCCTTGCTAGTTGTCGGGGACCATAATTAGGGGTACCCTCAAGACGCCTAATTCTCAGCTGGTAACCCCCATCAGCATAAAGCTGCAAAGGCCTGATGGGTACGATTAAGTCAGGGATCAGTCCACACGAGTGACTCGATCACGCTTCACCCGAGCCTAGCCTCGGCCAAGGGCAGCCGACCTCGAGAGACTTCCGTCTCGCCCGAGGCCCCCCTTTTTACGGCGGACACATCACCGGCTCGCCCGAGGCCTTGGCTTCGCTCAGAAGCAACCCTGACTAAATCGCCACACCGACTGACCAAGTTGCAGGAGCATTTAACGCAAAGGTGGCCTGACACCTTTATCCTGACACGCGCCCCCCCGGCAGAGCCGAAGTGACCGCCGTCACTCCACCGCTCCACTGACCAGTCTGACAGAAGGACAGCGCCGCCTGCGCCACTCCGACTGCGGTGCCACTCGACAGAGTGAGTCTGACAGGCAGTCAGGCCTTGCCAAAGGCGCCACGATGAACTACGCGACGAAACTCCGCCTCGCCCGACCCCAGGGCTCGGACTCCGCCCTGGCCTCGGCCGAACGACCTCCGCCTCGCCCGACCCCATGGCTCGGACTCAGCCTCGGCAACAGAAGACAGACTCAACCTCGGCTTCGGAGGAGCCCCCACGTCACCCTGCCTAGGGCACAGACCCGCCACGTCAACAGAGAGCGCCATCATCGTCCTACCCCGAATCGACTCGGGTCACGGAGAACAAGACCGGCGTCCCATCCGGCCAGCTCCGCCGGATGGGCAATGATGGCGCTCCACAAGCTCTGTGACGACGGCGGCCCCCAGCTCTCTTACGGAAGCAGGGCGACGTCAGCAAGGACTCGACCGCTCCAACAGCTGTCCCTCCGCCAGGCTCCGTCGCACCTCCGACAGCCACGACATCACGCCAGCAAGGTGCCAAGACCTCTCCGGCTGCCACATTGGCATGTACCTAGGGCGCTAGCTCTCTCTCCGCTAGACACGTAGCACTCTGCTACACCCCCCATTGTACACCTGGATCCTCTCCTTACGACTATAAAAGGGAGGACCAGGGCCTTCTTAGAGAAGGTTGGCCGCGCGGGACCGAGGACGGGACAGGCGCTCTCTTGGGGCCGCTCGCTTCCCTCACCCGCGTGGACGCTTGTAACCCCCCTACTGCAAGCGCACCCGACCTGGGCGCGGGACGAACACGAAGGCCGCGGGACTTCCACCTCTCTCATGCTCGACTCCGGCCACCTCGCCTCTCCCCCCTTCGCGCTCGCCCACGCGCTCGACCCATCTGGGCTGGGGCACGCAGCACACTCACTCGTCGGCTTAGGGACCCCCCTGTCTCGAAACGCCGACAGTTGGCGCGCCAGGTAGGGGCCTGCTGCGTGCTGACGAACAGCTCCCCGCCAAGCTCCAGATGGGCAGTCTCCAGCAACCTCTCCGGCCCGGGGCGGTGCTTCGTTTCGGGACTCTTGAGTTCATGTCCTTCGACGGCAGCTACGACATGATACTTCTTCCACCGCCGCGCGACAACGACAATGGCGGCCGACAACCCGCCCGCCGGCGGCGGAATCGACGACATCTTCCCCGCGTGGTGGAAGAACAACACTCGAGCTCGCTCCGTTCTCTCCCCCGCCAACGGAGGAGGAGGCGGGGCCATCAAGGCCAAGCGGGAGGCCGCGCTTCTTTGGCCGTCGAACGAATCGACGCCCCCGGCGCCCCGACGGAAGGCACGCCGGACGTCGACCTCGCGTTCAAGACGGAGGCAAGCGCCGTCCCCCCGCGACACGCTGACCCCGAGCAAGAAGACGACGCCGGCGCGCTCGCGGAAAGCCTGTAGGACGTCGCCCTCGTACCTGGGATGACGGTGCAACCAGTCCTCGATGTGACTACGTCGCTCCTCGTCGACCAAAAGGTACCGACTAACTCCCATCTTGCGTCATTTCGACTCGGCCTCAACCCGCCAAACGACCTCGCTTTGGCGGGCGCTCTCATTGAGGCGAGTGCAACCCCACTGGGGTTTCGTATGCGGTCGCCTTGGGACCGACTGACGGACGTCTCGACCTACGGGCCCTCTGGGTTCGAGGAAGATGACGATCCCAGCATCTGTTGGGATTTCTCCGGACTTGGCAACCCCAGTGCCATGCGGGACTTCATGACCGCATGTGACTACTGCCTATCCGACTGTTCCGACGGAAGCCGCAGCCTTGGCGACGAGAGCTGCGGCCCAAGCCGCGAATGTTTCCACATCGAGCTAGGGGATCCCTCCGAAGGCAACCATCTCGGCATGCCGGAGGACGGTGATCTTCCTAGGCCGGTGCCTCGCGCCGACATCCCACGGGAGCTAGTTGTGGTCCCCGCTCCGGCGGGGGGTTACGACCCACAACTCGAGCAAGTCCGCGAGGCGCAGGCCAGGCTCAACGAGGGAACAGGAGCGCTTGAGCCGATCCGTCGGGACGTCGGGCAGGCATGGGCGGGCCAACCCCTGGCCGGAGAAATACGTCACCTGCCCCAAGGTCTCCAGCACCGCGTCGCCAACAATGTCAGGGTCAGGCCGCCGCCCGCATCCAGCGGGGTTGGTCAGAACCTGGCAGCCGCAGCGATGCTCCTCCACGCGATGCCGGAGCCATCAACCACCGAGGGTCGGCGAATCCAGGGAGAGCTCAAGAATCTCCTGGAAGGCGCTGCGGCCCGACGGGCCGAGAGCACTGCCTCCCGAAGGCAGGGATATCCCTCGGAACCTCATGCCGCGACTTCCCGATTCATGTGGGAAGCCTCGGTCTACACCGGGCGCACGCGCAACACCGCGCCTGCGGCCCCGGGCCACCTCGACAACGAGCACCATCGATGCGACCGACGGGCCCACCTCGACGAAAGGGTGCGCCGAGGCTACCACCCCAGGCGTGGGGGGCGCTACGACAGCGGGGAGGATCGGAGTCCCTCGCCCGAACCACCCGGTCCGCAGGCTTTCAGTCGGGCCATCCGACGGGCGCCATTCCCGACCAGGTTCCGACCCCCGACTACTATCATAAAGTACTCGGGGGAAACGAGACCGGAACTGTGGCTCGCGGACTACCGCCTTGCCTGCCAACTGGGTGGGACGGACGACGACAACCTCATCATCCGTAACCTCCCCCTGTTCCTCTCCGACACTGCTCGCGCCTGGTTGGAGCACCTGCCTCCGGGGCAGATCTCCAACTGGGACGACTTGGTCCAAGCCTTCGCTGGCAATTTCCAGGGCACATACGTGCGCCCCGGGAATTCTTGGGACCTTCGAAGCTGCCGACAACAGCCAGGGGAGTCACTCCGGGACTACATCCGGCGATTCTCGAAGCAGCGCACCGAGCTGCCCAACATCACCGACTCGGATGTCATCGGCGCGTTCCTCGCCGGCACCACTTGCCGCGACCTGGTGAGCAAGCTGGGTCGCAAGACCCCCACCAGGGCGAGCGAGCTGATGGACATCGCCACCAAGTTCGCCTCTGGCCAGGAGGCGCTCGAGGCTATCTTCCGAAAGGACAAGCAGCCCCAGGGCCGCCCATCGGAAGAGGCTCCCGAGGCGTCTACTCCGCACGGCGCCAAGAAGAAAGGCAAGAAGAAGTCGCAACCGAAACGCGACGCCGCTGACGCGGACCTTGTCGCCGCCGCCGAGTACAAGAACCCTCGGAAGCCCCCCGGAGGTGCAAACCTCTTCGACAAGATGCTCAAGGAGCCGTGCCCCTACCATCAGGGGCCCGTCAAGCACACCCTCGAGGAGTGCGTTATGCTTCGGCGTCACTTCCACAGGGCCGGGCCACCCGCCGAGGGTGGCAGGGCCCGCGACGACGACAAGAACGAAGATCACCAAGCAGGAGAGTTCCCCGAGGTCCGCGACTGCTTCATGATCTATGGAGGGCATGCGGCAAATGCCTCGGCTCGGCATCGCAAGCGAGAGCGCCGGGAGGTCTGCTCGGTGAAGGTGGCGGCGCCAGTCTACCTAGACTGGTCCGACAAGCCCATCACCTTCGACCAGGCCGACCACCCCGACCATGTGCCGAGCCCGGGGAAATACCCGCTCGTCGTCGACCCCGTTGTCGGCAATGTCAAGCTCACCAAGGTCCTGATGGATGGGGGCAGCTGCCTCAACATCATCTACGCCGAGACCCTCAAGCTCCTGCGCGTCGATCTGTCCTCCGTCCGAGCAGGCGCTGCGCCCTTCCACGGGATCATCCCTGGGAAGCGCGTCCAGCCCCTCGGGCGACTCGACCTCCCCGTCTGCTTCGGGACGCCCTCCAACTTCCGAAGGGAGACCCTGACGTTCGAGGTGGTCGGGTTCCGAGGAACCTACCACGCCGTACTAGGGAGGCCATGCTACGCAAAGTTCATGGCCGTCCCCAACTACACCTACCTGAAGCTCAAGATGCCGGGCCCCAACGGGGTCATCACCGTCGGCCCCACGTACAAACACGCGTTCGAATGCGACGTGGAGTGCGTGGAGTACGCTGAGGCCCTCGCCGAGTCCGAGGCCCTCATCGCCGACCTGGAGAACCTCTCCAAGGAGGTGCCAGACGTGAAGCGCCATGCCGGCAACTTCGAGCCAGCAGAGACGGTTAAGGCCGTCCCTCTGGACCCCAGTGGCGACACCACCAAGCAGATCCGGATCGGTTCCGGGCTCGACCCCAAATAGGAAGCAGTGCTCGTCGACTTTCTCCGCGCAAACGCCGACGTCTTTGCGTGGAGTCCCTCGGACATGCCCGGCATACCGAGGGATGTCGCCGAGCACTCGCTGGATATTCGGGCCGGAGCCCGACCCGTCAGGCAGCCTCTGCGCCGATTCGACGAGGAGAAGCGCAGAGTGATTGGCGAAGAGATCCACAAGCTAATGGCAGCAGGGTTCATCAAAGAGGTATTCCATCCCGAATGGCTTGCCAACCCTGTGCTTGTGAGGAAGAAAGGGGGGAAATGGCGGATGTGTGTAGACTACACTGGTCTCAACAAAGCATGTCCGAAGGTTCCCTACCCTCTGCCTCGCATCGATCAAATCGTGGATTCCACCGCTGGGTGCGAAACCCTGTCCTTCCTCGATGCCTACTCAGGGTATCACCAGATCCGGAAAAAAGAGTCCGACCAGAACGCGACTTCTTTCATCACGCCGTTCGGCATGTACTGCTATGTCACCATGCCGTTCGGTTTGAGGAATGCGGGCGCGACGTACCAGCGGTGCATGAACCATGTGTTCGGCGAACACATCGGTCGCACAGTCGAGGCCTACGTCGATGACATCGTAGTCAAGACAAGGAAGGCTTCCGACCCCCTCTCCGACCTTGAAGTGACATTCCGATGTCTCAAGGCGAAAGGAGTCAAGCTCAATCCTGAGAAGTGTGTCTTCGGGGTGCCCCGAGGCATGCTCCTGGGGTTCATCGTCTCCGAGCGAGGCATTGAAGCCAACCCGGAGAAGATCGCGGCCATCACCAGCATGGGACCCATCAAGGACTTAAAAGGTGTACAGAGGGTCATGGGATGCCTCGCGGCCCTGAGCCGCTTCATCTCACGCCTCGGCGAAAGAGGTCTGCCTCTGTACCGCCTCTTAAGGAAGGCCGAGTGTTTCGCTTGGACCCCTGAGGCCGAGGAAGCCCTCGGCAACCTGAAGGCGCTCCTTACAAAGGCGCCTGTCTTGGTGCCCTCGGCGGATGGAGAAGCCCTCTTGGTCTACGTCGCCGCGACCACTCAGGTGGTTAGCGCCACGATCGTGGTCGAGAGGCAAGAGGAAGGGCATGCATTGCCCGTTCAGAGGCCGGTCTACTTCGTCAGCGAAGTGCTGTCCGAGACCAAGATCCGCTACCCACAAGTTCAAAAGCTGCTGTATGCTGTGATCCTGACAAGGCGGAAGCTGCGACACTACTTCGAGTCTCATCCGGTAACTGTGGTGTCATCCTTCCCCCTGGGGGAGATCATCCAGTGCCGAGAGGCCTCGGGCAGGATCGCAAAGTGGGCGGTGGAAATCATGGGCGAAACGATCTCGTTCGCCCCTCGGAAGGCCATCAAGTCCCAGGTGTTGGCGGACTTCGTGGCCGAATGGGTCGACACCCAGTTGCCGACGGCTCCGATCCAACCGGAGCTCTGGACCATGTTTTTCGACGGGTCGCTGATGAAGACAGGAGCCGGCGCGGGCCTGCTCTTCATCTCGCCCCTTGGAAAGCACCTGCGCTACGTGCTGCGCCTCCATTTCCCGGCGTCCAACAATGTGGCCGAGTACGAAGCTCTGGTCAACGGGTTGCGGATCGCCATCGAGCTAGGGGTCAGACGCCTCGACGCCCGCGGTGATTCGCAGCTCGTCATCGACCAAGTCATGAAGAACTCCCACTGCCGCGACCCGAAGATGGAGGCCTACTGCGACGAGGTTCGGCGCCTGGAAGACAAGTTCTTCGGGCTCGAGCTCAACCACATCGCTCGGCGCTACAACGAAACCGCAGACGAGCTGGCTAAAATAGCCTCGGGGCGAAGGACGGTCCCCCCGGACGTCTTCTCCCGGGATCTGCACCAACCCTCTGTCAAGATCGACGACGCGCCCGAGCCCGAGGTACCCTCGGCTCAGCCCGAGGCACCCTCGGCACAGCCCGAGGTACCCTCGGCCCCCGAGGGCGAGGCACTGGACGTTGAGGAAGAGCAGAGCGGGGCCACGCCTGATCGAGATTGGCGGGTCCCGTACCTGCAATATCTCCGTCGAGGAGAGCTACCCCCCGACCAAGTCGAGGCTCAGCGGGTAGCGCGACGCGCCAAGTCGTTCGTCTTGCTGGGCGATGAAGAAGAGCTCTACCATCGCAGCCCCTCGGGCATCCTCCAGCGATGCATCTCCATCGCCGAAGGTCGGGAACTGCTGCAAGAAATACACTCGGGGGCTTGCGGCCACCACGCAGCGCCCCGAGCCCTTGTCGGGAATGCTTTCCGGCAAGGCTTCTACTGGCCAACGGCGGTGGGTGACGCCACTAGAATTGTCCGCACCTGCGAAGGGTGCCAATTCTATGCAAAGCAGACCCACCTGCCCGCTCAGGCTCTGCAGACAATACCCATTACCTGGCCCTTCGCTGTATGGGGTCTGGACCTCGTCGGTCCCTTGCAGAAGGCGCCCGGGGGCTACACGCACCTGCTGGTCGCCATCGACAAATTCTCCAAGTGGATCGAGGTCCGACCTCTGAACAGCATCAGGTCCGAGCAGGCGGTGGCGTTCTTCACCAACATCATCCATCGCTTCGGGGTCCCGAACTCCATCATCACCGACAACGGCACCCAGTTCACCGGCAAAAAATTCTTGGATTTTTGCGAGGATCACCATATCCGGGTGGACTGGGCCGCCGTGGCTCATCCCATGTCGAATGGGCAAGTAGAGCGTGCCAACGGCATGATTCTACAAGGGCTCAAGCCTCGGATCTACAACGACCTCAACAAGTTCGGCAAGCGGTGGATGAAGGAACTCCCCTCGGTGGTCTGGAGCCTAAGGACGACGCCGAGTCGTGCCACGGGTTTCACGCTGTTTTTCCTGGTCTACGGGGCTGAAGCTATCTTGCCCACTGACCTGGAATAGGCTCCCCGAGGACGAGGGCCTACACCGATCAAAGCAACCAAGCTAGCCGAGAGGAATCGCTGGACCAGCTGGAGGAGGCTCGGGACAGGGCCTTACTACACTCGGCGCGGTACCAGCAGTCCCTGCGACGCTACCACGCCCGAGGGGTCCGGTCCCGAGACCTCCAGGTGGGCGATCTGGTGCTTCGGCTGCGGCAAGACGCCCGAGGGAGGCACAAGCTCACGCCCCCTGGGAAGGGCCATTCGTCATCGCCAAAGTTCTGAAGCCCGGAACATACAAGCTGGCCAACAATCAAGGCGAGATCTACGACAACGCTTGGAACATCAAACAGCTACGTCGCTTCTACCCTTAAGATGTTCCCAAGTTGTTCATATACCTCGCACCTATGCAAAGTTTAGTCGTCAAGGAAGGGTCGGCCTAGCCTCGGCAAAGCCCGACCCTCCCTCGGGGGCTAAAAGGGGGGAGACCCCCTCTGCGTCGAATTTTTCCTCGAAAAAGGATCTCTTTTCAGCAGGATTACTTTCGTGCTTCTTGACTACTTCGGAAAGCGGATCCTGGAAACGACGGAGTACACGTAAGCAGCCAAGGCTGACCGAGCCGAGGGACTCCTACGCCTCCGGGATACGGATACCTCACTCATCACCTTCTGCGAGAAGTAACTCGCGCTCGGATAAAGCGACTCCGTGGACCGAACAAGTCTTCACGTTCGGAAGCTCTCCTGCCGAAGCAGTCCTTCAAGCTTTCTCGACTAAGTCGGGGACAGGGCCTCATGGACGGGTGAAAGTACGCGTAAGCGGCAAGGCCGACCGAGCCGAGGGATTCCCACGCCTCTGGGATACGGATACCTCACTCGTCCCTTCCGCGAGAAGCAACTCTCGCTCACACAAACATCCCTGTTACCGACAGAGAGTCCAGATGCTCGAAACAAGAGGAAAAAAGACGCAGCTTCGCAAGCGCGGCGAGGGTGTGTTTTTCTGGCTTCGGCGGCCGCAGAAGGCACACGCTACAAGACGATCTGATCCTGCAGGCTCGGGTCTTCACACTGAAGGGAGCCGCAGCACCCTCGGCATCGACGACGTCTTCAGCAAAGTCCGACCCAGCCTCGGACGGCGACGCGGTCCAGGGACTCCTCCGAGAATCCGGCCCGAGCAGGCGGCTCGGCCGGTTACCCCTGGGGCCTCGGCCAACCGGCTTCCAAGGGCACCAGCCCGACCCGAGGCCTCGGCTGATCGACTTTGGTGTCGGCTCCGCTGACGGACAACACGGCTAGGCTCCGGCCAACCAGGTTCCCATTCTCGAGCCAACTCCGCCTCTGTTCATACTGATATCGCTACCCCTGGCCTCGGCTCATCGAAGGGCGGCCGAGGGGTCTCTTTAACTAAGCTAGAGGAGCCCCAGACAACAAGGTCGATCGGGCCGAGGGATTCCTACGCCTCCGGGATACGGATACCTCACTCGTCACCTTGACACGGGGCGACTCATGCTTGGTAAAGCGGTTCAGATAATCAACAGGAGTGACTTAGCGCTCGAAAATGAGGAAAAAACACGGCTCCACGCCAAAATTACATACATGTTCAGGCCCCGACAGCCGCAATGAACAAACACACTGGCATTCGAGATGCCATTACAAACGGAACTCCGGTTCCCCTCCGCAGGTACGAACAACCCCACTCCGAGGGGGAAGGCCTGCGGAGTAACAGAAGAACGATGAGCGGCTCGCTGTCGCCCGTTCTAACCACGACGACAACCACCCCCGCCCTGGGCAGCGAAGCAGCTTAGGCAGCAGCTTTGGGGCGGGTGTCGCGACAGGAGGGCTCTCCCCCGCTGAGGACGAGAACCAGCCATTCAGGCAGGGATACGGAGACCCAGGGCCACTGGCGCCCTACCTATCCCGGCATGGCTGGAGGAAGTCCCCGTGGGACTCAAGGACGCCATTCTCCCCCAGGCGCGGGGGGAAGAAAAAGGCAGCCGACCCACGCGGGGCGGCCCCCCGACTCGCCTCATCTTCCATCTTGGCCTGGATGACGAAAATCCTTGAGGCCGAGGGAGGAGTAGAGGCCGCGGCCTGGCCCGCTTTCCCCACCATCGAACCGGAGGTCACCATCTTGAGTGACCGCCGGTGGCGGGGTGTGGCCAGGCTGCGTGATGAAAATCCTTGAAGCCGAACGATGGCTGAAAGGTACCAACTCCCATGGAGTTGTGTTCCTCCAACGAGGAGGCGGAAAGGCGGCGGATACCCCCCACCCGGGGGCTTGGAAGATGGAAAGACACGACGCATAGGGGAAGAAGAAGACATGGTTGCCTTCTGAAAGGAGTCTCCCTCCTTTTAAAGGCAACTCTCCCTACGTGCGCCCCCAAACGCCGCGGGCTGAGTCTTCTCCAACACGCTCCAAGGCCCTCCCCTACGACTCGGGGGCTGGGTCCCGCATGTCATGCAAACCGGCTCAGGGCAGAAGAAGCCAAACCGCCGCGCGTGGTGCGCACGACCGCCCAACGGTTACGAGCGACCCCCCACTTTTGCCCAGACCAACGGGCGGAAGGGGTGGGCAGCCATGCAGGCGGCATGCAACCGCGCCCGGTGGACGCGCTTCTCCGACTTCTGACACGACAGCTTGGAAGCCCAGGCCCACGCGTCAAGCAACCGGCGCGCCAGTTGCTGCATGCAAGCAACCGCACCGCCACTTGTGCCACCGTCGCGCCTCTTCGGTTGCGGAGCCTATGCCGCGACTCGAGGCGACCCAGCAGCGCCAGCCTGGCGCGTTGGTCAAAGCGACCGAAAGTGGGCCGGCAGTAATGGCAGTGGCAGGCGGGCGGGCGCAGCAGTCACGTCGTCAGCCAGGCTCACGTCTCATCCTGGGACAGCAAGAGAGCCTCCTCCCACGGTGTGAAGACGACGCACCCGTGACCCGTTCCTCGAACGGATCGCGCACGCGCAACGGCCGCCCCGCCAACCACTCGCCCCGTCGCATTAACTCCGCGGCGGGACAGGCGGCGCCTCTGACGGGAGGAGCGCGCGACGCTTCACCTTCGCCGTAATAACCGCGTCAGAAAAGGTACGCCACGTCGTTCGATTTCGTATCCTTTTCCTTTTTCCTCTTTCTCTATCTCTTGCAACAGGGACCGGGAAAGGGGATACCCCGAAAGGGACCCTTCTCCGCGAAGGAACCGGGCTCCGAGCCCCCCCTACTGATCAGGGGTTCGAAGACTGGCCCTCCGAAGGGTTCAACAGTCGCCTCAGATCGCGTGGGCCCGACACCCACTACTGGTCAGGGGTTCGAAGGCCAGCCCCCCGAAGGGTTCCATGGCCGCCTCAGGCTACTCGGGCTCCGCGCCCATTACTGATCAGGGGTTCGAAGGCTGGCCCCCGAAGGGTTCACAGTCGCCTCAGACACCTAGCGAGGGATGACCAGGGGTACGTTCGATACATAACCGAGGCTCGGGCTGCGCTCCCGAGGTACCCTAGGACATTTCCGAGACCAGCGGGAACGATCTTGTAACGGAATCCCATCGGAGGGAGGCATCGAGCCCTCGGACCCCGTCGCCAGGGGACCGGGTCCGGCAAATCACCCGCATGTACTTTTGGGCGTGCCTCTGGGCCCCTAGCCGACCCCCAACGAACGGGGCACGGACGTCCACTCGGAATACCTGCTCGCAGCTCACCGGAGACACCATGTTCGGTGCCCATCGAGGGTAACATGGCGCTCTCCCCCCCCCCCCCCTCCTCCTTGTGGAAAGGCGACGTAGGGGCGTATGTAAAAAAGCCGAGTATGTCCCTGATCGTCCTCTCGCCCTGTGCAGAGGCTCGGGGGCTGCTCTCGCAAAAACCGGCTCCGGCCAAACCGTTGACAGCGTCAACATACCAGCCCGAGAGCTTGGGCCCCGACCGTGCACCCGGGCTACGGCCAGTTCGCATGAGGGAACGACCAGACCAGCCGAAGCCTTACGCAAGGTATTAAGACCTCGAAGGAGTGTAACCACTCCTCCGAGGTCTCGGGGGCTACACCCGGCGGGTGCGCTCGCGCGCACCCACCGGAACAAAATGCAACCGAGAAAGGCTGATCCCCTTGCAAAAAAGTGCGACGAAAGCCTCCAAGCGAGTGCTAACACTCCCTTCGAGGCTCGGGGGCTACTGTCGGGGACCATAATTAGGGGTACCCTCAAGACGCCTAATTCTCAGCTGGTAACCCCCATCAGCATAAAGCTGCAAAGGCCTGATGGGTACGATTAAGTCAGGGATCAGTCCACACGAGTGACTCGATCACGCTTCACCCGAGCCTAGCCTCGGCCAAGGGTAGCCGACCTCGAGAGACTTCCGTCTCGCCCGAGGCCCCCCTTTTTACGGCGGACACATCACCGGCTCGCCCGAGGCCTTGGCTTCGCTCAGAAGCAACCCTGACTAAATCGCCACACCGACTGACCAAGTTGCAGGAGCATTTAACGCAAAGGTGGCCTGACACCTTTATCCTGACACGCGCCCCCCCCGGCAGAGCCGAAGTGACCGCCGTCACTCCACCGCTCCACTGACCGGTCTGACAGAAGGACAGCGCCGCCTGCGCCACTCCGACTGCGGTGCCACTCGACAGAGTGAGTCTGACAGGCAGTCAGGCCTTGCCAAAGGCACCACGACGAACTCCGCTCCGCCCGACCCCAGGGCTCGGACTCGGGCTAAGACCCGGAAGACGGCGAACTCCGCTCCGCCCGACCCCAGGGCTCGGACTCGGGCTAAGACCCGGAAGACGGCGAACTCCGCTCCGCCCGACCCCAGGGCTCGGACTCGGGCTAAGACCCGGAAGACGGCGAACTCCGCTCCGCCCGACCCCAGGGCTCGGACTCGGGCTAAGACCCGGAAGACGGCGAACTCCGCTCCGCCCGACCCCAGGGCTCGGACTCGGGCTAAGACCCGGAAGACGGCGAACTCCGCTCCGCCCGACCCCAGGGCTCGGACTCGGGCCAAGACCCGGAAGACGACGAAACTCCGCCTCGCCCGACCCCAGGGCTCGGACTCCGCCCTGGCCTCGGCCGAACGACCTCCGCCTCGCCCGACCCCATGGCTCGGACTCGGCCTCGGCAACAGAAGACAGACTCAACCTCGGCTTCGGAGGAGCCCCCACGTCACCCTGCCTAGGGCACAGACCCGCCACGTCAACAGAGAGCGCCATCATCGTCCTACCCCGAATCGACTCGGGTCACGGAGAACAAGACCGGCGTCCCATCCGGCCAGCTCCGCCGGATGGGCAATGATGGCGCTCCACAAGCTCTGTGACGACGGCGGCCCCCAGCTCTCTTACGGAAGCAGGGCGACGTCAGCAAGGACTCGACCGCTCCAACAGTTGTCCCTCCGCCAGGCTCCGTCGCACCTCCGACAGCCACGACATCACGCCAGCAAGGTGCCAAGACCTCTTCGGCTGCCACATTGGCATGTACCTAGGGCGCTAGCTCTCTCTCCGCTAGACACGTAGCACTCTGCTACACCCCCCATTGTACACCTGGATCCTCTCCTTACGACTATAAAAGGGAGGACCAGGGCCTTCTTAGAGAAGGTTGGCCGCGCGGGACCGAGGACGGGACAGGCGCTCTCTTGGGGCCGCTCGCTTCCCTCACCCGCGTGGACGCTTGTAACCCCCCTACTGCAAGCGCACCCGACCTGGGCGCGGGACGGACACGAAGGCCGCGGGACTTCCACCTCTCTCATGCTCGACTCCGGCCACCTCGCCTCTCCCCCCTTCGCGCTCGCCCACGCGCTCGACCCATCTGGGCTGGGGCACGCAGCACACTCACTCGTCGGCTTAGGGACCCCCCTGTCTCGAAACGCCGACACTAGTAGAATCTGGATCTAAAAAAGTCTAATCTCTTAATGACTCATTTGGGTATTACAAAGAAAGACATCATGAACATTGGGAGGCTGCTCAGAACTGAATTTATTAGTGTGAGCCTACCACCATAGGATAGATATTTTGCCTTCCAACAATTTAGTTTCTTTTCAAATCTTTTCTTCTACCATTTTCCAATCAGAATTAAAGAGTTTTCTATGATGCATGGGAATCCTTAAGTATTTAAAATGATAAGATCCAATGTTGCATCCAAAAAACTCTACATATTGCTCTTCATGATCCTTAGCCTTACCATAACATAAAATCTCGCTCTTATGGACATTTATCTTTAACCCAGATAGCAACTCAAAAACCGTCAATAGTAGTTTTATGTTTATGGCCTGGCTTAAATTATGGTCAAAAAGATGATCGTGTCATCCACATATTGCAGGATTGAGAGACCATCTTCAACAAGGTGTAGAATTATTCCACTCACGAGTTCATTCGTCTTTGCTCTTTAAGCACTACCAACATGTCTGCCACATTATTGAACAGAACTGGAGACATAGGATCTCCTAGTTGTAAACCTTTACGAGTTTGAAAATTATGCCTGACATCATCATTAACTTTTATGCCAACACTGCCCGTGGATAAATTTATCAATCCATCTACACCATTTGGACGAGAAACCTTTCATTCTTAGACTTTGTTAAAGGAAATCCCATTTTATCTTATCATTGGCCTTTTCAATGTTTATTTTGAAAAGAACACCATTAAGCTTCTTATTGTGCAATTCGTGAATCGTCTCATGATGTATGACGATTCCCTCCATAATATAATATTTCTTCCTAGGATAAAAGCTATTTGAGATGGACTCGCTATTGTTTTGGTTAATGTATTGATTATGTGTGTGCCAACTTTAGTAAATATTTTAAAGCTGACATTTAACACACATATAGGTCGAAAATGTTGAATCTGCACGACCTCATTATGCTTTGGAAGTAGAGTTATTATCCCAAAATTTAACCTACTTAATGGCAAATTATCATCATGAAAATCTTGGAATAAACACTACCGGAATCACGTTCTTTGTCGAGTGTCTAAGACACTCGGCAAAGGCTATTTTACACTCGACAAAGCCTTTGCCGAGTGTAACACTCGGCAAATATTTTATCGGCAAAGGGTTCTTTGTCGAGTACTTTTTTCGGACACTCAGCAAATTAAGAATCGAAAAAAATCCAAAAAAATAGAAAACATTTTTAAAATTATAGGAACAACTCTCCAACCCTACCTATTACCTTACCCATCGCTCTATCATTTTTCACTATTATTTTGAATCAAATTTACATGTTTTGTGAATGGTGAGATTCAAACTCGCAACCTCTCTCTCGCGCATACCCTCCTATACCACTACACTACTACGTTTTCATTCCTCATGTACTATAACAAACCGAGAGTAATTTGATTATTTAAGGAACTAAATGAATTTATTTGAAAATGTGACCAACTATAAAGTTGCATAACTTTTTGAGATCTACAAATTCTATTTTAATAGTTTCTACATCCGAGACAGTTTACAAAATTTGAATTTTAAATTTGAAAACTTCACACGAATTTTTCAATGATAAGATGATTTTAAATCAAAAAGTTATCAATTACAAAGTTTCGTTACATTTCAAGACTTACAACTTTTATTTTGATGGTTTTTTCAGCCAAGGTAGTTTGAAAAATTCAAATTTCAAAATTCGAACATAGTTTTGCATGACAAGATGATTTCAAACCAAAATATTGTCAACTACAAAGTTTGATAACTCTTCAATACCTACAACTTTCATGCTGGTGATTTTTTCTTTCAAGGTCGTTTTCAAAATTCAAATTTTAAATTTTTTTAAATTCAGACGTAGTTTTCGTTGACAATATGACTTCAAATGAAAAAGTTGTCAACTACAAACTTCTATAACTTCTCAAGATCTACAAAGTTGATTTTGGTCATTTGCTCATCTCACATGATGGTTCTAACAATATGCACAAATTCTATACATCTCTCTCGTAGTTTCATAAACTACGAGAGAGATATATGTTTTATGAACAAATTTATTTTTAGTTTGTCATATGAAGAAATGTTAAAAATATAAAATGTACATCATGATGAGTTATACAAACTTGTAGTTAAAACCTTTTTCATTTGAATTAATTTACTGCTTTAAAATGTGATTTTTAAATTGTCTTTGCCTAGTGTTGGAAAAAAAAGCACTCGACAAAGAGCTCTTTGCCGAGTGTCAAAAATAAAACACTCGGTAAAGAGCTTCTTCGCCGAGTGTTTTATTTTACCGAGAGTTTTTTGCGTGGCACTCGGCAAAGAGCTTCTTTGCCGAGTGCCCGAAAAAAACACTCGACAAAGCTCCATGTTCCAATTAAAAATTAATGATCTTGACATGAACATAAATAACATAACAGAATAATTGGAACATGGATATAATGAAATATTAATTCACAACCATGTAAAGCAGTAGCAAGACTACCCAAGTGATTCAGGGGTAAACAAGGTAAAATGGATAAACAGACTAGGGTGACCTATTGGGTCCCATCAAAATTAAACATATGCATTGAATAGTGATAATAAAGAATATTATTGGGTAAAAAGTGATCAAGGGCACAACTTGCTTGGCACTTGAGATTCCAGTTACCAGGGTGATTCTTCAGATTCTCGTGACCTCTCTGCTAGTCGTAGCAATACAAACAAACATGGTGTAGATAAAATTAACATCACACCAACCATAAGTACAAACTGAATAATAATGATTTACACGAAGCTACGAGATCGCGGGAATGAGAACCACTAAAATCAGAGTTACGGTTAAGGAGTTATGCTTTTATAGACGATTTATGTGATTAAAATGATAAACTATATTATAAATTGGTTAATATAAATCATATGAGAGGTTATTCTATAAATAATTATCTCAACTTTAATCTAAATTATATATTGACCATAGATTATATTCTAGTAGATTATAATGATAAGTAGTTTAACGAGACTCACCCACATAAGTTAAATAAAGATCTAATTATAAAAGAACAAGACATGGTATAATAAATGTTGTTATTGCATAGTAAATATTCATACGAGACTAACGCAACTTGAACGGATCAAACCGGAGTTAAAACGGAGGAGTTATGAATTTCCTAAGGTTTTATGTATTTGCTATAAGATTAACTAGGATATAAATTTTAATCTGACTTTCATGTAAAAACAGTGGTACTAGATAATAAACCATAATATTACAAAATTATAGGAATTGGAATGGGCTAAAAAGGATTAACTATGAATTTTCTATGATTTAAATGAGTTCTAGAATTATTCATACACTAGAAATTCATTTCCTAATTCATTTATCAATTTCCCACGGCTCCTGGATTGTGCGCACAAATAGCAGAGAGTACAGGGGCCTCGGTGTAAATCTTCCCAAGACCCAGAGTTGCACTGCGGGTTCATTTCATAATTTTCTAGGGGTCCTTCTGCAAGAGTTACACGGTGAAGAGGTATGGGATGATGTCGACTGTCCGATTATAAACCAACCGCCAGGATCAGACCCCACTTATAATGAACCGGTACGCTACATGGGCCCTTGGATTTAGATCCAACAACTGAGGTTTTGCATAGCGTGGATCGCTCCCACCCGTCAGCCAACCGATCAACGACCAGGATCGCTCCACCGAAACTATACGCTGGGTTATAATCTCGAGCGCCCATTAACCGATCAACAACTGGTATTCAACTCTCACCTTCGACCAAACCATACGGCGGCGCGCCCAGCTCTGACGCGGAAGCCTCGCCAGAATACCCTAGTTCGGCGCGCTGGTGCCCTAGACGCTCAACGAATCGATCCTATGCGCTCACCAGACGAAAGCAAAACGGTTGGGGACAAACTCACAGGAGATTAGGAGATGGTTGTAGCTGTCCACGAGTTGCTTGGATTTTGCGGCCAAGGCAAAAAGACGGTGAGGAATTGCAGGTACTCTGACGGGCTTCGATCTCCCTGGCTGTCACCACCGCGAACACGACCCCGCAGTGAAGATCTCGTTTCAATCCCTGGCGCCGAATCGCCACCTAATCCGAGAACGGCGGGGCGGCTTCTTCACACTCCACTTCAATTCCGATGATGGTGGAGCTCGCAGTTAGTGGCTAGGGTTCTATTGACGCAGGACGGCTACGGCTGGGAGGGTCCCAACTTGCGCGGCGACAGCGGAGCGGCAACAACGGTGGCTGCCCTGGCGGCGCGGATGACCGTCTCCCGGTTCTCTCTCGGGTATTAATGTCCACCGCATGATTTGGGGAAGTGGAGGGGAAGTAAAGAACGACGCCCTGGCCTTTATCCACGAAGCGGGGGCAACCGGGCGATCCACCGGGAAGGCGCGGAGGTGGTTGAGGGGAGCCCGACTTCTCCGGCAAAGGAAGCGGTATGCGCGGTCATGGCGAGGTGAAGAGGGGGAAGACTGGGTCATGGGCCAGCGGTGGCTGAGGAGCAAATCCCGGGGCCCACTAGTCATTGGTGCCATGGCACGGAGCGGACAGAGAGGTTGTCCACGGGCCCTGTTCGTCAGCGACCGCCAGGCGCGAGTGCGAGGCGCACACATGGGCCACACGACTACAGGTGGGTTGGGCTGAGGCAGTTCTGGCCCAACAGCAAGTTCGATCTTTTTCTCTCTTTTTCTTTTTTATTTTAATTTCTATGTTTTTTTGTAATTAAAATTTCAAATTCAAATTCGAGATAAAATTTAAGAATTCAAATTTAATGCACGCTCAAATTCTAGCATGATATGCAATATATTTTATTGTATCTAGTTATTTATAATAGGTTCTTTATCAACATATGGTTGATGGAGATGTAATTCATTTATCAAAGGAAATTCTTTATTTATCCTAGAATTCAGATTCAAAAGTTTAATTAACCAAATCTAAATTTGTAACAATCCCAAAATCTTCAGTATGAATGCAAAAATATATTTTATGAGTATTTATTCCTTTCTCTTACTTTGCTTGTATATTTATTTTCATTTATCATTTGAGGTCCAATTAAGTCAAGATTCCTTTATTCAAACAAAATACATCGCAACAAAATCATCGGCATGAGATGCACATTTCTTTATTTTTTTGTTTAACAATCTCCAAAGGTTCCTTAAATTACCAAAGCTCAACAATAATTATGTTTATTTATTTATATATTTTTATACAAATTTTGGGCTTTACAATATCTTTCCCATACGATTTATATTAACTTAAATCAACATAGAACCTAGTTTTATTGTTGAACCGTGTAAATCTTTCGAAACCCATATCCTTCAAACCGTAACTCTAATATTAGTGGTTCTTAAACCTACGATCTCATAGCGGCGCGTAGAATATTATAACATTTTTGTTCTCATATTTGGTGTACTGTTATTTTTATGTACTTATTGTCTATTTGTATGTATTGCTACGAGTAGTAGCGAGGTTACGAGACACCGAAGACCAACTTGGTGAAGTACCTGGAAACTCGAGTTACATGCAAGTTTTGCCCTTGATCACTCTTCTTTACCTAATAATGTTCCTGCTAATCATTGTGGCATGCTCAGGTTAATTTGATGGGGCCTAATAGGTTTCCCTACTTTTTGTTTATCCCACACCTTGCAAACAAATGAACTATCTGCTAGATTTGCTATTGCTCTACCGGGTTTTAGGAATTAATGTTATATATGATCATGTTCTATTAATATTGTTGGTTTAATTATTGTTCATGATAAGATTATTGTATTAGTTAGAACATAGACAACCATCCAGGAAAACAATGCTACCACAAGGGTGGTATGAGACGTCCTTGGCTGACTAATTAGGAAAGCTAGTGGAGGACTACCTTACCTGAAAGGGGCAAGGGCGGTAGGGGAGTTGTCGGTATAGGGAGGTTTGGTATAGGGAGGTTCTCGGGTTGATCATGCTGCGATGGCTTTTCGGACGAGGAATTCCTATATCACTCTCCTCAGAAACCGTAGCGGGTTTTCTGAAGCTAGTGGAACTTTGTAAAGTCCTCGTAGTGCTACCCTGCCTTATCTCCTCAGTAGAGATGAATGGGAAGTCACGATCCCTTGGCAAATGGGTAACACACCTTGGGGGTAAAGATGCGCAACCTCTACAGAGTGTAAAACTGGTATATCAGCCGTAGAGATGGCAATGGGTAAAAACCCGTTGGGTATTACTTGCCCAAACCCATACCCGCGAAGAAAAAATACTTCCTATTATATAGTAAAGATATGACATTTGTTTCTGTACCATGAGTCGTCATATGTGTTAGACTTGATCATAGCACACATTTGATTCGCGCCTGAATTTGCCCTTAATCCGAGTGTGACATGCTTGCTCCACTAAAGGTGGGTGCCGAGGTTCATTCGATTTGGTTTTGTTAGTCACCCACCTTAGGGAGGAGTACTATGTTTGTACGACTGGCGAAACCTAACGAACGGCTACACACTAGGAGAATCTCTGTAAAGGCTATGTAGTGAATCCCTAGCCATTCACCTCGGTAGTGAAGATCGGGGCTTGCACCCAGGCTGGAAAGGGATCACGACTCGTGGGTAAAGTGTGCAACCTCTGTAGAGGGTTAGAAACTGCTATACCAGTCGTGCTCACGGTTAAGGGCAGACTTGGGATCCTCTTTGATTTGATATACTCTGGATAAATTTATGTTGATGGTTTAATGATGATGGCTATACTTATGATATATGGTACTTTTCTCTCTAAGGAGGTACTTT
The DNA here is from genome assembly GCF_902167145.1 of Zea mays. Lineage (NCBI taxonomy): Eukaryota > Viridiplantae > Streptophyta > Magnoliopsida > Poales > Poaceae > Zea > Zea mays. Next base: position 135,302,624 of record NC_050103.1, on the reverse strand, counting down.
CTTTTGGGAATATCAACTTGGTTCTATGATAAAACTTGGCTTCTACAAATGATAAATATCTGACTAAATAAAAGTAACTGCTTTGAGCTTAACCACATATAGCTAGTCTACTTCAACCAAACATGATATTTGCTGAGTACGTTGATGTGTACTCACCCTTGCTTAAACACCAAATACCATTGTTGGGAGCCTTCGGCTTCCGAAGGTTCTCAAAAGTATGATTTAACAATGTTTCTGGAGTAAAGTACATTAACAGGTACCTTCGGATTCGGATCAGAGCCACGGTACGAAGAAGTACAGAGGATGGCGCAGAGCCGAAGCTGTGTGTAGAAGAGCTTCGGAGTAGCGGCGGAAAAGGAAACCGACTTAAAGATGAAAAACCAGATTAGACCTCGAAGAGTTATCATAGAGTTATTGATAAATGTGAAGGACATTATTGTAATTTTCCATGGGCTGCGACCCGTGCCTATAAATAGGTGAACAGTATCCCTGTACTGTTCACGCTGATTTGGCATTGACTTTTGCGTCACACTCGTACTTCTACCTTCTAACAAGCCGAAGGTACACTTGTAATTTGATATTATTTCTATTTCGTCATCATAATAAAATAGAAATGGATTGTCAATAATATATAGCTGTTTATATTAACTTATATGCTTCATATGATTCCTTCTTCATTATTATATTTTATGCTTATGAAGGCATGTCCTTCATAACCTTCGTCCGAAAATCATTATATCCTTAAGGAAATAATGTTTAGAAGGACGAAGGATATTAATATTTAACATTTTGTGTTGCCTTGTTCTTAATTCCGAAGCATTTGAGAACAAGTCCCCAACAACCATGTTGTCCCTATTGCAACCATTGCTTAGGAGAAGATGAAGGCAACACAGAGGATTTTCAGGAGTTTCAAGACTTCAAGGAATTCTAAACTAAACTAGCGGCAAACTCCCAGTCGGCTGCATGTGAAGGCCTTATCTTACCACGTCTCGTTTAGCACTTTGATTTATGTTTAAGTTAATGACTATATGGATGTTTCGGACATCAAGGTGTAATAAAGTAATATTTATATTCACTATTATTTTGAACATTGTGTGATGATGTCCAATTATATAATCGTTGTGTACGTGGATTTCTGATCCTAGCACATACATGGTTCACATTCGATTTACCTTCTAAAACCGGACGTGACAGTTGGAATGTGCTTAGTGGTTCTCAACCGGTCGTACCTTTTATATAGGGGAGATCTGGACATGTTTCTAGACGAGATCCAACAGACTCACACGGATAGGCTAGGATAATCACGCATGAGATAAATACTTGTATCCGAGTTAACCTAATCACGAACCGTTCGGACTACCCTGCGGACCGTTCAGGCCACAAGGTGAAACGAAATCGTACGACCGTGCCTGTGTGCCAAATATGATGCTCAACAACTGAAAGCATGATTTTTTTTAAAAAAAACTGAAGTTTATTTTTAAAACTTAAAATCCATCTCGGTAAAAATGAAATTGGCTTGAAATCTCATTTTCGGTGACCTCCAAAAATTAAAAAACGAAAACTTTAACCCTGAAATGAACCCACGCAATACCGGATCCTATTGTGCTGGAACCGGACAAAAGGAAAACTGTACTTTATACCGGACTGCATGCTAATGCTAATCTATTAACCGCACTCCACTCCACCCCCTCCCGCCCTGTCCACACCAACCACGCTCGGAGGCTCCCCTTTCATTTTCACCTCGCTCCGGGGCCAAGTCGCCAGTTCACCACCTTCACTTCACTTCGCACCGGACCACCGGCCGTATTCATTCCTCCTCCCTCCCTCCTCGCCATACGGCTGCAGCATCTTCCCCTCACCCTCCTCATTACCCCGCGTCTCTCCCTCAAAACTACTCATTGCTCTCACCGTTCCATTGCCCCCGCGGCCCCGCCGTACGCTCATTCCCGGCTAGCTCCTCCTCCGCACGGCCATGATCTTGAGTTCTTGGCATTGATGACGTTCTAGTACCGAGCGAGCCAGCCCCTCTTTAACCCACCTTAACAATAAACACAGCCTGCCCCCACCGGCCACCTCTTCTTCCCCCGTGCAGCTCGAGCTGATTCGGCGGGCTCTGCCCCAACATCCACCCACCTTCGTCCAATCCCGATCCAAGACCGTGCCGTGATCCGGCAGCAGCTTCCGCGCGGCCATGGGCACGGGCGCGGTGGCGGTGGCGGCGCCGGACCGGGCCAAGCAGCGGCGGGCCGGCGGCCACCTGTGGAAGAAGGCACTGCTCCACTTCTCCCTCTGCTTCGTCATGGGCTTCTTCACGGGCTTCGCGCCTTCCTCCTCCTCCTCCTGGAAGTCCGCCGCCGCCACCCCCCAGCACCACCCGCCGCACCGTCCCGGGGACCGCCTCGCCGCCTCCCGCGTGGCCGTCGACGCGCGCGCCACCCTGTCGCCGCCCGCGGAGGCCGCCGATGCGCTCTCCGCCGGCGCCACGGTGGACTTGGGCGACGACGAGGAGGACGCCGCCCAGCGCCGCCTCCTGATCGTGGTCACCACCACGCGCTCCGGCCCCGGGGAGCGCCGCCGCCGCCGGGGCGAGCTGCTGCGCCTCGCCCACACGCTGCGCCTCGTGCGCCCGCCCGTCGTCTGGGTCGTCGTCGAGCCCGCCGCCGACGCGCCCGCCACCGCTGAGGTGCTCCGCGGCACCGGCGTCATGTACAGGCACCTCGCCTTCAAGCCCGAGGACAACTTCACCACCGCCGACGCCGAGGCTCACGTGCAGCGGAACGCCGCGCTCGCGCATGTCGAGAAGCACCGACTCGCCGGCGTCCTGCACTTCGCCGACGCCGCCGGCGTCTACGACGTCGGCTTCTTCGAACAGATCCGCCAGATCGAGTCAGTACCCCCTCTTCCCCTCCCACCACCTTCAAATCTCGCCTTCTTCCTTCTATTTCATGCCATGATTGTTTTTAATTAATGAAATGACTCATGCTTTCATTGATCCTTCATCTTCTTACTTATTAAAATCCGTCTAGGCTATTAAGATGCAAATTATTTCCAAGCAAGTTTCCTGATTTCTTTCCTATTTTTGGTTTCCAAGCTCAAAGATTGGAGCTTTGCCTGGCCCCTCTTTCAATTTCACATCTAACTGATCTCCATTTCCAGCACATGCTGTTCTTCCAGAATGTATGTTGCTTGAATCCGAATCACAATGCCTAAAATTGCAATTCCAGCTCATAAATTCCGGTTCTTTTTTTTTCCCCACCGACTAGGACTACGACTAGGGACTCCTCATAACTAATCATCGTTTCTTAATTCAGTACCATAAGTTATTTTATTTACTCGTCTAAATAAATGCTTTATTAGCCGTGTAGTTTGGTACATAAATAAATAATTAAAAACATAAGCTATCATTAGCGGGGGAATAAGGGTGGGACAATGTGTGTCTCGCATGTACTTACCAAACTATTCTTCTTAATGCTCTGAAGGGGGAAAAAAGGGAGGAGGCACTGTAGATTCTCAGAGAACTTCAACTATTCTCTCCATTTCTCTGATGCGAGGAGTCAATTATTGGATCTAGCTTATCACTTTCCTGAGTCCCTTTCGCCCCCACCAAACAATGCTTCTTTTAATCTTTCGCTTTTGCTCACCCCCAAGGCCCCAACGGACAAATGTGTTCATGCCAACCACCCCAACTAGTTTAATTTAGACTTTAAACACGTATCATGAGCAAAGCCACAATTATTTTATGTGGTAGTGGTAGCACTGCTGTTAGTCACTGACAAATGGGCCTGTAAGAGTGTCGGTGGCACCTAACAGATTGGAAAGTCAGTGAGAACATGACATCCTTGAATTGACTCCTGAGATGTTGTTACTCCTATACTGGGGAAGCAACATGCTGGGGGGAAATAGCTACAGCCTACAAAAGATAGCAGGCAGGGAGAAAAATAGTAGTAACCGTTATGCCATGGCCATTGAAACTGATTGAACTAAAGTGGAGAGAAGGTCCTAGTTCTATCCACACCATTAATTTCTTCCTCCAACCCCATAATGTCCATCTGATATACACCGCAGAAAGTTGCCCACGTATTCGGTGCAGTTTTCCTATACTGGTGCACACAGCACCACCTGTGATCTAGATCTTCTGGAGCCCGCAAGAAACTCCAAAAAGAACTTCGTTTGCAAAATGGCAGTATGAATCTTCATTTCTGTGCAGACCACCAGTTGTCTTTGGAGATTTTTCTCATGAGGAGTTTGGAAAGTCTTGCAAAAATGAGATTTCACATTTCATTTTACCAACATTTGATGTTGATTATTGGGTTTCTTACTTGCATGACCATGAATTCTCATCAGAGTATGAAATCCAGTATTTCCACCAGAGCATGACACTAGTATAGCATCTGAAGTTTGTTCTGACCGCCCCTTTAACCCCTTTGCTTATCCATCTGAACATTGTTAGCGGATGCTGTTACAAGTTTAGATGCTTATAGATATAAAGCAATCTACATTTCAAAAAAAAAAATACATGCATAAAGCAATCTTACTCAGCATCAAATTCCGAAACCTTTTGCCTCTTAACTTGAAAACACATCAACATTTGACTCACCTTTTGCATTCACTTTTCCCGATGGTAGCGTTCTTTCATTGATGGGTGCTTGCTTTCATAAAGAGAGGGGATCAGACCTTGGTTTAGTACAATGGTACTAGTAGATCACTACTACAGTAGTGCTCATGCCACGTGGTAGCACAGTGGCGATCTTCCCTGGAAGAACAGTCTTTTTCGCTTAGAGGAACATGATGGGGTAAAAACAGCCTCTTTTCCTCAAGCAAGATTTTACCTGCACCTGGGCACCAAAACATCTGTGCTTGTTTTTCTAGTTTGCCTTCTCTTTTTTGTGTGTGTGTCCCTTTTAATCTTTACAGTCCTCGAGATGCGTGCACATCTGCCTTTGTGGCCCCTGATGCTTTTTGTGGGGCTCCAGCATAATAATGCAACAGAGGTAGGAGCATCAATTATGCCTTGTCGCACGTAGGTCATAGCATGCCTGTCCTAGAACTACCAGCCACCAGAAACAAATGAGTGCAGGTGAACACTACAGTGACTATAAGTGTGGTTTACTATACTAATTGGCTGGGTTTTGACCGCAGTTAATGTTTCTTGCGTCTGGTTGAGATTTAGCATTGGATTCTTTTAATCCTAGGAGGCTGAAATTTGGTTACGGTTTACCTTAATGTTTGAATAAGCTCGTTTGTTCCAGTTGAGTTTTACTATACCTATGTAGTTGTGTTTGACTGCATATTGGGAACACGTCTGCTTACTCAAGTTTCCATTGATCGTGAACCGTTGCATCATCCCGTAGTTTGTTTGATCTGGATTTGTCAAGATTATTCAAACTCTGGAATTGGTAGTGGAACAAATTAGGCATCTGCATGTGCAGCCGTGCAGGCAAGTGGAGGGTGTAGCTGTACTGTATAGTTTACATGCAATAACTCAGTCTATTCCTTGTATGAAATGATTTGGATGAGCGGTCAAAACTATAGTAGTCAGCATGTTAAAGATGTGTCAATGGAGGTATCCCCTCCTATCACATGTTCTTTCGAGTTGAGGAAAATCAGATGCGTCTGTTTTTTTCTTCCTTCGAATTAAAATCAATTGGCTGATGTGTGGTTAGTGGTGCCATTCTAGTCAAGGTTTGGTGGCACAATGCTTTTCAATTCCATAATCCATAATTCTTCTGACCCAGTCAAGATGAGACACATAGATCACAGGCAAAGCTACCTCTTGCGTCACACATGTTTTGGTGCATGTTGCATGGTTCTTGTTGAATTTCATCTCAGATGTTGGTGCCTTTAGATGTTTTTTTTTCTAACATTTCAAAATGCGCAGGGCGTTTGGTACATGGCCTGTGGCAACAATGTCGGCGGGCGAGAAGAAAGTGGTAGTGGAGGGTCCACTGTGCAGTGCCTCAAAGGTCGTCGGTTGGTTCTCAAGGGACTTCAACGACGGGACCACCCGTTCAGTGACGTATAACACGGAAGCTGACCTGAATCCTGCTGGTGCCGCTGGTACACGAGCCCACACGATCGACGTCTCAGGTTTTGCGTTCAATAGCTCTATTTTGTGGGATCCTGAGCGGTGGGGACGGCCAACGTCATTACCAGACACTTCACAGGTTAGTCCAACCCCGCCTTTGTGGAGAGAGTGTTAGTGACCGAGCAAGTCTAGTTCAATTAAATTTTGCTTTGGCATGATACAACATACTCCCTCCGATTTTTTTTATTTGACGTTTGTTAGTATAAAGTTGAACTATCTCAAACAAAAAATGGGGGTAGTACTTAGCATTTAGCAAGCTATGGTATGTGGTTGACTCAGTGAAGGGACTGGTTCTCAGATATTAGCAATCTTTGGCTGTCCATCTCTTGAGAATGTCGTCGTATAAAAACTCTGAATTGAGATTATTAATTTGAAGATGAAATGTTAAGCCATTGGCATTAGTAATTTGAAGTGTTATGTCAAGGAATGGTTTCATACTCTGAATTGTTTTCCTTCTGTTACTTGAAAAATGAAAGGCATCAGTTTCTAATATAACAGTGTCTACGATGTGGGCTGTGATTGGCTTGTATGTGTTACAAGGTCCTGTAAAATCTTCCTTTTTCTTGATAAAAAACGTGCTAAACACAATCTCAAAGAAAAAAAAAGGCAAGCGGTTGGAACAGATTGGATGCTGACCTTGTCAATGGTTCAAGTCAATCACTGCAGGTCAAGCATGTCCACTCATGTTCCTTCTGAACAAGGTTCGGGTATAGTAGATAAATTGTCTGGATTCAATTCATGATCTTTTTTTATCTAGAATAATCACTCTCAACATATCTCATGATCTACTTGTCATGTGCAAGCAATAAGCTACCAACAGTTAGTTACTGATGTGATTGCAGGACTCGATCAAGTTCGTGCAAGAAGTGCTACTTGAAGACCGAGCTAAGCTGAAGGGGATCCCCTCCGACTGCTCCCAGATCATGGTGTGGCAGTACAGCGTGCCCAGCTCGCGATAGAGGGCAGCCGAGAGGACGCACAAGAGGCGTCGCAACCTCGCAGGCAGGGGAAGAACTGCAGGGGGTTGGATCGGAGTCGCTGTAAATGTGGTGGGCGATGGTAACGGCAAGGAAAGCAAGAAGGCTGATTACTAAGGGTTCTTTTTCTCTCTCTCTCCTTTTTGTGTTCCCTTTTTCTTTCCCCTCAGTTTTAGTTTTCAGGTTTGGGAGGGGGGCCATGAATGATGAACTGTCCGTGGGAGCAAAAGAATTGCGATAGTATTTATTCAGATTCATTTGTGATTCTTTAGCCTGGTCGGTTGGTCCTGTTGTGTTTGGGTTAAAAAAAATGGCAGTGGCGTGAGGAATGGAGAAAGTTTTTATTGTGTTATGGCATGAAATCCCAGCAAGGCAGCAGCAATTAACATCTGGAGAACATAAAAATCATGTGCAAAGGGAAAGAAAAAAAAGAGAGAAGAGACTGAATCTGCGCTCAGGTCTTGCTGTCATCGTCCCTGGTGTTTCCTTGCGGGACAGTGTTTATTTGCTTTTGAAAAAGGTCTGTGCTTTGCTTGTAAGTAGAGATGGCAATGGGTACCCGAAACCCGATGGGTAAAAACCCTATTAGGGTACGGGTATGGCGAATTTTGATACCCATGGGTATTTTATTGGGTCATTTGTTATGCCCATCGGGTACGGTGGGCGTGAGTATGTTCTCTGTTGCCCCATACCCGCTACCCGATGGGGAACCCGCTAACATATGACACGTGGGTCGGATTTATATGTCCCATATAAAATGAATTTGCTCTCGTTATTTGATAACCCTAAGACCCTAACGCGGCCACCAGGGCACCACGCACCAGGCACCAGGCCAGCCGCCAGACGGACCATCCAGAAGTCTTGTATATTCAAATATTAAGTATTGTGTATTGAACAATTAGATTTGAAGGCATGATTTTGTCCACGGTTTTGTAGAATCAATGCTATGTTTTGTGTGATTTGAAGTCATGGTGTTGCCATTTAATGTTGAATATTGTTGAACCTGTGATAAAATTATGTTGGGTTCGATACATTTGTTATGCTGGTACTTATTTTTGCGATTCAAATGATTATGTCTATCGTAATGTTAATGGGTATGGGTACCCGATGGGTACCCGCTACCCATGGTGGGTATGGGTATGGCGTAATTTTGTACCCATGATGGGTAGTGGGTATGAGTATGGGTCAAATTTTTCCTAGTGGGTATGGGTATGACTTCGTGTGCCCACTGAGTACCTTACCCACTGCCATCCCTACTTGTAAGAAGAGAAGAAGAAACAGGCGCCCATCGTTGGGGGTGGAAAGTAAAAGCTCGGCCTGCAAAATCTGGGCACATGAACGATGAGAATCCAGTGCTGGTGGCAAATTGTTAGGGGTGCGGCCTAAATAGATGGTAGCCTCTTTGCGGCCTGTTATAACATAACTGCCTTTCCAAGGCCTAAAGTTGTTCCGAGAAGCCGAGCTTATTTTAGCTCTGAGGTTAGTGGAGCAGATCACTAAATGATTCAGAAAATCGTAAAACTAGAGTTGTAAACCTTTGGGAAAAAGAATTTTAAATAAATTATTTTATTTATTATTTAGATTAAAAATATTTTAAAAACTAATTAAGTTAATATTATAAACTTGGAACCATCCAAACAACCAACGACAACGTATACAAGTTCTATCTTCATCAAACTTGCTTCGTCCTACCATGCCATATCTATATCAACTTTATGTAATACTGGTGAGGGTGAGGCTGGCCAGGACCAGATGCCTTGCGTGTAATTAAATAAATAAATATATGTTGCATGCATGCGCGGCTTGCAGGATGAGGAGTTAACGCCACTCGTGCACGCCTCGTGACGGACACCATCACCGGATACATATGATGCATCCATGGCGTCGGCGCACACATATTCAATTTGTTTACGCTGCTACGGTGGCGGTAATGAATACCACCCACCCACAGCGGCAAGCATATTAAAATTCGTTTTGCGAATCTATTTGTGCTTTGATCGATCTGTTGTGCAAGACACTCCCTAGGTTCCAAGCTCCTTTCAACTTTGCTTAAATCTATTTATAGAACATCGACACATTAAGGGCCTGCTCCGTTTTTAGAGAACGGTCGCCGGAACGATTCTTAGCCAGATTGTTTACCTAATTTATGTAGGTTTTAAAACGATTCCTAGGTACATTCTGGCACAAACCAACAAGCTCTAAGGGGTCCATCGACAGCTCTGGACCGGTTCTAGGTCAGGAAACAGTTCTAGATCGGGATAGAGTGGAACCTGCTGATTCACTAAAACCTAGAAATGTTTGGTTTAGTTCGATTTTAGGTACTCGTAGGTGTGGCTCCAATCTGAACTGATGAAGGGATGAAAAGGCCTAGAATGACCTAGTTGCATTCAGGGTAGGGCCTATTCAAAGAACCATTCTAGGTTGGTCCCGGTTTTAATACGAGTCAAATCTTTACATCAATTTAAGGATGACAGCGGGTAATGGAGAACACATGATATACTTTGAATTGTCAACTCATTAGTAGGACAAAGGACCTTTTTACCGTACCTAATTTCATAACTTGTTCTTTGTAAATCCGACCATCCAAACACCTAGATTCTAACCACCAGCTTTTTCCCACAGTCAGGTTGCCAAACACTCAAATTCTTACTAGTCAGCTTCTCACCACCGTCAGCTTTTACCCATAGTCAGATTCTCAGAAAAAGCTCGTCAGAAAAAAGATGATCCAAATACAAAATTACCACATGCTCATTGTGGGGTCTCCAATCATCGAGCAATACACATCCACAAACTCACATGAAGTAGGGTATTACGCACTCGAGTAGCTCCAACTTGTATAAACCATTATGTTCCATCGTGCCCCGCACGAACCATCGAGCTGCGATAGACCTCGTCGTCCTCCCAAAAGCACTACGTGGTACACCTCATAGTGTGCCGTCGGAACCAAACACCGACAACTGACACATTTGGTAGGGGGTGCGACGTCAATCTACAACAACTCTATGGCCAGTCTTCCGCTTCGCCGCCGCCGCTGCTTCGGATCCCACTCCTGCATCACAGACCAAAAGGGTGCCCTGCCCCGCGTAGCGGGTGTGGGAAAGGAAGCCCCGAGGTCCCACACCATCACCCCAACAGAGAAGAAGCCCTTGCTAAGATCTAGGGCGTCCCTAGTGAAGGTCGCTGCTAAACCTCTTTCGGTCATGACTCGAGCCTCACCGACACGTGCCTAGACTCAGGGGACCCGAGTCATCCATGTGCCACGTTAGGCTGTTGCTACGCCGACTAGGCACGTGGTTGCACCAGTGCCTCCTCCTCGACTGACCGTCATAGCGTTCCGATGCGGTAGACTCTATTGTCCACCTCGATGCCTTGGGTTTGGACCTGGATTAGTCGCAAGAAGAAGGGGGTCGCAGGAGCATGGCCGATCACTGTCGTGATCACTTGGCCCACGGGTGTAGTTGCTAACCCCGTGGAGTCGGAGCCATGACTCTACTACCCAACGTCTTCTTCATTAACGGGGGAGTAGACGACAACCCCATTTTGCGACTCCTACCTCCGGCATTGGGGTTCTCATGGGGAAGAAGGGCTTGCAAGGAAGTGGAATCAAAGGCAAGCAAAGAAGCACAGAACGACAAGTTGAGCTATATAAGAAACAGAATGGTACCCTTTCGGTTCTCGCCCATATAATGAACAGTCACAAGTAACCAAGGGTCGTTTCGATTTCCAAGAAGCAGCATATCCCTGGCACAACGCAGCGAACACGACATCAGAGGTCAGTGAATGAGTTGATCACTGGCTCACACGCATCATTACGCTATGTCAACTCAGGGAACTATTTTACGAAAGATACAACAAACACACCCATTGGGTGCCACGATAGATTTCTCTGGAAAATTTAGCTAAGCCTCTATCGATTGAATTTCAATCGATAAACTCAATAGTCTTGTTGAGCATATCACAATCAACCAAGTTTCGCTCGGCCGGGCCTTCCCTCAAGCACAATTAAAACGGCTAGATTTCAATTAGCCACCCAACCAAACGTCAAGCCAGCAAGACAATCCACCGAAGTGAGGTTTTATGAGACCTTCGAGTCGATTGTTACCTAAGCCGACTCAAAGTTTAGGGGATACATCCATTGGGTGGATTGAAATCTCATAAGGAACCAAAGACTTGTGCTCCACTCACAGGGGGTTCATAGATCAAGATGGAAGCACTGGAATGGCACAAATGGGGTTCAGACTTGTGGGCGCAACTTCTAAGCGACTTCCCCTCTAGTGCACGTGACAGCCTCGGTCCGTCTCTATGCAAATCCAGGTCCGACGTCATCAGTCCAGTCGACGGGGTCCGGATTCACGGGCGTAAATCCCGAGTAGGGATGGCACGGGGGTAGGATCGGGGGAGAGTCCCACGGTTTTCGGACCCGGCAGGGGCGGGGACGTGTCTTAATTTTCCCTCACGGATCTGTGAGTTCTGGACGGGTTTTCTCCCCCACCCACGAGTGCTCCACAGTCCCTCGAATATAGGAGTTGGAGCTGAGTGAGCTATTGTGTTGTGCTGGAGTTGGAACTGCTGGAACTCCACGAGGGACAAGATTTTGTGCTAGAGCCACCGAGCTGGACGTTTGTGATTTGTCCAATAGGTTGGCGAGTTGATGAGACGAGCCACGAAGTAGCTAACCAATCAACCATGTCATGTGCTGATGTGCGTCTCATCTACGTACAACGACCCCAGAGCAGCATATGCACTGTTGGGCGACAACAAACATTTTGTTGTAAGGGTAGCGACTACAAATTTTCCATGACATGCACATACAACAGTCTCTTTCACACCTTTGAACCTGATCTCAATTGCAGTTGAGAGAGAAAGATCTATAAATTGTGGACATTATCTCATTGTACATGTAATATGTTATATACTTTGGGTCCACGGGTGCCCCCGCCGGGTATCGGACCCCTGCGAGTTCGGGTCTAGGGATAAGTTTTCATCTGCAACACCATCAATCATGCCGATGGGGTCTCGACTCATGGGCGCGTGGTAGGGATGAGTTTCCCTCGAGGACACATGGTGGTCCCAGACCTGTCCCTATGTGGGTCCGGGTCCGACGTCATCAGTCCTGTCGATGGGGTACGGACTCACGGGCGCAACTCTTAGCGACTTCCCCTCCAGGAAATGTGGCGGCCTCGAACCTGTCCCTCCATGTGTGGGTCTGGGTCCGGGTCTGACGTCATCAGTCTTGTCGACGGGGTCCGGATTCACGAGCCCAGCTCCTGAGCGTCTCCCCCTTAGGGGCACTTAGTGGCCTCGGACCTGTCCCTGGACGGGTCTGAATCTGGTGCGCTCTCCCCCTTAGGGGCACTTAGTGGCCTCGGACCTGTCCCTGGACGGGTCTGAATCTGGTGCCATCAGTCTTGTCGAAGAGATCCAGGACCTATTCATGAGGATCTGAACCCACAAGAGCAATTCTTGAGCATCCCATCAGCAAATATATTTCATCAACCCCAGTTTCGCTTTTAGAGTCTCGAGCCAATTCTACCAAAATTGTCTTGAGCCTCGAGGGCTTGTGGGGATGGATATCCCGGGTCATCAAGACGCGAACTCGCTTCATGGGCTGCTTGAATGTCACCGATAAGTCGTCCAAGGGACACATCGTGGGCCTTGACAGGAGGTAACTGAAGCCGACTTAAACTCCCACGCACTAGATCTGAGAGGCCAACAGAATGCCGCAAGACTCGGTCTGCACATGCAGGTGGGCGCGAGCTTTGCGGAATAAACCAACTTAATGCCGAAATACTTGGCGCAATCATAACAAGTAGTGGATAAACTGCATAATTATTTTGATCTGTACAAGGATATCTCCTCACTCGGCTATATAAGGCTGAGATGGTACCTCTACAAAAAGTTAGATCCCGCTAGATTGCTAGACGACCTTCATCTCCTACCCTCAGTACCCACCTGTAAACCCTCGAACTCATAGCAACATGACTACCAGAAACTCACAGGACGTAGGATATTACGCCTAGCGGTGGCCCGAATCTGTATAACTCGTCGTATTCCGTCGCGTCTAGCATAAACCATCGAGCTTCACTGTCCTACTAAAAACATTACGTGATACACTCTGTAGTACGTTGTCGGTATCAAACACCGACACACACAACTTACGAAAACGAAACCATGGGAACTGATGTTTTATATGAGTTGAGATGTATACGCGACCCTTAAAACCATAGCGCAGTACTAGATCTCAGAGCAAACAGATTAGAGAAGAACTGAGGAGTTGGGGCTGTCGCTTTGCAGCCCGTGACACATTCATTCATGGCAGCCTACACAAGCTGATGGGGAACACTACGAGTGAGACTCCCGATTCTGCGCAGTACTTAATATAATAATATAATACGCGTCGATCATTAGTGCTTGTTTGACCATGTTTGCTGCCGCTTGACCTCTAGTATCGTGCCAGGCTGGCGTCATGGCTTGTGGCTTCCAACGGCCATGCAGATGCAGGCACGCAGCTACCATGTCCTGCAACTGCTTGTTGCATCACTCCATCCATGCTTCAGACCCAAGGGATTGGATGTCAGCTGTCATCTTCGGTGTAACGTCTCGCTGGTCCTGTCAAGAAAAAGCTGGGAAAGATTACTCGTACGCTGTTCTAAACAGACTGTGATTAGTCAGGTCTTCTGGAATTTAACCTGTTTTGTTCCTACGGTTTTTTTAGTTCAACTGGTGTCTGTAAAAACTCATGCGGAATTTCTGCGTTCCAAATCGGCCCGCCCCTTGTTGACGTTTGAAGGCTGGAATGCACCTTGAAATCAGGATCTGTATTGTTTTTGGAGATTCCAATACCTCCTTCTCAGTCGCCTGCTATCTCCAAGCTGTCCAAAGTCGTCAGTTTCCCTCCCCCTACAGGCTACAAACTCCTCACCGCACCACCGCGACTGCGAGAGAAAAGGGGGAGGGGGAGGAGCGAGGAGGAGTAGGACTGTAGGAGGAGCGACGCATCGCAACGCCAACACTCACAGTTGACTATCCCACCAAGGTAACGGACACAAGCTTCCCTGCAGCTCGCTCTCGCATTCTATCTCCCTCCCAGTCCCAGACCCAGTCCCAGCTGTTGCAGCCTCCGAACATCCAAAGCTCCTGCACTGCACCCCTGTCAGTCAGGCCTCTAGCTGCAGCCAAAAACCGCTGGCCTTGAACATCTCCCCATCCGCCTCCCGCGGCCTGCCACGCGACATGATTGCGTCGCGGGCTGCTGCGGAGCTCAGCTGCCCCCGCACGCCGCTGGCGACGCCTTCTGCTTGCCCGCCTCTGCCCGCCCGTCTTCCCTGATCCCTCCTCCCCTTTGCTTCCGCACGAAGATCTGGGCGTGTCTTCTTCCGACAAAGCTGTATGTGGTCCGCTCCGCTTCACAACCCCCGCCGTATCGGTCTTGTTCGTTGTCCTGCCAGATACAGATAGGTGGCTACCACTGGCTCGCGTGACCTGTTGGCTTGCTTGCTCCTCTCCAGGTTCAGGCAGGGGAGAGTGCCTGTTTCGATGGGGAAGAAGGGCAAGTGGTTCGGCGCCGTCAAGAAGGTCTTCAGCCCTGAATCCAAGGAGAAGAAAGAGGAGGTGATGGTTCCCGGCCCCCATTCGAAAATTCTCTTGCGTTTTTTTCCCCACTAGGATTTGATCGGGTTCGTGTTTCCCCCACGCCCGGGATTCCGTAGAGTTCAGTACAAAAAAAAAGAAAAAAGACGGCATCTTGTTCGGCCTTTTCTACACTATTCTCACAGCTGGTGAATTTTTGGTTCTGCATTCTGCATCCATGTCAAGCAACCAAGACGGCATTTCATCCTCCCCTCTTTACGACTGTCTTGCGGATCTGTGATCAAAGCGCCGCCTTTTTTTCCCCTTGCATTTGTGTTTTTTGTAACTAAAGTTCGAGCTGGATTCTGATCACAACCCAGAACTTTGCCATTGGAATTAACAGAGGCTAAGGAGGAAGTCAGCAGCTAGCAACCCGACGCCGGTAGATCTGACCCCGTCTACCTCCTTGGAAGTCAATCTTTCGGTGCCACCGCCTCCAGCTCCTCCCCCAGTTCTTCACCAGGCCGAGGAGGTTGGGGTCCCTGAAGCCGAGCAGGAGCAGAGCAAGCATGTCGCCGTGGAGGAGGCCCCTGCTGCCGCCCCAGCGCAGGCGTCGGTGCTGCCACCTGCTGTGCCAACCCAGGAGCTCGCCGCAGTCAAGATCCAGACCGCCTTCCGAGGTTACCTGGTAATGTGAAAAATCATCACTTCCGAATCCACCTGTTTGTTTCTGTGCCATTTGGACGTTAGATAGGAACAATTGTGGCAGTTGGAAATTGGTTTATGTAGATGGCCGCATTACCAAGCACATGGAAGTGTTCGTTTCTGATAGCTTTTGATTAGGTCTTTGATATTTGGGGGGGTAGGAGGAGGTTTGATTCCCTCCCCAACCCCCCTGATTTCGTTTCCACACATCAACATGACCGGGCATGCAAGCAAATGTCTACTGGTGACCACCCTGCATATTTGCTCTTTCCGTGTTCTAGCTTTTAGGTGTCGGCAGCTTGCCAACCTTGCAAGCGTGAGTTGTCTAGTTGCTGTTACTGAGTGGTATCTCTTAGCTGAATACTTTAGCTATTTACATCATTGCATGTCGTGCTTTCATCTACCTATCTTTGTGGGCTAAATGGGAATTTATGGCTGAAGAAGTAGATTTTCTTGCTTTAGTTGAACCTTAGGAACTGTTACTTTTCTGGTTTAATTCCTTTCCTTCAACTAGTTCTTCACTTTTTAGGTCTGCCCTGTTGTTTATGCCAATGTGCATTTGTCCAAAGGGCCTACAGATCATTCTTGCAAAGTGTTACAGAAATGATTCTTGAACAACTGGCGGTTGGTGGCAACCACCTTTCGTCACCCATTTTGGTGTTCTTTTCAATTATTTTTTGATACTGATAGCCTGTCTGCCCTGCTATTGAGCCTGTCTGCCCTGCTATTGAACTATCCATATGAGATACGCTATTAGTGGACGTAGTTTCTGTTCTTTGGGAAGTAGGACTTCATGGGAATTTTACTTGTTTCATAGTAAAGCGGAATCTTACTTTTACACTTTGCCAAAAAAAAAGGAAAGAAAAAAACAAGAATCTTACTTTTACAAAACAATGTTATGCTGAGAGTGTTCGGTCATTGTGATAACGTAGGCAAGGAGGGCACTACGAGCACTGCGAGGCCTTGTTCGATTGAAGTCATTGGTTGAGGGTAATTCAGTAAAGCGTCAATCTGCAAGCACTCTGCGCTGCATGCAAACTCTATCACGGGTGCAGTCACAGATATCTTCCAGGAGAGCAAAGATGTCCGAGGAGAACCAGGCTCTCCAACGCCAGCTCCTACTTAAACAGGAACTGGAGAATTTCAGAGTACGCAAACCTTCTCAAAGCTCTAATCTGCTTAAAGCCTTGAGATAGTTATAAGATATTATTGAGAGAACTAAACATATTCTGTCTGTGAATAATGATATATCAGATGGGTGAGAACTGGGATGACAGCACCCAATCCAAGGAGCAAATCGAGGCAAGCCTGATAAGCAGGCAAGAGGCGGCGATAAGAAGAGAAAGAGCGCTTGCATATGCATTTTCACACCAGGTAGGAACTCTTGCTCTCAGAACATCTATATATACTTGATCCTCCTTGCTCTATGATGGTAAAGCTTAAAATGTCTCAAAATGTGTTGTTTACAGTGGAAGAGTACATCGAGATCTGTCAACCCAATGTTTGTAGACCCAAACAACCTGCAGTGGGGCTGGAGCTGGCTGGAGCGCTGGATGGCAGCAAAACCATGGGAAGGCCGCAATGGGGCTGACAAGGAGAGCAACATTGACCGGGGATCCGTTAAGAGCATGAGCTTGAACCTTGGAGAGGGTGAGATCACAAAAGCTTTCAACCGCCGGGACTCAAAGCTAGAAAAGCCATCGCCGCCAACTCCAAGACCGGCCCGTCCAACTTCCAGGCATTCCCCTTTGACGCCCTCTGCTAGAGTGGCACCGATACCTGCGAGGAGAAAATTTGTCACGCCCAAGAACGGGCTTTCACAGGTGGACGATGACGCGAGGAGCGTGCTCAGTGTGCAGTCTGAGCGGCCAAGAAGGCACAGTATAGCCACCTCGACTGTGCGGGACGACGAGAGCCTCACGAGCTCCCCGTCGCTCCCAAGCTACATGGTTCCCACAGAATCTGCAAGGGCCAAATCTCGCCTCCAGGGTTCAGCAACGGCCAATGGCGCAGAGACACCTGAGAAAGGAGGCTCGACTGGACCAGCCAAGAAGAGGTTATCCTTCCAGGGTGGAACTGTGTCTGCCTCGCCAATGCGACGACATTCTGGTCCTCCCAAGGTGGAGATCGCGCCACCACAACCAGAGGCCTTGGTAGTCAATGGTGGAAGCAAGTGACACATATGTGATGAGTACCAGGATGAGAAACGGATTATGAAGATATTAGTTTCATTTTCATCCATGAATAGAAGTTAAAAGTGGTATCATATCTATGAATGGTTTCAATTGTTTTTCTGTTACAACCACATTATTTGCTATATACGATTCACAGTACCTGCCAGTTGATTCCATTGGTTGTTTCTGTAAAACAAATATCAATTTGTCACTAGAATCTGTGATGTTTGTATGTAAACAGGTCCTCTATTTATGTGAGACATATATTTCTTTTCTTTCAGAAGATCCCCTTGAAGTGTGTTACCCTTGCAAGCTATTTATTTATTTTATCTAAGAAGTTTCTGTCTGTAAACCACTACCTCCGTTTTCAGAGAAGAGTTAAAATACAAAACGACACACTAACAATCCATTGATCTAAATACAAAAACTAATTTTACAAAAATAATATAAAATCATCATTTTTCTCGAAAAGCGTAAGAGAACTACACTGCATTATATTATAGTAGAAGGAAAGGGGCAAAAGACCTCGGATACATGACACTCCTTAGTTCTTACGGAGGCCAGAAACAAGCATACATAAAACAATTCATATAGTTCTTACGGAGGCCAGAAACAAGCATACATAAAACAATTCATAGGGAAAAGACAAACAACACACTCTAAAACACCCTATGATGGTCTGATCCTAAGTAATGGAGAGTGGCCAGGAAGGATAATCCCTTGGCACTAGCCACTTGCCATTTCTCCCTCTCCTCATGAGCAGGCTACGGGAAAAGAGTGAGATTAGGATAAACTCCATCAAACACCACTTATTTATATTGTTCCAGATCAACCATGCTCCTAGAGAAAGAAGGGAATCTAGCTCTTTCTTCCTCAAACCAGAGACATGAGCTGAAGCCCTGTCCCACCAAACCATAAAAGCAGATATCTCCTTGCTAGGGGGCTAGACTGTGCATGCCAAAACAACATTAGACTGTGCATGCCAAAACAACATTAAGATGTTGTACCAAAATACTCTAGAGAAAACACAGGACACCAACAGGTGATTGATAGTTTCGAAATCTTGGTCACACAAGACACCAACAGGTGATTGATTTCAGCGGCATGGCCACCAAGGACCGAGGTGAGACCGGTCTGGCGGGGCTCAGTGTCCCGTTAAGGCCATTCCCACCTAGGGATGGCAACATGGATTTTCCCGTTGGGGAATGGCTCGCCGTCCCCGCGAACGCTGATGGGGGAGCTTTTTCTCCCGTCCCCGTCGGCCGTCGGGGAATTTACCCCATGGAGAAACCCCGCGGGGAATCTGTCCACACTAACGGCTAGTTTGGAAGTCCAAAACTCGGAGGGGATTTTAGCCCTCCAATCCCCTCCGGGTTTGAGGCTCCAAACTAGCCCTAAAAGTACAATATTTAAAGATTAATTTAAATTAATTGTATCAAGTTAATACAAATTTAACAAACAATATTGAAAATTACAAGATACATCTACTTTAGAGTTTAGTTTGCTATTTTATAACATGTTATGCAGTAAATTTTTACTATAATTTTAACAAGTAAATTGACTAACTTGGATAAAGAAGTTTCATGAGGCGGGTACTCGAGGAACGGGGATAGGGGATGGTTCCCCATCCCCGTCCCCGCGAACCCGACGGGGATTAAATTTTCCCCATTTAGATCCTCGCGGGGACTAATTTAGTCCTATCCTTAGGCGCATGAGAAACAACATGATATGCATGATTCCTAGTTCTACTACTATGAGCATATGAAGATGAAGCAATCATAGTGCGAGAAGCAAAAACAGTATCATGACGCATAGGTAAAATAGGACGATCATTACAAGCATCATTATGAGCGTTCTTAACAAGAGTATAAATGAAAGCATGGTTCTTCTTACCACGAAAAGAATGCGAGCTACTAGCCATAGGCGCTTTCCCCTTCTCCTTAGTGAAGTTGGGGGTCATACGACTCTTTATGTTCTTGGCTTCCCCATGGAAATGAAGCCCATCCTTAATGGATGGATGTCTACTAATGGTGAAGGCATTTCTAGCAAATTTAACCTTTTCTACCTCATTTTTGCAAGTTTTAAGCTGAACATTTAATTGAGCAATTTCATCAATCAACTTTGCAATAGTAGAAGCATGATCAATACAAGAATCAAAATCATGACCTTTATATCTAGTACAAATTGAAACATGCTCCAAAGAAGAAATAGAGGCTTTCAACTTTTTATTTCTAGCATATAAATCATCATTTGCTTTTTAATGCTAGAAATAGAAGCATGGCATGAAGATAAATCACAAGCAAACCTTTCATTCTTCTTTACTTCTAAAACTAGGATTTTTTCTACTTTTACAACTTTATCATGTTCCCCATAAAGCAAATTATCTTGCTTTTCTAGCAATCTATCCTTTCCATTAAGAGCATCAATCAATTCATTAATTTTATCTACTTTAGATCTATATAAGGCTTTAAAGAGATCTCTATAAT
Source organism: Zea mays (assembly GCF_902167145.1). NCBI lineage: Eukaryota > Viridiplantae > Streptophyta > Magnoliopsida > Poales > Poaceae > Zea > Zea mays. The sequence continues at coordinate 135,282,628 of NC_050103.1, read as the reverse complement.
CAACATCATCATCTGACTCCTCATCGCCGGAAGAAGTGTGCTTAGGACTGTCATGTGTGTACCTTCTTCTCCTTAGTCATGAGGCATATATGTCGCTCGTTGGAAAAGAGAGATGACATGTTCAAGGCAGAGGCGATGAGTCCTTCGTCGTTGGAGTCGGATGAAGAGCATCCTGAGTCACATTCCATTCCAATGTGTGCCTCGTCCTTCTTCATTCTATAGAATTTCTTCTTCTCCTTCTTCCCTTTTTTTTGTCTTGGTCCTGGTCATTTTCATTATTGTGACATTGAGAAATAAAATGATGGACTTACCGCACTTGAATCATAAATGTTTTCTACTTGATTTGTTCTTGTTGGGGTAGTCCATGTGTCCTTTAAAGTGGCCTTGAAGCGCTTGATCACAAGCGCCACCTCGTCCTCATTAAGACTAGCCGCCTCAATTTGCACCACCTTGTCGGGGAGCGCCTCTTTATTGGTCGTTGCTTTGAAAGCAACATGTTGTGACTCGTAATGAGGAAGATGTCCGTTGGCGACGTCGTCGACATATCTCGTCTCCTTTGCCATCATGCGCCCGCTTACTAGTTTTCCAAGTATTTATTTGAGCGACATTTTGGTGTACCTGGGATTATCACAAATAATATTTATAAGATTAGGATCAATAATGGTAAATGACCTTAGCATTAGGCACACAACGTCATGATACATCCATCTTGTACTTCCATAGCTTCGAATCTTGTTGATAAGAGTTTTGCGCCTGTTGTACGTTTTAGTTGGCTCTTCCCCTCTCGTCATGGCGAACCTCCCTACCTTGCCTTCCACCAACTCCATTTTGGTGATCATGGTGATGATGTTACCCTCACGAGAGATCTTGAAGGTATCCCATATTTTCTTTGCGTTGTCCAAGTCACTAACCTTGTTATATTCATCCCTGCATAGAGAAGCTAAAAGCAGAGTGGTAGCTTGTGTATTTTTATGAATCATTTCTTGAGCATGAATAGCATTAAAATTATCATCATCACTATCTACACATTGCATTCCATTCTCAACTACGTCCTAAATGCTATGATGAAGAGAACATAAATGGTTCCTCATTTTATGGCTCCACCAAGAATAATCCTCCCCATCAAAGTGAGGAGGCTTGCTAAGAGGAATAGACAATAAATGAGCATTGACATTGTAAGGAATGCAAGAATAATTAAAAGAGGTCTTAGAAAGTATTGTTCGACCGACTTGCAACATATTTAAAAGTGCAAACCTCACACTTATACCATTTTACACATAGTTGCACATTTGGGTCCAGGTTTGAGCTCTTTTGGACTTGATGTCTTCAATTTGCTTTCTTCTACACCTGTTCTTATGCTCATACCAAGAATTCAAAGTGGTGTGTTGGGTAGTTAATCACCAAAACACTTAGAAATGGTCCAAGAGCACATTTCCCTTTTAGATGTCTCTTCATCAGGCAAGCACAACAACAAAAATCCTCCGATCATGTTTGATGGATTGACAATGCATCAATGCTGACACCAAAACTACGGGACACCATATCCAGCACCTCCAATCCAAGGACCTTAGGTCGAGTTCCCGCAATGGTAACGATCAGGGCCGAACGAAGCTTAATATCTTCTCGATCTAGTCATGTCATCTGAGAAGTCCAAAATACATGACCCATATGGATATGTATGGTTTTCCCTCTGACTTTCCAATAGCATGTGAGAGTGGTTATCTTCAGCAGTAGCATCTGATGAGGCTGGGGGCTCAAGATATGAGTAATTACTACCTCTAAGGTCTCTAGTATTTGTGTTTGGGCTCTAACACTTGCTTTGTTTGATCTTCTCCTCTTCTTTTTGTTGTAGAGAAAACATTGTGAAGGGACAACAACATTGTTGTCCATCACTTATGGAGCAAGATTGATCCTCTTCCATACTAACTCCTTACGATGAGGGGCAACACGTGGTGGTAGGGGCGCCTTCAGCTCCGACAATCGCTGTCACACTGGAAAACGATCCCTAGATCGTTCTAGACGTTGCCAAACCGTCTTCTTCTGCACTTGAGATGCTGCACAGAGAGGCTGATGCCCCTGCCAGATAGTCTTTGACTTCACTTGATGGGCTGCATGGAAGGAGGGGCAGTCGGCGACCAGTGCCTAAGGAGAAGACACCTGAAGCAACAAGATGGCCGGCAACAGGATACAACGAGATGGGTGGGGAGAAGCAGTTAAAGCACTTTTCTTGGAGGTCCACATACGACCCTCGACAAGAAAGGTAGCCACACAGTGCTTCCTCTTATGCTCGACCACCTGCCATCCGTCATCGACCGGCAACAAGGTCTCACTTCGCGCCTCATGCTGATCGCCAGTCGCCGACTTCACCGGACAGATAGTCTTGACGCTCTGGACTGTGGAGGAGGCAACACTTCTGGACAAAAGGACCTCCTTAGGGCTTGTTTGGTTGTACTCCAATCCATATGGATTGAGGGGGATTGAAGGGGTTTTAATCCCTAGTAAGTAAAAATCTCTCCCAATCCGTATCAATCCCCTCCAATCCATATGGATTGAAAATAACCGAACAAGCCCTTAAATGAAATCGACGCTCCCACCCAAGAGGACACTGGGCTAGAGGCGTTCCATCGTTGGGACTTTGAATGCCCCCGGGAGGCACGGAAGACAAGAGGGGCATGCAAGGAGGTCATCACTAGGGCATGAGTGGTGTCCGACGAGGTGCTACGGTGGTGTGAGGTGATGGGAGGGGAGGAGTTAGGGCAAGGTGGGGTAGGGCTAGGCTGGGATGGGAGAGGCCATTTCAAACCTCATGTAACATATAATATCAATATCTATAAAGGCATCATTTGGGTCCATGAAACTAAAATACATTTCAATTATCATAATTTAGACACATATGAGAAGTGTGTGCCATAAGTTACAGGGTAAAAAATACTACATAATGATCTATAAAATTAATTTCCATCTCGTGGCCTATAAAAATTTGAGATAGACTTATATCTAAACCTTCTGAAATATTAAATTTCAAACCAACTAGTTCATCGATTAAGTCGATTCCAACTCCTCTAAAATGAAATGATCCAAACAACTCCTAAATGACTTCTTCATCATAGTATGTACAACAAGAATCTTGTTGCCAATCAATAGTATGTTAGTAACAAAGCTGTATATGGAGTAAAATAACAATGATCTATATTTCAAATTAAAAAATACGATTAGTCTTCAGCTCAGCAACATATATTTCACCAAGCCACAAATTCATACCAACTTTTGTTAGCGTCAACACCTTGGCATGGAAGCTCATTGGGCAATTTGACACAAATCTGCAGAAACGACACTTCCACATGTCCTTGAGCTGACGACTTCCTAAATTTTGTCATCGAACCACCTAGCATCATAAGTGAACTGGTATTCTTAAAGCAGCGAAGTAGTTCATATATGCACCGCACCAATAAAGGACTAGAAAATTACTTAGTTTGTATGCTCAGTTTGCTAACACATATCAGTGGATGGTTTCTGAAAGGGAATTAGGCCTACACCTATTTCCTAATTGATTTTGGTGGTTGAATTGCCCAACACAAATAATTGGACTAACTAGTTTGCTCTAGTCTATAAGTTCTACAGGTGCCAAAGGTTCACAATAAGTCAATAAAAAGACAAAGAAAGGGTTCAAACAAAGAGAGCAAAAGGCAACCCAAAGACACCCTGGTCTGGCGCACCGGACTGTCCGGTGTGCCACCGGACAGTGTCCGGTGCACCAGGGTACTTCAGCTCGAACTCTTCACCTTCGGGTTTCCCAGGCGCAGCTCCGCTATAATTTACCGGACTGTCCGGTGTAGCACCAGACTGTCCGGTGCACCAGCGGAGCAACGACTATCTGCGTGCAACGGTCGACTCTGCAAAGTGAACAGTGGAATTCAGATGTCAGAGCAGCGAGTCAGAGGGGCACCGGACTGTCCGGTGCCACATGAGAACAAAGCCTCCAACGGTCGACCAGCTCCAACCCTAACGGATAAGATGACGTGGCGGCGCACCGGACACTGTCCGGTGGCGCACCGGACCCTTCGCCAGCAGACTTCACCAACGACTATATTTTGGTTGGTGGCTATAAATACCACCCCAACCGGCCACTTCAAGGTGTGGGAGCCCAAGCAACATTCCAAGTCATCTAGTTGACATACTCAAGCCCTCCCAACCACATATATTCATTGATCCATCCTATACACAAGATTTAGACCACTACAACCAACACAATGCCACAAAAGAGAGAGCAAGCAAAAGAGAGCTACTCATTTGAGTTTAGCACTAGTGCCTTGTGAGATTCATTGAGAGATAGTGTGTGCTACATCTTTGTGTTCATTTGTGCGTGGAGTATTGACTCCCATTGAACTTCCTCCAAAGTTTTGGAGGCCTGGTAAAAGCTAGCAAGAGACACCAAAGAGTGTGGTGGTCCTTGCAGGATCTTAAGTGATCCTTGAGAAGAAGAAGAGCTCGCCGATCTTGAGTGATCGGTGGAGAGAGGGAAAGGGTTGAAAAAGACCCGTCCTTAAGTGGACTCCTCAACGGGGACTAGGCCTTCGAGGGCCGAACCTCGGTAAAACAAATCACACGTGTCTCGTGTGCTTCTTGCTTGTGATTTGTTTGTCCTTTCCCTTTCTAAGTTTCTCTTGCACTACTCTTTGCTAATTCTATTTGGTGTTGCTTTAAGTTAAATTCTCATTTAGTGAAGCAACTCATTGCAAGAGAGAACTTGTGTTATTACTCTTCTTGCCTAAAGCCCTCTTGCTTTATTCTCATAGACTTATTAGTAGTATTGATTCATCAATTCTGTCTTATTTGAAAGCAATACTCTTTCTAAGCAAGGACTTAGTTTTATACTCCGATAATTGTATATCTTGTTCTAACCACTAATCAAGGGATCTAGTTGGGGGATAAAGTTTTAATTTTCAGGTTTCGCCTATCCACCCCCCCTCTAGGCGACTTTCAATTGGTATCAGAGCTAGGCACTTCATATTGAGTCTAACAACTCGAAGTGATGGCTCAAAGAAGATCCCAAAAGAACAAGAACACAACTCGGAAGGAGGTAACTCTTGAGATATTATTGTCCGATTGTTCTAACTATGATTCATGGTCTACTAGTGTATTAAATGCTTTTAGAACTCTAGATCCTCGATTAGAACAAATTATAGACAAGAGTATTATTCCTCCTTGTTATGATAGGAAAAATGTTTTCGAGGAAGATCAAAGATATATACGCTTAAACTATCTAGCTTTTGACATCTTAGTTAATTCTCTTAGCAAGGAAGATTATCATGCCCTCATAATGAATCATTATGAACATATTCCCGATGCGCATGATATTTGGACTAGAATTAAAATCAAGTTTGATGAGTCCAAACATAATAGTTCATTTTGTGCTTCTACTTCCTTTGGTATTTGTGATACTAACCCTTGCAAGGAAGAAGAAGAAAATGACCGATGGAGACCAAACGATGAATCCACCTCTCCAAAAGGTTTGTCTTCCCATCTCGATTCCCACATGTGTTGTGTGGCTAATGAAATTGATAGCGGAAGCACAAATGAGGATGAGAAGGAAGAAGGAAGCTCCGTACAACTCTACGCTCACCTAAGCCAAGAAGATAAGGCGGTCATGCTCAAACTTCTAGAAAGAGCGAAAGAGGAAAGCAAAGCTCGTCAAATGCTAGAAGATATTCTCTCCATCAAAATGCAATACTTTGACGAGTTGACTAAAGAACATGAGGAGCTAAAGTGCTCTCATGTTGATTTGGTCCAAAGGTATGAAACTATTTCAATTGAGCAAGATAACGCTTTACATTGTATCGCTCAATTAGCAAATAGAAATACCTTGTTTAAAGACCAAGTAGAAAAGCTAAAAGTTGGAAATCTAGCTTTTCAAGAAAAATATGATATGCTCCTATGCTCTCATGAAAATCTTATGGATGATCATATCATATTAAATATTGCTCATGAGGTTGTGATAGAAAACTTAAAATCCCAACAACCTCACTCTTGCACATGTATTCAAATTGAAACTATATTACCATGTGCTAATGCTTGTTGTCCGTCGACAAGCAAATCTTCTTTTGAGCTAGAATCTGCAGGAACAAACGATGATACATATCAAAATCTCAAAGAAGAAGATGAGAGGCTAAAAATGAGCTTGACACAACTAAAAGGGAAATGCATTGCTCAACCTTCTCAAGATAACCGTGATCACATGGTGAAGAAGCTTGAGACGGGAACAACCGTGGCATGCACTAAATCCCTTGAAGAAAATGTCAAGGACTTGAGGATTGCCAAGAGGAAGAAACAAAAGAAGAAAATCAATGCCTCTTCCAAAAGCCTCAACCATGCCTCCATAAAAGGTAACATCCAAGGTAACAATCAAGTCACACTTCATACAAATAGAAATAAGAAGTGTAGTGAATGCTTTGAAAAGGGGCACTTGATTAGATCATGTCCCTATATTAAAAATGGCTTGATTATTAACAAGGATGATAAACTTTGTTTTAAATGTTCAAAGAAGGGACACTTTGTTAAATCTTGTCCCTATTTGAAACAAAAAGGCATAGGGCTAGAAAAGAAAATATTTACTAACCATGTAGCAAGCAAGAAACAAGGAAGAAAGAAATCTTCAAGAATTGAAGATCGCCTTTGCTACATATGCCGAAAGAAGGGACATCAATGCAAGGATTGTCCCATTGGTAACTATCCCACTCCTAGCTTGTCAATTAAATCTCATGTAACTAGGCAACCCAAAATTGCAACTTGTACTAGAAAGGTAATGAGCTTACCAAGCGCTAACACAAAGGACTTTTTGGATCCTAGATCTTTGTTAACTAACCATAATGGACCCATCAAGCGATGGGTACCAAAACATGCTTGACAAGCTTTGCAGGAGTTGGAGATGGTATGAAGCTTTGGGATGCTTGAGAGAGTCAATTCAATTTTTATTAACTCAAGCTATCAATCTTTAATGATCTATATCCAAGATTGACCCGAGGTTATTTTGAATTGTTATATCTTAAACTCATATCATCTCAAGAAAAATATTGATGTTGTAGGAAATAAAGAATCATCCTATGCTGAAAAGTCAAGGCCTACAACTTGGAGGAAAATCAAAGGATGGTAACATTTATGCTTTTAAAGTGCAAGTATTTTAGAATATCATTTCTTATGTGTCTTGTGTAGTCACATAGAAAAATTAAAGCGCTTCAAATGTCTTTAAATTATATCACCATTCTTTGAAGAAATTTCTCTCATATGGTAGATTGTATATTCATCATTCCTATACCATAGCAATCTACATGCTTTAAAATTGTTGTGAGTTCCTTATGGCATGCTTTTCTCGGATTATTCTATTATTGCCATGTTCTAGATATAGAGGGTTATTCCATGTTCTTTAAAGAGTAAGGTGTCACGTAAGGAATTCAATTCCTTAGGACATTTTTAAAAGGGAATCTCTCTTTATATCTAGAAATTGTGAGACTAATGTGTTTATCTAAATAACCTAAGTAGTCTCACATGTAGAGAATGAGTTTCTCTTTGGAGATGCGTAATCTAACATAAAAGGAAAAAATCAATCCAATAATTTATGTTGTTTTGCTTCTTACTTATATATTGGATATGATTCTTCTATTTTTATTTCTCTCCATGTTATGAATTAGATTTATTCCCATAATCTTAAGGAATTATCTATGCTTGTTTTGTGAGCAAAAATAAGCATACATCTTGGAATAACCTAGTTCATATTATAAAGTTTCCATGCTTTGGTAATCTATTTTCCATTTCTTATCAAAATGATTACACAAAAAAGGGAAACTAGTGCTTGTGTTACTAATGTCATATCTCTTGAGCTTACTTATGAAAATCAACAAGAAAGTAAGTGCAAGTTTAAAATCACAAGCCTCAAGGGGTACTCTTCACCCCAAAGGATGAAAGGTAAAAGCAAAGGTATGGGAACTCACCTTATTTATCAGATTTAGTTCCCATCAATAGTTACTCACTCTAAATTATCATACTCTATCTTTGTGAAGAAATAGATTCTTTATTGAATTTAGATTGGCTAAGATGTGCATTCAATCTCATTTTCATTAATGCACTTATCCATTAGAATCTATTTCATACCTTTGCTATATATGTTCTCATATTGACTTGCTTTTAAGTAATGATTAATAAATTCAATATGAAGAAGTAAATTCCTATGCTTGATCAAATGTTTAAATAGTGCATATTCCTTTTTTCAAGTAATGTGCACTAATGTCAAGGATTTTACTTCATGTCTGTGTGATCTATGGATGATGAACTGTCTTTATTTTCTATCTAAAGAAATCATCATTCATCTTTTACTCCCTTGTGCTATTAACATCTCTCTTGAGTATTTTCAATAAGTTTGGAAGGAAAAAGAGTCAACCATAAAGGGAGGACACTCAAATGAAAAAAGAAGACATCAAGAGCAACAACACCTACTTGGATATGAGATCTTCAAAACATTCAATGGTGTGGTTGTAAGCATTCTAAAACTTTTCATTATGAGAATACTAGGCAAAAATTGTTTATTGCAAATCTTTTAAGCCTTGATCGAGATAAATAGTGCTTCTCCCTATTTGCCTTTAAAAGTGAGTGCATCCACCCATTTCCTTCATTCTTGATGCATATCTCTAGGGGGAGCCTATTTCTATATCTTGATTATTTTGAGACTAGCACGTTATCTTAGAAATCTCATATTGTCTCATGTATGAGAACAAGTTTTCTCATAAGGCATGCTACTACATTTCAATCCAACTTGGTAAAATAATGTCACCTTTATCAAGGATTGTAGCTTTCAATGTTAAAGTAGCATATTTATTGGATTCTCCTATTTTTGAGCGTGTTTGAAAATCTAATGCCTATGTTGTTCTTTTGATTGCATCTGTTGGTTGATCATTGAATAACTTCAATTATCACTTATGCTTCTTAGTGCCTCATGTAATTTCAATTTGATTTAAATTTGATTTCCAATCGACATCTATCTTGATATGCACTAAGTTAAAAGGAGAATTCATGATATATTTATGCAATTTGTGATCTTCTTGATATCTAATAACAATGATTTAGAAAAGGATCACTAGTTGTAGAACTCTCTCTTGTGCAAGATATTTCCATACATTGTCTTGAGTATAGGTCTTAAGCGACGTTCAATAAGACTAAGGACAAAGCACAATGAAGAGAGCATCACTATGTAAAGGTACAAAAGGGTAAAACTCCTCAATCTCATTCATACATGTACCTAAATTCTCCTACATTCCTTTCATATCTTGTATAAAAGGAAGAGAAAGCATGTCCATGTATTAACCCTGCTTCATACCTAGTTTAACTTCTCAAACATTCATTCTTGCATCTTTGTTTAAATTGGGTGAAGTAATTTTATCGTCAAAGAGCTTAAAGCTTAACCTTGTAACGAGGATAAGCTGCCTTTGTTCCAAAGGTGGATGGTCCTTAAGCCTCTTTGAAATCCTTAAGGGTAAATACTTAAGATATTCACAGCATGCTTTCATAAGTGCATCAATTGTCATGAGCATCACACTTATACTATGACACAATGCACTTCACATTCTCTATGATATAGACATGATCTCATTAACCTAATTATGTGCACTTGGCGTTTAAGACAAAAAGTTTGTATTCCTCTTAAAAGCACATATTTAGGGGGAGCAATCTATATTATATAGAATTGTTTAAGCTTAATTGACATATCCTTTTAATCATATCTCTTTCCTTTGGTACATTCGCATATTTATTATCTCTCTTTGTGCCAAGGCTAAGACTAATATGTTTTCATGAGCATCTCATGTATTAAGTCTTAGATTGAAAGGGAAATGGAGTATTCGGCAAGGACATAGCTTCCACTCATCGCTATTAGTATTATCCTTCCTTGCCGGTATTCCGCCAACTCCAAATTTGGTATAATCTTCACTCATATATTATTTGCCAAAGGGGGAGAGAAAGTACAAGGGCTTCTATTTCACTCATATATTATTTGCCAAAGGGGGAGATTGAAAGCTCTCTTGTGGGTTTTGGTGTTTGGATGACAACCCAATTAAAGGACTAACAAGTGTGCTAAGTGTTGAACAGGTGCTTTATGTAAAGCTAATATGGTTCAACACAAGTGAACAAGTGTGATGGTCCAAAGACTGAATTATTTATAGATAATGGACATCACAAGAAGGATGGACATTGTTTAAGTGTAACTCGATGTGCATAACTCAGAGACAACCGATCAAGCCAAGGATGGAAGCAAGAAGAGCTTCGAGGTACTGAGTGCATGGGAGAAAGTCAAGGAGACCAGGAACCCAAGGCCAGAGGTGAAGAAGAAGACTTGCGGAATCAAGGTTGATCGAGTTAAGAAAAGTTATGGTGCATCAAGGAACACGACATAAGGACATGACTTACAACCAATGAGGTAACATCTACAATTATGTGGTGTAAGTCATAAGGCTCAAGACCAAACTCAAAAAGTGAACAAGGTCACTGGAAGGAGAACCAATGTCAAAATCAGAACTGGAAGCATCCCAAAAGAGCTAAGTGCACCTTGATCTTTAGTTTGAGTTGTTCCTATGTTTGGAGATACTCTATGTGACCTTTGCAGGATGTTGGAGCTCAGAAATGTCAATCTAGATCAAGTCAAGTTGACTTGATGGTTTATGAGTCCAACATAAATCTCAATCATGCCAAATGCTAAAGAAGTGCAAAACAAGAACAAGGTGTGTTTCTAGACTTAGTGAATTGTTTTTGATTACTAACATATTCTGTCTAAGTGCTAGAAACAACGAGAAAAGAATTGCAAAAAGTCTTGGCTCGGTGCAGCCAAAACTCTCCTCAGTCTGACTCACCGGACTGTCTGGTGGTGCACCGGACAGTGTCCGGTGTGCCAGGCTGAACTCCGATGAACAGGCCGCTCTCGGGAGAAGTTTGGCGGCGTACGACTATAATTCACCGGACTGTCCGGTGGTGCACCAGACTGTCCGGTGAGCCAACGGTCGACTGCGCCAAACGATCGGCAGCGCGATCAGCGGGCGACGCGTGGCCTAAGCCAACGGATAGTTGGCGCACCGGACTGTCCGGTGTGCACCGGACAGTGTCCGGTGAGCCAAGACGACCGTTGCTCCAACGGTTAGCTGAGCCCGATTTGGTAGGAGATCACGCACCGGACATGCTACAGGACCTGTCAGGTGGTACACCGGACTGTCCGGTGCGCCACCCGACAGAAAGCAAATATTGCCTTCCAAAATGAATTCCAACGACTCCTAGGCCCCTTGGGTCTATAAAAGGGACTCCTAGGCACCTCCAACAAGTACACTAGCGCATCCAACAATTGTATACATCACTCGGATCGATTCTCTCTCTCACTCTCATGTATATCTCTCTAGTTTGTGTGAAGGCAAAGTTATAAGCCTTTAGAGAGTGGAGAGGTGCTGCAAAGAGCTAGAGAAAAGTCTTGAGCGCATTGTTACTCTGCCGGAGTGCTGTCAAGAAGACTGTAAGCAGCCACGACGTTGTTGTAACCGAACTCAACATAGTGAAAGGCTCTATATGTCATACTGACAGATCTGAGCAAACGGAGGAAGGAGTTGAAATAGACTCCAAGCCCAGGTGTGGCTAACTCCAACGAGGACTAGGCAAGCATTTCAGGCTTGACCGAACCTCGGGATAAATTTCTGCGTCTGTGTGCTCTGCTCTGTGTTGTGTGCTGATCCTCTATCTTATCTACTCTTTATATCTGCACTTCAATACTTATATGTGGTTCAAGTTATATTTGAAGTGCAGGGCATTTTGAGACAGGATCTTCTATTCCGCTGCAACCTACTCGAAGGGTCTTTCATTCCACTGCGATCTAGTCTTCGAGTAGAGTAAGAATTTAAGCTTTGAGAAGTGATTATTATTATTTGCCTATTCACCCCCCCTCTAGGCGACATTCAGATCCTGTTCCCGAGCAAAGGGAACTTTCAATTGGTATCGGAGCTAGGCCTCTCCAGTGTGGGCTTAGCCGTCCGGAGATGATGATGACGTCACAAGAGGTAACTGTAGAACTTCTTCTAGGCGATGACTCTAATTATAAATCTTGGTCTGTTTCTATTTATAATGCCTTCATGCGTGTTGATCCTGATTTGAGACAGATCTTTAGTAGAAGTATTTTTCCCTCCAATTTTAGTCAAAATTCTTCTAATGATGAACTAAGATGTCTGTCTCTCAATCACCATGCTTGCAACATCTTAGTTGACTCACTTTCTAGAAGTGCCTATTTTGCAATCATGAGTAGTGATAGTGATTTATTTGTTGATGCTCATGATCTATGGACCAAAATTAAGTTAAAATTTTTTTAGTCCATATGCACTGCTTCTGCTCCCTCTATTGCTGGTAGTACTAACTTGTCCAAGGGAGAAGAACGAGAGAGATGGACACCAAGCGATGGATCCACCTCACCGACAAGTTCATCTCCCACTTGTTATACATGTCTTGTTGCTAACGATGAGAATGGAGATGAAAGCAATCATGAGGAGGAATATGAGGATGAGGAGTCTACATCATCACAAGGTACATTTTCCTATTTTGCTTCCACTGACAATAGTGACAGGGAAAATGAGATCGACAATGTAGAAGAAGAGGAGATTCGCTGTTTCTACACCCATCTCAACAAAGAAGACAAAGCGCTCTTGGTTAAGTTGTTGAGAAGGAACAAGGCGAGACGCTTCTCAGGCTAGAGGAGACTCTCATCAAAACCAACGACATCCTAAAGAAGATGACCAAAGAACATGAGGAGCTAAAGTGCTCTCATGATGATTTGGTCCAACGGTATGATTCAATTTTAATTGAGCAAAGAAATAATGATGATGTTTTATCTAATGTTGCTCAACTTAAAACTGAAAATTCTATGCTTATGAGTCAAGTAGAAATATTAAATTTAGAAAAACTTGCTCTAGGTGAAAAGTATGATATGTTATCGTATTCTCATAGTAAACTAGTTGATGACCATATCATGCTTGATGTTGCTCATGAGGTTGTAATTACAAACTTAAATTCATGTGAACCTCATTCTTGCACAAGTGCACACTTGGATAATATATCACCATGTGCTAACCCCTGTCGCTCAAAAGGAAGCGAATGTTTGAATGAGCAACAAGTTGTAGGGTCAAAAAGGAAATTGCTTGGAAACAAGAAACAAAGACAATTAAGGAGAAGACGCCTTGCTCGACTTCCTCAAGATATCTACGAACACATGGCGAAGAAGCTTGAGGAAGGAGAAACCGCAGCAAGGGTCAAACTCCTTGAGAAATATGTTCCTAAAGCAATAAATGAAGCAATCAACATGAACAAGGAAAAAGGTAAAAATTCAATTAGTCATGTTGTTTGCACTGATCATCTCTCTGTGTCATCCAAGAGCAAAAAGAGAAGAGGAAAAAGGAGGTGCTTCAAGTGCAAGGAATTAGGCCACTTCATTGTGTCTTGTCCACACAAAGACAAGGATGAAGGGATGAGGAGATGTTTTGGATGCAATGATAAGGACCATATGATCACTTCATGTCCGCTCATGAAGAATCAAAGACGTGAACCTTCCAAGATGACCCTCACTAAGAAAAAAGACATACAACAAGCGTCATGTCTGGTTGAGCGACGCTTCTGCTACATGTGTGGTGAGCATGGTCATCTACCTAAGGTATGTAAGAAGGGTAAGGTTCCTAAGAAAGTAAATTTATCTCAATCTTATTCGCTTAGGAGACCCAAATCATACACTTGTGCTAGATCAGTAATGAGATCACCTAGAACTAGCATAACTGCTATTTGGGTACCAAAGGCTCTTTTAGATGAATGTTATGGACCCATCTCGAGATGGGTACCAAACTGTGCCAACTAGACCATGCAGGTGCCTCGAGATGGACTGGAGATCTTGGGAGAGCTTAAGATGGTTAATTCAAACTTTATGCTTAAGCTGTCAATTTTATTGTCTATTTATTGACCCAAGGTTGAATTATTGTGCAATACTAATCTCATGTTCATCTCGAGTTAAATAAGTTGTAGAGGTCCTTAATCATTATTGGTGAATCAAGCAAAGGACTTTGATGAGAATCTGCAACTTGCTCTCCAAAGGACGGTACCCGTGTATCTTAAGTGCATTATTTCTAATCAGTATTGCTTCTAAGTTGGATTGTCGTGCTATACCTATCCTTAGAGTAGTTATACTTTGAGATTGCTTGTGTTGAATATCTTTCAATTAATGATCCATGATTTCCAAGATCATAATCATGCTTGCTCAATCGTGATTGTGTGCTTTATAGGTTATATCTCTTGAATCATTCAATGGGTAGCTTTTCATTTGATATATCCACCATGATTAACTCTCTTGGTGTATGTGGATAAACCTGTATCTTTTTGTAAGTCATGCTATGTGGTTTTTAATGATTAACCTATGTGCAAGCATGATAGTTTTGTTTAGTCCATGTTCACATGATTACTTTGTCTTGGTACTCTGTGTATACCAAAACAAGAAATCCATGTTGTGTCTCTAATGCACCCTCTCGAGCTATGAAGTGCATGAGCAAAAGGAGCCCTCAATTGGTGAAAATAGGTGCTCTCACTGCACACTACCTAAAAGAATGGATCTCATGGCATTCAAATAAAAGGCAAAGGTATGGAGAATGGAACTATGCATTTTCTTTGAATATCTTGAAGTTCCGTTGATTGTGATCATAGTTATGTTCTTGCCATTCAATTGGTAGTATCTTGGCTTAGGTGCTTTATGCTTTAAAATGTTGTTTCCTTTGGTGTACCTAAGAAAATACTTCTTAATCATGGTGTGCTTAGACATTGTGCTTTATATGCATGGTCTTGTCGTTTTTCAATTGGTATATGTGTTGCAATGATCATCATGTGTGAAGCGTGCCTAGGTTGCTTTTAAAATGTTATATATCTTGAGGCATGCATTGTTTCCACTAGTCATAAGTTGTATTATGTCATCTATTCAATTGGTATCTTTTTGTGATGCAATTGATATATTATGCCTAGACCAAGGTATGTTGTGATCCCCTCTAGTTATGAGGACGCTAGAATGTGCAAAGTGCAAGTCATTCAAATACTTGATGCACAACTTTAGGGGGAGCACACATAACTTGTGTCTTTTGAGACTAACTATTTCTTGAGTGATCCTATATAGTCTCAAGGTGGAAAAGGGAAGATGAGCAAGAAATGGAGCAATCAGGACCTGGGTACCTCCACAAGTTGAGTAATTGGTATCTAAAGTTGTGAGTAATTGGTATCTAAAGTTGTGAGTAATTGGTATCTAAAGTTGTGAGTAATTGCGTATTTAAAGATTGCTCATGCTCTATAATAGTTGGTGTTCCTAGATGCTTATCTTTAAATATCATGGAGCTATGACAGTGATGGTCTTTCAATTAGTAGCCTTGGTAGTGTGCTTCAATTGGTATCTTTTGGTAATCACTAGAATAGAAGCTTCATATTGTGCCACAATACTATAATTTGTTCTAAGTTTGGTGTCTTAGCAACAAGAAAAGGTCAGGATAAAGGATCAGGCACAAGTGTGAAGGAGCTCCCTAGAGATAAAACTTTCAAGATGGAAATCTTAAATTGATGGCAAAAGGAACTCCGCCTACTTAGATGGAAAGTACACCATAACATGGTAAAGGTACAAAAGGGGGTATTGTCCTTTTGCGTATTTGTATCTTAATTTTCCTCCAATGCTTGTGTTGCATATGTTTAATGTGTAAGGGGGAGTAATGTTAGTGTGTTGCATTTTACCTGCTTAATACCCTGTTGTCCCTTGACATCGTTCTATGTTCTTGCTTGAATATGGTTTTGGTGTTTGATGTCAAAGGGGGAGAAATTGTGCATTAAAGCTTATCTCAACCTGAGAGGAAATCTTATCCGAAAGGGGTTTCCTTGAGTCTTAGGGAAGAATGTGTTAGTTTTGTTGATACTACTTATGCTTCTTATTGTATTATATGGTGATAATGCAAAATCAGTGCTTCCGTTGATATGAATCATTTAGTATCTTCTGTGGTTATCCTGTAATAGATATTCATGTGGTTCTGGTGCTTTAAAATTGTTTTAATTTGGTATCTTAATGGTGAAAAGTGGTAGGTTGATATTTCTGTGGTATATCTATTCAATTGGTGTTTAACTCTGATTCTGTGCATCTATGTGTCATACGCATCACGGTTTAATTATCGACAATGCATCCCACAAGTGCTAAGGTGTAGTAATGCTTCGAATTAGCCTAAGTATGTGCAATTTGGCATATAAGGCCAAAGTTAAGATTTTAAATGTAAGCACATATTTAGGGGGAGCATTCTATAAACTTAGAATTCAAAACTGGTGCTTTAAATTTCACTCTTATGTAAGCTTTAATTGTGTTGCCATCAATCACCAAAAAGGGGGAGATTGAAAGCTCTCTTGTGGGTTTTGGTGTTTGGATGACAACCCAATTAAAGGACTAAATGTGTGCTAAGTGTTGAACAGGTGCTTTATGTAAAGCTAATATGGTTCAACACAAGTGAACAAGTGTGATGGTCCAAAGACTGAATTATTTATAGATAATGGACATCACAAGAAGGATGGACATTGTTTAAGTGTAACTCGGTGTGCATAACTCAGAGACAACCGATCAAGCCAAGGATGGAAGCAAGAAGAGCTTCGAGGTACTGAGTGCATGGGAGAAAGTCAAGGAGACCAGGAACCCAAGGCCAGGGGTGAAGAAGAAGACTTGCGGAATCAAGGTTGATCGAGTTAAGAAAAGTTATGGTGCATCAAGGAACACGACATAAGGACATGACTTACAACCAATGAGGTAACATCTACAATTATGTGGTGTGAGTCATAAGGCTCAAGACCAAACTCAAAAAGTGAACAAGGTCACTGGAAGGAGAACCAATGTCAAAATCAGAACTGGAAGCATCCCAAAAGAGCTAAGTGCAACTTGATCTTTAGTTTGGGTTGTTCCTATGTTTGGAGATACTCTATGTGACCTTTGCAGGATGTTGGAGCTTAGAAATGTCAATCTAGATCAAGTCAAGTTGACTTGATGGTTTATGAGTCCAACATAAATCTCAATCATGTCAAATGCTAAAGAAGTGCAAAACAAGAACAAGGTGTGTTTCTAGACTTAGTAAATTGTTTTTGAGTACTAACATATTCTATCTAAGTGCTAGAAACAGCGAGAAAAGAATTGCAAAAAGTCTTGGCTCGGTGCAGCCAAAACTCTGCTCAGTCTGACTCACCGGACTGTCTGGTGGTGCACCGGACAGTATCCGGTGGTGCACCGGACAGTGTCCGGTGTGCCAGACTGAACTCCGATGAACAGGCCGCTCTCGGGAGAAGTTTGGCGGCGTACGGCTATAATTCACCGGACTGTCCGGTGAGGCAACGGTCGACTGCGCCAAACGGTCGGCAGCGCGATCAGCGGGCGACGCATGGCCTAAGCCAACGGATATTTGGCGCACCGGACTGTCCGGTGTGCACCGGACAGTGTCCGGTGAGCCAAGACGACCGTTGCTCCAACGATCAGCTGAGCCCAATTTTGTAGGAGATCACGCACCGGACATGCTACAGGACCTGTCTGGTGGTGCACCGGACTGTCCGGTGCGCCACCCGACAGAAAGCAAATATTGCCTTCCAAAATGAATTCCAACGGCTCCTAGGCCCCTTGGGTCTATAAAAGGGACTCCTAGGTGCCTCCAACAAGTACACAAGCGCAGCCAACAATTGTATACATCACTTGGATCGATTCTCTCTCTCACTCTCGTGTATATCTCTCTAGTTTGTGTGAAGGCAAAGTTATAAGCCTTTAGAGAGTGGAGAGGTGCTGCAAAGAGCTAGAGAAAAGTCTTGAGCGCATTGTTACTCTGCCGGAGTGCTGTCAAGAAGACTGTAAGCAGCCACGGCGTTGTTGTAACCGAACTCAACATAGTGAAAGGCTCTATCTGTCATACTGACAGATCTGAGCAAACGGAGGAAGGAGTTGAAATAGACTCCAAGCCCAGGTGTGGCTAACTCCAACGAGGACTAGGCAAGCATTTCAGGCTTGGCCAAACCTCGGGATAAATTCCTGCGTCTGTGTGCTCTGCTCTGTGTTGTGTGTTGATCCTCTATCTTATCTACTCTTTATATCTGCACTTCAATACTTATCTGTGGTTCAAGTTATATTTGAAGTGCAGGGCATTTTGAGACAGGATCTTCTATTCCGCTGCAACCTACTCGAAGGGTCTTTCATTCCACTGCGATCTAGTCTTCGAGTAGAGTAAGAATTTAAGCTTTGAGAAGTGATTATTATTATTCGCCTATTCACCCCCCTCTAGGCAACATTCAGATCCTGTTCCCGAGCAAAGGGAACTTTCAATGATATTGATCTCTCATGTTTTTAAGAGCATTCTACATCTTACCATTGTGAGGCAAAACATTAAAACCTGAAGATAGCTACAAATGTTATAATCATATGATTTTTGTTTCTAAACAGTAACACTCACCAATGGTCTAAACTCTAAACAAGGATGTTACATCATTATAATACAACTTTTATGGCACAAATACAAAATGACAACACGTGTACAATCTGTTGTAACGAAGTGCACTTGCCTAGTACCACCAAATTTAAGCAGTCTTTCCACATTCATATACTAAATGATTAACCTAAGAGTTGTTGCTTAAAACAAAACTAACTAAAAACCATAGTTGGCAATAATAACACTACAACCTTTTAGGCCTTATGTGACATTGTGATTATGTCACTAACTAGTGTTTATTTGTCATAGATTGTATTTTGGTGACGCTATTGTGACGAAAAGGTCATCATCACAGAAGGTGCGTGTTAAATAGACTACAATGACATTCATAAAAAAACATCATAGATTTTATGACGCACATTAGATTCGTCACTAAATATATGACACTCTATTTTGTCATAAGCCACTCTGAAAACGTCACAATTCATACTGACATGAATTGCCACATGGCTAATGGTGATGACGTGGGATGTGACATGGCAAAACCTTTATGACAAAAATATTTGTCATAGATTTGATCACGTGGCAAAATTGTTGTGACGAAGAATTTTGTCATAAATTGGGAGGCAGTGGCCACTAACGTGGCAAGTGACGTGGCGAAGCATTTGTGATAGATACAATCGTCATCAAAAGAAACACATCATATGAATTCATATCATCATGGAATATTACACATCACAACCAAAATATCATATTAATATGTTGAACAAAAATATTTCATCCATCAGAGAATCATATAACGTCAAAACATAAATCTACAAATCCTTTAACTTCAATTCCAAAGAAAATCCTATAACTTCACCTCAAAGTACTAAATATTAAGCATATTGTAACTAGCTACTATAACAGCCATAAGGTTGCAGGTCCTATAGTGGTCAAGCAGACTTAAGATGGACACACTTGGCCTCGATTGAAGCTTAATAGTTGATGAAGGTGGTTATTATTTTCTTCCATCGACCTCTTTATACTAGCAATGGTCTCCTGAAATGCCTGTGTTGCTACATTAGGCCGATCAACATGAGCCCCAGTCTGAGCTCAGACATGAGCCCTGCGAAGAGCACGGGGAAGTATGAGATTCCCACACAATCACTATCAGCCAAACCACACAATGAGCAAATAGTAAATTTTGGACATCAGATGAATAACTCTCCAAAGGCAAGAACAAATGTCACTGACAATATTACAGCAAGAACATGATGAAACATCCTATCAAGAAATATAGGAAGTGTCTGCAAAGGTTGCAATGAGGTTAACATAAAAGTCAATTGTTAAAATAGAATGGAGTGCAAAAGATATCAGAAAAAACAATATGTGACCTATGCCCTACCTATCAATGACTTTAGAATACAAAAATAAGAAAGGAATAAGGTGTAAGAGTATCAACTGGTGAAAGAACACTCATATGAGAAGTGTGATAGTAGATTTAGGACTCGGAAAATAATATTGATTAGATATACATACACCATACGATGTATTTGGAATAACACAAATTGAATGTGTTGCAGTTGGATGATGAAAGAAACTAGTAGCAACTGGGAGAAATAAGCTTATATAGTGGATGCAATAGGTTGTATTCTCAATCTTATCTGAACTTCATCAACTAGTTCCAAAATGTAAGATAAACATAAATAGGATTGTAAAAACTCATGGTGACATGGTGCTAAAAAAGTTGTACATATACAACTTTAGAACCATGTCCCTCTCTCCCAATAATGAGTTAAAATGTCTAAGTGTTGATGCTAGGATAGATCATTAGGAGCTTCAAAATAATTCTGATATTACCATACATTCTTTTAGCAAATTAATACAATTATAGAGTACAAAATAGTGTGATAATTGACATTATTACAATCCAAACATTCTACCTCCATGGCAGCAACATTACACAACAATAGGGTGACATGAAGCTAGTGCTGCTTTTGAACAACTAGAAGGATGGCAGCTGCAGAAAACAGTGTAAATAATAAACAAAACGTGAGGGACAGAAGAACCATTAATCAAGGGAAAATACGACGATTGAGCTAGACTTCAATAGGGCAATAACAATAGACCACCGTAACTAAAAAGGGGATGCTAAAAGACTACACCGGGGGCGAGCCTTGGACCTATGCTTTGGCGAAACAGCAACACCGTAGCCCATTTGAGAACAACCAAGACATCACCGGGGTCGAGGCATAGAGCAGTGGTTTGCCATGGGACCCATTAGATTTTTTTAACACAACCTAAAATGCTCACACAGAGAGTCAATCTCAAAACCTAAGGAGTGCTACTTAGACAACCTAATCAACTCAGCTAGAGATCCTTTCACACTGTGAAGATTACCAGGTAAGACAAAACCGAATGTGCATCCTACCCTAGTAAACAAAAATGGTAGATCCAAGATACTCCAGAGTGATCACTTTTTATTATTAACCATTGCATTCTACTTCCACTTCCCACATATCTGATGTATCATTTCATATATCACTGGAACAAGGTGAACCTTAGAAAATAATGAATCCCATCCATACTGCTTTTCCTTATTCCTGACTATACCCTTTTTTGTTTGTTCTACATTCCTTTTGAAACACGTCTACATGTAAATAATATGTCAATGTTGGTGTTACCATCAGATTTAATCCTCACTATCATTACCACCACCTACAAAATCTAGCAGACTTTTGATAGGGGCGATAAAAAAATTCACCACATACACTAAAGACACTCTAATGTTCAAAATTGTAGAGGAACTTGAGAATCCGACAGAGTATATGATGCTCTCATCCCTATTACATAATGTAACAAGCCACAACAGTGAGAGCCTCACTACCAATTGTCACACCCGGTTTTGGAAGGTAAACCAAATGTGAACCATGTACGTGCCAGGATCAGAACTCACGTACACAGCGATTACATAATTGGACATCATCACACAATGCTTGAATTAAATAACGGAAAGGTACTTAATTACATCAAAATGTCTAAGACATCCATACAGTCTAATACATAGTCATAGGGTTCAACAATAATATCAAAGTGTGGAGTAACGAAACGTAGAAGATAAGCCTACACAGGCAGCGGACTGGGGGTTTGCCACTAAAGTAAACTAGAACTCGCCGTAGTCCTGGAACTCCTCAAAGTCCTCCATGTTGCCAACATCTCCTCCTGAGCACTGAGTACAGTGGGGACAACCTGGGGTGGGGTGGTTTGTAAAGCAAGGGTGAGTACACATCAACGTACTCAGCAAATGTCTCATTTAGCTAAAGTGGACTAGCTGTATGTGGAGTTAAGGTTAAGCAGTTGCTTTTAGTTGGTCAAGTTTTATTACTATAAGTAGAGCCAAATTTTAGTAATAACTCAGTTATTACCCAGAGGCACTCCCTCCAAGAGCAAATACAAGAGATCAGAATTATAATCATCATTGCTAATCATCATCATCAAAGTAATCAAAGTTCTTCTAATCAAAGAGGATCCCAAGGCTGCTCTTAACCGTGAGCATGACTGATATACCAGTTTCTAACACTCTGCAGAGGTCGCACACTTTACCCACAAGCTGTGATTCTCATTCTGCCCGGGGTTCTAGCCTCCCCATTGATCACTACCAAGGTGATCCAACAGGGTCTCACTACGTAGCCTTTACAAAGATTTCCCAGAAGTCATAGTCGCCTGTTAGGTTTCTCCAGTTTGATAAACAC
The DNA here is from genome assembly GCF_902167145.1 of Zea mays. Lineage (NCBI taxonomy): Eukaryota > Viridiplantae > Streptophyta > Magnoliopsida > Poales > Poaceae > Zea > Zea mays. The sequence continues at coordinate 135,260,388 of NC_050103.1, read as the reverse complement.
GGTACATCTCCCCAGAGGAAGGGTGACTAACAAAACCAAATCAAAGAACCTCTGCAACCAGCCTTGCCGGAGCAAGTAATGTGCCCGGACCCCATTGACGGCCCTACGGCAAAGCCAACTACTCCTCTATTTCCTCTAATTAATCAGCTAAGGGCGTCCCATTCTACCCTCATGGTTGCATTGTTATCCCGGGCTGTCACTCCCCAAACAGGTCCTTACGGAGAGGTACTCAGAAAACAGCCTGAGTCCCCTAAAGTAATCACTAGAACCTCATCGGGATAACATCATCGTATCATAAATAATCACATCACGTTCATTGATTAAGTTAAAGCAATAGCATAAGCTAACCATGATTAACCCAAAAAGGTAAACAAGGGTAAGGTAAATACAGACTAGTCAATCCTTAAGTTTCAGTAATGTAATGCAGGACAGTGAATTATAAAGTAAAGTAGGACATTATAGGTCTGAGGACACTTGCCTTCACCAGGTTGTTGCTCAGAGGGATCTTAGGCAACACACTCAAGAACCACGAGCTGCTCGTTATCTAAGTAAAGCGAGCATACATTCAATACATTTGGAAGGTAAAAATTAACATCACATCACACATGTACAAACATTGGCACACAACTCAGAGATCAGAATTATAATCATCATTGCTAATCATCATCATCAAAGTAATCAAAGTTCTTCTAATCAAAGAGGATCCCAAGGCTGCTCTTAACCGTGAGCATGGCTGATATACCAGTTTCTAACACTCTGCAGAGGTCGCACACTTTACCCACAAGCTGTGATTCTCATTCTGCCCGGGGTTCTAGCCTCCCCATTGATCACTACCAAGGTGATCCAACAGGGTCTCACTACGTAGCCTTTACAAAGATTTCCCAGAAGTCATAGTCGCCTGTTAGGTTTCTCCAGTTTGATAAACACGGTACATCTCCTCAGAGGAAGGGTGACTAACAAAACCAAATCAAAGAACCTCTGCAACCAGCCTTGCCGGAGCAAGTAATGTGCCCGGACCCCATTGACAGCCATACGGCAAAGCCAACTACTCCTCTATTTCCTCTAATTAATCAGCTAAGGGCGTCCCATTCTACCCTCATGGTTGCATTGTTATCTCGGGCTGTCACTCCCCAAACAGGTCCTTACGGAGAGGTACTCAGAAAACAGCCTGAGTCCCCTAAAGTAATCACTAGAACCTCATCGGGATAACATCATCGTATCATAAATAATCACATCACGTTCATTGATTAAGTTAAAGCAATAATATAAGCTAACCATGATTAACCCAAAAAGGTAAACAAGGGTAAGGTAAATACAGACTAGTCAATCCTTAAGTTTCAGTAATGTAATGCAGGACAGTGAATTATAAAGTAAAGTAGGACATTATAGGTCTGAGGACACTTGCCTTCACCAGGTTGTTGCTCAGAGGGATCTTAGGCAACACACTCAAGAACCACGAGCTGCTTGTTATCTAAGTAAAGCGAGCATACATTCAATACATTTGGAAGGTAAAAATTAACATCACATCACACATGTACAAACATTGGCACACAACTCAAAAAGGTATAGTATTAAGTACAGGGGAATGAGATCAAGTTATAAAATGGACTAATCTTAATTGGAGACTGATTACTCTCTAAGTGTTGAAACATAATTCAAAGAAAAGTTAAGTAGTAATCTCTACTACTATGAAGAAGGTAAGGGGGTAGGCTGCCTCCCTTGGTTCTGCCTTGGCCTGTTCTGCCTCCGGTCAATCTACATCGTCCGTGTCATCCGTCGGTCGCTGCCCACGCCCGCTCGTATCCTCACTCTCTCTGCTTTCTCTCCCACACCTGCAGATCACGATTACCTTCTCATCCAAACGTCTTCGTCATGCGTCGCCCCCTCCACCCTTGCCGCTATCGTGGCATCGACCTCGGCCGCACCCCGCGGTCTCCATCCTGGCACCCTCCCCTCTCTATAGATGGCCAATAAGCACGAGGCCTAAGAACCCGGCACGAAGCCCACTGTTTGGGCCCGGTCCGAGCCCAGCACGGCCCGGTTCTATGCGGCCCCAGGCCGGCCCAGCACGAATAAGCGGGCCGGGCTCGGACAAGAAACTAGGCACGGTGGGCTAGCCCGGCACGGCCCATTTACCTCTAAGCACGTTGAGCCCGCTTTTTTGCACTAAAACATGTTTTTCGGCCGGTTTAGCCCGCTTTCGGTCCGCTTTTTTCGTGTTAAACGGGCCGTCCCGACCCATTTAGGACTGCTGCGGGCCGGGCTCGGACAGGGAATCAAGCCCGCGAGCTTAGAAGACCCGGCCCGGTTTCCTAACCATGCCTGGCGGGCCGGGCCCAAAACGGGTCGTGCTTCGCCGGACCCGGGACGGGCCAGGCGGCCCGTTTGGCCATCTCTACCCCTCTCCCTCGTGATCGCTCTTCGGATCCCGGGACTCGCCCCCCGCGTGTCTGCCTCGTCCCCGACTTCTCCGACCGCATCGTTAAGGCGCTCGACCTCGTGCGTCGCCCCCCCCCCCCCCCGCGTCCCTCACCTCCATCGGGTCTCAACCAATGCTGGTCTAGGCCCGCTCGTCCGCCACCCACGGCAACGGATCCAGGCTTGGGCGCCTCGCCACCATCGCACCTCAACCAACACCGCCTCTCAAGGCCGCATGGAGAGCAACTGCTTTGATCTCTCTGTGTCCGTCCTCTCTACTCTCTAGCTAGCCGCGACTGGGAGGTGGCGATGGGCAGCGAGGATGTGCTCGTCGAGATTCACCCCACGAGCTCCGCTTCGGCGACATCAACCAACACTGCCTCTCGTGCCTACATGGAGAGCAACTGCTTCGATCTCTCCGTGTTCGTCCTCTCTACTCTCTAGCCAGCCGCGCTCGCTTGCGATCCGCTCAGGTCCCTAAATTTCACTCCATTTCTTAAACTCATCATTGCAGGTCAACGACGAGGACGAGTGGTCGTTCGGGTTCTGCGAGATCAGCAGCCACGTGTTCAGTTGCCCCGCAAGGAAGAACCCCATGTACACCTATTGGGAACGCATCGTCCTCAGGGAGACCGAGTGCGGCATACTGGATCCTACGGGGGCTTAGCCGTGAGTGGTCGGGCCACTCATACAATCTCCTCTCACCTCTCTAGGAATTGTAACCATTTCTGCAATGTGCTCTGCGAGAGACTCAGCGTCCCCAAGCTCCCAGGTAAGGACCACAGAGGGGCATTCCATGGTTTTCTTCTTCTAAATAGAGACAACCTGTGCAATGTGTATCTCAGCATTATGTACAATTCTTGAGTTCAAAACACACACTATGTCCTCAAATTGGTAGGAATATTACAGTAGGAATAATATTTGGTGATTATCTAGCAGCCGAACTACTGAACCTAATATCTGATTTATGAGTAGTAGTATCATACAAATGGCTGAATCAAATAAAAGCGATAGCTTACATATAAAGTAAACTAAATTCACTATACTTGAATCTCATAATTCAACTACTTTCAAGGTCTTGTGCCAATATAACTTATGTGTAACAGTGTTTAGTCAATTTCAAATCATTAAGCGCTCATCACTTGATAGCACTATTTGCTTTCATTTGTACAAAATACAATAATAGCTTAGAGAGTATATGAGCTAAAATCATGGTAACCATTATCCTGTTTGATATTGCTCATATATCCTTTTGGGTATTCTAGGCATAGCTCTATGTGTGCATGTTCCTAAGATAAACTCATCTAATCAATGATCCTGTAAGTGTCATGTATCAATTATAAAATTAAAAGTGGTGTTAGGAGTAACACCTCACCTCGGTTGTTGCAGTCTGTTATTTTCTAAAGCATAGTTGTCACCCGCAATAATTTATTGATATTCCTTTTCTTTTGTCGAAGATAATGCAAGATCCTAAAACTGTAAAGGCTTTGGATTTGTGAGCTATGAGTCATTTGAATCATCTGATCAAGCAATAGAGGTAATGGAATCATCACACTGATTTCCTGTATTTCAATTTGCAATGGTTCTGGTTGTCTAGCATTTGTTTCATGCTACTTTCTATGCTATATTTTCAGGTCATGAACAACCTGAAAGGGAATTAGGCTTACACCTTTTTTCCTAATTGATTTTGGTGGTTGAATTGCCCAACACAAATAATTGGACTAACTAGTTTGCTCTAGTCTATAAGTTCTACAGGTATAGCATTCAATTCTAGACACCCCAAAGAGATCAAATCCTCTCCCAAGTCCGGAATCACTCCAAATCAAATAGTGACTAGAGAGAGTGACATTTGTGTTCATTTGAGCTCTTGCGCTTGGATCGCTTCTTTTCTTTCTCATTCTTCTTGTGACAAACTCAATTGTAACCGAGGCAAGAGACACCAATTGTGTGGTGGTCCTTGCGGGAACTTAGTGTTCCGTTTGATTGAGAAGAGAAGCTCACTCGGTCTAAGTGACCGTTTGAGAGAGGGAAAGGGTTGAAAGAGACCCGGTCTTTGTGACCACCTCAACGGGGAGTAGGTTTGCAAGAACCGAACCTCGGTAAAAGAAATCATCGTGTCTCACTCTTTATTTGCCTGCGATTTGTTTTTCACCCTCTCTCTCGGACTCGTTTATATTTCTAACGCTAACTCGGCTTGTAGTTGTGCTTAAGTTCATAAATATCAGATTCACCCTATTCACCCCCCCTCTAGGCGACTTTCAATTGGTATCAGAGCCCGATGCTTCATTAGAGCCTAACCGCTCGAAGTGATGTCGGGATATCATGCCAAGAAGGAGATGATGACCGGCAAGAAGCCCGCTACAAGCCATGGGAAGGCTCCATCCAGGGAGTCCGCCAACAAGGTGAAGGGATCACCTTCACACAACAAGTCGGGTCGGAGCGGTGACAAGAAGAAGAAGATGAGAAAGGTGGTCTACTACGAGACCGACTCTTCGTCGCCATCCACCTCCGGCTCCGACTCGCCGTCCGTAACTTCTAAGCGCCATGAGCACAAGAAGTTTAGTAAGATTCCCCTACGCTACCCTCGCATTTCCAAACGTACTCCATTACTCTCCGTTCCATTAGGCAAACCACCTATGTTTGATGGTGAAGATTATAATATGTGGAGTGATAAAACGAGGCATCATCTAACCTCACTCCACACTAGCATTTGGGATGTTGTTGAGATTGGAGTACAGGTACCATCACCGGGGGATGAAGACTATGATTCGGACGAGGTCGCCCAAATCCGGCACTTTAACTCCCAAGCCACCACTATACTCCTCGCCTCTCTAAGTCGAGATGAGTATAACAAGGTGCAAGGATTAAAGAGCGCCAAGGAAATTTGGGACGTACTCAAGACCGCGCACGAAGGAGATGAGGTGACCAAAATCACCAAGCGGGAGACGATCGAGGGGGAGCTCGTTCGGTTCTGACTCAACCAAGGCGAAGACCCTCAAGCCATGTACAACCGCTTGAAGACCTTAGTGAACCAAGTGCACAACCTCGGGAGCACAAAATGGGATGACCATGAGATGGTCAAGGTTATTCTAAGGTCCCTCGTATTTCTTAATCCTACGCAAGTTCAATTAATTCGAGGAAATCCTAGATATACACTAATGTCTCCCGAGGAAGCAATAGGAAATTTTGTGAGCTTTGAGTTGATGATCAAAGGCTCAAAGAAAATCATCGAGCTAGATGGCCCCTCCACATCCGAAGCACAACCGCTCGCATTCAAGGCGACAGAGGAGAAGAAGGAGGAGTCTACATCAAGTAGACAACCCATCGATGCATCTAAGCTCGACAACGAGGAAATGGCGCTCATCATCGAGAGCTTTCGCCAAATCCTCAAGCAAAGGAGGGGAAGGATTACAAGCCTTGCTCCAAGAAAGTTTGCTACAAATGTGGTAAGCCCGGTCACTTTATTGCAAAATGTCCACTATCTAGTTACAGTGACAGGGATAACGACAAGAAAGGCAAGAGAAGAGAAAAGAAGAAGTACTACAAGAAGAAGGGCGGCGATGCCCATGTGTGCCGCGAGTGGGACTCCGACTCCTCCTCCGACGAGGACGCCGCCAACATCGTCGTCACCAAGGGACTTCTCTTCTCCAACGTCGGCCACAAATGCCTCATGGCCAAGGACGGCAAAAAGAAGAAGGTAAAATCAAAATCCTCCACTAAGTATGAGACTTCTAGTGATGAAGATAATGCTAGTGATGAGGAGGATAATTTGTGTACTCTTTTTGCCAACCTCAACATGCAACAAAAGGAAAAATTAAATGAATTAATTAGTGCTATTCATGAGAAGGATGACCTCTTGTATTCTCAAGAGGACTTTCTAATTAAGGAAAATAAGAAGCATGTTAAAGTTAAAAATGCTTACGCTCTAGAAGTAGAAAAATGTGAAAAACTATCTAGTGAGCTAAGCACTTGCCATGACATTATTGCCAACCTTAGAAATGACAGTGCTATTTTAATTGCTAAGGTTGATTCAAATGTTTGTGATATTTCAATTCCCAATCTTAGTGATGATAATGCTAATTTGCTTGCTAAGATTGAAAAATTGAATGATTCTCTTGCTAGCCTTAAGATTGAAAATGAAAAATTAATTGCTAAGGCTAAAGAATTAGATGTTTGCAATGCTTCCATTTCTGATCTTAGAGATAACAATGATATTTTACGTGCTAAGATTGTTGAACTTAATTCTTGCAAACCCCCTACATCTACCATTGAGCATGTTACCATTTTCACTAGATGTAGAGATATTAACATTAATGCTATTCATGATCATATGGCTTTAATTAAACAACAAAATGATCATATAGCAAAATTAGATGCTAAAATTGTCGAGCATGACTTAGAAAATGAAAATTTTAAATTTGCTAGAAGCATGCTCTATAGTGGGAGACGCCCTGGCATCAAGGATGGCATTGGCTTCCAAAAGGGGGACAATGTCAAACTTAGTGCCTCTCCTAAAAGACTGTCTAATTTTGTTAAGGGCAAGGCTCCCATGCCTCAGGATAACGAGGGTTACATTTTATACCCTGCCAGTTATCCCGAGAGCAAAATTAGGAGAATTCACTCTAGGAAGTCTCACCCTGGCCCTAATCATGCTTTTATGTATAAGGGTGAGACATCTAGCTCTAGGCCATCAACCCGTGCAAAATTGCCTAAAAAAACTCCTATTGCATCAAATGATTCTAACATGTCATTTAAAACTTTTGATGCATCTTATGTTTTAACTAACAAATCCGGCAAGGTAGTTGCCAAGTATGTTGGGGGTAAACATAAGGGATCAAAGACTTGTGTTTGGGTACCCAAAGTTCTTGTATCTAATGTCAAAGGACCCAAAACCATTTGGGTACCTAAAGTCAAGAACTAAATTTGTTTTGTAGGTTTATGGATCCGGGGGCTCAAGTTGGATCATCGACAGCGGGTGCACAAACCACATGACAGGGGAGAAGAAGATGTTCTCCTCCTATGAGAAAAACCAAGATCCCCAACGAGCGATCACATTCGGGGATGGGAATCAAGGTTTGGTCAAATGATTGGGTAAAATTGCTATATCCCCTGACCACTCCATTTCCAATATTTTTCTTGTAGATTCTTTAGATTACAACTTGCTTTCAGTTTCGCAATTGTGTAAAATGGGTTACAACTGTCTTTTTACGGATACAGGTGTTACTATCTTTAGAAGAAGTGATGATTCAATAGCATTTAAGGGAGTGTTAGAGGGTCAGCTATACTTAGTGGATTTTGATAAAGCTAAACTCAACACTTGCTTAATTGCTAAGACTAACATGGGCTGGCTCTGGCATCGCCGACTAGCACATGTTGGAATGAAGAATCTTCACAAGCTTCTAAAGGGAGAACACATTTTGGGACTAACAGATGTTCATTTTGAGAAAGACAGGATTTGTAGCGCATGTCAGGCAGGGAAGCAAGTTGGTATTCATCATCCACACAAGAACATCATGACGACTGATAGGCCACTCGAGCTCCTACACATGGACCTATTCGGTCCGATAGCTTACATAAGCATCGGCGGGAGTAAGTACTGTCTAGTTATTGTGGATGATTATTCTCGCTTCACTTGGGTGTTCTTTTTGCAGGAAAAATCTCATACCTAAGAGACCTTAAAGGGATTCTTGAGACGGGCTCAAAATGAGTTTGGCTTAAGGATCAAAAAGATTAGAAGCGACAACGGGACGGAGTTCAAGAACTCTCAAATTGAAGGCTTCCTTGAGGAGGAGGGCATCAAGCATGAGTTCTCTTCTCCCTACACCCCACAACAAAATGGTGTAGTGGAGAGGAAGAATCGAACTCTATTGGACATGGCAAGAACCATGCTTGATGAGTACAAGACTTCGGATCGGTTTTGGGCCGAGGCGGTCAACACCGCTTGCTACGCCATCAACCGGTTATATCTACACCGAATCCTCAAGAAGACATCATACGAACTCCTAACTGGTAAAAAGCCCAATGTTTCATACTTTAGAGTCTTTGGTAGCAAATGCTTTATTCTTGTTAAAAGAGGTAGAAAATCTAAATTTGCTCCCAAGGCTGTAGAAGGCTTTTTACTAGGATATGATTCAAACACAAGGGTATATAGAGTCTTTAACAAGTCCTCTGGACTAGTTGAAGTTTCTTGTGACATTGTGTTTGATGAGACTAACGGCTCTCAAGTAGAGCAAGTTGATCTTGATGAGATAGGTGATGAAGAGGCTCCGTGCGTCGCACTAAGGAACATGTCCATTGGGGATGTGTGTCCTAAGGAATCCGAAGAGCCACCACATGCACAAGATCAACCATCTTCCTCCACACAAGCATCTCCACCAACTCAAGATGAGGATAAGGCTCAAAATGATGAAGGAGAAGATCAAGAAGTCGAGCCACCTCAAGAGGAGAGCAATGATCAAGGGGGAGATGCCCATGATCAAGATGAGGAAGATGAACAAGTTCCAAGACCGCCACACCCAAGAGTCCACCAAGCAATCCAACGAGATCACCCCGTGAACACCATCCTTGGGGACATTCAAAAGGGTAGATGAACAACTTGATCTCGTGTTGCTCATTTTTGTGAACATTACTCTTTTGTTTCCTCTATTGAGCCACACAGGGTAGAGGAAGCACTTCAAGATTCGGATTGGGTGGTGGCGATGCAAGAGGAGCTCAACAACTTCACTAGGAATGAGGTATGGCATTTAGTTCCACGTCCTAACCAAAATGTTGTAGGAACCAAGTGGGTCTTCCGCAACAAGCAAGATGAGCATGGTGTGGCGACAAGGAACAAAGCCCGACTTGTGGCCAAGGGATATTCACAAGTCGAAGGTTTGGATTTCGGTGAAACCTATGCACCCGTAGCTAGGCTAGAATCAATTCGCATTTTACTTGCCTATGCTACTTACCATGGCTTCAAGCTTTACCAAATGGACGTGAAGAGTGCATTCCTCAATGGACCAATCAAGGAAGAGGTCTATGTTGAGCAACCTCCCGGCTTTGAAGATAGTGAGTACCCTAATCACGTATATAAGCTCTCTAAGGCGCTTTATGGGCTCAAGCAAGCCCCAAGAGCATGGTATGAATGCCTAAGAGATTTTCTTATCACTAATGGCTTCAAAGTCGGAAAGGCCGATCCTACTCTATTCACTAAAACTCTTGACAATGATTTGTTTGTATGCCAAATTTATGTTGATGATATTATATTTCGGTCTACTAACGAATCTACATGTGAGGAATTTAGTAGGATCATGACACAGAAATTCGAGATGTCGATGATGGGAGAGTTGAAGTATTTCTTAGGATTTCAAGTGAAGAAACTCCAAGAGGGCACCTTCATTAGCCAAACGAAGTATATTGGGATGAAGGATGCCAAGCCCATCAAGACACCCATGGGAACCAATGGGCATCTCGACCTCGACACGGGAGGTAAATCCGTCGATCAAAAGGTATACCGGTCAATGATAGGCTCTTTACTCTATTTATGTGCATCTCGACCGGACATAATGCTTTCTGTATGCATGTGTGCAAGATTCCAAGCCGATCCTAAGGAAGCTCACCTTACGGCCGTAAAACGAATCTTGAGATATTTAGTTCATACTCCTAAGTTTGGGCTTTGGTATCCTAGGGGATCCACATTTGATTTAATTGGTTATTCGGATGCCGATTGGGCAGGGTGTAAAATTAATAGAAAGAGCACATCGGGGACTTGCCAGTTCTTGGGAAGATACCTGGTGTCTTGGGCTTCAAAGAAGCAAAATTCCGTCGCTCTTTCTACCGCTGAAGCCGAGTATATTGCCGCAGGCCATTGTTGCGCACAATTGCTTTGGATGAGGCAAACCCTTAGGGACTATGGTTACAAATTAACCAAAGTTCCTCTTCTATGTGATAATGAGAGTGCAATCCACAAGACGGATAATCCCGTTGAGCATAGCCGCACTAAACACATAGCCATTCGGTATCATTTTCTAAGGGATCACCAACAAAAGGGAGATATCGAGATTGCATATATTAACACCAAGGAACAATTAGCCGATATCTTTACCAAGCCACTAGATGAACAAACTTTTAACAAACTTAGGCATGAGCTAAATATTCTTGATTCTAGGAATTTCTTTTGATATTTTGCACACATAGCTCATTAATATACCTTTGATCATATCTCTTTTATATGCTATGACTAATGTGTTTTCAAGTAAATTTCAAACCAAGTCATAGATTGAAAGGGAATTGGAGTCTTCGGCGAAGACAAAGGCTTCCACTCCACTCCATCAAATTACTCATCCTTCGCCGTCGCTCCGAGCAACTCTCCAACTTTGGTATAATCTTCACTCATATTTTGTTTGCCAAAAGGGGAGAAAGTAGTTAAGAGAGCTTATATTTCACTCAAGTATCCATTTTTGGCGATTCATGCCAAAGGGGGAGAAAGTATTAGCCCAAAGCAAAAGGACCGCACTGTGGGGGACAGATATCCCTTGGGTCCACTAAAAGAGTAAAAGGCCTCACGAAAGGCCCAAGGGCCCAATAAATCGTAAGGTCATTCTTTCGTGGGCCTGGGGAGGAACAATCAGCAAAGCAGGTTGACACGAGGCCGGATTGGTGCAAACCCGGACGGCCCACAACGTCGAGCGAGCGATCACAACAGAGATCCGACTTTCCCGCGCTGGAGCCCCCATGCAACGGAGCCATGCGAGGATAGGTCGGCAGAACTACAGGGAGATAAACTCAAACAGTTGCTGATCCTTTAGCTACACATTGTTATCATATCCACGTGTATTGCCCCACGGTCGAGTATATAAGGCCTAGGGGGCACCCCTTCAGAACGATCGACCCTATTACTTAGCCACCCACTTCAACTCTCTGCATTCTCAATTCGGAGAGCTCTCTTGTAACCTCATTCACCAAGCATACTCACCAGGACGTAGGGTGTTACGCATCTCTAAGCGGCCCGAACCTGTAAACATTGTCTACTGTCCCTTGTGCAACTGGCACGAACCATTTTGCTACAGTCGTCGACACCGTCCTACTCCTAAAAACACCTTGAGGGGCAACCTCGGGTGTGCGGTCGGGCCCAAAACACCGACAGCTGGCGCGCCAAGTAGGGGGGGTGTCGACGATCCAAGCTAGCTCAATGGCCGTCACCTTCCACAGCAAGATCACTCTCCGTCCCGGATCCGTATTCTGCTTCGAAACAATCTCATCCGTAGCAGATGAAGAGGGAACTCTACACCGCATTGCGGATCCACCAGAAAAGAAGTCTTCTCTAACAAACTCCGAAAATGTCGGAGAAGCGCAACCTCCAGCTCTCCGGAAAAAGACCGTCTCCGGAAAGTCAGGGGCCGAGGGCCCGCTGACCCGGAGAACTCCACTGTCTACTTCTCCGACAAAAGAATGGACACAGATCGCGAGGAAGAAGGAGACCAAGGGGAAGCAAGTTGTTCTTTTCGTTCCTCCGCCCTCAGAGGAGAACGGAAAGAAGGTCGCCACGACAGCAGCGCCATTCTATCCCGACGTCCTCTTCATCGGGAGAGTGGAGTCGCCTACCGTCTCCGACGACGAGCCGACCACACCCGGAGAGGAACCACCTCAACGAGAATCCCGCCGATAGAGAAACCGGCGCAGGAATGTTCGACGACATCACGCGGCCGGAGAACGGGATCCGGAGCAACCTGTCTCGCGAGACGAGGTCTCGGAGATAGGAGAAACTCCGGAGGAACGCGTCTTCAGAGAACGAAGGAACTCCCGACGACGTGATCGCCGCCGGGCTCAGGAACAAGCCGAGCAAGATGCAAGGCAACGCCGGGAGAATCCATTCTTCGGGCGCAACCTGAACCCCGACTTCGCCCGAGCCATGAACACGCCGAGCGAAGTTGGAGGAGTACTAGCTCGGATAGCTGATGGACTCCCTCGGACTCCCGACGCCGAGGGCTACCGACGACTGTTGACCCAGGCAGCCAATCATCTTCTACCGCTTGCTCACCCGCCGAACGATCTACGACACGCCATCAACAGTCGCAGAGACGCGCGAAGCTCCATCAATGCTTCGCGTGAACGACGGCATGAGAACGAGATCCGCCGTCGGGAGGAGTACGACAGGGATCATGGCATCCCAGCTCGGAGCCAGACCACCAGAACTGAGTCGGCAACGACCTCAACTGGCGGTACTACCCGGGGACGGTCGAGGAACCACAACAACTACTCCCCTCCCCGGGACAGACATCATCCCCGACGACAGGAGGACACATGCGGAGTGTCTGCTCTTACTCCGCGCCTTAGGGCCATCCAATGGCCTCCCAACTTCAAGGTATCCAATGTCGACAAATACGAACCTAAGCAGGATCCAGAGGGTTGGCTAGCCGTCTACACCATCGCTGCTCGAGCTGCCGGGGCGTCCGAAGACGTGATGACCGCGTACTTACCCATTGTCCTTGGGCAAGACGCGCTGCAATGGCTGCGACATCTACCCCGACACTGCATCGACGACTGGGGCGACTTCAGTCGACGCTTCACTGCCAATTTCCAGTCCCTCTCCGATAAACCGGCACAACCATGGGACCTCAAATCCATCAAGCGCCGGGGGGACGAAACTCTCCGGTCGTACCTTAAAAGGTTCCAGACCATGAGAAATCGTATTCCCGAGGTCACGGAAGCGGCCGTGATCGAGGACTTCTACAGAGGATCCAATGACTCGGCCTTCGTCCGAGCCATATTACAGAAGGCACCGACTACCTCCGAGGAGCTGTTCCGGGAAGCCGATCTCTACATCACCACCGACGAACGGGCCCAGGACCTCATCGGAGGAGCAAAGCCCGCACCGGCGGCACCACGACGCGACACGAACCAGCAACCCGACAAGCGCTGGGAGAAGAGGCCTCGCGAAGAAGTGCACGCCGCCGGACCACCTGCCTCTCGCGCCTGAGGAGGACCTCGCGGAGGCAAGCGCACGCTGGACGACATCCTCGACGCCCAGTGCCCGTACCACAAGGACATGCGCCACACTCTTCGTAGCTGTCGGGACTTCAAGCACTCCGTCGGGCACGGTCGACCCTTCCAACCTCTACCTCCTCCTCCGCCGAGGGGAGGACCAGATGAACCACGACAACCCCATCAGCAGGAGGGAGGAGGAGGAGGAGCTTTCCCGCGCGTTGACAGGGAGGTCAACGTCATCTTCGGCGGACACGGGTCGCAGGAGAACAAAAGACAACAAAAGCTCAACGACCGCCAGATACTGGTGGCGACCACCGGTCCTCCCACCCCATACCGGTGGTCGGAGCACCCGATCACTTTCACTCGGGAGGATCAATGGCTCAACTTCGACCATCCAGGCAAATACCCGCTCCTCATCGATCCGGTGATCCGAGAGAGCCGGGTGAAGAAGGTGCTAGTGGACGGGGGGAGCAGCATCAACGTCACCTTCCCCGGACACTCCGAGGCCTGGGAGTCCACCTCAAAGAGCTCCACGAGTCGTACACTCCCTTCTTCGACATCGTGCCGACTGAAGGGGAATACCCGCTGGGCCACATCTACATGCATGTCACCTTCGGAACTCCGGAGAACTACAGAACCGAGTTCCTGAGGTTCGAAGTGGCGAACTTCGACTGCGGGTACAACGCCATCATTGGAAGGCCGGGATTGGCCAAATTCATGGCCATTCCGCATTACACGTACATGATACTAAATATGCCAGGACCGCAAGGAATCATAACTGTGCGCGCCGACTTCCAAGGCGCCGCAGAGTGTTTCCGAGTGGCCATCCAAGCAGCCCTCACCACCAAGCCGTCGACGATTTCTTCAACACAGGCGAACTCTAAGCCTGAGGAAGACCTTGCAGTACCGGCAAACGAAGCTCAGGCCACGACCTCTATGCGACCGACTAAAGAAACTAAAAGGATCAACCTGGGGTTCGCTGATGAACGCAAGACTGCCATCATCAGCTCCAGCCTGGACGACAAATAGGAAAGCGCGCTCGTCCAGTTTCTGCAAGATAACCGAGACGTATTCGCGTGGCAACCTGCGGATATGCCGGGAGTCCCAAGAGAACTGGCCGAGCACAAACTGAAAGTCTATCCCCAGGCGAGGCCAATCCGTCAAAAACTACGACATTTCACGCCTGACAAGAGAGAGGCCATTCGCGCCGAGTTAGCTCGCTTGGTCACGGCTAGATTTATTAGAGAAGTATTACACCCCGAGTGGTTAGCCAACCCTGTTCTTGTACTCAAAAAGAATAAAGTGGATTGGCGCATGTGCGTCGACTATACTGATCTCAACAAACACTGTCCGAAGGATCCCTTCGGGCTCCCGAGGATAGATCAGGTGGTGGACTCCACCGCTGGATGTTCTGTGCTGTCTTTCCTGGATTGCTATTCCGGATACCACCAGATTAGTTTGGCAAAGGAAGACGAAGAAAAAACAGCGTTCATTACTCCGTTTGGTGCTTTCTGTTATACCTCCATGTCGTTCGGCCTCAAAAACGCTGGAGCGACTTATCAGAGAGCCATTCAAACATGCTTAGCCGATCACTGGGGCAAGCGTGTGGAGGCCTACGTAGATGATGTGGTAATCAAAACAGAGAACTCGGAAAACTTCATCGAAGACTTACAACTGGTTTTCAACAGTCTGAGACGGTATAGATGGAAGCTTAATCCCGAAAAATGTGTTTTCGGGGTACCAGCAGGAAAGTTACTCGGGTTTATTGTCAGCCACCGGGGAATTGAGGCTAATCCGGATAAGATTGAAGCTATCATGAAGATGGAAGCACCTCGATCACAAAAGAAGGTTCAGCGACTTACTGGATGTATGGCAGCTCTGAGCAGATTTATATCCAGGCTGGGGGGAAAAAGGTTTACCATTTTACAAGCTACTCAAGAAGGTGGATAAGTTTCAGTGGACTTCAGAGGCACAGGAAGCTCTAGATGCACTGAAGAAATTCTTGACAACACCACCAGTACTGAAGCCACCACGACGAGCGACGTCAACTCAACCAGCTGAAGATCTACTACTGTATATCTCTTGCACGACTCACGTGGTAAGCACCGTGTTGGTAGTCGAGCGAGCAGAAGAAGGACATGCCTACCCAGTTCAACATCCTGTTTACTTCATCAGTGAAGTTCTGGGCCCCTCAAAGAAAAAGTATCCTCAAGTTCAGAAGCTATTATATGCAGTACTTCTAACTGCCCGCAAGCTACGTCACTACTTTGATGACCACAAAGTCATAGTAGTCACTGGTTTTCTGATAGGGGATATTCTTCACAACAAGGAAGCTGTTGGCCGAATAGCCAAGTGGGCTTGTGAGTTGGGATCTCATGACATCGAGTTCCGACCTCGCACTGCCATCAAAACTCAAGCACTAGTTGATTTCGTATCAGAGTGGACTGAACAGCAAGTACCAGATAACCCAGAGACTGCAGAAGTGTGGCGAATGTATTTTGATGGCTCGCTGAAGCTGCAGGGAGCAGGAGCAGGAATTCTCTTCACCGCACCTGGAGGCGAGCACCTCAAATATGCCCTCCAGTTGTTGTTTCCAGCCTCCAACAATGCAGCCGAGTATGAAGCTCTGATCCATGGATTGAACATCGCCATATCATTGGGCATCAAGAGATTGATGGTGTACGGAGACTCTCTGGTAGTCATTAGCCAGATAAACAAAGAGTGGGATTGTTCAAGCAATTCAATGGGAAAATACTGCACTGTCGTCCGAAAGCTGGAAGATAAATTTGAGGGTCTGGAATTTCATCATGTAGAAAGAGATCGGAACACAGCGACCGATGTGTTGTCCAAGCTAGGATCTAGTCGAACTCAGGTCCCACCTGGAGTCTTTGTGCAAGAAATACTACAGCCGAGCATCTCAATGGATCAAGCAGAAGAGTGTAATATTATAGATCAACCCGAGTCAGACTCTGATGACTGGAGAAGGCCAATCATCAAGTATATAAAGAATGAAGAGGAACCAGATGACAAGAATTCAGCCGAGCGCATTGCCAGACAGTCGGCTCACTACACACTCATTGGGGAGACATTGTACAGAAGGGGTGCATCAGGCGTCCTCATGAAGTGCATTCTCCCATCTACTGGGAAGCGACTTCTGGAGGAGGTCCATGCTGGGCAATGTGGAATACATGCAGCATCCAGAACACTAGTCGGGAAGGTCTTCAGGTCAGGATTCTATTGGCCAACAGCGAAGAGTGATGCAGCCGAGTTAGTTCAGGGGTGCGAAGCTTGCCAATACTTGTCAAAACAACAACATCTACCAGCACAGCAACTGCAGACCATACCAGTAACTTGGCCTTTCGCATGCTGGGGACTGGATATGATTGGACCTTTCAAGAAAGCTCAAGGAGGATACACTCATGTATTGGTAGCAATCGACAAATTCACTAAATGGATAGAGTTCAAGCCCATTGCCTCTTTGACCTCAGCTAAGGCCGTGGAATTCATACAAGACATAATATTTAGATTCGGGATACCAAACAGCATCATAACTGACCTAGGATCCAACTTCACAAGTTCAGAGTTCTTCGACTTCTGCGAGCAAAAAAGCATTCAGATCAAGTATGCTTCTGTAGCACACCCGAGAGCCAACGGGCAAGTTGAGCGAGCCAACGGGATGATACTGGAGGCACTCAGGAAAAAGGTCTTCGATAAGAATGAAAAGTTCGCAGGAAAATGGATAAGGGAATTGCCCTATGTCGTCTGGAGCCTAAGAACCCAACCTAGCCGAGCTCTGCATGGAAACACTCCTTTCTTCATGGTCTATGGGTCAGAGGCAGTGTTACTCGCCGATCTCAAGTTCGGGGCGCCAAGGTTGATCTTCGAAAACATAGCAGAAGTCGAAGCCACTAGGCTGGAAGACATTGATACACTCGAGGAAGAACGGCTGAATGCAGTAATCCAATCAGCACGGTACCAGCAGACTCTAAGGCGCTATCACGACAAGGCCGTGCGACAGCGATCCTTCTCAGTAGGAGATCTCGTCCTCCGCCGAATTCTAACGGGGGAGGGACGACACAAGTTATCGCCCTTATGGGAAGGACCCTTCGTAGTAGCAGAAGTCACTCGGCCAGGATCATATCGTCTCACTCAGATGGATGGCACAGAAGTCGGGAACTCCTGGAACATAGAACACCTCAAGAAGTTTTATCCCTAGCTGTATTTCAAAAGCTACCGGGACGACGATGTACTCTGTAACATGGAAATATGTCATCAATAAAAAAAGGCTTCAAAGATACTCAGTTTGTTCACGATTGACTTGCATTCTTACTTAACTCGGGGTGACCACTATGCCCTGCTAACGGAGCAATCGGCTTAAGTCGGTAACGACTTAAGGCGGTGCAACATGCTCACGCTTACTTAACTCGGGGTGACCACTATGCCCTGCTAACGGAGCAATCGGCTTAAGTCGGTAACGACTTAAGGCGGTGCAACATGCTCACGCTTACTTAACTCGGGGTGACCACTATGCCCTGCTAACGGAGCAATTGGCTTAAGTCGGCAACGACTTAAGACGGTGCAACATGCTCACGCTTACTTAACTCGGGGTGACCACTATGCCCTGCTAACGGAGCAATCGGCTTAAGTCGGTAACGACTTAAGGCGGTGCAACATGCTCATGCTTACTTAACTCGGGGTGACCACTATGCCCTGCTAACGGAGCAATCGGCTAAAGTCAGCAGCGACTTAAGCCGGTGCAACATGCTCACGCCTACGCAATTCAGGGTGACCACTACGCCCTATTAACAGAAGCAATCGACTTAAGTCAGCAGCGACTTAAGGCGATCTGACGTGATTACAATTACTCATATAAGGATGACTTCTATATCCCGCAAACAAAATTCAAAACCATCACACATCATTTTACTACTACAAATTTATGAACTGATGAATTCTGAAACAATATGAAAATAACAATATCGTCCAAGTACTGAAATGACGTCCTCTAACAAATGTCTGACCATGCTAACCGCGCGCTCAAAGCACGCAAAATGTTTCTCTATTTTGTGATATTTTTCTCAGGAGCAATCGATGAGGAAGGACGACTCGAGGAATCAGGGGCAGCATTCACATCAGCCCTTATATCTTCGGGAACAACCACGCCGGGTCTCCTCATCAAGATTCGCCCCGCTCGAATAGCCTTGTCCATGGCTCTGTCGCACTGGGCTTTGAGAGTAACAGAAGTTTCTTCGGCAACCTTGGCAGCCAGCCGAGCAGTTTCTAACTCTTGGGCGATGGATTTCTTGGAAGCTCGGAGTTCTTTGATAGTAGCGTCCTTCGCTGATATCAACTGCTTGAGCCGGGTCACCTCATCCGTGGATTCCTGCAGCTTACAGCGTTGGTTGTCTAACTCTTCCATGGTGAAGCGATGACTCCTCTCCAGGATAGTCAGCGAGTTGCTAGAATCACGATACAATCTGTCGAGACTGTCGCGAGAAGCAGCAAGGATACATTTTTCTTCCTACAAACAAAAGTCAACTCCCTCAAACACCAAGCAAGTAATAGGAGCACAACAAGGCAAAGCACAGTTTCATAAATCACCTTTTCAGAATTGAGCTGAGCGTGAAGAGAAGAACTCAGTGCATTGGCGTCATCTAAGGCAGCGGAGACCTGACCCAGTTCAGTCTGACTTTGAGAGTACTTTTCCTCAAAGTCAGTGCACCGTTGGACCAATTTAGCCTGATCTCGGGAATGTTTTTCCTCAAGAGTGGAAATCTGCCGAGTCATACCTAGCAGGAGACAATCAAACAAAAAGGGGTCAGAATGTAAAGAAGTCTACAGTGAAGACAAAGAGAAGCAAAAAAGCACTAACCAGCGTTGGTCGCCTCCAATTCAGAGACACGATGTTGAAGTGACACTGGATTCCAACATGCAAGCGACGAAGCTACTTCTGGGACAGAAGCACCCTGTAACCTCAGCTGGCTAGCCATCCCATCCACCAAAGCCTGATGAGGAGAACAGATGAGTGTAATGACAGCAGTTCATGCAATGTAAAAACCAAGCTAAAATACATCACAGTACCTGGAGGTTGGAAAAGAACGAAGGGATCCCCAAATCAGGAGAGATCAATTGATAACCGGGCGTAAGGCCACCATCCGAAGCAGCTTGCAACGAACCAGCAGGAATCAGCTCGGTGCCATCAACAGAGCCCAACACTCGGTCAGCGGGGACGCTACCCTCTAAAGCGACTCCCTGGTCCAAGGCTTGGGCTACCACCATACAGCCGGAGTGTGGAGGCGATCCCGCATGAACGTCCATGGAAGTACAAGAGAGAGAACCCGCTCGGACATCCTCGGGGGCTGGGTCATAGTTTGCACTGCCAACTTGAGCCGGATCATCCCCGGCAGCACCCTCGGGGGCTGGGCAGTGGCTTGCACTTCCCACCCGAACCAAGTCATCCCCGACAACATTCTCGGGGGCTGGGCACGTGTCAACACCATCCTTGGGGTCCAAGTTCTCTGCGGTAGCCACCTCTAAGGCTGATGGGCCCTCAGTTACTTCCATGGGACCAGGACGATCCAAGTCAGTCTCCCGACCCTCGAGATCGCGCTCTAAGGTTGACAAGGCACGGGATGACCTCAACCCAGCATCAAGCACATCAGCGCAAACCTCCATCACACCATTATCTGCTGGCTTCGATAACAAATCCTCTGGAACCATATCCTCAAGAGTCTGATCAAAATTGGCCAGGGACAGTTCTTGCAGACCAATGAGAGCAGACAAAGCAGGAGAAGGAACTCCACTACTTTCACCGCTAGCGATGAACTGCCGACTGTTTTTCCGAGTCAAAGGAACTTCATTTTCTTCCTCCTCGTCGTCCACATTAGCAACACAGGCAGCACCCCCATTGGGATCAGCAACAGATGGAGCACACCCATTGGGATTAGCAACAGATGGAGCACTCACATTGGGATCAGCAACAGATTGGGTACACCCATTGGGGTCAGCGTCAGTAAATTCAGTCACAGGCACTTCTTCAGCAGCAGGAATCGAGGTACCAACGTCCCGATCCAAACAGGATACTCGCCGGAGGCATCTCTTTTTCTTTTTCTGCTCATCAGCAGAAGGATCAGGTTGATTGACTCGGCAAGGGCGCCTCGGGCGAGTACTGGCAGGCTTCTGAGTATCCAAAGTTGTATCAGCCTCTGGGAGGGGCGCCACTACCAATGCCCCAGCAGGAGCAGCGTCAGAAGAGTCCTCAGCCAGCAAATCAAGCATAGTGCTTATCTCTGCATCACTAGGGTTCAGGGGCACCTCAAAATGGACCTGTCGTTCATCATCAGGAATCTCCCCGAGTGAGGCAACCAAGGCACTAACTTCTTCAGCAGAGGGCCGCACTCTAAGGCCCAAACTGCCATCAGTGACAGGAGGATTCGACACAAAAAGAGCGAAGGCTTTGGGAGGAGGCAAGTTCCAGGCTGAGAATGCCACTGGGGCACCAACATTTGATACTTTGCCTCTAAGGATCATCTCAAGTCGGCTCACCAAGTCCATAGAGGGAATTCTTCTGTTAGTAACCTGAGTTGAGTCGGTTAGGCCTCGATACAGATAAGCCGGGTATGCCCTGTCTTTCAACGGCTGAATATTCTTGAAGACAAAATCAGCAACCACAGCTTCAGCAGTCAGACCCCTCTCTTTCAGCAATCCAACTTCAGCCAGCAAAGCACCTGCCTCAGCTACCTCCTGATCTGTGGGAGACTCGGTCCAGCTTGGGGTGCGAACATTCGGCTGTCTTCCTGACCGGGGGGGAGAGAGTTTCCATAATTCTCAACTATGAACCACTCCAAGCGCCATCCCTTGATACTGTCTTTGAAAGGGATTTCGAGATACTCAGTCTTCCTCCCGCGGCGCATCTCCAAGCTAGCACCCCCAACCAACTGATGTTGTCCCCCGGCCATCCCAGGGCGACAGTGATACAAGTACTTCCACAACCCGAAATGTGGCAGCACGCCAAGAAAGGCTTCGCATAAATGAACGAAAATGGAGATTTGCAGGATAGAATTGGGATTCAGATGGGTCAAGTTAAGATGGTAGAAATCAAGGAGGCCGCGGAAAAAGGGAGAAATGGGAAGGCCAAGGCCGCGGAGAAGGAAAGGAGCATAAATCACGGACTCGTGGGTATCCTCAGTTGGGACAGTAACCCCATGGCAAATCCGCCAAGAGCAGAGTTCCCTCGGAGGAAGAACCCCGATGGACACGAGGTGGAGAAGTTCGGGCTCAGAGATGACGGACATGTGGTTACCTGCGAAAGGCAACTGGCTGTTGGGGTCGATTGGAGGAATCACCACGGCAGACGAACTCGAGGCCTTCCTCTTGGGCGCCATCTCGATTCTACCGGCGAGTAGAGTAGGAGGCGAATTGCGGAGAGGATTCAGAAGCAAGAAAGCAAGAACTAGGGCACGGAAAGCAGAGGCGGCTAAAAGCGCAGCACTTATGGGATATTCCCGAGCCAGATGCCGTTTCAAAAAGCGCCCAGTCAGCATCCGGCGGTTATTTCCAAAACACCGGCATGCCACGTCATCACCCGGCAGTTATTTCCAAAACACCGGTGCGCCACATCATCACTCGGCTATTATCCTCAAAGTGGCCCACGTAGCCCGCTATCGCTCGGCGTTACCTCTAAAACTCCGACATCGTGTTCAGTCGCTCGGCGTTACCTCTAAAACGCCGACGTCGTCTTCAAGCTACTCGGCAGTTATCTCTAAAACTCCGACATCATGTTCAGTCGCTCGGCGTTACCTCTAAAACGCCGACGTTGTCTTCAAGTCGCTCGGCAGTTAACTCTAAAACTCTGACATCGTGTTCAGTCGCTCGGCGTTACCTCTAAAACGCTGACGTCGCCCTCAGGTCGCTCGGCAGTTGACTCTAAAACTCCGACATAGTATTAAGTCGCTCGGCGTTACCTCTAAAATGCTGACGTCGCCCTCAAGTCGCTCGGCAGTTGACTCTAAAACTCCGACATCGTGTTCAGTCGCTCGGCGTTACCTCTAAAACGCCGACGTCGTCTTCAAGTTACTCGACAGTTATCTCTAAAACTCCGACATCGTGTTCAGTCGCTCGGCGTTACCTCTAAAACGCCGACGTTGTCTTCAAGTCGCTCGACAGTTAACTCTAAAACTCCGACATCGTGTTCAGTCGCTCGGTAGTTACCTCTAAGACGCCGACGTCGTCTTCAAGTTACTCAGCAGTTATCTCTAAAACTCTGACATCATCTACAAGTCGCTCGGCAGCTACTTCTAAAAGCATCGATATGATGCCCGAGTTATTCACTTACTATTCCAAAGGAATCAACTTCACGAAAAAGGCGGGAAGAGGAATGATTCAAGAACTTTGAGTTATGAATATCAACGAGCAATCATCACAGAGAAGCCAACATCATTTCTTCATTAAAGGGAAGATATCATACTTACAAATCAACTCATTATGAGTTGATACTTCCCTACTACTACTACTGCTACATTACATTATACTACTACTACTACTACTACTACTACACTACACTATACTACTCTACACTACTAAATACTACTACATTATTCTAACTATACTATACTAACATCTAAGGGACCAGTGGCATCTAGCCACTGGCCCTGCTGCTGCTGCCGCCGCCGTCACCGTCCTTGCTGCCGCTGCTGCCGCCCCTGCCGCTGCCGTCACCGCCGCCACCGCCTTCGTCGTCGCCGTCCTCGTCCTCGCTGCCACCGTCCGAGTCCTCCTCATCCGAGGAGTACTCCGACTCATCCGAGCCCTCGAGCCCGGAGCGCTCGACGGCCTGGATATACGTCCAGACCTCCGCCGCGAGCCCCTGGGAGTCGTCTGAGTCGTCAGACGACTCACGCAGGGGGATGGGAGCCGGAGACCCCTCAGACTCAGAGGAGAACTCCTCCTCTGAGTACTCTGAGTCACCAAAATCCTCCGATGGAGGAGTTGACTCACGCTTGCGCTTGTTGTTCTTGCCCATGGTGGAAGCGAAAGGGAGAGAAGAAAAGGAAGCAACGGAGAACAACAAGAGATATGGAAAAGCCGGAGAGACAACGTCATTATTTATAGAAGGAGAAGGCAACCGCTCACCTCCAACCGCGGTCACTGAACAGTCGCAAAGCATTCAATAAGCACTTCAACCCGTCTGAAGACACGTCAGGCGGCTGACGCCGTTTCACGCAACACAACACCCATTGGGACTCCAGTCAACAGCGCGGAGGATATGATTACACCCGCTGTCACATCACATTACTACTCAGAAGCAGCCGGCTAAAACACTCAGCGTACCAAGCCGTCCCTTGCCCACACCCATTGGGGGACGCCCAGGAATTATCAGTATATTTTTCAAAACGGTCACATCTGTGCAGGGCATGCAGTGAATACCTCAAGACAAAAATGAGATATCAGTAAGGATCAGAGGAAAGCCAAATATAGCCAGTGAAGTACAAAATATGGCCGACTGAAGCGACGTGAAGACTAGACAGAGAACGTCCATCAAATGTCCAATCAGGCGCAGAGCAAATAAATTACACTACCTAGCAAGATAGGGATGGATTGCGAACTCGGCTGCAAAAGACAAAATACATGCTGACCTCTGAAGCATAATATTGATGACATAATGCTGACCTCCAAAGCATAATGCGGATGGCATCATGCCGATTTTTACAAGCAGAAAGGATAATCTTCAGCAAAAAGACACAAAAGGAAGACCTTTGAATGGATTATCCTCAAAAATCCACTTGAAGGTCGGGGGCTACACCCATTGGGTGCACCTTCGGTGCACCCCATGGATCATCATTCCAAGCCAAGATAGTGCCGACTTCTAAGGCATGGGACAAGATTAAAGACAAGGCTGGCCCTCAACCAAAACACAGGAGTAAAAATGGAAATAATTTCTGGTGAAGACCTTCGAGTAGATTATTTCCTAAAATCTACTCGAAGCTCGGGGGCTACACCCGGTGCACCCAATGAAGTTCAGGGTCCTACAAAACGAAATGCCGACCTCTAAGGCACAAGCACGAAACAAAGCTTTGGTTTACGAGTGATCAAAGCAGGAGGAGACAGTAAGAAGTCGTTTTCTTCAAATCGCCTGCAAGCTGGACCTGGGATCTTTGGGCTGATTACCTCTAAATTAACCCAAAGATCGGGGGCTTGTGGGGGACAGATATCCCCCGAGTCCACTAAAAGAGTAAAAGGCCTCACGAAAGGCCCAAGGGCCCAATAAATCGTAAGGTCATTCTTTCGTGGGCCTGGGGAGGAACAATCAGCAAAGCAGGTTGACACGAGGCCGGATTGGTGCAAACCCGGACGGCCCACAAAGTCGAGCGAGCGATCACAACAGAGATCCGACTTTCCCGCGCTGGAGCCCCCATGCAATGGAGCCATGCGAGGATAGGTCGGCAGAACTACAGGGAGATAAACTCAAACAGTTGCTGATCCTTTAGCTACGCATTGTTATCATATCCACGTGTATTGCCCCACGGTCGAGTATATAAGGCCTAGGGGGCACCCCTTCAGAACGATCGACCCTATTACTTAGCCACCCACTTCAACTCTCTGCATTCTCAATTCGGAGAGCTCTCTTGTAACCTCATTCACCAAGCATACTCACCAGGATGTAGGGTGTTACGCATCTCTAAGCGGCCCGAACCTGTAAACATTGTCTACTGTCCCTTGTGCAACTGGCACGAACCATTTTGCTACAGTCGTCGACACTAAGAGGAGGTATTTTACTGTTGATATAATTTCAAATTGGTATACCCTCTTCAAAATTAATATCTAAAACCCTCTTGAACACTAAGAGGAGGATTTTATTAAGGGGGAGTTTTGTTTAGTCAAAGGAAAAGCATTTGAAACAGGGGGAGAAAATTTCAAATCTTGAAAATGCTTCTCAAAATCTTATTCATTTACCTTTGACTATTTGCAAAAGGACTTTGAAAAGAATTTACAAAAGTATTTGCAAAACAAAACATGTGGTGCAAGCATAGTCCAAAATGATAAAAATATAAAGAAACAATCCATGCATATCTTATGAAAATTTATTGGTTTCACTTCAAGCAACCTTTGCACTTACAATTATGCAAACTAGTTCAATTATGCACTTCTATATTTACTTTGGTTTGTGTTGGCATCAATCACCAAAAAGGGGGAGATTGAAAGGGAATTAGGCTTACACCTTTTTCCTAATTGATTTTGGTGGTTGAATTGCCCAACACAAATAATTGGACTAACTAGTTTGCTCTAGTCTATAAGTTGTACAGGTGCCAAAGGTTCACAATAAGCCAATAAAAAGACCAAGAAAGGGTTCAAACCAAGAGAGCAAAAGACAACCCAAAGGCACCCTGGTCTGGCGCACCGGACTGTCCGGTGTTGCACCGGACAGTGTCCGGTGCACCAGGGCACTCGACTCTGAACTCGCTACCTTCGGGAAAAACAGAGGGCGCTCCGCTATAATTCACCGGACTGTCCGGTGAAAAACCAGACAGTGTCTGGTGTCACACCGGACTGTCCGGTGTGCCAGCGGAGCAACGGCTACTTCGCGCACAACGGTCGACTGCAACATATTAAATGTGCGCCTGCGCGCGCAGAGGACAGAGGACGCGCAGTTGGCGCACCGGACAGTCTACATGACCTGTCCGGTGGACCACCGCATAGCCTAGAGGCCCCACAAGTCAAAGCTCCAACGGTCGAACCCCAACGGTCTGCTGACGTGGCTGGCGCACCGGACAGTGTCCGGTGGCGCACCGGACTGTCCGGTGTGCCATGCGACAGCACACTTCCAACTGCCATTTTTGGTGGTTGGGTTATAAATACCCCAACCACCCCACATTCAATGGCATCTAAGTTTTCCACCTTCAACACATTACAAGAGCTATAGCATTCAATTCTAGACACCCCAAAGAGATCAAATCCTCTCCCAAGTCCAGAATCACTCCAAATCAAATAGTGACTAGAGAGAGTGACATTTGTGTTCATTTGAGCTCTTGCGCTTGGATCGCTTCTTTTCTTTCTCATTCTTCTTGTGACAAACTCAATTGTAACCGACGCAAGAGACACCAATTGTGTGGTGGTCCTTGCGGGAACTTAGTGTTCCGTTTGATTGAGAAGAGAAGCTCACTCGGTCCAAGTGACCGTTTAAGAGAGGGAAAGGGTTGAAAGAGACCCGATCTTTGTGACCACCTCAACGGGGAGTAGGTTTGCAAGAACCGAACCTCGGTAAAACAAATCATCGTGTCTCACTCTTTGTTTGCCCGCGATTTGTTTTTCACCCTCTCTCTCGGACTCGTTTATATTTCTAACGCTAACCCGGCTTGTAGTTGTGCTTAAGTTCATAAATATTAGATTCACCCTATTCACCCCCCTCTAGGCGACTTTCACAACCAACAGTTATGCAACTGCCGAATCACCGTTTCTTATGCTTACAAGAATGACACGAAAGGTGACGCCATGGCACACCAACATGTAATGTGTTTTGGCAATCTAATTGATCCAGTTGATTCCCTGGCCACCAGCACATGGTTACAATTCAGTTCACTGAGTATTTTTTTTATTTCAACCTAATCCAAAGTCTCCAAACAAATTATATTAGATGTATATCATAGTCAAATTTTCATTCTTGGTCTTGAGCTCTGGCTCAACTTAAAAATGAACTGAAGCTCTGCCATGTGGAGTTGCCACTGTGAACTAAAATTTTGTGGACATAAAATTTTATATTGCACATGAAGAATTCCAGTTAGCATTATTTAAGAATCATAGGAAAGAAAATCTTTTCACAAATCGGGTATGCATCTGCTTACAACTATACTCATTTGAATTTCATCACTATTATATTGTGCTTTAAGAACTATTTGAAAGGGAAATGTGTTTAATCATTTCCTATAATCGATTTTGGTGGTTGACGTCCATCACAAACCACGTGGACTAATTAGTTTGCCAAGATGTCTTTTTATCTCAGGTGCATAAGGTTCAACACAAACCAAGAAAGAAAATAAGTTGGGGGCTCAAATAAAATTTGGAGCAAAGACTTGAGAGTGTGCTGCAAGTGGCGCACCGTACAGTGTGTGGTGCCCTAGGCCGAGATCAACTCGAACTGGCCACTCTCGGGTTTTACCAGGGCGCACTCCGGTATAATTCACCGGACTGTCCGGTGTGCACCAGACATGTTCGGTGAGCCAATGGAGCAACGGTAACCTGGCGGCAACGGTCAACTAAAACGATGAACAGTGCACGTCAGAAGTCAGAGCAGAGAAGTCAGCCAACGGCTACAGGACAAAGGGTTCCAACGGTCGACCGCTCCAAACCCCAACGGTGTGCTGACGTGGCACACACCAGACAGTGAATAGTACACTGTCTGGTGCACCTCGGACTGTCCGGTGTGCCCATCGACAGCAAACTCAGCCAACGGCTAGGAAGTGGTTGCAGGCTATAAATACCCTCCAACCACCTCCTTCGATGGCATCCAAGTTTTCTGAAGTTCTCATTCAATACAATAGCAATAGCATCCACTCCAAGGAACATTCAATAGATCAAATCCTCTCCAAGCCTTCAAATCAAGATGTTTTGTGTTCTTTTGTTGCTCTTGTTGCTTGGATTTCTTTCTCCTTCTCTATTCTTATTCTCATAAGTGATTTGTAAAGATAGCAAGAGACACCTAAGTGTGTGGTGATCCTTGCGAGGTCTTAGTGACCCAAGTGATTAAGGAGAAGCCTTGACCGGTCTGTGTGACTGATTGAGAGAGGGAAAGGGTTGGAATAGACCCGGCCTTTGTGACCTCCTCAATGGGGACTAGGTTCTTTGGAACCGAACCTCGGTAAACAAATCATCGTGTTCACTTGTTGATCTTGACTTGATTTATTTCCCCTCTTTCCTCTCTCTAAAGTTCCCTTGCTACTATTGATTTGAGTTCGCTCCCAAAAGTTATCCCCATTGATTGAGCAACTCTAATTAAGGAGAACTATCTTTCGAACTCCGATTTTATTCTAACACTAACCCTCGCCTTAGTACGTGTTTAAAGTTTCTAAATTTCAGGTTTCGCCTATTCACTCCCCCTCTAGGCGACTTTCACTATTGTCATCACTCAAATTTACATGAAACTGGCCTCAAACATTTGACCTTTTTATGTCAAGAAAAGGGATGTCATTGATTTTGGTTACTTTGTCCGAGCTTTGAATGTGTTTCATACATGTGTTTGGTAATAATGGTCAGCATATTTCTAAACTCTAAACTGACCATCTCAAAACAGTCGGTATTTCTGTTTATCTCGGTTTGGATTGTCAATTCTAAAAATTGATTTATGCATCTGTAATTAAGTTGACCTGTTAACATCGTGTTAGGCTAGCATAATTGAACATACAAAATGGGTTAGTCTTTAATTTTTAAAACATGTTTACATTTTCCACCATGTATTGAATCTGCTGAGCCTTGAAATAATGAGGTTTTTTGTTGAGAATGATCTCTACAAAGTTTTTTTTGTTGCGAATGATATCTCTACTACTTGTTGAGAATGATATCTCTACTACTTATTAAGGGTGCAAGGGTAGCCTACCATTCCCTGTTCTGTCATTCACATTCCTTGTTCTGCCTTTCTCATTTCCCCTCCCGGCGCAGCCTATTCTCATTCTCATTCACCCGCATAGCTCACGTCTAGCTAAAATTAAAAAACACACATGACCCTAAGGAGATTCCAACCCGCGGCCCCCTTAGGCAAATGTGAGTAGTAGCTACTAGCTACCGCTACACCACGTGTGTTTATGTCTACATCTATGACAGAAAAAACATCTATTACATCTCTCCTCAAGTTCACCTGCTACCCTTGCACAATGTGTAGTATTAGATAAGAAGAGCCTTGTATGCAATTTATTTTGTTTGAATAATATTTTCAACTTAAATTCCTTTTTTGCATGTGTGGCATTTATTATCTGTAATATATTTTCCAATGGATCTAACTTGTGAGTCATTTTCATAAACCAACGCCAAGAATGAATCCATGTTTCTTACTTGAAAAAACCGAACAAACACCACTAGCACGAGGTGCTCGCTTTGGCGTCCCTCATCGACGATGAGAAGAAGCTTAACGACTGCAGTTCAACCTCTGGAAGCAGTCTTACGTGATCGCATGCGCCACTGTGGACGATAAGCTCCAGCGCAGCCGCCGCTTGGACGCGGTCCAGAGCGGCTGCACCGTGTTGTCCATCGTCAAGCAAGGGGACCTCATGGTTGTCACCAACATCGGCGACTACCGAGTTGTTCTAGACATCGCATCCGATGACGGTGCCATCACGCTGTCCAGCTCAATGTCCACCTGAAGCTTAACATGCCACGTAAGTCGCTACCGACCAGCCATGAATTCTTGTGTGTTGGGATGACGGTCGTTGCTGACATTGTGTGTGTGTCCTCGAACATGATATATGTAGAGGAGTAGCGCATCCGGTGGTGCAACGGTCTGGTGTACTACCTCGCTGATGTGCCTAGGGTGTACTTTGTCTGGCAGCCCAGCCAAGAGTCATCAGGACTCGCCATGTCGCACGCATTTGACGACTACTATATCAAGGACTGTGGCGTCATCTCGGCACCGGAGTTGACATAGAGGAATATCGATAGCAATGACCAGTTCGTCATCCTCACTACCGCAGTGGTAGCTTTTGTGTTGGTCCGTCTTTAATTCTCTTCGCAAACACACGCACTCGTCTTTTTTGTTTAAGCAAGTGTGACTGACGATGTACGAGGAAAGGGACGTGCTCTTCAACGATGAGACTATGCAAATCGTGACATGTATTGAAGCCTGCATGATACTGATGGTTACAATGTAGCGGTGAAATAGCTAGATTAAAATAACAGAATTTATGTATGACCAGGATCACAAATGAATTATAAAATCTTTTATCGTAACAGTATAACATACATTTTGTATATAAATTATAATACTATTATATGTTCCCGTTGCAACGCACGTGCGCTCACCTAGTTATACCAAGAAAAGATTAAATTATAAGATGAACTACTCTCGTTTAGGAATTTGATTATCCTTTAAGTGTCATCCATAATTACATACCTAATTATATTTATCTCATTAAGGCCTAAAGGTTAAACCAAAAATGAATCCATGTAATGCATAACACTAATCTTACAAGCTTAAATATACTTTAACTCCTAGGATTCTCCTTTTATTTATTTCATTAAATGAAAAAATACTTTAATCCTATATTCTAAGTGTAAAATTAAAGTATACATATTATAGTTGGTCATATTTTATATGGACAGAGAATAATTCTGTGAATATTTTGCAATTTGAACCACTAAATTTGGAGTTCATATGAAAAGATATGGAATAAACAAGTTTTTAAGTTTGAAATATGAAATTAGGGATAGATCTATGATTAAATAAAAGTACAGGGGGCTATTCAAAAGAAACCAAGGGCCTGCGCGCTAAAACAGAGGACGACGGGTTGATTTCCTAAAACTAGGGGGGCTCTTAAGCAAAACTCACACGCGAAGGGGTACGGGGTAATCTTGGCCATCGAATCAGAGATCAGCGGCCCAGATTAGATCACACGGGCGTGCGGGCGCGGCTGACAAGCGGGGCCAGGGCGTCAGCGGGCCAGGACGGGCTGACTAGCAGGGCCCAGAGGCAAAGACGCGGGGGAGGGGGAAGAGAGAGGCGGTTGGATCCAGATCGGAGGGCTGGGATTAGATCCGCTCGGGCTAAATCTAAACTGTCCGATCTCGGACGAACGACCGGGATCTAACAGTCAGGGGCGGACTTGGGCGTGGTGGCGCCGCTCGGTCCCACGGCGAGAGTTCGCCGGAGACGAGAAGGCTAGCCACGACGGGGCACTAGAGGCTCGGGGACTAGCCTGGGCGCAATCAGGGTGGACTAGCGGGTTTGACCATGGCCCTCACGCTAGGCACGGCCACGGCGGGGTGGGCTAACGGCGACGCTGGATTGCTCCGGCGAGCAATCACGCGAGCAACAGAGCGGGGATGACCAAATTAAAGGTACGGGCAGGTTGCTCACCTTGAGGGGAAGCGTTGGAGTCACGAAGCAACGGCGGAGGTGCAAGGACTCGACGGGGAGGCGACAGTGGGACTCCGGCTGCACGAAGATTGCTCTGGTGAGCGCAGACCGGACGCAACAGAGAGGGAAAGGGCACACCGAAGGGTGTCCTGAGCAGCTAACAGCGAGGTGGAGCTCACCGTGGCACTGGACGGGGCGCAGACGCGACGGTGGCCGCAGAACAGGCAGCGACCGACGGCGGGCGGTGGCGGAGCTCTCTACATGCGTGGGCAGAGCGAGAGAGAGAGGGCGAGTGTAACATCCCAATTTTCAACCCAGGTTTGGAACCCTAATCTAACCCCCTTTCCTATTATCTATCCCAAATCTCCCTAGATTTTCTCATCATATGCATAAACTTTGTGTGATTAGAAGCACCTCACTTAAAGTTTATTTTTCTAGCACCCAAGGTTATCTATTAAATTAATTGTTCAAAATAAAAGGATATAAAAATGGATATAGAAATTGGAAAAAAAAAGAAACCCTCTCCCCCCTAACTGGGCTGAATCCAGCCCATGCCGCGGCCGCTCTCCCCCCCCCCCCCTCGCGCCCGCGACTCCCCCTTTCGGCCCATCTCCGGCCTGCCTCCGCACGCGCGCCAGCCCGCCCTGCACTCTCTCTCTCTCTCTCTCGCTGACGAGCCGACCCCACCCGCTAGCCGCTCTCACCATCGCTCTCTCGCGCGCTCACTCCCGCTAGCAGACCGGCCCCACCGGTTAGTCGCCCCGTCGTCCTCCCTGCGTACGGCTCGTCGCGGTCACCTCCGGCCATCACCTCCGTCCCCTCGCCCATCCTCTCGCCGCACAGAGAAGTTCGGCATCGCCCCGTCCTTGCCGCTTGATCGTGTCCTTGCCCGGTACCGCCCCCGCCGTGCGGCCTCGTCGTCGCCGCTGTGCGGCATTAATTTCCGACGCTGTGCACCTCACCGGCGTTCGTCGAGCTCCGCCGCTCCCCTCCCCTCGGGCGCCTATAAAAGGGTCGCCCCGAGCACTTCCTTCCCTGCACCGGCCTCAGCCACCCCTCTCCTCCCCTCACCCGAGCTCAATTCGCGGAAGCGCCACCGTCTTCTCCCTCTCTAGTAAGCCCTTCCTCCTCTTTGTGGCAGAACCACTCGAATTATTCCAGCTTAAGTGCCTAAGTCACGCCCCAGGGGTCGTAACACACTTAAATCGGAATAACCCGTCAGTCCCTCAGATCTAGTCTGATAGAGCCACTTAACCAGGATCAAATTCCACAATCCCACTCGAAGGTGAGTCACAGAAGAAATACAATAAAACAGGAAACCTCAAATTAAGTACTGAGTTATTACATAAATCGGAGTTTTTGAGTAGCAAATAAAGTTCACAAAATAAAGTGCAGCGGGTAATCGATGTCGTCGGTAATGAGGAAATGGGCAAGGCCTAGCCCACTACTCCTCGTGCTCCTCTCCTGCCGGAGCAACATCCCACTCGACCGTCCAACCCGGTGGCAGGGTGGAAGGCCAAGTCACACCATCAACCAATTCCTGCATGGTACCTGCAAAAATGGTGCCACAAGCAAGGCTGAGTATACTAATACTCAGCTAGACTTAACCGGTGTGAGGAGTCTACTCCTCTACCTCTAGACTATGCAGCTGTTTGGCTGAGGGGTTTGGTTTGCCAAAAGCACTAGCTGTTTCTAAAAGCAAATTTTAGCTTTTCAAATTCTATCATCATTAACTTAGCTAGATTTGCTCCTTCTAAGCATACATGGTAACAATCAATTAGTTCAATCAACAAGTTATCTCATGTAACCACATTTCACTTCTTACTTGATGCAGTACAAGGAATCAAGCAGTCTCATTAGCTGCGAGAAGCAGACGATTCGAATCGAGTTTTAAACCTTGCAAGGTAAACCTAAACACACGGCATGTCAGGGTACTCCGACCCCGCACATGACAACCGTCCCCATCGATTCCCCGTTCGCGTACAGGCCTCACCGCCTTGGCATACAATGCTCCACTGAGCCCGGCTGCCGCCGTGCAGTGACCGCACTTGTACCCACCATAGCTAGCATGGGAGACCCAGTCTCAGGTCGCATGAGGGATAAAGTCCGCGCCCGGCTTCACTCAGGTACTAGGTTTACCGGTTACCATTTTTCCTGGCATGTGCTTAGTACGTTCAAAAGCTTGACTCAGGTATCCACACATTAATCCTTAATTCATTTTTCCCGTCTCATGGACAAGGCATCCTCCCTGGATCCAAATCCATAGACCAACATAGATCCCGTTATTAAGATGAATACAATCAATTCCTGACCTCGCGCGAGTGCTAGAAAAATCACTCGACTTCTACCGAGATCCTGATTAGCAAGCAGCTACTCAACCTAGCATACTAGTATTCATCTCAAAAAGGAATCCTAAGTTCATGCAACTAGAGGTTTCAAGCAACTCCTACACTTAAGTGCACATTGCAATCCTACAAGCATTAAGTGTAGTAAAGTAGCATATAATAACATGGTTATGCATAAAACCGGGGCTTGCCTTCAATTGCTGGGGCTGCGGGGAGATCCTCAATAGCAGCCTCTGAAGCCTGCTCCTGGTCCTCTTCTTGGACAGGTCCTTGCTCGGGGATGAGCACGTACTCTCCGTCGGCAAGATTACAATCTAATGAATGCAATGCGTAAGATATATGCATGATATGATATGTGCTTTTAGAAATTACAACTTAAAGATGTATGATCTTTTGAGTTTAAACAAGTTAACTTTACTTATGTAAGACCCTTAGTGGTATACTTGGTAAGTTGGGTTATACTTAGCTAAGGTAAGGGGTAGGTTTATTTTTTTTTGGGGTTCCACTGAATTCCTTTTAAGTCTTAGGGATAAATGATAAGTATTCAAGTTAGACTTATTGGGGTGAGGTTTATTTCTTCTTCTCTTTTCTTTTATTCTCTTTAATGTTTTGGAGTAGGTTTGAACTACAAGTTGCTTTTATAAAATTCTAAAAATTCTGCAAAAATTACAGTGGCTTGTTACTGGTGTGTGTTGCTCTATCTCAAAATTTGGGGATCAGAAGGTGAATAGTTTTCTCTGGACAAAATTATCAACTCTAGGGCAGAAGGGGTGCTTTGAACTACAACTACTATTTAACAGTGGGTAATTCTCTAAAACTTATTTTTGATGGCTTTTAGGTGTTATAACATGACTTGATACAAATTTCTAGTCATTAATACCTTTTAATTATTTTCCTATGGTTTTCTCAAGTTTCTAGCCAAATGGGTGCTTTCTACTACCACTATATTTGAAAAACATCAGACAACAGAGTTCTTATTTTTCTTGGTTATTATTTTGTGCAAGAGCAATCATTCTGAAGTTTAGCCTCTTTTTGCTTAAGGGAAGTGGTGGTATGCATTATTTGAATTAAGTGGCCTTTCTCTTAAATCACTAGCAATTGGCATGAGTTTACTTCTTCTTCACGGGTTTGCATTTTTCTCTGGTACATGAGCTTAGCAAATTTTTGGTTGCCTATTATCACATTAAAAGGGGTTGTTCATGATTTATTTGGAAAATGCCTTATTATCACCTTGTATTTATTTTCTTTACTTAAAAAGTTGGGCTGAGGTGCTCTGTATTTTTGTAGTGGGGCTCTGGGGGTTATAAGTCCACTAGATTTTTATTAATCGTTTTGGTTATAGTTTTGTAACTCTAATAATTGATTTTCAGTCTATATGAGGCTAAACAAATCATCTTAATTTAAAACTGGTCCAAATTAATGGTCTCTGTATTTTTCCTAGGTTCTCTGTTGCATAAGTAAACTAGGAAAAATATTATTAATCATTGTTCATTAATTTCTAAGGCCTTTCTGATTTTTTCTAAGTTTTGGACAAATTAGCTTTAAATGAAAAACTACATCATACTTTTCAATGCTGGGGTTCCTACTATTTTTAAACAGTGTCTAAATAAGGTTTAAACATCTATAAATTTTCTTAAGTTCAGCACAGAAGGAAAACTAATTTTCCTTAATTAAACAAGGTTTAGTTAGTTTCTGTTTTTAATTTTAAACTTTAAAATTTTGAACAGAAAGCATGGAGTTTACTATTTTTAAATGATAGATCATAATATTCAGGAGCTAGCAAAATTGGTTTGACAACTTTTTATTAAGATTTCACCAAGTTATGGGTTTTCTAAGTTCTCTGGTCATTTTAAAAAGAATAACAGAATTGATTAAATGGAAATCCACTTAGCACTGGGGTCCCTGGCGGTTTTCTAAGTTTTCTTCGCGAATCAGTCCTTAGGTTACTATTCACATGAGTCACTGACATTACAGAAAACCCCTCGGGTTCTACAAATCCTAACCCGAGGTCCTTCTTCTACCTTAAACAGTAGCCGCGGCGGAGAAAAGGGCGGAGGGGCTTACCGGCGGCGAGATTGCTCCGGTGAAGCGGTCGAGGACGAAGGGGAGGTCTCGGGGATCAAAACGGTGTGCGGGACGCCGTCGGAGATGGCCGGAGTCGGTCGGTCCACGCGTGCAGGCGGGGATGCTCGTCGGCGGCGAGGAGACCGGCCTTGTCACGGCGAGATAGTTCAATCAAATAGGTCAGGGAGGTCCACGGGATGCCAGAGAAGCTATGAGCGAAAGGAATTGGGTGGAGACTTACTGGATAGCTCGGTCCACGCGCGGCGGCGGAAGACCGAAGTCCGGTGAGGTCGATCTCGGGCCTCCGGTGAGATCCGGCCGGGTCCGAGGGCTTGGCAAGCTTCACGGGCTACTGGCGGAGCTAGCCGAAGCACGGGCTGGGCTTGAGGGTGGCTGGAGTGGGCTGGCCACGGTGACCGAAGCTCTGGCGGCAATGGCGGGCGGAATTAAGCTCGCCGGAGCTAAGGAAAGGTGGCTGGCCGGAGAGGGTGAGTGCGGGGCGAAGAGAGGTGCGCCTGGGGAGGCTTTATAGGCGCGGGCGGGCACGGCCGAGGGCGTGGGCGCGCGGCGGACTTGACCGGACGCCAGGGTGAGCGCGCGCGGGGGTTGGGCGAGCTCTGGCGTGCCGACCAGGGTCGAACACGTGTGCCCGTGCGTTCTGCCCAAGTTCTGGCGCGTGTGGTCGCTCATCCGAGCCTGCTCTCGCCTTGGTCAGTGCACAAAACCTCTTCTCCTCCCTACAAGCTACCATTCTTGTGTGGGGGTCATAGGATTTTGCCTACTGGTTGCAGAGATATGGAGCCAGGAAATTTGGTCTGTCTCCCTGCCCAAACCCGAGGCAAATCCAAGGTTTTGTCGTGTCTAGGGCTCGCGTCCCAATGCCATCTTCTGGCACACGACAGAGGGGTTAGTTAGACACAATTTTGTCAATGGGGCCATTAGGATTCGAGTTAGGGATCAAGGTGAACATCCCTGATCTTTGGCTCAAGGTCTGAATTTCAGAATTCTGAAATTCAGAAATCCCAATGAGTCCCCACATGAGAAGCTTGATTTGGGGTTTTATTTGAGTTATTTTGGCTAAGCTTTCTCAACATTTCTTGTTGCCCATTAAATATTCTTTAATTTTCATAATTGGCTCAAGTCATAATTTTAATCTTTTCATTCCCTTTTTCTTATTTTCTTGAATTTTGCTCATGGGGCTCACTTAGGGTTTTTAATTAGGGTTGCACATTCTTATCTTTTCAAAGACTCAATTGTTTTGATCATGTTACTTTTAAGTATATACTTGGTGAGTTCTTTATTACTTAAGTTGTTTTGATGCTCATGCTTACTTTGGTTCACATAAAATGATGGTTCTTGGTTTGGCATTTGAGAAAAACCCTGAGTGACACTGGGGTGTCACACTCTTCTCCCTCCCCCTCTGGTTGTGTAGCAAGCAATTAGCTAGGCCTATCAGCTTCGCCACACCGCCGCGAGTTTGGAACACCGCTCCCCTACTGAAAGGGAATTAGGCTTACACCTAGTTCCTAAATAATTTTGGTGGTTGAATTGCCCAACACAAATAATTGGACTAACTAGTTTGCTCTAGTGTATAAGCTATACAGGTGCCAAAGGTTCACACTTAGCCAATAAAAAGACCAAGTATTGGGTTCAACAAAAGAGCAAAGGGGCAACCGAAGGCATCTCTGGTCTGGTGCACCGGACTGTCCGGTGTGCCACCGGACAGTGTTCGGTGCACCACTGGACAGTGTCCGGTGCACCAGAGGACTCCAACTCAAACTCGTCACCTTCGGGAAAATCCAGAGGCACTCCACTATAATTCACCGGACTATCCGGTGTACACCGGACAGTGTCCGGTGCTCCAAGGAAGAGCGGCCTCAGGAACTCGCCAGCTTCGGGAATTCGCAACGGCTAGTCCGCTATAATTCACCGGACATGTCCGGTGTGCACCGGACTGTCCGGTGTGCACCGGACTGTCCGGTGTGACAACGGAGCAACGGATATTTCGGCGCCAACGGCTACCTGCAACGCATTAAATGCGCGCCAGCGCGCGCAGAAGTCAGGCACACCCATACTGGCGCACCGGACACTCTACAGTACATGTCCGGTGCGCCACCGGACATCCAGACGGGCCCAGAAGACAGAGCTCCAACGGTCGGAACCCAACGGCTTTGGTGACGTGGCTGGCGCACCGGACATGTCCGGTGTGCACTGGACTGTCCGGTGCACCATACGACAGTCAGCCCCACCAAACGGCTAGTTTGGTGGTTGGGGCTATAAATACCCCCAACCACCCACCATTCATGGCATCCAAGTTTTCCACTTCTCAACCACTTACAAGAGCTAGGCATTCAATTCTAGACACACCCAAGTGATCAAATCCTCTCCAATTCCACACAAGGCTTTAGTGATTAGTGAGAGAGATTTGCCGTGTTCTTTTGAGCTCTTGCGCTTGGATTGCTTCTTTTCTTTCTCACTTGTTCTTGTGATCAAAACTCAATTGTAACCAAGGCAAGAGGCACCAATTGTGTGGTGGCCCTTGCGGGGAAGTTTTGTTCCCGTTTGATTGAGAAGAAGAAGCTCACTCAGACCGAGGGACCGTTTGAGAGAGGGAAAGGGTTGGAAGAGACCCGGTCTTTGTGACCACCTCAACGGGGAGTAGGTTTGCAAGAACCGAACCTCGGTAAAACAAATCCGCGTGTCACACTCTTCATTCGCTTGCGATTTGTTTTGCGCCCTCTCTCTTGGACTCATTATTATTTCTAACGCTAACCCGGCTTGTAGTTGTGATTAATCTTGTAAATTTCAGTTTCGCCCTATTCACCCCCCCCCCCCTCTAGGCGACTATCAATTGGTATCAGAGCCCGGTGCTTCATTAGAGCCTAACCGCTCGAAGTGATGTCGGGAGATCACGCCAAGAAGGAGATGGAAACCGGCGAAAAGCCCACTACAAGCAACGAGAAAGCTCTATCGGGAGAGTCCCGCAACAAGGAGAAGAGGAAGGAGAAGAAGACTTCTTCCCACAAGTCGCATCGGAGTGGCGACAAAATTAAGAAGATGAGGAAGGTGGTCTATTATGAGACCGACACTTCATCACCTTCTACCTCCGGCTCCGACGCGCCCTCCATAACTTCGAAGCGCCATGAGCGTAAGAAGTTTAGTAAGATCCCCTTACATTATCCTCGTACCTCTAGACATACTC
The DNA here is from genome assembly GCF_902167145.1 of Zea mays. Lineage (NCBI taxonomy): Eukaryota > Viridiplantae > Streptophyta > Magnoliopsida > Poales > Poaceae > Zea > Zea mays. The sequence continues at coordinate 135,221,339 of NC_050103.1, read as the reverse complement.
CATTACTTTTCGTTCCATTGGGCAAACCGCCAACCTTTGACGGTGAAGATTATGCTAGGTGGAGTGATTTAATGAAATTTCATCTAACCTCACTTTACAAAAGTATATGGAATGTTGTTGAGTTTGGTGTACAGGTACCATCCGTAGGGAATGAAGACTATGACTCGGACGAGGTGGCCCAAATCCACCACTTTAACTCCCAAGCCACTACTATACTTCTTGCCTCTATAAGTCGAGAGGAGTATAATAAGGTGCAAGGGTTAAAAAGTGTGAAGGAAATTTGGGACGTACTCAAGACCGCGCACGAGGGAGACGAGGTGACAAAGATCACCAAGCGGGAAACGATCGAGGGGGAGCTCGGTCGCTTCATGCTTCACCAAGGGGAGGATCCACAAGCTATGTACAACCGCTTGAAGACCTTGGTGAACCAAGTGCGCAACCTCGGGAGCGAAAAATGGGATGACCATGAGATGGTCAAGGTTATTCTTAGATCCCTTGTATTTCTTAACCCTACACAAGTTCAATTAATTCGAGGTGATCCTAGATATAAGCTAATGTCTCCCGAGGAAGTCATAGGAAAATTTGTGAGCTTTGAGCTAATGATTAAAGGCTCAAAGAAAATCATCGAGCAAGGCACCTCCTCCACACCCGAAGCACAACCGGTCGCATTCAAGGCGACGGAGGAGGAGAAGGAGGAGTCTACATCAAGTAGACAACCAATCGACACCTCCAAGCTCGACAATGAGGAAATGGCGCTCGTCATCAAGAGCTTCCGCCAAATCCTCAAACAAAGGAGGGGGAAGGACTACAAACCCCGCTCCAAGAAAGTGTGCTACAAATGTGGTAAGCCCGATCATTTTATTGCAAAATGTCCATTATCTAGTGATAGTGACAGGGGCAACGACAAGAAGGGAAGAAGAAAGGAGAAGAAGAGATACTACAAGAAGAAGGGCGGCGATGCCCATGTTTGTCGTGAGTGGGACTCCGACGAAAGCTCTAGCGACTCCTCCGACGACGAGGACACCGCCAACATCGCCGTCACCAAGGGACTTCTCTTCCCCAACATCGGCCACAAATGTCTCATGGCAAAGGACGGCAAAAGGAAGAAGGTTAAATCAAAATCCTCCACTAAATATGAATCTTCTAGTGATGATAATGCTAGTGATGAGGAAGATAATTTGCGTACCCTTTTTGCCAACCTTAGCATGGAACAAAAGGAAAAACTAAATGAGCTAATTAGTGCCATCCATGAAAAGGATGATCTCTTGGACTCCCAAGAGGACTTCCTAATCAAGGAAAATAAAAAGCATGTTAAGGTTAAGAATGCTTATGCTCTAGAGATAGAAAAATGTGAGAAATTATCTAGTGAGCTAAGCACATGCCATGACACTATTGCCAACCTTAGAAATGAAAATGCGAAATTAATTGCTAAGGTTGATTCTCATGTTTGTAATGCTTCAACTTCCAATCCTAGAGATGATAATGTTGATTTACTTGCTAGGATTGATGAGTTGAATGTTTCTCTTGCTAGCCTTAGGATTGAAAATGAGAAATTGCTTGCTAAGGCTAAAGAATTTGATGTTTGCAATGTTACTATTTCTAACCTTAGAAGTGAAAACGATATATTACATGCTAAGGTTGTAGAATTAAAATCTTGCAAACCCTCTACATCTATCGTTGAGCATGTATCTATTTGTACTAGATGTAGAGATGTTGATATTAATGCTATTCATGATCACATGTCTTTAATTAAACAACAAAATGATTATATAGCAAAATTAGATGCTAAAATTGCCGAGCATAACTTAGAAAATGAAAAATTTAAATTTGCTCGTAGTATGCTCTATAATGGGAGACGCCCTGGCATCAAGGATGGCATTGGTTTCCAAAGGGGAGACAATGTCAAACTTAATGCCCCTCCTAAAAGATTGTCTAATTTTGTTAAGGGAAAGGCTCCCATGCCTCAGGATAACGAGGGTTACATTTTGTACCCTGCCGGTTATCCCGAGAGCAAGATTAGGAGAATTCACTCTAGGAAGTCTCACTCTGGCCCAAATCATGCTTTTATGTGTAAGGGTGAGACATCTAGTTCTAGGCAACCAACCCGTGCTAAGTTGCCTAAGAAGAGAACTCCTAATGCATCAAATGATCATGACATTTCATTCAAAACTTTTGATGCATCATATGTTTTAACTAACAAATCCGGCAAGGTAGTTGCCAAGTTTGTTGGGGGCAAACACAAGGGCTCCAAGACTTGTGTTTGGGTACCCAAAGTTCTTGTTTCTAATGCCAAAGGACCCAAAACCGTTTGGGTACCTAAAGTCAAGAACTAAACTTGTTTTGTAGGTTTATGCATCCGGGGGCTCAAGTTGGATCATCGATAGCGGGTTCACAAACCACATGACTGGGGAGAAGAAAATGTTCTCCTCCTACGAGAAAAACCAAGATCCCCAACGAGCTATCACATTCGGGGATGGAAACCAAGGTTTGGTCAAAGGATTGGGTAAAATTGCTATATCTCCTGACCATTCTATCTCCAATGTTTTTCTTGTAGATTCATTAGATTACAATTTGCTTTCTGTATCTCAATTATGCAAAATGGGTTACAACTGTCTTTTCACTGATGTAGGTGTCACTGTCTTTAGAAGAAGTGATGATTCAATAGCATTTAAGGGAGTGTTAGAGGGTCAGCTATACTTGGTAGATTTTGATAGAGCTGAACTCGACACTTGCTTAATTGCTAAGACTAACATGGGTTGGCTCTGGCACCGCCGACTAGCCCATGTTGGGATGAAGAATCTTCATAAGCTTCTAAAGGGAGAGCACATTTTAGGACTAACCAATGTTCATTTTGTGAAAGACAGGGTTTGTAGTGCATGCCAAGCAGGAAAGCAAGTTGGAGCCCATCATCCACACAAGAACATCATGACGACCGACAGGCCGCTTGAGTTACTCCACATGGATTTATTCGGCCCGATTGCTTACATGAGCATCGGCGGGAGTAAGTACTGTCTTGTAATAGTGGATGATTATTCTCGCTTCACTTGGGTATTCTTTTTGCAGGAAAAATCTCAAACCCAAGAGACCTTAAAGGGATTCTTGAGACGGGCTCAAAATGAGTTCGGTTAAAGGATCAAGAAAATTAGAAGCGACAATGGGACGGAGTTCAAGAACTCTCAGATTGTAGGCTTCCTTGAGGAGGAGGGCATCAAGCATGAGTTCTCTTCTCCCTACACGCCACAACAAAATGGTGTTGTGGAGAGGAAGAATCGAACTCTATTGGATATGGCAAGAACCATGCTTGATGAGTACAAGACACCGGATCGGTTTTGGGCCGAGGCAGTTAACACCGCTTGCTATGCCATCAACCGGTTATATCTACACCGAATCCTCAAGAAGACATCTTATGAACTCCTAACCGGTAAAAAGCCCAATATTTCATATTTTAGAGTTTTTGGTAGCAAATGCTTTATTCTTGTTAAAAGAAGTAGAAAATCTAAATTTGCTCCTAAGACTGTAGAAGGCTTTTTACTAGGATATGATTCAAACACAAGGGCATATAGAGTCTTTAACAAGTCCTCCGGACAAGTTGAAGTTTCTTGTGACATTGTGTTTGATGAAACTAACGGCTCTCAAGTAGAGCAATTTGATCTTGATGAGATAGGTGATGAAGAGGCTCTGTGCATCGCGCTAAGGAACATGTCCATTGGGGATGTGTGTCCTAAGGAATCCGAAGAGCCTCCAAATGCACAAGATCAACCATCCTCCTCCACGCAAGCATCTCCACCGACTCAACATGAGGATGAGGCTCAAGTTGATGAAGGAGAAGATCAAGCAAATGAGCCACCTCAAGATAACGGCAATGATCAAGGGGGAGATGAAAATGAGCAAGACAAGGAGGATGAAGAGCAAAGGCCGCCACACCCAAGAGTCCACCAAGCAATCCAACGAGATCACCCCGTCGACACCATCCTCGGCGACATTCATAAGGGGGTAACTACTAGATCTCGTGTTGCACATTTTTGTGAGCATTACTCTTTTGTTTCCTCTATTGAGCCACATAGGATAGAGGAAGCACTTCAAGATTCGGATTGGGTGGTGGCAATGCAAGAGGAGCTCAACAACTTCACTAGGAATGAGGTATGGCATTTAGTTCCACGTCCTAATCAAAATGTTGTAGGAACCAAATGGGTCTTCCGCAACAAGCAAGATGAGCATGGTGTGGTGACAAGGAACAAAGCACGACTTGTGGCCAAGGGATACTCCCAAGTCGAAGGTTTGGATTTCGGTGAAACCTATGCACCCGTAGCTAGGCTTGAGTCAATTCGTATATTATTAGCCTATGCTACTTACCATGGCGTCAAGCTTTATCAAATGGACGTGATGAGTGCCTTCCTCAATGGACCAATCAAGGAAGAGGTCTATGTTGAGCAACCTCCCGGCTTTGAAGATAGTGAGTACCCTAACCATGTCTATAAACTCTCCAAGGCGCTTTATGGGCTCAAGCAAGCCCCAAGAGCATGGTATGAATGCCTTAGAGATTTTCTTATCACTAATGGATTCAAAGTCGGAAAGGCTGATCCTACACTCTTTACCAAAACACTTAAAAATGACTTGTTTGTATGCCAAATTTATGTTGATGATATTATATTTGGGTCTACTAACGAGTCTACATGTGAAGAGTTTAGTAGGATCATGACACAAAAGTTCGAGATGTCTATGATGGGGGAGTTAAAGTATTTCTTAGGATTTCAAGTAAAGCAACTCCAAGAGGGCACCTTCCTAAGCCAAACGAAGTATACTCAAGATATTCTAACCAAGTTTGGAATGAAGGATGCCAAACCCATCAAGACACCCATGGGAACCAATGGGCATCTCGACCTCGACGAAGGAGGTAAATCCGTTGATCAAAAGGTATATCGGTCGATGATAGGTTCTTTGCTATATTTATGTGCATCTCGACCGGATATTATGCTTTCCGTTTGCATGTGTGCAAGATTCCAAGCCGACCCTAAGGAAGCTCACCTTAAGGCCGTAAAACGAATCTTGAGATATTTAGTTTATACTCCTAAGTTTGGGCTTTGGTATCCTAGGGGATCCACATTTGATTTGATTGGTTATTCGGATGTCGATTGGGCAGGGTGTAAAATCAATAGAAAGAGCACATCGGGGACTTGCCAGTTCTTGGGAAGATCCTTGGTGTCATGGGCTTCAAAGAAGCAAAATTCGGTAGCTCTTTCTACCGCCGAAGCCGAGTACATTGCCGCAGGCCGTTGTTGCGCGCAACTACTTTGGATGAGGCAAACCCTTAGGGACTATGGTTACAAATTAACCAAAGTTCCTCTTCTATGTGATAATGAGAGTGCAATCCGCATGGCGGATAATCCTGTTGAGCATAGCCACACTAAACACATAGCCATTCGGTATCACTTTTTAAGGGATCACCAACAAAAGGGAGATATCGAGATTTCTTACATTAATACTAAAGATCAATTAGCTGATATCTTTACCAAGCCACTTGATGAACAAACTTTTAACAAATTTAGGCATGAGCTAAATATTCTTGATTCTAGGAACTTCTTTTGTTGATTTGCACACATAGCTCGTTTATATACCTTTGGTCATGTCTCTTTCATATGCTATGACTAATGTGTTTCAAGTATATTTCAAACCAAGTCATAGGTGTATTGAAAGGAAATTGGAGTCTTCGGCGAAGACAAAGGCTTCCACTTCGCAACTCATCCTTCGTCGTCGCTCCGCGCATCTCTCCATCTTTTGGGGGAGAGTCAAAAGCAAAAGGACTCCGCCCTTGGTATAATCTTCACTCATTTATTTCTGACCAAAGGGGGAGAGAATAATTCAAAGGGCTCTAATGATTCTGTTTTTGGCGATTCATGCCAAAGGGGGAGAGAGTAAGAGCCCAAAGCAAAAGGACCGCACCACCACCAATTTCTAAAAAATTTTATCTTTTCAAAGAGTATTTTCAAATTGGTATCTTACTTATGATATAATTTCAAATTGGTATACCCTCTTCAAAATTGATATCAAAACCCTCTTGAACACTAAGAGGAGGATTTCATTAAGGGGGAGTTTTGTTTAGTCAAAGGAAAAGCATTTGAAACAGGGGGAGAAAATTTCAAATCTTGAAAATGCTTCGCAAAATCTTATTCATCTACCTTTGACTATTTGCAAAAGAACTTTGAAAAGATTTACAAAAGAATTTGCAAAAACAAAACATGTGGTGCAAGCGTGGTCCAAAATGTCAAAAATTGAAGAAACAATCCATGCATATTTTGTAAGTATTTATATTGGCTCAATTCCAAGCAACCTTTGCACTTACATTATGCAAGCTAGTTCAATTATGCACTTCTATACTTGCTTTGGTTTGTGTTGGCATCAATCACCAAAAAGGGGGAGATTGAAAGGGAATTAGGCTTACACCTAGTTCATAAATAATTTTGGTGGTTGAATTGCCCAACACAAATAATTGGACTAACTAGTTTGCTCTAGTGTATAAGCTATACAGGTGCCAAAGGTTCACACTTAGCCAATAAAAAGACCAAGTGTTGGGTTCAACAAAAGAGCAAAGGGGCAACCGAAGGCATCTCTGGTCTGGCGCACCGGACTGTCCGGTGTGCCACCGGACAGTGTCCGGTGTGCCACCGGACAGTGTCCGGTGCACCAGAGGACTCCAACTTAAACTCGTCACCTTCGGGAAAATCCAGAGGCACTCCACTATAATTCACCGGACTGTCCGGTGTACACCGGACAGTGTTCGGTGCTCCAAGGAAGAGCGGCCTCAGGAACTCGCCAGCTTCGGGAATTCGCAACGGCTAGTCCGCTATAATTCATCGGACATGTCCGGTGTGCACCGGACTGTCCGGTGTGACAACAGAGCAACGGATATTTCGGCGCCAACGGCTACCTGCAACGCATTAAATGCGCGCCAGCGCGCGCAGAAGTCAGGCACACCCATACTGGCGCACCGGACACTCTACAGTACATGTCCGGTGCGCCACCGGACATCCAGACGGGCCCAGAAGACAGAGCTCCAACGGTCAGAACCCAACGGCTTTGGTGACGTGGCTGGCGCACCGGACATGTCCGGTGTGCACCGGACTGTCCGGTGCACCATACGACAGTCAGCCCCACCAAACGGCTAGTTTGGTGGTTGGAGCTATAAATACCCCCAACCACCCACCATTCATGGCATCCAAGTTTTCCACTTCTCAACCACTTACAAGAGCTAGGCATTCAATTCTAGACACACCCAAGTGATCAAATCCTCTCCAATTCCACACAAGGCTTTAGTGATTAGTGAGAGAGATTTGTCGTGTTCTTTTGAGCTCTTGAGCTTGGATTGCTTCTTTTCTTTCTCACTTGTTCTTGTGATCAAAACTCAATTGTAACCAAGGCAAGAGGCACCAATTGTGTGGTGGCCCTTGCGGGGAAGTTTTGTTCCCGTTTGATTGAGAAGAAGAAGCTCACTCGGTCCGAGGGACCGTTTGAGAGAGGGAAAGGGTTGGAAGAGACCCGGTCTTTGTGACCACCTCAACGGGGAGTAGGTTTGCAAGAACCGAACCTCGGTAAAACAAATCCGCGTGTCACACTCTTCATTCGCTTGCGATTTGTTTTGCGCCCTCTCTCTTGGACTCATTATTATTTCTAACGCTAACCCGGCTTGTAGTTGTGATTAATCTTGTAAATTTCAGTTTCGCCCTATTCACCCCCCCCCCCCCCTCTAGGCGACTATCACCTACCCCAATCCCCACCCGAAACTCACCGGTGGCGACTCCCGCCGCGGAGCTCCGCCACCTCCCCGTGGACAGCCCCTTCCCGGCCCCCTCTAGCCAAATTGAGCACGCCCCTAGGTTTGCCAGCCCTTCCTCGTGCTAAGGCGCCCAACCGTTGCCCAAGAATCGGGTCACCGGCGGCGAATCGCCGCCGAGCCCACCGGCGGCCGGGTTCTCCCCGCGGATGGCCGGTTCACCCCGCCGTCAGCCGCTGGCGCCGTTCCCCTTCCCCTTCCGCTCTCTCTGGTGTGTGGGCCCCATGGAGACGTCGTCCCCCTGCGCGCCCGCGCTGTCTTCTGCCTTGGGCCGCAACTGGGCCGGCGCACTCTCGCCCGCGCGCGCTGCGCCTGGCTGGGCCAGAATCCCCCCCCCCACGACCCACCAGAGCTGAAACCCTTTTCTTTTTTCCTTTTTCAGCCTTTTCTCCTTTAATTAGTACTTCTCAATATTTTATGCACCAAAAAATTATCAAAAATAATTTCTAAAGTCACATGCAATAATAATGTTAGAAAATGACACACTACAATTAGTAAACCACTGTTGATGTATTGTTTTATTGCCTGTTTCACTAGAAGAAGCGGGGACCGTCGATCCGGAACCCGTATCCCCGGAAGAAGGGTCGGAGCCCGATCTCCCAGAGGTAGACCTTTTGTGCTAGGAAAGCTTCGACGAAGGCAAGTCCATCCTTCCCTTGATGCATAAATTACCTATTCTTTCTACCACTACCTAGGCCGGGATTTTAGGGTGGGATATTTGCATTGTGAGTAGAGAGATAGCTCGCATTAACATATATCTTTTGGATATGAAATGTGGGTTGGGATAAAGGGGAATATGTTTCTTCAAATAAGGTTTCTCTTAAAAAGGGATGTGCGATGAAGGGTATTCACCCTCATCACCTTGGGAGTGGGATGATCAGGGACTCCCTGGTTTAGGGGAGGGCCTAAGGTGTTGGCTCAGTTGGTTTAGGCGTGAGCAAAAGGATCGTCCCCTCATATAAGGACCGGTTTGTCATCTTCACTACCTGTACTCTTTAATAGTACAACCACTCGAGACTGTGTGGGCAGTCACTCAATCTGAACTCGTACGGTCCAACCCCAGGGTTATGAAGGCTGGGGAGCACCGGGAGGATAAGGAGGGGGAATGTTTTGTCCGGTTTGGACATGGCGGTGGCCTGACTCCTTCCGGTATAACCATTAAGGTAAGGACGTGCGAGGAAAGAAAGAGATCTGGCATTCGGGTCTCGCGACGGTGAGATCGCAGAAACCGGACTAGTGGGTAAAGTGTATCCCTCTGCGCAGAGTTGAAACCTATTCGAATAGTCTGTGTCCACTGGTATGGACGAGTCTGGTGTGGTATGACAATTAGAGATTTTTATAACCTCCGTGAACAGGGAAATGTGTGTGTAAGCGCGTTCTGAAAAAGAAAACAAGGCCACGGGAGCGGGAAGCTCAGTGGTGGTTGAGTATTTTGTTACTTTTAAGTCTTTGGGGGAAAACCTTACATCTACTGCCTTTCTCTAAGAAAATGAAGAGTGACTTCAACTCCACCAAATAAAGCATGTATGACATAGGTCTCTTTCTCTTTACGGGAGCGGGGTGGGCTTGCAGAATACATAGTGTATTCACCTAGATTTATTTATGTTTTTCAGCAGCCGAAGACTTCTTCTCTGCTATGCTTGATTAAGAGGGTTGCGTCTGCACCCAGTTCTGCCTATGGCTTGGGCTAGTGTACTTTCTGCTGCGCTCTATATTCTGGCTCTCTCGAGCTTGTACCCTAGTATTGTAATAACTTTTATTTAAACTCTGTACTATTTGAAGTAAGGAATGTGGTTACTAGCCTCCTGGGACTAGTAATTGTATCACATTTGAGTCCCAAAGGATCGGGACGCTTCAGCGAGAGGGTTTGGCAGAGGGCGCGAATGAGAGAGGGGAGGTGGTCGAGCAGGGCGCGGGGCTCAAAAGGGGCGCGGACGTGGCTGGAGAACGCGCGGACATGGGCGCGTCCACGGCGGGGGATCGTGGGCGGGAGGTTGAGGACAAGATGACAGGTGGCGACGGCGGAACAGAGAGAGAGAGCGGGCGCGTGCGAGGGAAACAGCACCGATAGGTCGGCCCACAGAGTAGCGAGAGAGAGAGAGAGAGAGGGGAAGTGAGCGCGCTCGGGTCTGCGTCGACAGGCGGGGCCCGCCTTTTAGGCACAGGGGGCGCGCGGGCTGGGCTAAGTGGGACGGCTTGGGCTAAAATTGGTTTTCCTTTTTCCAGAGATTTTCTAATTGCTTTTCTATTTATTTTCTCTAGGGTTTTCAATTCATATTCAAATCAAGTTTATAATTCAAACCAAATCAAATATGTGCAACAATTTAAAGAATATTTTAGGCTCAATATGATGCAACATTCCATGACTCATATGTTTTGGGCAAAATAAATTAAATAATTCTTCACTAATACAACTAACTCTAATTAAACGAAAAAGAGAGAGAAAACTAGAGAGAGAGAGAAACTAGAGTGAGATAGAGAAGAGTAACACCTGAATTTGGATGATCATAAGAAAGAAATTTGATACCCCCTAATTCAGGGTGTTACAGACCTATCCCCCTTAAAAGAATCTCGCCCTCGAGATTCAGGGCTGGGTAGCAAATAGTTCAGGGTACTTGGCTCTCAGATCATCTTCTCTTTCCTAGGTTGCTTTCTCTTCTGAGTGATGGCCTCATTTGACTTTGCACATCCTGATGGTGTTCCTCCGAGTGACTCGATCTGCTATCTCCAGAATTTGCGTTGGTTTCTCAACGTATGTCAGATCCTCTTGAACTTCAAGGTCTTCCATTGGCAACTGCTCTTCCGGTATTCGCAAGCATTTCTTCAACTGAGACACGTGAAACACATCATGCACTACGGACAGGTTCTCTAGTAAGCTGAGTTGATAAGCCACTTCTCCACATCTTGCCTGAATCTGATACGGTCCGATATAGCGAGGGGCTAGCTTGCCCTTGACTCCAAACCTTTTGGTTCCTCTGATGGGTGACACTTTCAAGTAGACATAGTCTCCCACTTCAAAACTGAGTTCCCTTCTTCTGGTGTCAGCATAGCTTCGCTGTCTGGACTGTGCTGCCTAGATTTTCCCGGACCATCCTGATATTCTCTTCGGCTTCAAGCAAAATCTCTGAACCGAATACCTGCCTTTCGCCGGGTTGGTCCCAATGCAATGGAGTTCTGCAATTCCTCCCATAAAGCGCTTCAAACGACGACATTTTCAAACTGGCCTGATAGATGTTGTTGTAGGAGAATTCTGCATACGGTAGCCTCTTGTCCCAACCTAACTTGTCTTGCAAAGCACAAGCTCTCAACATATCCTCAAGAATCTGGTTGGTTCTCTCAGTCTGACCATCTGTGTGCGGGTGGTAAGCTGAACTGAATTTCAAGTGAGTACCCAAAGCTTCATGTAGCTGCTTCCAAAAATGAGAAGTAAACTGGGTGCCTCTGTCCGATATTATCTTCTTTGGAATACCATGCAAGCACACAATCCGAGACATGTATAACTCTGCCAACACTGCACTGTTATAGGTGGTCTTGACTGGTATGAAATGGGCCGCCTTTGTCAAACGGTCCACTACTACCTAGATGGATTCATAACCAGCTCGAGTGCGGGGCAGACCGACTATAAAGTCCATCCCAATCTCATCCCATTTCCACTACAGAATCTGCAACGGCTGCAACAATCCTGCGGGTCTCTGATGTTCTGCCTTGATCCTCTGACAACTGTCGCATTTGGCCACATACTCTGTTATCTCTCTTTTCATATCGTACCACCAGAATCTCTTCTCCAAGTCTTGGTACATTTTCTCGCTACCAGGGTGTATAGAATACGATGTCTCATGAGCTTCCTTGAGAATCAGTTCCCATATCGATTTGATGTCGGGAACGCACAACCTATCCTTGAACCATACCACTCCTTCTGCATCTTCACGGAAAATCTGGACCTTTCCCATCGATGATTAGCTGTCGGATCTCGTTAATCTTCTTGTCATCTTTCTGACCTTTCCTGATGTCTTGCTCTAGAGTGGGTTCCAACTCAATTGTCACTCCTTGAGTGTTGTTCAGAAATTCGAGACTCAATCTATCGAACTCATTCGCTAGCTCGAACGGCATCAGGTGAGCGGACAACATATTGACTTGACATTTCCTGCTAAGAGCATCTGCAACCACATTTGCTTTACTTGGGTGATAATGAATCTCCAGCTCATAGTCTTTGATCAACTCTAGCCATCTTCGTTGCCTCATGTTTAACTCTGAGTGAATATGTACTTGAGGCTCTTGTGGTCCGTGTAGATATCACACTTCTGCCCATAAAGATAATGTCTCCAGGTCTTCAATGCATGAACCATTGCTGCTAACTCCAGATCATGAGTGGGGTAATTCTTCTCATGAACTTTCAACTGTCGGGACGAGTATGCCACTACTTTCCCTTCCTGTATTAACACACATCCCAGTTCGGTGCATGAAGCATCGCAATATACTGAGAATGGATTGTGAACATCTGGCAGAACCAATACCGGTGATGTTGTCAACTTCTGCTTCAACATCTCAAATGATTCTTGGCACGCTGGGGTCCACTTGAACTCAACCTTCTTTGCTAGCAAGGCTATCATTGGTCTGGCAATATTGGAGAAACCTTCAATGAAACGCCGATAATAACCGGCCATTCCAATGAAACTCTTGATTCCTCGGACATCTTTTGGTGCTTTCCAGTCTAGAATCGCTGCTACCTTCTTTGGATCCACAGCTAGTCCATCTCGATTTATAATATGACCCAAGAACAGAACTTCGCTGATCCAGAACTCGCACTTGCTAAGCTTGGCATACAACTAGCAATCTCATAGCCTCTGAAGTACTTTCCTCAAATGTTCTTCATGCTCTTGCTCATTCTGGGAATATACGAGAATACCATCAATGAACACCACTACGAACTTGTCGAGATAGTCCATGAACACAGTGTTCATCAGGTACATGAAGTAAGCTGGCGCATTCGTCAATCCGAATGACATAACCATGAACTCATATAGTCCATACTTGGTGATGAGTGCAGTCTTCGGTACGTCTGAAGGTCGGATTCTGAGCTGATGGTAACCTGACCTCAGATCTATCTTGGAGAACACACTGGCTCCCCTCAAGTGATCAAATAAGTCTTTAATTCGAGGCAGGGGGTACTTGTTCTTGATAGTGACTTCATTGAAAGCTCTGTAATCAATGCACATCCTTTTCGTGCCATCCTTCTTCTCCACAAATAATACTGGGGCTGGCCAAGGCGAGGTACTTGGTATGATATAGCCTTTCTCTAACAACTCATCAATTTGCTTCTTAAGTTCCACGAACTCTGGTCCGGACACTCGATAAGCTCTCTTGGAAATAGGGGTGGTGCCTTGAAAGGGAAATGTGCCCTTGGGCCATTTCTAAGTATTTTGGTGATTAAGTGCCCAACACAAATGGCTTAAGTATAAATTGTGCAAAATGGTGGATGAAGTGCAAATCATCAATAAGGTATGATTCTATACTTAGTACATTGTATTTTGTGTACTAACATATTTAGCTAAGTGCTAGAATCAGGGAAAACAGAAAAAGAAAAAGACTTGACTGAAGCAGCCAAGACTCAGCACAGTCTGGGTGCACCGGACAGCGTCCGGTGCGCCAGGCTGAAGACTGGTCAACTGGCCGTTCTCGGGAATTCGTCGGCGGCGTACGACTAAAATTCACCGGACTATCCGGTGGTGCACCAGACTGTCCGGTGAGCCAACGGTCGGTCGCGCCAACGGTCGGCCGTGCAATCCGTGCGTGACGCGTGGCCGTGCCAACGGTCTGATGGGGGCACCGGACTGTCCGATGTGCACCGGACAGTGTCTGGTGCGCCAACGGTTCCAAATCTTCAACGATCGGCTGCGCCAGTTTAGGAAGGTGATCTGCACTGGACAGTGAATAGTGCCTGTCTGGTGGTGCACCAGACTGTCCGGTGCGCCACACGACAGAAGGCAAGGATTGCCTTCCCAGATTGTTTCCAACGGCTCCTAGCTGCCTTGGGGCTATAAAAGGGACCCCTAGGCGCATGGAGGAGAAAACCAAGCATTCTTTGATCATCTCTAAGCATCAAGACTTCATTCTAGCGCGTTTGATTCTCTGTGATAGCAATTTGAGCTCCTCTTGAGTTGAGAACTTCGTGTGTGAACTTAGAGCTCAAGTTGTTACTAGTGTGCGTGTTTGAGTTGTTGCTTTTGAGACTTGTGTGTTGCTTTTCCCTCCCTTACATCCGTGCTTCTTTGTGATCATCATTTGTAAGGGCGAGAGGCTCCAAGTTGTGGAGATTCCTCGCAAACGGGATATAGTGAAAGAAAGAAACACCATGGTATTCAAGTGGATCCTTGGATCACTTGAAAGGGGTTGAGTGCAACCCTCGTCCATTGGGACGCCACAACGTGGAGTAGGCAAGTGTTGTACTTGGCCGAACCACGGGATAACTCACGTGTCTTTTGTGATTGCTTTTCTGTGATACTTGTGTTCACAAGAGCTTGTTATTTAGCCTACTAACACATAATCAAGTTTTGTGGCTATAAGTTTCAAGTTTTTATAGGATCACCTATTCACCCCCCCCTCTAGGTGCTCTCAATTGGTATCAGAGCCGTTCTCTTCAAGAAAGGGACTAATCGCCCGAAGGGATGGATTCTAAGGGAAAGGGGATGGTGGTCAACGACAATGAGAAGGAGTCCATCTTCAATGAGCCGAGGGACGACAAAGCCAATGACTCCGGCTTGAGTCAAAAGAAGGATGGAAAGAAGAAGAGGCACATCAAGAAGATTGTCTACTACGACAGCGACGAATCTTCCTCTTCTCAAAAGGACGATGAATACGAGGAGAAAAAGAAAATGGTTAACTCGAACTTTTCTTTCGATTATTCTCGTATTCCACAAAATTCCAATGCTCATTTGCTTTCCATTCCTCTTGGTAAACCTCCACACTTTGATGGAGAGGACTACGGATTTTGGAGTCACAAAATGCGTAGCCATTTGTTCTCTCTTCATCCAAGTATATGGGAGATAGTAGAAAATGGAATGCAATTTGATAGTTCGGATAATTCTATGTTTATCAATGAACATATCCATAAGAATGCACAAGCTACCACTGTTCTTTTAGCATCCTTGTGCAGGGAAGAATACAATAAGGTGAGCGGCTTGGATAACGCCAAGCAGATCTGGGACACCCTCAAGATCTCGCATGAGGGGAACAACGCCACCATGCTCACCAAGATGGAGTTGGTGGAAGGCGAACTAGGAAGGTTCGCGATGATCAGGGGAGAGGAGCCAACTCAAACGTACAATAGGCTCAAGACCCTGGTCAACAAGATAAGGAGCTATGGGAGCACGAGATGGACGGACCACGACATCGTCCGACTTATGCTAAGGTCCTTCACTGTCCTTGATCCTCATCTTGTAAACTCTATTCGTGAGAATCCTAGGTACACCAAGATGACGCCCGAGGAAATACTCGGAAAGTTCGTAAGCGGGCGAATGATGATCAAGGAGGCAAGATATATTGATGAGGCGTTGAATGGCCCAATGCCGATCCACGAGCCTCAAACCGTTGCTCTCAAAGCAACAAGTAGCAGGGAGATGCTACCTAGCAAGGTGGCGCAAGTTGAGGCGGTCGGGCTAAATGAGAATGAAATGGCCCTCATCATCAAGCGCTTCAAGATGGCGCTCAAAGGTCGCAAGGAGCATCCCAACAAGAGCAAGACGAAGGGAAAGCGCTCCTGCTTCAAGTGTGGTAAGATTGGTCACTTTATTGCTAACTGTCCCGACAATGATAGTGACCAGGAACAAGGAAAGAATGGGAAGAGAGAGAACAAGAAGGTTTACAAGAAGGCTAAGGGCGAGGCACACCTTGGAAAAGAATGGGACTCGGATTGTTCTTCGTCCGACTCCGATGACGAAGGACTCGCCGCCACAGCCTTCGACAAATCGTCTCTCTTCACCAACGAGCATCACACATGCCTCATGGCAAAGGAGAAGAAGGTAAATACTCGAAGTACTATTACGTATGCTTCTTCAAGTGATGATGAGTCTAGTGATGATGAAGTAGACTATGCAAGCTTATTCAAAGGTCTAGATAGAACTAAAATTGATAAGATCAATGAATTAATTGATGCTTTGAATGAGAAGAATAGATTGTTAGAGAAGCAAGATGATCTTTTATATGAAGAGCATGATAAATTTGTTAGTGCGCAAAATTCTCTTGCTTTAGAAGTTAAAAGAAATGAAATGCTTTCATGTGAATTATCTACATGCCATGAATCTATTTCTAGCTTAAAGAGTATTAATGATGATTTAAATACTAAGTTAGAAATAGCTAATAAATCAAGCGCTTGTGTAGAACATGTTGTGATTTGCAATAGGTGTAAGGATTTTAATGTTGATGCTTGTAGTGAACACTTAATTTCCATTTTCAAATTAAATGATGAAGTGGCTAGTCTTAAGGCCCAACTTAAGACTAGCAAGAATGAATTTGACAAACTAAAATTTGCAAGGGATGCCTTCACTATTGGTAGACACCCCTCAATTAAGGATGGGCTTGGCTTTAAGAGGGAAGCCAAGAACTTAACAAGCCAAAGGGCTCCCATTTTCACAAAGGAAAAAGGGAAGGCCCCTATGGCTAATAGTGCTCAAAAGAATCATGCATTTATTTATGATAGGAAATTTTCTAGAAATGTTCATCATGATAGGAGTTGTAATGCTTATGATTCAAATGCCATGTTTGCTTCAAGTTCTTCCTTTGTGCATGGTAGAGATATGCCTAGGAGAAATGTTGTACCTAGGAAAGCAAATAATGAACCTTCTACAATTTACCATGCTTGCAATGCTTCTTTTACGATTTATAGGAAGAATAAGAAAGTAATTGCTAAGAAATTAGGGGCAAAATGCAAAGGTGATAAAACTTGCATTTGGGTCCCTAAGGCTATTGTTACTAACCTTGTAGGACCCAACAAGAGTTGGGTAACTAAAACCCAAGCCTAAATTGCCTTGCAGGTTTATGCATCCGGGGGCTCAAGCTGGATTATCGACAGCGGATGCACAAACCATATGACGGGGGAGAAGAAGATGTTCACCTCCTACGTCAAGAACAAAGATTCCCAAGATTCAATCATATTCGGTGACGGGAATCAAGGCAAGGTTAAAGGACTAGGAAAAATAGCTATTTCATCCAAGCATTCCATCTCTAATGTGTTTTTAGTTGAATCGCTCGAGTATAACTTGTTGTCCGTTAGTCAACTTTGTAATATAGGTTATAATTGCTTATTTACTAATGTAGATGTGTCTGTCTTTAGAAGGAGTGATGGTTCATTAGCTTTTAAGGGTGTACTAGACGGCAAACTCTATTTAGTTGATTTTGCAAAGGAAGAGGCCGGTCTAGATGCATGCTTAATTGCTAAGACTAGCATGGGCTGGCTGTGGCATCGCCGTTTAGCACATGTGGGGATGAAGAACCTTCACAAACTTCTAAAGGGAGAACATGTGTTAGGTCTAACAAATGTATCTTTTGAGAAAGATAGACCTTGTGCAGCTTGTCAAGCAGGTAAACAAGTGGGAAATGCTCATCACAGCAAGAACGTGATGACCACATCAAGACCCCTGGAGCTGCTGCATATGGACCTCTTCGGACCCGTCGCCTACCTCAGCATCGGGGGAAGTAAGTATGGTCTTGTTATCGTTGATGACTTTCCCGCTTCACTTGGGTATTCTTTTTGCAGGATAAATCTGAAACCCAAGGGACCCTCAAGCGCTTCCTAAGGAGAGCTCAAAATGAATTTGAGCTCAAGGTGAAGAAAATAAGGAGCGACAAAGGGTCTGAGTTCAAGAACCTTCAAGTGGAGGAGTACCTTGAGGAGGAAGGAATCAAGCACGAGTTCTCCGCTCCCTACACACCACAGCAAAACGGTGTGGTAGAGAGGAAGAACAGGACACTCATAGACATGGCGAGGACGATGCTTGGAGAGTTCAAGACGCCTGAGCGATTTTGGTTGGAAGCCGTGAACACGGCTTGCCACGCCATAAACCGAGTCTACCTTCATCGCCTCCTCAAGAAGACGTCGTACGAACTTCTAACCGGTAACAAACCCAATGTTTCATATTTTCGTGTATTTGGGAGTAAATGCTACATTCTAGTGAAGAAAGGTAGGAATTCCAAATTTGCTCCCAAAGCTGTAGAAGGGTTTTTGTTAGGTTATGACTCAAATACAAAGGCGTATAGAGTCTTCAACAAATCATCAGGTTTGGTTGAAGTCTCTAGCGACGTTGTATTTGATGAGACTAATGGCTCTCCAAGAGAGCAAGTTGATCTTGATGATATAGATGAAGAAGATGTTCCAACGGCCGCAATATGCACCATGGCGATTGGAGATGTGCGACCACAGGAACAAAAGGAGCAAGATCAACCTTCTTCGTCAACAATGGTGCATCCCCCAACTCAAACTGATGAACAAGTTCACCAAGAGGCATTCGATCAAGGGGGAGCACAAGATGATCACGTTATGGAGGAAGAAGCACCTCAAGCCCCTCCAACTCAAGTCCGAGCGATGATTCAAAGGAATCATCCCGTCGACCAGATACTAGGTGATATAAGGAAGGGAGTAACTACTCGCTCTAGACTAGTTAATTTTTGTGAGCATTACTCTTTTGTCTCTTATATTGAGCCTTTCAGAGTAGAAGAGGCCTTGCTAGATCCGGACTGGGTGTTGGCTATGCAGGAAGAGCTTAATAACTTCAAGCGAAATGAAGTTTGGACCCTAGTGCCACGTCCAAAGCAAAACGTTGTAGGAACCAAGTGGGTGTTTCGCAACAAACAAGACGAGCACGGAGTGGTGACAAGGAACAAGGCACGACTTGTGGCAAAAGGTTATGCTCAAGTCGCAGGTTTGGACTTTGAGGAGACTTTTGCTCCTGTGGCTAGGCTAGAGTCCATTCGCATTTTGTTAGCCTATGTCGCTCACCATTCTTTCAGGTTGTTCCAAATGGATGTTAAGAGCGCTTTCCTCAATAGGCCAATCAAGGAGGAGGTGTACGTAAAGCAACCCCCTGGCTTTGAGGATGAACGGTACCCCAACCACGTGTGTAAGCTCTCTAAGGCGCTCTATGGACTTAAGCAAGCCCCAAGAGCATGGTATGAATGCCTTAGAGACTTTCTAATTGCTAATGCTTTCAAGGTTGGGAAAGCCGATCCAACTTTATTCACTAAGACTTGTGATGGTGACTTATTTGTGTGCCAAATTTATGTCAACGACATAATATTTGGTTCTACTAACCAAAAGTCTTGTGAAGAGTTTAGCAGGGTGATGACTCAAAAATTTGAGATGTCGATGATGGGCGAGTTGAACTACTTCCTTGGGTTCCAAGTGAAGCAACTCAAGGACGACACTTTCATCTCCCAAACGAAGTACACGCAAGATTTGATCAAACGGTTTGGGATGAAGGACGCCAAGCCCGCAAAGACTCCAATGGGAACCGACGGGCACGTCGACCTCAACAAAGGAGGTAAGTCCGTTGATCAAAAAGCATACCGGTCTATGATCGGTTCCTTGCTTTACTTATGTTCTAGTAGACCGGATATTTGTAGGATTACGGGGAGGCTACACTAGCGCAAAACAAAATTTTCAACCCCATAAAACCAAGAACTACTGCGGTTATAGGTCATGGAATTACCACTAGACGCGCAGAGCAGCGGAAGACGTCTCGATGTAGACGAACGCGTCGAGCAGTGTCGTGCAGTCGTCGGCGTCCTTCACGTCCTCGCACGGTTCGTCCTAGTGCTCCAGATGCAGCACCTCCGAGGTATCCACACGTACAAGGAGGAAGCGCCGCGTACCGAACTGCTAGGTTTGCGACGGCGGCTTGGCGAGGGCGAGCGACGAGCAGCTACTTGTTTGCTGGTGGCGAATTAGGGTAAGCCTAACCGCTCCCCTGCCCCTCATTATATAGGCGTTATGGTGGGCTCCTGACACCGAGGCCCATCAGTAACCCTAAAGCCCAGTCTAATTTCGTATCTAATCCAAGTTAGGCTTCCATCCCCTTAAGTGTGTGACCCTATAGGTTCACGTACAAATAGACATAGCCCGAGTACTCTTACTTGGCCCAAAAATTGACAGCGGCCTCTAGCAAGACATGTCAACTCCTATGCGCACGTAAAGATCATATCAAACGAACCATTGCAACATTACGTACATGCTTTTCCCTTTGTCTCACGATATTTGGTCTGGCTCTAAGCTGACCTCTCTTTCTCGATACTGTGAATTGGAATCCTTTCAATGGTTATCTCTTAACCCTAGCACGACCATGCATTTCTTGATCCAATCACTCGAGGGGCCCAGAGATATCTCTCTCACAAAGAGAGGGACAAATTCCATCTTGACTGACCATGCCTTGACAAACCCAAAACTACCTTTATAACTACCCAGTTACGGAATAGCGTTTGATAGTCCCTAAGTAAGTCAATTCACATCTTGAGAACATGCGACAATCTCAGGTCTAAGGATACAGTATTCATGTTGCAGAAAGAGAACTATATTACAATATCTCACGTTGGGTCGGTCCAGCCTCATGTCATACATGCACCCACATTATTAGTTTAACATCTCCATGTTCATGACTTGTGAAATGTAGTCATCAACTAATACATGTGCTAGTCATCGACTCTGACTAGGGACATCATTTAGAATAACCATATAAGTAAAGAATCTCACAAACAATTCACATAATTGCTAATAAATACAAGGTGCCTTCCATGGATATTCAATTAAGCAATATATATATCATGGATACAAAGAAATATGCTCATCTCTATGATTATCTCTAGGGCATATTTCTAACAATATTATATTAAGCGTATGCATGTGTGCTAGATTTCAATCCGACCCAAGGGAGTGTCACCTTGTAGCCGTTAAGCGAATACTTAGATATTTAGTTGCTATGCCTTGCTTCGGGATCTGGTATCCAAAGGGGTCAACCTTTGACTTGATTGGGTACTCAGACTCTGATTATGCTGGATGCAAGGTTGATACGAAGAGTACATCAGGAACGTGCCAATTCTTAGGAAGGTCCCTAGTGTCTTGGAGTTCGAAGAAACAAACTTCCGTTGCCCTATCCACCGCTGAGGCCGAGTATGTTGCCGCAGGACAGTGTTGCGCGCAACTACTTTGGATGAGGCAAACCCTCAGGGACTTTGGCTACAATCTGAGCAAAGTCCCACTCCTATGTAATAATGAGAGTGCTATCCGCATGGCGGATAATCCTATTGAACACAGCCGCACTAAGCACATAGACATCCGGCATCACTTTTTGAGAGACCACCAGCAAAAGGGAGATATCGAGGTGTTTTATGTTAGCACCGAGAACCAGCTAGCCGATATCTTTACCAAGCCTCTAGATGAGTCAACCTTTTGCAGGCTGCGTAGTGAGCTAAATGTCTTAGATTCGCGTAACTTGGATTGATCTAGAGTATACATGTGTTTATGCCTTTGATCATGTTGTTGCTTATTTATGGTGCTCAAGTTGTACACATGATCCCCGGACCTCACAAGTCCATTTGCGAGTGATGCACTTATGTAGGGGGAGACATGCTACAACTTGACACTTTGAGACTAACCTTGTGTTTGAGTTTACTTGTTTTAGTCTTACAAGTGGATTGAAAGGGAAAGGTGGACTTGGACCATGAAAGACTTCCACTGCACTCCGATGAGAGAATAACTAATTCCAAGTTCATCTCCATGCTCTTTTTGCCTTTTTACTCTTAATTGAAGATTTTGGTGAGGCAATGGGGTTTAGGGGCCAAAAATAATCCCGTTTTGGTGCTTGATGCCAAAGGGGGAGAAATTAAGGCCAAAGCAAGCAAATGGATCAGCTACCACTTGAGAATTTTGAAAATAGTAGAGTTAGAGTCTTTGTTTTGTCAAAATTTTCAAGTTGTCTCTTTTTGTCAAAAGTGGTCTCTTGTGGGGAGAATGTTTGACTATGGGAAAAAGGGGGAGTTTTTGAATCTTTGATCAATTTCTCTTGGAATACCTCTCTTTATGTCTCAACAAGTGTGTTTGACTTAGAGATAGGAATTTGAGTTTGATTTACAAAAACAAACCAAGTGGTGGCAAAGAATGATCCAAATATGCCAAATTTGAATCAAAAACAAATTTTGATATCATTTGCATTGATATTGCACTTCTATGTGTTGCTTTTTGTTGTGTTAGCATAAATCACCAAAAAGGGGGAGATTGAAAGGGAAATGTGCCCTTGGGCCATTTCTAAGTATTTTGGTGATTAAGTGCCCAACACAAATGACTTAAGTATAAATTGTGCAAAATGGTGGATGAAGTGCAAATCATCAATAAGGTATGATTCTAGACTTAGTACATTGTATTTTGTGTACTAACATATTTGGCTAAGTGCTAGAATCAGGGAAAATAGAAAAAGAAAAAGACTTGACTGAAGCAGCCAAGACTCAGCACAGTCTGGGTGCACCGGACAGCGTCCGGTGCACCAGGCTGAAGACTGGTCAACTCGCCGCTCTCGGGAATTCGTCGGCGGCGAACGACTAAAATTCACCGGACTGTCCGGTGAGCCAACGGTCGGCCGCGCCAACGATCGGCCGCACAATTCGCGCGTGACGCGTGGCCGTGCCAACGGTCTGATGGGGGCACCGGACTGTCCGGTGTGCACCGGACTGTGTCCGGTGCGCCAACGGCTCCAAATCTTCAACGGTCGGTTGCGCCAGTTTAGGAAGGTGATCTGCACCAGACAGTGAACAGTGCATGTCCGGTGGTGCACCGGACTGTCCGGTGCGCTATACAACAGAAGGCAAGGATTGTCTTCCCAGATTGTTTCCAATGGCTCCTAGCTGCCTTGGGGCTATAAAAGGGACCCCTAGGCGCATGGAGGAGAAAACCAAGCATTCTTTGATCATCTCTAAGCATCAATACTTCATTCTAGCGCGTTTGATTCTCTGTGATAGCAATTTGAGCTCCTCTTGAGTTGAGAACTTCGTGTGTGAACTTAGAGCTCAAGTTGTTACTAGTGTGCGTATTTGAGCTGTTGCTTTTGAGACTTGTGTGTGTTGCTTTTCCCTCCCTTACATCTGTGCTTCTTTGTGATCATCATTTGTAAGGGCGAGAAGCTCCAAGTTGTGGAGATTCCTCGCAAACGGGATATAGTGAAAGAAAGAAACACCGTGGTATTCAAGTGGATCCTTGGATCACTTGAAAGGGGTTGAGTGCAACCCTCGTCCATTGGGATGCCACAACATGGAGTAGGCAAGTGTTGTACTTAGCCGAACCACGGGATAACTCGCGTGTCTTTTGTGATTGCTTTTCTGTGATACTTGTGTTCACAAGAGCTCGCTATTTAGCCTACTAACACATAATCAAGTTTTGTGGCTATAAGTTTCAAGTTTTTACAGGATCACCTATTCACCCCCCCTCTAGGTGCTCTCATGCCTGGGATAAGCTCTATGGCAAATTCAACTTTACTTTCAGGTGGCATGCCTGGTAACTCCTCAGGGAATACATCGGGGAATTCTGACACAATCCTAATTGCCTCAATCGGATTGGACTCTTTGTCATCTACTGATAGATGGTGACATGCTCCTTCTTCTAGTTCAGGTAAGTACAGCTTAGTTACTACTTCCTTTCTAGATGGGGACACCAACTTAACTGTTCTCTTGTCACAACTGACAATGGCTTGATTTCTGTGTATCCAATTCATCCCTAGGATGACATCTAACCCTTGAGTTCCCATTGCTACTAGGCTAGCGGGGAAGTCTATCCCCCATATTTCAATCCTTAGATTCGGACAAATCCTATCGGACTAAACTTTCCCCCAACTGAATTAACTCTTAGAGGCAGGATCATTAGTTCTATGGGGATGTTATGTGATTCTACCCAAGATGCAGAAACAAAAGAATGTGTGGCACCAGTATCAAATAGTACTTTTGCTGGAAACATACCTACTGCCACGTCCTGAGCATCCTGGATTGCTTCGGCCTCCAGGTGGTTCACCTTTCCACGGTTGTAAGCCTGACCATGGACTCCTGGTGCTTGATGTGGCGCTCCTTGTCTTGCTGGGGCATTGACTGCTGGCGGCTGCTGAGCTACTTTCTTGGGACAGTTCTTCGCCCAGTGATTTTGTAAAGATAACCAACTTTTGAAAAGACACTAAGGTCAAGGTAAGAATAAGGGTCTATAGTCCTTAGGTCGACCATTCTAGTCTATGTTAGCGGTCCTACAGTCAGCAAGGCTTTGATACCACTTATGTCACACCCGGTTTTGGAAGGTAAACCGAATGCGAACCATGTACGTGCCAGGATCAGAACTCACGTACACGGCGATTACATAATTGGACATCATCACACAATGCTCGAATTAAATAACGGAAAGGTACTTAATTACATCAAGATGTCTGAGACATGCACAGAGTCTAATACATAGTCATAGGGTTCAACAATAATATCAAAGTGTGGAGTAACGAAACATAGAAGATAAGCCTACACAGGTAGTGGACTAGGGGTTTGCCACTAAAGTAAACTAGAACTTGTCGTAGTCCTGGAACTCCTCAAAGTCCTCCATGTTGCCAACATCTCCTCCTGAGCACTGAGTACAGTGGGGACAACCTGGGGTGGGGTGGTTTGTAAAGCAAGGGTGAGTACACATCAACGTACTTAGCAAATGTCCCGTTTGGCTAAAGTGGACTAGCTGTATGTGGAGTTAAGGTTAAGCAGTTGCTTTTAGTTGGTCAAGTTTTATTACTATAAGTAGAGCCAAATTTTAGTAATAACTCAGTTATTACCTAGAGGCACTCCCTCCAAGAGCAAATACAAGAGATCAGAATTATAATCATCATTGCTAATCATCATCATCAAAGTAATCAAAGTTCTTCTAATCAAAGAGGATCCCAAGGCTGCTCTTAACCGTGAGCACGGCTAATATACCAGTTTCTAACACTCTGTAGAGGTCGCACACTTTACCCACAAGTCGTGATTCCCATTCTGCCCGGGGTTCTAGCCTCCCCATTGATCACTACCAAGGTGATTCAGCAGGTTCTCACTATGTAGCTTTTACAAAGATTTCACAGAGATCATAGCCGCCCGTTAGGTTTCTCCAGTTTGATAAACACAGTACATCTCCCCAGAGGAAGGGTGACTAACAAAACCAAATCAAAGAACCTCTTCAACCAGCCTCGGCAGAGCAAGTACCATGCCTGGACCCCATTAACGGCCCTACAGCGAAGCCAACTACTCCTCTTGTTCCTCTAATTAATCAGCTAAGGGCATCCCATTCCACCCTCATGGTTGCACTGTTATCCTGGGCTATCACTCCCCAAACAGGTCCTTACGGAGAGATACTCAGGAAACAGCCCGAGTCCCCTAAAGTAATCACAAGAACCTCATCGGGATAACATCATCGTATCATAAATAATCACATCATGTTCATTGATTAAGTTAAAGCAATAGCATAAGCTAACCATGAATAACCCAAAAACGTAAACAAGGGTAAGGTAAATACAGACTAGTCAATCCTTAAGTTTTAGTAATGTAATGCGGGACAGTGAATTATAAAGTAAAGTAGGACATGATAAGTCTGAGGACACTTGCCTTCACCAGGTTGTTGCTCAGAGAGATCTTCGGCAACACACTCAGGAACCATGAGCTGCTCGTTGTCTAAGTAAAACGAGCATACATTCTATACATTTGGAAGGTAAAAATGAACATCACATCACACATGTACAAACATTGGCACACAACTCAAAAAGGTATAGTATTAAGTACAGGGGAATGAGATCAAGTTATAAAATGGACTAATCTTAATTGGAGACTGATTACTCTTTAAGTGTTGAAACATAATTCAAAGAAAAGTTAAGTAGTAATTATACCAAGAAAAGATTAAATTATAAGATGAACTACTCTCATTTAGGAATTTGATTATCCTTTAAGTGTTATCCATAATTACATACCTAATTCTATTTATCTCATTAAGGCCTAAAGGTTAAACCAAAAATGAATCCATGTAATGCATAACACTAATCTCACAAGCATAAATATACTTTAACTCCTAGGATTCTCCTTTTATTTATTTCATTAAATGAATAAATACTTTAATCCTATATTCTAAGTGTAAAATTAAAGTATACATATTACAGTTGGTCATATTTTATTTGGACAGAGAATAATTTTGTGAACATTTTACAATTTGAACCACTAAATTTGGAGTTCATATGAAAAAATATGAAATAAACAAGTTTTGAAGTTTGAAATATGAAATTAGGGCTAAATCTGTGATTAAATAAAAGTACAAGGGGCTATTCAAAAGAAACCAGGGGCCTGTGCGCTAAAACAGAGGACGACATGTTGATTTCCTAAAACCAGGGGGCTCTTAAGCAAAACTCACATGCGAAGGGGTACGAGGTAATCTTGGCCATCGGATCAGAGATCAGCGGCCCAGATTAGAACGCACGGGCACGGGCGCGAGCGCGCGGGCGCGTTGACAAGCGGGGCCAGGGCGTCAGCGGGCCAGGACGGGCTGACTAGCTGGGCCTAGAGGCAGAGACGTGGGAGGGGGAAGAGAGAGAGGCGGTTGGATCCAGATTAGAGGGCTAGGATTAGATCCGCTCGGGCTAAATCTAAACTGTCCAATCTCGGACGAACGACCGGGATCTAACGGTCAGGGGCGGACTTAGGCGCGGTGGCGCCGCTCTGTCCCGCGGCTAGAGTTCGCCGGAGACGAGAAGGCTGGCCACAGCGAGGCACTAGAGGCTCGGGGACTAGCCTCGGTGCAATCAGGGTGGTCTGGCGGGTTCGACCATGGCCCTCAAGCTGGCACAGGGGCACCAGAGAGCGCAGACCACGACAGGGTGGGCTAACGGCGGCGCTGGATTGCTCCGGCGAGCAATCGCGCGAGCAACAAAGATGGGATAACCAAATTAATGGTACGGGTGGGTTGCTCGCCTTGAGGGGAAGCGTTGGAGTCGCGAAGCAACGACGGAGGCACAAGGACTCGACGGGGCGACGACGGCGGGACTCCGGCGGCGCGAAGATTGCTCAGGTGAGCGTAGAACAAACGCAGCAGAGAGGAAAAGGGCACACCGAAGGGTGTCCCGAGCAGTTGACAGCGAGGCGAAGCTCACCGTGGCACTGGACGGGGCGCGGACGCGACGGTGGCCGCATAACAGGCTGCGGTCGATGGCGGGCGGTGGCGGAGCTCTCTGCACGCGTGGGTAGAGCGAGAGAGAGGGCGAGGGGGTTTGGCAAAGGGCGCAAATCAAAGAGGGAAGGTGGGCGAGCAGGGCGCAGGGCTCAAAAGGGGCACGTGGGCGCGGACGTGGCCGGAGAACGCACGAACGTGGGCACGTCCACGGCGGGGGATCGTGGGCGGGAGGTTGAGGACAAGATGACAGGTGGGGACGACGGGACAGAGAGAGAGAGCGGGCACGCGCGAGGGAAACAGGTCGGCCCCACAGAACATCGAGAGAGAGAGGGGGAAGTGAGCGCGCTCGGGTCTGCGCCGACATGCGGGGCCCGCCTGTTAGGCACAGGGGGCACGCAGGCGCGCGCGCGGGCTGGGCTAAGTGGGCCGGCTTGGGCTGAAATTGGTTTTCTTTTTTTCCAGAGATTTTCTAATTGCTTTTCTATTTATTTTCTCTATGATTTTCAATTCAAATTCAAATCAAGTTTCTAATTCAAACCAAATCAAATATGTGCAACAATTAAAAAAATATTTTTGGCTCAATATGATGCAACATTCCATGACTCATATGTTTTGGGCAAAATAAATTAAATAATCCTTCACTAATACAACTAACTCTAATTAAAAGAAAAAGAGAGAGAAAACTAGAGAGAGAGAAACTAGAGTGAGATAGAGAAGAGTAACACCTGAATTTGGATGATCATAAGAAAGAAATTTTATACCTCAAATTTAGGGTGTTACACCAATATAACAAACTCGCACATAGGATAGTAACCAGATCGAGCACAACGAGGTAACAACAGGGAATATGTAGGGGTTCAGATTGGACCAACCTAAGCCTTCTTGGCATTGGTGCCTCTGCGTTGGAGGATCTCTAGCTCGATGAGGCCGAGCGACGAGCCCCAGTGTGCCCAGACATGATCCATGCGATGAGCACGAGGACATGTTGAATGGATCATCTGCAACCAAAGTTATTCCCTAAATAACTTATGGCCACAATGATACAACATTTTCACAAACAAACAAATATTCAATAAAGACAACTTGAAATGAATAAGTAGGTACATAATGTTGGAAATGCTCCAACTCCGCACAAGGAGCACATGCAGAACACATGAGAATTCGAAGCAAAAATGACAGAACAAACATAGAACATTCTCAAACTCTCACCACAATGCAACAAAATTTATAGAATAGGAACAACCAGAGTATCCTCATCAGCCCAAAATACTACTCTCTCCATCACAAGTGTCACGGGCGTGTGAGTACCTCAGTAAAGAGATCGATACTCCCATTTCATAAGACAAAGCCAAATGGATCTCTCTCTCTCTCTCCCTCCCTCCCCAGTCCCCTCCCTATCCCTCCTTGGGTAGATTTACATATAGGAACAAAGACTTTGGATGGTTAGTTACACATGTAAGATGTAAGACTCTGAACATCTCCAACAAGGTGACTCAAAATAGTTCCCCACAAACTAAAAAATAATATATCATTTAAAGTGTTTAACGCGCTAAAAACAAATTGCAATCCAATAATTAAGTCATAAATCATGTATTTTAGAATTAAGCTACATTATTAGAAAAGAAAATATCGAGAATGATGTAGAAAATAAGGATAGAGCACTAGTCTAGGGTGTAGTATATTTAGGCCACTTCATGGTTTATCCTATTTTTTACAAACAATTATAAAATAGGATACTATTATGGCCCGTTTGTTTCGTTTCATTTCGAGGAATTGGAATCTTACTATTGGAATAGGCTATTTTTTAGAATGTGACATTCCACCACTTTCCAAAGTTATCATATAAGCCTATCTCAAATTCATGGGGTGAGAGATGGAAATTGATTCTATAGATTCACATGCTATTTTTCCGATGTACAACTTATAGCACACTCTTCTACTTGCTTCGTTATAACATGAATGTAGTATATAACTATATCTCTCATATAATTTAAGATAATATACAAATATATTAGATATATAAATATATGAACTTAATTAGTTTGTCTAAATTATAATTATTAAAATGGAATTCAATTCCAACAAAACAAACGAGGCCTTAGAGTTATTTTTATGAGTTGAGCCCTATATTTCAAGATAGAGCACTGGTTTAAGGCACTGTTGGAGATGCTCTTATCTTATTTGGTTATTAGACGAGAAGGAAAATAAATCTACACGCTTCACTTGCACAACACATAAATATTCCATAAATCATTAGGGCACAACGATTACATGAAAACGAGCAATACATTTATTATCGTCGACCTTAATAACTCATAAGTTCTTTGACATCAACCAATACAAAACTAAACTCGGGATCCGAAGCGCCTCCTCCTCTCCCTCGGCTGTCCATCCACGCTACCTGCAAAGACGTATGACGACGGAGAGTCGTGGTAGTGGTTTGAGGCGCTTAGCAATGGAGGAAGGTAAAGGAGGCGCTGTGGGTGAGGTGTGATGACACCTGGCGAATCGGAGGCCAGTAGGATAGATTGCTCGTTATCTATGGTGGTGCAGAAGAATCTAGGTGGGGGATGCATAGATGGGGTAAAAGATGAGAAGTTGAGAGTTAATATACGACGTTAAGAGCGAGGAAAAGAAGCACACTTATATTATCTGATTGTTAGATGATATACAAGAAAAAACAAATCTATGTGCATTCGCACGACGCCTGAAACACATGCTGGGTAGGGATTTTGTTTATTGTAATTGTGTTACACTGTCATGCAACATGTATTTTATATTTACTAATACAATGCCCGTGCTTTACAACGACGCATAATCATATTTGACACCCATAAAAATAAAATTTAATATCGAAGAGAACATACACTTCACAAGATATTGATTTGATAAGAACAAATATTACACTTTATCTTAGCCAAAATGTTGAGAACGTTATGTTGAAAAGGAGCCCAACCTCTTTCCGCGATGGAAGCATTAGGTTGCGTGTGGTTTTCTGTCGTGTTGGGCTTGGGTGTTTTTTCATGTCCATCTGTGGTCATCTGTAGGCGAGAAGTGGGGAGAGGAACAAACCTACGTGCTTCACAGATAACAAACGCGCACAAAACTAGTGCTTTAGAGTAGTACTAACATATAATCTGTACTAATGCTACGATCCTGCGGAGGGGAGGGAGGGGGATCGACAGTGGTGGCTGTAGTGTGAGGGAGGGGCTGTCGGTGGCGTGTGAGCGAGGGGAAGGGGGCAACGGGGATACGAGGAGGGGAAGGGGGGAGGGATGATCGATGATCCAAATAATATTATTCATTGGATTTTAGTAAGGGAGGGAGTTATTAGGGATGGCAACATGTATATACCCATCGAGTAGTACCTTTCCATACCCGTACCCATCACAAAAAATCATACATGTCGGGTTACCCATATACGCACGCGGGTATAAAACTTTACCCATACCGTACCTGCACGAGTAATTTTACCTGTCGGATAACCCGTACCCACTATGGTCTCTAATTCTAATATTCTGATACCTCAAAATGTCAAATAAATACACAAAAATAAGTTCAACTTAAAATATAACAAACCATATGGACATATGGTTACATAACTTGATAGTTAAATAAACAATAATTGAAGAAGGGTTTTATTTTAACTACGATGGACTTTATTAGATAATAATAGCAGTATGATACGAGTTTATTTTACCCATGAGTATGTGGGCATGGGTAGTACCCACTCGTACTCGTACCCGTCTACCCAACGGGTAGATGTTGCTGCCCATTAATATAACCACGGGTATATAAATCATCTCATATCCATCTACATATCGGGTAAAACCCGTCGGATATTTGGGTTTTGGGTACCCATTACCATCTCTAGAGGTTATCCTATGATTTGAGTCGTTGATTTTGATGGTATGTTAAGTTTGGGTGTAACTTGTTTGATGAATTTAGTGGAGGTTATAGTGTGGGGTGATTTGGTTGGGTGAGTTTGGCAAAGTTTAAACATGTGTGTTATATAGCGGTATAGATAGATAAATATAAATATGACCTTTTACGTGACCCGTTGGAGATGGGCTGATACCATCTCAAACCATTTCCCCTATATTTCTCCTTCTATCTGTATTTTCTATTATATTTTACTACATTACCCCAAAAGATACCCCCAAATACACGATGTCTGAGAGCACCTAGAGGGGGTGGTGAATAGGTGATCCTGCAAATTTTAACTTAAAACAACAAACTTGGTCTAATATTTGAGTTAGAGTAAATCAAACCAAGTTTTAGAGTAGAGAAAGAGAGAAGATAACTCTTCACTTAGTTGCTCCTTTGAGATGTGTATCAAACTTAGACGCAATAATACACGTGAGTATGAGAACTCAAGAAGACGATAATCGCAATAAAGTAAATGGACAAGAGACACAGTGATTTTATCCCGTGGTTCGGCCAATGTCTACTCTACGTTGTGGTGACCTCCTTCGGTCAAGGGTTGCACTCAACCTCTCTCAAGTGATCCAAAGATCAAACTTGAGTACCCCGGTTGTCTCCCTTATATCAATTCTCGGTTGTGAGAAATCTCCATAAATTAGAGTCTCTCACGCCTTACACAGATGATCTCAATAAAAAACCGGAGCCTTGCTCCTTCATTTGAAAGGCTCTGGTTGCCTTCTGTCCGCGGGTGCATCGAACTATCCGGTGCACACCGGACAATGAGCAGTCACCGATCGCTTTCCTTCTGTGGCGACCCCGATCGTTGAAACGGCCATTGGATGCTAGAAGTCGTTGGTCGCTGGGGCACCAGACTGTCTGGTGGGTGGCACTGGACTGTTCGGTGTGCCATCTGAACGTTGCCACTATGATATCCTGGCCCCTAGGATGGTGATATTCTGGTCCATGGCTTAATAGAATCAATAGAGTATCCATACCAACAAGGTGCATCTTCTTTTTTGAAAGCCTATCTCGAAAGAATCTCCAAGTTAAGCGTGCTCGATTTGGAGCAATTTGGAATGTGTGACCGACCGGAAAGATTTTCTCGGGTGCGCATGAGTGAGGAAAAAGTGTGCACAAAAGACTCGTGTTGGTCTATTAGGACAACATATGATCCTAGCGAACTGCCAGGAGTAAGTACCGTTGGTCAAGGGATTGAACGGGGTGTTACAAGTGGTATCAAAGCTGACCCTCGCGGTTTCACGGGCATGTGTGGGTTAGGGGTTCAGGTATATGGTGCATGGCGCATGTGGGCCCAGAGTGGTCACATGGCATGTCATATGACGACACTAGACACACAGACGTGGCTAAGAGGGAAGGTTCCTGTATTGAGGTGACCGACGAGGACGTCGGTCTTCTAAGGGGGTGGATTGTGATATCCTGGCCTCTGGGATGGTGATATCCTGTCCCAAGGCTTAATAGAATTAATAGAGTATCCATACCAACAAGGTGCATCTTCTTTTTCGAAAGTCTATCTCGAAAAAACCTCCAAGTTAAGCGTGCTTGGTTTGGAGCAGTTTGGAATGGGTGACCGACCGGGAAGTTTTTCTCAGGTGCACATGAGTGAGGAAAAAGTATGCACAAAAGACTCGTGTTGGTCTGTAGGGACAACATATGATCCTAGCGAGCTGCCAGGAGTAAGTACCGCCGGTACAGGGATTGAACGGGGTGTTACAAGTGGTATCAGAGCCGACCCTTGCGGTTTCACGGGCGTGTGTGGGTTAGGAGGTCGGGTATATGGCGCATGGCGCATGTGGGCCTGGAATGGTCACATGGCATGGTATATGACGACACTAAACACCCATACATGGCTAAGAGGGGAGGTTCCTGTATTGGGGTTGACCGACGAGGACGTCGGTCTTCTAAGGGGGTGGATTGTGATATCCTGGCCCCTGAAATGGTGATATCCTGTCCCAAGGCTTAATAGAATTAATAGAGTATTTATACCAACAAGGTGCATCTTCTTTTTCGAAAGCCTATCTCGAAAGAATCTCCAAGTTAAGCGTGCTTGGCTTGGAGCAATTTGAGATGGGTGGCCGACCGAGAAATTTTTCTTGGGTGCACATGAGTGAGGACAAAGTGCGCACAAAAGACTCGCGTTGTTCTGTGGGGACAATATATAATCCTAGCGAGCTATCAAGAGTAAGTACCGCTAGTGCAGGGATTAGACGGGGTGTTACAACCACCTGCTAACGTGGCTGATAGCCATTGGATGTCCATCACATCGGACTGTCCTGACACTCTGCGCGGACCGTCCGGTGAATTATAGCCGAGGGAGCCCGACTGAACCCGAGAGCAGCCTCTTCGGCCGTACAATCGCCGGACTATGCGGTGCACACCGGACTGTCCGGTGGGTGGCACTAGACTGTCCGGTGCTGCCGAGACCAGCCCAACTTTCTTTCTTTTGAGACAAACTTCTTTGGCTCCTTTTGACTTGACTTCATATAGTCTCTAGCACTTAGACAAATATGATTAGTACCTAAAACAATTGACTAAGTGCAAGGAGCATACCTTTTTCACTTGGAACCACATCGATTTGTAGTATTCCCATTTTCGAGCGTAAAATGCCTTTTTCTCGATTTGCTTTAACTACATGTGCTCATGCTAATGCAAGATGATGTTAGTCCAAAAATAACGTGTTGAACATTTAATCAGCAAAACGAAATAGAAATCACCCAAGGACACATTTCCCTTTCAAAGTCTCCAACCATTCACCCTATCTAGCTCCCCTATATACTACAATTCAGTTATTTGATATTTTTTCATCATTACTTGAAGTTTTAAAAAACATACACTATTTGTATTACTACAATACACATCATTTCTAGATTACGATACTTAAAAGGGATTAATATCACAAAGTAATACATTAATTAAAGCGTGGGAGTAGATTGAAACTCACCCGGTATGGGGTAGGTTGTGGAGAGAACCGTCGTTGAAGGTTTTCACCCTAAATATCACCCACATCACCCACCTAGGGTTGGGGAGGTATACAGAACACCCTTGGAGGTGGCCTAAGGTGGCTCGATTTATTTGAGGCCCCTTTGGAACATAGGAAAAGTTTTTGAATTTTGAAGGATTAGAACCATATAGAAAATTTTCCTATGTAGCCATTTGAAATAAAGGATTGAGTTACTACAAATTCTATAAAATTCCTTTATGATGACTCATTCTAGTAAGATTTTGGAGGATTTATATCAAGAGATCCAACCTCTTGGAAACTTTTCTTTGTGTCTATCTCTCTCCTCTAATTCCTATGTTCTTCTTGTGTTGCATCTAAACACTCTATTCAAAAGTTTTTCTGTATTTTAAATTTCTATAGAACTATAATTGTCATGCAACTCTATTTCTACGTTTTTTTATTCATACATTTTACCAATCCTAGGAGGCCTGAATTTCAGCGAAAGAGAACCCACTGCGTATGCCACCCATCTCTTGTTTAAAAACCGACGCGTCTGAGTTGTACCCAAAAGCCGTGGGTTGTTGAATATCAGCCCGGCCCATATCGGATCGGGCTGGCCCACGGTGACGCCACGAGTGATGCACAGCGGTGGGTGGGGTCGCCGGCTCCCCGCTTTGGTCGTCGTAGAGGAAGTGAAGTGAAGGCGGGCGGGCAGGGCACGGCATGACCAACCCCGCACGCCGGATGGGTGGGTCGCGGACTCGTACGGCCCCGCAAAAAACCGGATTTGATAGCGGCCGATACGTCCGCCGCGGCGGCTGAATAGGAGAGAGAAACCGCCCCCCCTCTCTCCTCACCCTTTCTCGACGAACCCGTCCCACAAGCACGCGCGACGCGAGCCAAGGAAGACGAGAGCGAGGTGGAGAGAGAGAGAGAGAGGAAAACCCTGCCCCGTCCAGGCAGCCGTCGTCGACGCAAACGGCGGAGGCCACAGAGACGCCACGCGAGGGAGCCCCGCCGCAGCAGCACCCGCGCCGTCCCAATTCGGCGCCCCGATCGCCGGATCTCCTCGCCGGCGCCGGGGCCCTCGATCGCCCTCTCCCCATGCCCGTGCCCCTCCGGGGGTTTCATTGCGCGGGCGCCGGCCATGTCGGACCTCGCTTCCAGCTGCAAGGTATACGTCCGCCCGCGCCCAATTCGCCACCCGATCTCCGCCGATTCCCCTCGAATTTCCCGGATGATTTGGCTGGGCTCGTGGGATTCCCGCCCCTGCCGCCGCTCCGCTGCCCGCTGCCGCCCGGCGGTTATTTCCACGCCGATGTTTAGATGGATTGGCTGAGAGCTCGGATCCTACTTTTTTTGCGCTTGCTGGCACCAGTGCATTCTTTCCAAATGCGGAATCGCGTGGCCGGCGGTTCGGCCTCTTAGATCGCTGCCCGCTGTCGTCAAGCCCCGAGTTTTGGAGCTGCGTGCTGTTGTTGGGGTAGGTGTTCTATGCTGTCTTAGCCGCCGAATCAACTCCTCATGGATTGTACTAATTGATAGGCTAGTGTTGGATTCTTCTGTTGCATGACGCAGTACTCACTTAAGCTGCTCCTAGCTTGCGCATGGCTAACTGAGACCGTGTTACCCATAGTTTACCCAAAACACTGTATTTTCCCACTATATGCAGAGTGGAGTTTGAATATGGGTATGAATATGGTTAAGCTGCTGGAGATATTTTTTCTGAAATGTTTCTTTTTGTTCTATGGATTAACCATGGCAAGTGTGGCGGTGTACTTCAAGCACGCAACATGTAACAGTCGCTCTTGAAGATCTCACATGTTGATTCTTTCCCTGTTCGTCACAGGATAAACTTGCGTATTTTAGAATAAAGGAGCTCAAAGATATCTTAAATCAGCTGGGGTTACCGAAGCAAGGAAAGAAGCAGGTCAGCAAGTGTTTTGCTCTTATTTTTGCTGTGGGGCACTTTGTTCTCCCGGATATGTAGGATCACAACTGATTAGAGGCATGTCATATGAGCCTCCAGGGTGAGCTAGTCATCTGCCCGTACATCATTGTTGGGTCTGTCTCCTGTCGTGCTGTGCACAACTTGTTTTGGCAGTAACCATGGGTTTGCAGGACAAGCCTCAATTCATCAGTGTTGCAATATCAGAAATCAGAACTATCTTCTTTTTTTTTGTTTCCTTGAACACGTTCAGAATCTCATCTTCACTGCACGTGCCTCAGCTTTGCACTTGATGGTATCTGATCTGTTTTCGTAATCGTTGATCGCAGGACCTTGTTGACAGGGTATTGGCTATTTTATCAGATGAGCAAGGTATGTTGGTCTTTGCCCCCACCCCCCAAATATTGTTGTCTTTAACTGCTGCATTTTTTATGCTTCAATATTGGTTAGTATTACTTTTCAGTTGTGCTCAAGCCAGTAGATCTGTTTGTGCCATTGTAGTTTGATATGGGCCATTTATTTATTTGTCCTTGAGCTGATGATTGGTCAAGAAAAGATCTCTTCTGTTATACAGCATCAACTAGTTCAGATTTTGTTCTTCTGAATCCCTAAGTTTGTTCTTTCCATGAAATCTTGCTCTTAAGCTCTATTTGCTTATTGCAGGTCAACATCATCATGGATGGGGAAGGAAAAATGCTCTTACAAGGGAGGCGGTGGCAAAAGTTGTTGATGACACATACAGGTTCCATTCCATCTGTTTCTCAATGTTCAGTACAAGAATACATACCAGAGAGTTGACTACGTCACATGAAGTTGTTGACTTATTTCCTTCTTGTGCCTCGGTGCTTTTATTAGCAGGAAAATGCAAGTATGTGCTCCTGACCTTCCCTCTAGAAGCCACAGTGGATCAGATTTCAGTCATTTCAGGCCCAAAGAGGAAGCGCCTGACTTCTACCATGTGGATACTAAGGTCCGCTGCCTTTGCAATAGCACATTGCTAAATGACAATATGATTAAGGTAACCCTTTTATATATGTGCATGTATTTTGTTTTCATTTGAAAGGCACATATGACGTGAACACAGTTTCTCTTAACCGCAACCAGTTTCTTTTGGTTTCATGCGCCTTGTTAATCTTTTATCTTGCTGTCTTGTTTCCTGCAGTGCGAAGATGGCAAATGCCAGGTGTGGCAGCATATTACCTGCGTACTCATTCCAGATAAGCCCACGGAGGGTGCTGGCCCTGATATTCCACCTCATTTTTATTGTGAACTGTGCCGACTGAAACGGGCAGACCCGTATGTTCTGCTCTAGTCTGTTTGGCTTTCTTTGTTTCACTATGTTTTTTTTCATGAGTGGCCCTTGGAATGTCCTGCTATAGCTAAGATGTTGCGAATGAACTGTGATATGGTTTCCCTTTCCTGTATGGTTTACCTTTTTTAGGGTGCCTTTTTTTCACTCACACAGGGTTTGTTAGAACCCTCTTTTGTTCTACCTATTCCTACAATTGATTGTTTTGGTAAACTGGTAATTGATCCCATGACCTCTTGTTTAACAGCCCGTGCTACTGGTTGCTTGGTTGTCTGATGGAATGCTGTAAGCTGTTATTTTGATATGTTTTTGTGTCCGTACTTGGTACACATATGGATGCTATTGAGCTATCCATTTTTAACTGGGTTATGCGCTGAACCTTTTGAATGTATTTATGTGAACTGTTACACCCATTCTGTGATTTTTCAAGCTGGATACTTGTATGATCACCCCGTAGGTTAAGCGGCACTCTTTGTTGTCTTTGCCTGAGGTGATAGTGCGCCTTAAGACCTAAGCTTTTTCTTCTATTTGCTTGGGTAGAACATGCTGATTGTTTATTTCCTTTTGGAACAAATGTAACATGTAAAAGTAGCCTAATTATTGAAGACTAAAATGCTTGATGTTTCTAGTTTTCTATGCAATTGAAGTTACTATGCCTTTTGGTTAGATCCTCGAATGTATTTTTTTGTTTTTTATGAACAAAACCTGCTGATGATACATGTAAATCTGTGTTGGCACTCTGAAGTTGGCATTGCACTTGAACAACTTTACTTAGAATTTCTTATCGTCTGCAATTCTGTTCTCATTGTTTAATTCCACCCTTCGTATTTGCAGGTTTTGGGTGACTACCGGAAATCCATTACTACCTGTGAAATTTATGTCATCTGGTGTTGGAAATGATGGGTGGGTATATAATGGAACTTCTTGTGGTGGCCATATTTTATCTTATAAATAATCATTTCCTTACCTATTGTGCATTTGTATAATTGTTTATATTTTTTATTTTTTTGTTGGTGGGTGGAGTGGGGGCAGTTGTCAATACTACATTACATGTGTAATAGTGAATGTTAATTTTAGTTGAGGGGAAATTGTCGCTCTATTGTTGTCAGGAATTATTATTTTAACCATATGGATATCTATATTATGCCACTGATATTGTGCTGTACATAAATAAATCCTTGTTACCCAATCGGCAGACACTAATATCTTCAACAACAGCCATATATACTCCAGTTCAGAATCTTTGGTTAGTGATTAAATTTCACTGTTAGATTTGATATGATAACCCTTGCGGTCTTGTTGATTGCTAATACAAGTTTTTGCTCATTGATATGAATGTAGAACACTAGTGCTCATTTGCATGTAGAACATTGGTGTGAGAATTTTCCACCTCTTTAAAAGTACAATGTTCATTGGTCTGTTCTTAATTGTTAAGATGTGTTATCAGTCTGAGTGTCTGACAAAGCATGCAGCATATGATATATGCCGTCATAAGGTGGTCAATAAAAGAGGATGCTAGGCTTTGGTGTTTAGCAGGGGCTGCAGGCCTTAGAGGCATGTGGCCGTAGTTCTTTATAGTGGAAGGGGAGAAGGTCATTTCAGTTTCTATGTTCTATGTAATAGCCTTTGTTTTTTTTATCCTTGGCTGCCTTTTTCTTGGCGGTTTGTACTGGTCTTCTTTTGGACTTTTTTTTTCTTCTTAACATAATGACGCGCAGTTCTCCTGCGCAAGATAAGGTGGTCAATAGATGTGATTTTGGCCCATATACTAGATAATGGCCCTGTTTGTTGCAACTTTTTTCAGCTTCTGGCCACCAGAAGCTGCTGCAGACTGCCAAACGCTCATCTTTTCAGCCCACTTGTATGAAAATCACTTTAGTCAAAACCATACAAAATCAACATGAACACAGAATCGGCTAAGTCGTTGCGATAGTAGGAAACCGTCACTTTCTACATCCTAAACCATATGGACTCTTTTACCTTCCTCCGCATGTAATCTCCACGATACTCAGATTCTTTCCACAGCTAGATTCTCAGAAAAGTTCCTTAGAAAAAAGCTGAACCAAACATGCCCAATAGCATGCCATCTGAGTAGACTTAACTATTCTGCTATTTTAGTTTGTATATTATCTGCATTGATGTTACTGTGTTGCTGATGCATAAATGTGTCCTTGTGAAACCTTCATATCTCTAGAGCAAGTGTACCTCAAATTGTGGAGAAGACTTTCCAACTTTCCCGAGCAGATAGAGAAACAGTTCAGAGACAAGAATATGATCTCCAGGTTTACTCTCTCCTCCATAACCTAAGTTTCATTTGCCTAGATCCTGATAAAAATCTTGCACACTTTATTAATGTCACGATGCTGCTACCCATAAATAAATCTTAACTGCAGATGATTATGTTTTTTTCTCTAATATAGAGTTCACGTATAGTACATTGGTGATTATGCTATGCCATAAATCATGCCATAAATAAACCTTAGGATAACATTGATGTATGTGAGATTAGGTCACTTGGAGTCACCGAACTTTGTCATTGAATCAACCTCTTTAACATAGTGTTCATGCATGGTACATTTAAGGAAAATAACTACGGATTATTATGACCTTTGTCTAACATCAAATGTCTTTGATTTTTCATGTCTACCTTAATTATGAGTTATCTATTTAAATCATTTGTAAATTGTGTGTGCGATATAGACGTGAGTATTGCACATTAAGTGCTGTCAAAAGGTATCGATTTGATGAATTAAGGTTTATCATGTCCTATTCAACAAAGAAAAACACTTGGATACACTCACTGGTTCTGTTGCACAGTCCTGTTAACTACCGATTGTGTTGTGGGTCTGTGGACAGGTTTGGTGCATCCTTATAAATGACAAAGTCCAGTTCAGGATGCAATGGCCTCAATATGCAGAATTGCAAGTGAACGGTAATGTTTAAATTTTCTTGTACAACTTGGATTTATTAAAATGCATTGTGGCACAAATCTTGGCTTATATGCTGTATAGATACATATATCTGAGCCATACAAGTTTAATTTACATTCATACTTGAAATTAAGGGATTGCCAGTCTGATATTTATTTCTGTTTGTTCAGGTATTCCTGTACGAGTAATGACCAGGCCCGGTTCTCAGTTACTAGGGATAAATGGGCGGGATGATGGGCCACTGGTGAGTTTATTCTTACTTTGTCCCACTGGTAGGATCTAGATACTGGTTGGACATTTGGTACTACCTCTATTTCATTTTTTGGGGTGGGGGTGTCTAACAACCATTTCCACCATCTTCTTGGGCATGTTTTGTTGGTTTCACTTGTGACTTTTAAATGAACTCCATTAGAACACAGCATACACTTATTTTTCATCTATTTTGAAGTGTGAAGTATATGAAGGGGTTAGTAACATTCATATACTTCACACTTAAAAATGGATGGGGTTGGTATCATTAAGTATGCCTTGCCTTGCGAAAGGGCCTCTAGTTGAGTTGGTTAGGTGGTCTGAATAGCACTCCTCAGGTCCCGAGTTCGACTCCCCATGGGAGCGAATTTCAGGCTGTGGTTGAAAAATCCCCCACGCCAAAGCACATGTCTAAGGTCCGGTCCTGGCTGTGGTCGTTTCTCACAAGTCACATGGGCTACGTTGTCGCTGTGTATGGGTGGGGCAGAGGTTTGAGGGTTTTCTCGACCTGCGTGAGAAGGTCTTTTTAATATAATGCTCGGGGCTGTCTTACCCCCGCCGGTTGAGTTTTTAAGTATGCCTGCATTAAGCTTGTTTTCAAGTCTTGGCTCTTGTGGATTATATTCCCTCCAGCCACTAGAGGTCTTGACTCTTGTGGCTTAGGCAGTCTCCA
The DNA here is from genome assembly GCF_902167145.1 of Zea mays. NCBI lineage: Eukaryota > Viridiplantae > Streptophyta > Magnoliopsida > Poales > Poaceae > Zea > Zea mays. The sequence continues at coordinate 135,180,342 of NC_050103.1, read as the reverse complement.
GCAACTCTCCTATCCCATCCCCAATCACATTTCCTATTTCAAACTCCACTCTGCTTATTTCTACATTGAACTTGGTTGTGGCATGTATCATGTCATTCTTGTGATCTGGTTCATGTGACAATGTGATCTACGGATACTTTTTTTTTCTTTTTTGGCAGAAAGCATCTTGCCATAAGTTTGGACACAACTTCATATTCGATGATGCTATCCTGCAACCTGCATCATAGGAATAGTAGGATGTAAATATAAGAATACCATTGGAGAAGGCAAAATAACATAAAAACAATATGAAATAAACCATGAGAGCATTATATTAATAGACCATTCCCCCCAAAAAATCAAATAACACATTAGCACATATCCCTGTAGTTGATGCAAGGCAAGTCCATGGTACAATAGCCACTGACAGGGTTTATCAAGAAATTTCTAGTGCTGATATGAAACAAGCTATGATGTAAGATTTAAGTTACACACTTCTATCTGTATCTGTCATTCAGAGACGGAAAGCAATTGGGTGCACATGTCTAGCGGATGAAGGTCTCGTTTCAGTTTTGTAGTTGATATGATAATTTGACCGCAATGTTGTATTACTCTGATTTTTTCCCAAGTTCTGTTCATAGGTTAAACCTGCAATTCTTATATGTTTTTGCAGGTAACCACATGCAGTAGAGAAGGGATCAACAAAATTAGCTTATCTAGAGTGGATGCTCGAACCTTTTGCTTTGGAGTTCGAATTGTTAGGAGGAGGACTGTTCCTCAGGTTTTGTCCATTTAGCTTTCTACTTATCATATAGTTGAAATGACTAGGTTCACATGATTTTCTGTTTTGTAAATGGTCCCTATGTATTGTGAACTTTTATCTTGTTTCATGTTAAATATCATCTAGACAGCAATATTTTGTGTTGACAATTCTTGTTTTAAGCTGTCTCTCTTTTTTAGAATTCTCTGTTATGTTTCAGAAAAAAGAATTATCTCAGAAAGGAAAAATACTGATTCTATTATAAAACCTATTATCCCAGAATTCTAAAAACATAATAGAAAAAAATAATTATCCCAGAAAGGAAAAACACATATATTGCATTATTCACCAAGTTATGCTCCACTTACTCTTCTCTTCCTTCTTGACATTATTATTGACGTCCAGGTATTAAATTTGATCCCAAAGGAAGGTGAAGGGGAGTCTTTTGAGGATGCTCTTGCTCGTGTTCGTCGCTGTCTTGGAGGTGGAGGTGCTACGGACAATGCTGATAGTGATAGCGACCTGGAAGTGGTTACTGAATCTGTTACAGTCAACCTTCGTTGCCCTGTGCGTCTTGTTCTGCATATATCTTTTTTATGACATTTTTTGTTTGGCTTTGTTACAATATGTCACTACCATTTACCTTTTTCAATTTTTTTTCTTCATAGGTATAGGCGGTAGCAAACCACCTTTATTCTGTCAGGTGGTTCTGTGCCTACTTAGCTGAGTAGTATTAGGAGAGCTGCTAACTGTTATGTATTTGCTCAAAAGCAAATATAATCATTATAATAGGTCTTTAAAGCATATCTTTTCTGGTTGGCTATAGCTGTCATGTTTAGCTAAGCTGCTCCGGTGCAATTTGCATTTGGAATTGTATCTAACATATTTTTTATTTTTCAGAATAGCGGATCCAGAATGAGGATTGCTGGAAGGTTCAAGCCTTGTGTTCACATGGGCTGTTTTGATCTTGAAACTTTTGTGGAATTGAATCAACGCTCACGCAAGGTCAGATTGTGCTTGCAGAAGCACATTCAAATATATATATGTAAACTAGGCCTGTTTTGAACATTTTCTGTAGTTGGTCCAGGCCAGGCCTAATTTATGCCTGCACAATAAGAGTATGGACTGGTTCAATACATCTGATGATGAATACCCAAGAGTGCCATTTTTCTATTGTTGTTTTCTAGTAGGAAATAAAGTGGAGATAGAAAAAATGATCTGTTAATAATTTTGTGGGCGTGAATGCATGATCAGATCACGCCATGCTTGAGATTCATGCAAGGTTCGCCAAATCAGGCTACCCTTGGACAGTAGTCCATATGGGGTATAGGGATTAGGGATGAGGAGACCATCTTTACCCTATATAAGTGCTCTTCTGCCACACTTGATTGATTTATATCATGTTTTTCATTTTACATGGTTTCATATTTTGCATCCTACCTTCCTGATTTACTGTTCTTTTGTGCAGTGGCAATGCCCAATATGTTTAAAGAATTACTCTCTCGAGAACTTGATGATCGATCCTTATTTCAACCGGATTACATCTTTGGTAGGTTTTCATCTCACATTTTATGCCTTTCGCCAGAATTTGTTATGTGAGTTGATTTCTGTTTTCATTTTGATGTAGTTGCACAATTGCAGTGAAGATGTTAATGAGCTTGATGTTAAACCTGATGGGTCATGGCGTGTGAAGGGTGATGCCGCTACCAGAGATCTATCTCAGTGGCATATGCCTGATGGTACTCTTTGTGACTCAAAGGAAGATACAAACCCTGGTGTCGTTAGTGTTAATGAGTTCAAGAGAGAGGGTACTTCTGATGGACATAGAACTTTGAAACTTGGAATTAAAAAAACCCCTAATGGATTATGGCAGGTTAGCAGTAAACCAGATGATAAGAAACCCGTGGTTAGAAATCACATCCAAAACAACACGGGGTACTCAATACCAAACATAGTACCTATGATCAGTAGCCCCACTGGGAGTTGCAGAGATGGTGAAGATGTAAGTGTGAACCAAGAAGGGGGTGGTATTCAGTTTGATATATCATTGAACCAAGAGTTTGACAGTTTTGCGCATAACTTTGGTCAAACATACAATACAGAGGATAGGCAACAAGAGCCACAACATAATGCTGCAGATGTCATTGTTCTTAGTGATTCTGATGAAGAAAATGACCCGATTGTTCGCCTGCCAGCTGTCTATGCAAATACTCCTACAAATGGTGACAGTTTCCCTTTCGTCACTGATGCTGCTGTATCTGGATATCCTGAAGGGTACCAGGAGGATGCTGGGGTTGGTACAAGTGGCCTTGGTTTATTGAGCAACAATACTGGTGATTTTGAAATAAATAACTGGCAAATGCATTCTTATCCACAACCAGAGCAAGGGTTCCAGTTTTTTGGGACTGATACTGATGTTGGCAATCCTTTTGTTGGTCCGCATAATTCCTTTAGTATTACACCAGAAGACTACTCCCTTGACTGTAATGTTGGCATAGAGGATCCATCTGCAGCTCACGATGTCTCAATTTGCCGAAACAGTAATGATGTGCATGGAAGCTTGGTTGATAACCCATTGGCTTTAGCAGGTGACGATCCATCTTTGCAAATTTTCCTTCCAAGTCAACCTTCTACTGTTCCCCTTCAGGAAGAACTGAGTGAGCGCGCTAATACTCCAAATGGAGTCCACCCTGATGATTGGAGGATATCTCTTACGCTTGCGGCTGGTGGAGGGGGTAATGAAGAACCTACAAGTGTTGATGGCCTAAAATCACAGCCAAAAGTTCCATCAAAAGAGGCAGGAGTTGAACCTTTACTTGATGCTGGTTTGTCTCCCTTTATGAATTTAATTCTTCTCTTTTGTGATCATTTTGTTCCTAAAGATAACGGTTTGCTACACTTCTCTTTGGTAGCCTGTCAACCATTTCCAGGATCATCGAGGTTAACTTTTGAAGGCAGGCATCTTAGGTCATACTTTTTTCCATAGAAAATGTTCAAAGTCTGATATCTTAAAATGGATCCCATTATCCCAATAAACTATTTAATTCTCTAGTCAATAAAATGCATGAGTAAAAATTTAGCAACTTTTAGAATCTGCCCTTGGTTACTTCTGGGTATCAGATGACACGATGCTGAGTGGCTCTACTTATCCCCTTGTACTCAAAATTGTCAAAATGATGTCTGTACATACCTATGACCGTGAACTGAATTTAATCAATACCTAATATCTGAAGGTTTTCAATTTCTTATCAACTTGTATGAAGGTCAAATGTGAGTCCAGATTCATTGAACCAAAATTTGTAGTACCAAACTATGAATTTAACTTTGAATTTTTTTAACCTGTTTAACTTATTGCTGTTGTGTTCTCAACGATATCTGTGTACTATTAATGTTATTGTTGTAACATTTTTTGTTCTCAATTGCAGCTTCTGCTCTCCCAAGCATGAACAATGACAGATGTAATGGATCTAATCTAAACCCGAGAAGGATTGAAAATATATTTTCTCATCCTCGCCAACCACGGTCTGTTAGGCCTCGTTTGTGTTTGTCATTAGATTCTGATTCAGAGTAGTTCGGACATCACACTGGGATAGCTGAATTTGCTATTAATCTGGCAAAGTTGGCTTCCAGAATCTTGATTTTTATTGTGGAGGGCTATCAAGTTATTCTGGTTGATACAAAGAGAAACACCAGTGTGGATGCTTTATTGCATTAACCTGGTAAGATTCAAGTGTTCTATATGATCCAAGTGGGATCTCCATAGAGTTCATCTAATGGTAAGGACAGATGATTAGCCTCTTCATGTGATGGATTTGCTGCTATGTTTTATGAACTATTTCATTGCAGTTTTTGTGATTCAAGTAGCTGAGTTGTAATTAAACATGTTGAACTTCAATGCCCTATGAAATAAAAATGAAGTTGACCAGGATAAAAAGAAGCAAACAAAAACTGGTAGGATCTGATCAGCAATCAACCGAATGATCGTAGCCTACACTTATCCTTCTAATGCTATCTATATATGCTTGATTTTGTGTAGGGTTGTCTCCAGAAAGCTTGCTTGTTACTTATATCCCACACACTTGCGCGCACGCAACCCGGCCTTTGTCCCTCTCTTGCCTCTCACTGCTGCTGCCCCTCGCTATTCTTCTCTGATCGATTTCTGTCATGGCTTCATTCTGGTTCAGCTGCCGCTGTAGCGGGATGACCCAGGTTTGCCGCAGATGACCCAGGTGGGACTATGCGGTGGCCGGCAGCCCCAGATTTGGTGGGGGATGAGATAGGAGGTGGCTGCATGGCCTTTCTTGTTGGTTTTCTATCGATTTCCTATGTTGTGCTCTCTAATCCTCTCAGCTCTCTACTTTTGGCTAGGCGTCAAGGACGCCCACGCGATGCCTTAAAAACACTGCTTATGTGAATATTGTTTCAAAATACGTCTGCTTGATTGTTTAGCATGAATTGAGTCGATGTGAGTGCCTGTAGTTTCTTTGCTAGTCCAACCGACGTGGTAACTGATATGTTTTATGTATTTCAGGTTGGTACAGGATATTTTCTAACTGGGAGTGGTTTAACGTGGCTAGTGGAGCAGGCTGTACATTTTCCCTGACATTTACTGGGTATAAGGAATAGGGGGCCATCACTTGGCACAAGACAAATACATGTGAATGTTTTGTGTGTACCATCATTGTATTTAGGGTTCGGGTGTTAATTTAGATGTTTATGACCCTGATGTTTGATGGAAAATAAATTATTCCTTGATGAAGCGGCGGTCAATGAACAGAGCCCTTCGGTTTTCAGTCGGAGCTACTGACCCTTCATCTGTTCCTGTGGTGAAGTGGTTGCTGCCGCTTCCGTGGTGGGACCAACCATGCCGAAGTCGTGTCTAGCAGAGGGCAATCAATCTCCTTGGTGTCTAGCAGGTTTCTTTGTGCATCATGCTGTATTATTCTGGTGTCCTTTGCAGGTGGTGGTGGATTGTATCGGTGTTGTGAACCCTTCTGATTGAAAGGTGCTGGGATGGAGTACTGGTATGAAGAACTTATCTTCTTTCAGAACATGGCAGCGCGTTGTCGGAGCATGGATGACGAAATCACCCTGCGCACAAATGTGTCTTGATGCCAGCTGATCGGTAGGCTTAGGCCTGTTTGAGCAAAACCGTCCCGCCCAAAAGAATTTCTAACAGTAGAATGCAGGTTGCTAATTGTAGGTGGTCACTTTTAGCGAGAAGCCATCATGGAGCACCGAGAATACAAAACCTAAAATTAACCATGCATGGTTTATTTACATATTACTCTAAATATAAATAGCGTATAGTTCAACAAGTATATAAATTACTCATTAAATGAGGTGTTAGGTCCATTTGGTTTGGGGTGGACCATAATTAGGGGTACCTTCAAGACTCCTAATTCTCAGCTGGTAACCCCCATCAGCACAAAATTGTAAAGGCGGGGGCCATAATTAGGGGTACCCTCAAGACTCCTAATTCTCAGCTGGTAACCCCATCAGCACAAAGTTGTAAAGGCCTGATGGGTGCGATTAAGTCAGGGATTGGTCCATTCGAGGGACTCGATCACGCCTCGCTCGAGCCTAGCCTCGGGCAAGGGCAGCCGACCCTGGACGATCTCTGTCTCGCCCGAGGCCCCCTCCAGCGACGAATATACTTCCGGCTCGCCCGAGGCCCAGTCTTCGCCAAGAAGCAACCCTGGCTAAATCGCCACGCCAACCGACCAAATCGCAGAGGCATTTAATGCAAAGGTGGCCTGACACCTTTATCCTGACGCGCGTCCTCCAGTCGACAGAGCCGAAGTGACCGCAGTCACTTCGCCGCTCCACTGATCGGCTTGACAGAAGGACAGCGCCGCCTGCGCCGCTCCGACTGCTGTGCCGCTCGATAGAGCGAGGCTGACAGGCAGCCAGGCCCGGCCTCAGGCACCATAGGAAACTCCGCTTCGCCCGACCCAGGGCTCGGACTCAGCCCTCGCCTCCGCCGACGGTCTCCGCCTCGCCCGACCTAGGGCTCGGACTCGGGCTCAGCCCCGGAAGACGGCGAACTCCGCTCCGCCCGACCTAGGGCTCGGACTCGGGCTCAGCCCCGGAAGACGGCGAACTCCGCTCCGCCCGACCCAGGGCTCGGACTCAGCCCTCGCCTCCGCCGACGGTCTCCGCCTCGCCCGACCTAGGGGCTCGGACTCGACCTCGGCCTCGGAAGACAGACTCGACCTCGACCTCGGAGGAGCCTCCACATCGCCCAACCTAGGGCGCGGACCGGCCACATCAACAGGAGGCACCATCATTACCCTACCCCAAGCCGACTCAGGCTACGGGAAACAAGACCGGTGTCCCATCTGGCTCGCTCCGCCAGACAAGCAATGATGGCGCCCCGCACGCTCTATGACGACGGCGGCTCTCAGGCCCCTTACGGAAGCAAGAGGACGTCAGCAAGGACTCAACAGCTCCGACAGCTGTCCTTCCGCCAGGCTTCAGCGCTCCTCCGACGGCCACGACACCACACGAACCGGGTGCCAAAACCTCTCCGGCTGCCACGATGGCATGTACTTAGGGCGCTAGCTCTCCTCCGCTAGACACGTTAGCACTCTGCTACACCCCCGTTGTACACCTGGATCCTCTCCTTGCGCCTATAAAAGGAAGGACCAGGGCCCTCTTACAGAGGGTTGGCCCGCGCGGGGAAGAGGATGGGACTGGCGCTCGCGTGAGGCCGCTCGCTCCCTCCCGCGTGGAACGCTTGTAACCCCCTACTGCAAGCGCACCCGACCTGGGCGCGGGACGAACACGAAGGCCGCGGGATTTCCACCTCTCTCACGCCTTCTTCCCCACTTCGCGCTCGGCCTCGCGCCGACCCATCTGGGCTGGGGCACGCGGCGACATTCTCACTCGTAAGCCCAGGGACCCCCCGGTCTCGAAACGCCGACAGTTGGCACGCCAGGTAGGGGCCTGCTGCGTGTTGACGAACAGCTTCCCGTCAAGCTCCAGATGGGCAGTCTCCAGCAACCTTTCTAGCCCGGGACGGTGCTCCGTTTCGGGAGTCTTGAGTTCATGTCCCTCGACGGCAGCTACGACATGGTACTCCTTCCCCCGACGTGCGATAACAACAATGGCGGCCGACAGCCCGCCCGTCGGCGGCGGAATCGATGACGTCTTCCCCGCGTGGTGGAAGAGTAACATTCGAGCTCACCCCGCCCTCTCCCCCGCCGACGGAGGAGGAGGCGGGGCAACCAAGGCCAAGCAGGAGGCGGCACCTCGTCGGCTGTCGAGCGAGTCGACGGCGCCGTCGCCCCAACGGGGGGCGCGGCGGGCATCGACCTCGTGTTTGAGACGAAGACGAGCGTCGTCTCCCCGCAACACGCCAATTCCGAGCAAACGAACGACGTCAGCACGCTCGTGAAAGGCTTGCTGGGCGTCACCCTCGTACCTGAGACGACGGTGCAGTCAGTCCCTGACGTGACTTCGTCACCGCCCGTCGACCAAGAGGTACCCACCGGTTCCCATCTCACGCCCTTTGGATTCAGCCTCGACCCGCCAAGCGACTTCGCTTTGGCGGACGCTCTCGTAGAGGCGAGTCCAAACCCTCTGGGGTTTCGTATGCGGTCACCCTGGGACCGGCTCGTGGACGTCTCGACCTACGGGCCCTCGGGGTCCGAGGAAGATGACGAGCCCAACTTCTGTTGGGATTTATCTGGACTTGGCAACCCCAGTGCCATGCGGGACTTCATGACCGCATGCGACTACTGCCTTTCCGACTGTTCCGACGGTAGCCACAGCCTCGGCGACAAGGACTGCGGCCCAAGTCGTGAATGCTTCCACGTCGATCTAGGGGGTCCCTCCGAAGGCAACCATCTCGGTATGCCGGAGGACGGTGATCTCCCTAGGCCTGTGCCTCGCGTTGACATCCTACGGGAGCTAGCTGTGGTCCCCGTTCCGGCGGGGGGCCATGACCTACAGCTCGAGCAAATCCGTGGGGTGCCGGCCAGGCTCGACGAGGGAGCAGGAGCGCTTGAGCCGATCCGCCGGGACGTCGGGCAGGAATGGGCGGGCCAACCTCCGGCCAGAGAAGTGCGCCATCTACCCCAGGGTATCCAGCACCGCATCGCCGACGATGTCAGGGTGAGGCCGCCACCTGCTTCCAGTGGGGTCGGCCAGAACCTGGCTGCCGCAGCAATGCTTCTCCGCGCGATGCCGGAGCCATCAACCACCGAGGGGCGGCGAATCCAGGGAGAGCTCAAGAATCTCCTGGAGGGCGCCACGGTCCGACGGGCCGAGAGCTCCGCCTCCCGAAGGCAGGGGTACCCCTCGGAACATTGCGCCGCGACTTCCTGATTCATGTGGGAAGCCTCGGTCCACACCGGGCACATGCGCAACACAGCGCCTGCGGCCCCGGGTCGCCTCGGCAACGAGCACCATCACCGCGACCGTCGGGCCCACCTCGACGAGAGGGTGCACCAAGGCTACCACCCCAGGCGTGGGGGACGCTACGACAGCGGGGAGGATCGGAGTCCCTCGCCCGAACCACTCGGTCCACAGGCTTTCAGCCACGCCATACGACGGGCGCCGTTCCCGACCCGGTTCCGACCCCCGACTACTATCACAAAGTACTCGGGGGAGATGAGACCGGAACTGTGGCTCGCAGACTACCGGCTGGCCTTCCAGCTGGGTGGAACGGACGACGACAACCTCATCATCCGCAACCTCCCCCTGTTTCTCTCCGACACCGCTCGCGCTTGGTTGGAGCACCTGCCTCCGGGGCAGATCTCCAACTGGGACGACCTGGTCCAAGCCTTCGCCGGCAATTTCCAGGGCACATACGTGCGCCCTAGAAACTCCTGGGACCTCCGAAGCTGCCGGCAGCAGCCGGGAGAGTCTCTCCGGGACTACATCCAGCGATTCTCGAAGCAGCGCACCGAGCTACCCAACATCACCGATTCAGATGTCATCGGCGCGTTCCTCGCCGGCACCACTTGCCGTGACCTGGTCAGCAAGCTGGGTCGAAAGACCCCCACCAGGGCGAGCGAGCTGATGGACATCGCCACCAAGTTCGCCTTTGGCCAAGAGGCGGTTGAGGCTATCTTCCGGAAGGACAAGCAGCCCCAGGGCCGCCCACCGGAAGACGTCCCCGAGGCGTCAACTCAGCGCGGCACCAAGAAGAAGGGCAAGAAGAAGTCGCAAGCAAAACGCGACGCCGCCGACGCGGACCTTGTCGCCGCCGCCGAGTACAAGAACCCTCGGAAACCCCCCGGAGGTGCCAACCTCTTCGACAAGATGCTCAAGGAGCCGTGCCCCTATCACCAGGGGCCCGTCAAGCACACCCTTGAGGAGTGCGCCATGCTTCGGCGCCACTTCCACAGGGCCGGGCCACCCGTGGAGGGTGGCAGGGCTCGCGACGACGACAAGAAGGAAGATCACCAGGCAGGAGAGTTCCCCGAGGTCCGCGACTGCTTCATGATCCACGGTGGGCAAGCGGCGAATGCCTCGGCTCGGCACCGCAAGCATGAGCGTCGGGAGGTCTGTTCGGTGAAGGTGGCGGCGCCAGTCTACCTAGACTGGTCCGACAAGCCCATCACCTTCGACCAAGCCGACCACGTGCCGAGCCCGGGGAAATACCCGCTCGTCGTCGACCCCGTCATCGGCGACGTCAGGCTCACCAAGGTCCTCATGGACGGAGGCAGCAACCTCAACATCATCTACACCGAGACCCTCGGGCTCCTGCGTGTTGATCTATCCTCGGTCCGGGCAGGCGCTGCGCCTTTCCACGGGATCATCCCCGGGAAGCGCGTCCAGCCCCTCGGACGACTCGACCTTCCCGTCTGCTTCGGAACGCCCTCCAACTTCCGAAGGGAGACCCTCACGTTCGAGGTGGTCGGGTTCCGAGGAACCTACCACGCGGTACTGGGGAGGCCATGCTACGCGAAGTTCATGGCCGTCCCCAACTACACCTACCTCAAGCTCAAGATGTCGGGCCCTAGGGGTCATCACTGTCGGCCCCACGTACAAACACGTGTTCGAATGCGACGTGGAGTGCGTGGAGTACGCCGAGGCCCTCGCCGAATCCGAGGCCCTCATCGCCGACCTAGAGAGCCTCTCTAAGGAGGTGCCAGACGTGAAGCGTCACGCCGGCAACTTCGAGCTAGCGGAGACGGTTAAGTCCGTCCCCCTCGACCCCAGCAGCGACGCCTCCAAGCAGATCCGGATCGGCTCCGAGCTCAATCCCAAATAGGAAGCAGTGCTCGTCGACTTTCTCCGCACAAACACCGACATTTTCGCGTGGAGTCCCTCGGACATGCCCGACATACCGAGGGATGTCGCCGAGCACTCACTGGATATCCAAGCTGGAGCCCGACCCGTGAAGCAGCCTCTGCGCCGATTCGACGAGGAAAAGTGCAGAGCCATAGGTGAGGAGATCCACAAGCTAATGTCGGCAGGGTTCATCAAAGAGGTATTCCATCCCGAATGGCTTGCCAACCCTGTGCTTGTGAGAAAGAAAGGAGGGAAATGGCGGATGTGTGTAGACTACACTGGTCTAAACAAAGCATGTCCGAAGGTTCCCTACCCTCTGCCTCGCATCGATCGAATCGTGGATTCCACTGCTGGGTGCGAAACCCTGTCTTTCCTCGATGCCTACTCGGGGTATCACCAAATCAGGATGAAAGAGTCCGACCAGCTCGCGACTTCTTTCATCACGCCCTTCGGCATGTACTGCTACGTCACCATGCCGTTCGGCTTGAGGAATGCGGGCGCGACGTACCAGCGGTGCATGAACCATGTGTTCGGCGAACACATTGGCCGGACGGTCGAGGCCTACGTTGATGACATCGTAGTCAAGACGAGGAAAGCCTCCGACCTCCTTTCCGACCTTGAAGTGACATTCCGATGTCTCAAGGCGAAAGGCATGAAGCTTAATCCCGAGAAGTGTGTCTTCGGGGTACCCCGAGGCATGCTCTTGGGGTTCATCGTCTCCGAGCGAGGCATCGAAGCCAACCCGGAGAAGATCGCGGCCATCACCAGCATGGGGCCCATCAAGGACTTGAAAGGCGTACAGAGAGTCATGGGATGCCTTGCGGCTCTTAGCCGCTTCATCTCACGCCTCGGTGAAAGAGGCCTGCCTTTGTACCGCCTCTTAAGGAAGGCCGAGTGCTTCACTTGGACCCCCGAGGCCAAGGAAGCCCTCGGGAACCTGAAGGCGCTCCTCACGAACGCGCCCATCTTGGTGCCCCCCGCTTCCGGAGAAGCCCTCTTGATCAACGTCGCCGCGACCACTCAGGTGGTTAGCACCGCGATTGTGGTTGAGAGACGAGAAGAGGGGCATGCATTGCCCGTTCAGAGGCCAGTCTACTTCATCAGCGAGGTACTGTCCGAAACCAAGATCCGCTACCCACAAATTCAGAAGCTGCTGTACGCGGTGATCCTGACGCGACGGAAGTTGCGACACTACTTCGAGTCTCACCCGGTAACTGTGGTGTCATCCTTCCCCCTGGGGGAGATCATCCAGTGCTGAGCGGCCTCAGGTAGAATCGCAAAGTGGGCGGTGGAAATCATGGGCGAAGCGATCTCGTTCGCCCCTCGGAAGGCCATCAAGTCCTAGGTCTTAGCGGACTTCGTGGCTGAATGGGTCAACACCCAGCTCCCAACGGTTCCGATCCAGCCGGAACTCTGGACCATGTTCTTCGACGGGTCGCTGATGAAGACAGGGGCCGGCGCAGGCCTACTCTTCATCTTGCCCCTCGGAAAGCATCTACGCTACGTGCTACGCCTCCACTTCCCGGCGTCCAACAATGTGGCTGAGTACGAGGCTCTGGTCAACGGGTTGCGCATCGCCATCGAGCTAGGGGTCCGACGCCTCGACGCTCGCGGTGACTCGCAGCTCGTCATCGACCAAGTCATGAAGAACTCCCACTGCCGCGACCCGAAGATGGAAGCCTACTGCGATGAGGTTCGACGCCTGGAAGACAAGTTCTACGGGCTCGAGCTCAACCACATCGCCCGACGCTACAACGAGACTGCGGACGAGCTGGCTAAAATAGCCTTGGGGCGAACAACGGTTCCCCCGGACGTCTTCTCTCGAGACCTGCATCAACCCTCCGTCAAGATCGACGACACGCCCGAGCCCGAGGCACCCTCGGCCCAGCCCGAGGAACCCTCGGCTCAGTCCGAGGCACCCTCGGCTCGGCCCGAGGCACCCTCAGCTCGGCCCGAGGCACCCTCGGTTCAGCCCGAGGTACCCTCAGCCCCCGAGGGTGAGGCACTGCGCGTCGAGGAGGAGCGAAGCAGGGTCACGCCTGATCGAAACTGGTAGACCCCGTACCTACAATATCTCCACCGAGGAGAGCTACCCCTCGACCGAGCCGAAGCTCGGCGGTTGGCGCGACGCGCCAAGTCGTTCGTCTTGCTGGGAGATGGGAAGGAGCTCTACCACCGCAGCCCCTCAGGCATCCTCCAGCGATGCATTTCCATCGCCGAAGGCCAGGAGCTCCTACGAGAGATACACTCGGGGGCTTGCGGCCATCACACAGCACCTCGAGCCCTCGTCGGAAACGCCTTCCGACAAGGTTTCTACTGGCCGACGGCGGTGGCCGACGCCACTAGAATTGTCCGCACCTGCGAAGGGTGTCAGTTCTACGCGAGGCAGACCCACCTGCCCGCTCAGGCTCTGCAGACGATACCCATCACCTGGCCTTTCGCTGTGTGGGGTCTGGACCTCGTCGGCCCCTTGCAGAAGGCACCCGGGGGCTACACGCACTTGTTGGTCGCCATCGACAAATTCTCCAAGTGGATCGAGGTCCGACCCCTAAACAGCATCAGGTCCGAACAGGCGGTGGCGTTCTTCACCAACATCATCCATCGCTTTGGGGTCCCGAACTCCATCATCACCGACAACGGCACCCAGTTCACCGGCAGAAAGTTCCTGGACTTCTGCGAGGATCACCACATCCGGGTGGACTGGGCAGCCGTGGCTCACCCCATGACGAATGGGCAAGTAGAGCGTGCCAACGGCATGATTCTACAAGGGCTCAAGCCTCGGATCTACAACGACCTCAACAAGTTCGGCAAGCGATGGATGAAGGAACTCCCCTCGGTGGTCTGGAGCCTGAGGACAACGTCGAGCCGAGCCACGGGCTTCACGCCGTTCTTTCTGGTCTATGGGGCCGAGGCCATCTTGCCCATAGACTTAGAATACGGTTCCCCGAGGACGAGGGCCTACGCCGACCAAAGCAACCAAGCTAGTCGAGAAGACTCGCTGGACCAGCTGGAATAGGCTCGGGACATGACCTTACTACACTCGGCGCGGTACCAGCAGTCCCTGCGACGCTACCACGCCCGAGGGGTCCGGTCCCGAGACCTCCAGGCGGGCGACCTGGTGCTTCGGCTGCGACAGGACGCCCGAGGGCGGCACAAGCTCACGCCTCCCTGGGAAGGGCCGTTCGTCATCGCCAAAGTTCTGAAGCCCGGAACGTACAAGCTGGCCAACAGTCAAGGCTAGGTCTACAGCAACGCTTGGAACATCCAACAGCTACGTCGCTTCTACCCTTAAGATGTTTTCAAGTTGTTCATATACCTCGCTCCCACGCAAAGTTTAGTCATCAAGGAAGGGTCAGCCTTGCCTCGGCAAAGCCCGACCCTCCCTCGGGGGCTAAAAGGGGGGAACCCCCTCTGCGTCGAATTTTTTCCTCGAAAAAAGATCCTTTCTGCCAGAATGTCTTTCGTGCTTTTCGACTAATTCGAAAGTGGATCCTGAAAACGACGTAGTACACGTAAGCAGCCAAGGCTGATCGAGCCGAGGGACTCCTACGCCTCCGGGATACAGATACCTCACTCATCACCTTCTGCGATAAGTAACTCACGTTCGGATAAGTGATTCCGCGGACCGAACAAGTCTTCACGTTCGAAAGCTCCTCTGCCGAAGCGATTCTTCGAGCCTTCTCGACTGCGTCGGTGACAGAACCCTATGGACGGGCAAGAGTGCGCGTAAGCGGCAAGGCCGACCGAGCCGAGGGATTCCTACGCCTCCGGGATACAGATACCTCACTCATCACCTTCCGTGAAAAGCAACTCTCGCTCGCACAGACAATTCTGTTACCGACGGAAAAGTCTAGATACTCGAAACGAGAGGAAAAGAAGTGCAGCTTTACAACACAGCGATGGTGTGTTTGGGCCTCGGCGGCCGCAGAAAACACACGCTACAAGATAATCCGATCCTGCAGGCTCGGATCTTGACGGTCGAAGGGAGCAGCAGCACCCTCGGCGTCAACTACACCTTCGGCGAGGTCCGGTCTAGCCTCGGACGGCGACGCGGTCCAAGGATCTCCACTCTGAAGGACGACTTCATCATCACGCCCGAGCCATCGCCGCCGGGGTCTCCTCCAAAAATCCGGCTCGAGCAGGCGGCTCGGCTGATCACCCCGAGGCCTCGGCCAGCTGTCCCCCAAAGACATCAGCCCGGCCCGAGGCCTCGGCAGATCAACTCCGGCGTCGGTCCCGCTAACGGACGACCCGGCCAGGCTCCGGCCGACCAAGTCTTCTTTTCGAGCCAACTCTGCCTCTGTCCATGCTGACACCGCTACCCCTGGCTTCGGCTCATCGAAGAGCGGCCGAGGGGTTCCTTTAACTAAGCAAGAGAAGTCTCGGACAGCAAGGCCGACCGAGCCGAGGGACTCCTACGCCTCCGGGATACGGATACCTCACTCGTCACCTTTGCACGGGGCAACTCATGCTTGGTGAAGCGGTTCAGACAACCAACAGGCGAGTCTTAGTGCTCGAAAATGAGGAAAAAACATGGCTCCGTGCCAAAAATACATACATGTTCAGGCCCCGACAGCCACAATGAACAAAAACACTGGCATTCAAGGTGCCATTACAAACGGAACTCCGGTTCCACCTCCACAGGTACGAACAACCCCACTCGATTGGGGGGCCTGCGGAGCAACGGAAGACCGACGAACGGCTCGCCATCGCCCGCTCCAGCAGCGGCGACGACGACGACTTCTGCTCCGGGGGGCCGAACAGCAGCAGCGATGACCTCAGGGCGGATGCTGCTGCCATGAGGCCCTCGCCCGTGCCCAAACTCGTGAGGCAAGGACAGGCAGAAGGCCGTAGAGTTGGAGGTCGGTCCGTGGGCGGCCCCGGCTATCTCATCGGCGGAAGAACCTCTTCCAGCTGCCGTGGCGGAAGGCGGCGCCGGGAGCGGCTCCGAAGCCACTCGGGTCCGAGAGCCAGGCACACGGCAGCTGCCAGCTCCACGAACGGCGAACGCCCTTCCCCCTGATCACTGAGGGAAGGAGCGGGCCGCCGCCCACGCAGGGGCCGACCCCAACTCGGCACACTCCCCTCCCCAGCACTGATGATGAAAATCCTTGAGGCTGAGGGAGGGGCAGAGGCCGCAACCCGGCTTGCTTTCCCCCGCCATCGAACTGGAGGTCACCGTCTTGGGTGGCCGCCGGCGGAGGGGTGCAGCCGGGCTGCATGATGAAAATCCTTGAAGCCGAACGATGGCTGAAAGGTACCAACTCCCACGGAGTTGCGTTCCTCCAACGACCAGGCGGAAGGACTGCGGGAGTCCCCCATCCGGGGGCTCGGAAGGTGGAAAGACACGATGCATAAGGGAGCGCGAAGACATGGTCGCCTTTCAAGGGGGTCACCCTCCTTTTAAAGACGACTCTCCCTACTTGTGTCCCCAGCCGTCGTGGACTGAGTCTTCTCCAACACGCTCCAAGGTCCTCCCCCTACGGCGCGGGGGCAGGGTCCCACGCGTCATGCAAGCTGGCCCAGGGCAGAAGAAGCCAAACCGCCGCGCGCGGTGCATGCAACCGTCCAGCGGTTACAAGCGTCCCTCCACTTTCGCCCAGACCAGCGGGTGAAAGGGCGGGCAACCATGCAGGCGGCATGCAACCGCGCCAAGTGGGCGCACCTCTCCGACTTCCAACGCGCCCAGCATGGAAGCCCACGCCCACGCATCACGCAACCGGCGCGCCGGTCGCTACGTGCAAGCAACTGCACCGCCACTCGTGCCACCACCGCGCCTCCTCGATTGCGGAATCAGTACCGCGACTCGAGGCGACCCAGCGCGTGACCCAGCAGCGCCAGCCTGGCGCGACGGTCAATGCGACCAAAAATGGGCCGACAGTAATGGCGGTGGCAGGCGGGCGGGAGCAGCGGTCACGTCGTCAGCCAGGCTTACGTCCCATCCTGGGGTAGTGAGAGAACCCTCTCTCACGGCGTGAAGACGGCACGCCCGTGTTCCGTTCCTCGAACGGCTCGCGCACGCGCAACGGTCGCCCCGCGAACCACTCGCCCCGTCGCATTAACTCCGCAGTGGGACAAGCGGCGCCTCTGGCAGGGGAAGCGAGCGACGCTTCGCCTCCGCCATAATGACCGCGTCAAAAAAGGTACGCCGCGTCATTCGATTTCGTATCCTTTTCCTTCTCCTCTTTCTCTCTCTTACAACAGGGACCGGGAAAGGGGGATACCCCGAAAAGGATCCTTCTCCGTGAAGGAAACAGGCTCCGAGCCTCCCTACTGATCAGGGGTTCGAAGGCTGGCCCCTCGGAGGGGTTCGACAGCCGCCTCAGAGCGCGTGGGCTCCACACCCACTACTGGTCAGAGGTTCGAAGGCCGGCCCCTCGGAAGGGTTCAACGGCCGCCTCAGGCCACTCGGGCTCCGCGCCCACTACTGATCAGGGGTTCGAAGGCTGGCCCTCGAAGGGTTCACGACCGCCTCAGACACAGAGCGAGGGATGACCATGGGTACGTTCGATACATAACCAAGGCTCGGGTTGCGCTCCCGAGGTACCCTAGGACATTTCCGAGACCAGCGGGAACGATCTTGTAACGGAATCCCATCAGAGGGAGGCATCGAGCCCTCGGACCCCGTCGACAGGGGACCGGGTCCGACAGATCACCCGCAGGTACTTTTGGGCGCGCCTCTGGGCCTCTAGCCGACCCCTAACAAATGGGGCACGGACGTCCGCTCGGATTACCCGCCAGCAGCTCACCGGAGACACCATGTTCGGCGCCCTCCGAGGGAAACATGGCGCTTTCCCCCCCTCCTCCTTGCGGAAAGGCGACGCAGGGGCGTATGTAAAAAAGTCGAGTCTGTCCCTGACCGTCCTCTTGCCCTATGCAGAGGCTCGGGGGCTGCTCTCACAAACCCGGCTCCGGCCAAACCGTTGACAGCTGAAAGGGAATTAGGCTTACACTTAGTCCCTAATTAATTTTGGTGGTTGAATTGCCCAACACAAATATTTGGACTAACTAGTTTGCTCTAGTGTATAAGTTATACAGGTGCCAAAGGTTCACACTTAGCCAATAAAAAGACCAAGTATTGGGTTCAACAAAAGAGCAAAGGGACAACCGAAGGCACCTCTGGTCTGGCGCACCGGACTGTCCGGTGTGCCACCGGACATGTCCGGTGCACCAGAGGACTCCGACTTCAAACTCGTCACCTTCGGGAAATTCCAGAGGCGACTCCGCTATAATTCACCGGACTGTCCGGTGTACACCGGACATGTCTGGTGCTCCAAGGAAGAGCGGCCTCAGGAGCTCGCCAGCCTCGGGAATTCACTTCAGCCGCTCCGCTAAAATTCACCGGACTGTCCGGTGTACACCGGACTGTCCGGTGTAACAGCGGGGCAACAACTATTTCGGCGCCAACGGCTACCTGCGACGCATTAAATGCGCGCGCAGCGCGCGCAGAGGTCAGGCACGCCCATGCTGGCGCACCGGACACTCAACAGTACATGTCCGATGCGCCACCGGACATCCAGGCGGGCCCAGAAGACAGAGCTCCAACGGTCGGAACCCAACGGCTTTGGTGACGTGGCTGTCGCACCGGACATGTCGGTGTGCACCGGACTGTCCGGTGCGCCATCGAACAGACAGCCTCACCAAACGGCTAGTTTGGTGGTTGGGGCTATAAATACCCCCAACCACCCACCATTCATGGCATCCAAGTTTTCCAGCTTCCAACCACTATACAAGAGCTAGCATTCATTGCAAAGCACACCAAAAGAGATCAAATCCTCTCCCAACTCCACACAAAGCTTTAGTGACTAGAGAGAGTGATTTGTAGTGTTCATTTGAGCTCTTGCGCTTGGATCGCTTCTTTTCTTTGGCATTCTTTCTTGTGATCAAACACTCACTTGTAATTGAGGCAAGAGACACCAATTGTGTGGTGGTCCTTGCGGGAAGTTTGATTCCCAAGTGATTTGAGAAGAGAAGCTCACTCGGTCCGAGGGACCGTTTGAGAGAGGGTAAGGGTTGAAAGAGACCCGACCTTTGTGGCCTCCTCAACGGGGAGTAGGTTTGAGAGAACCGAACCTCGGTAAAACAAATCCGCGTGTCTCACTTCATTATTCGCTTGCGATTTGTTTTGCACCCTCTCTTGCGGACTCTATTATATTTCTAACGCTAACCCGGCTTGTAGTTGTGTTTATATTTGTAAATTTCAGTTTCGCCCTATTCACCCCCCTCTAGGCGACTTTCAATTGGTATCGGAGCCCGGTGCTTCATTAGAGCCTAACCGCTCGAAGAGATGTCGGGAGATCACACCAAGAGGGAGATGGAGACCGGCGACAAGCCCACTACGAGCCAAGGGAGCACTTCATCCGAAGAGTCCCGCACCAAGAGGAAGGAGAAGAAGAAGGACTCCTCCAAACGGAAGGAGAAAAGATCCTCTTCTTCTCACCACAAAGAGAAGAAGGAAAAATCTTCTTCACACAAGTCGCATCGGAAAGGCGACAAGCACAAGAGGATGAGGAAAGTGGTCTACTACGAGACCGACACTTCATCAACATCGACCTCCGACTCCGATGCGCCGTCCGTAACTTCTAAGCGCCAAGAGCGCAAGAAGTTTAGTAAGATCCCCTTACACTACCCTCGTACATCTAAACATACTCCATTACTTTCCGTTCCATTAGGCAAACCGCCAACCTTTGATGGCGAAGATTATGCTAGGTGGAGTGATTTAATGAAATTTCATCTAACCTCACTCCACAAAAGTATATGGAATGTTGTTGAGTTTGGAGCACAGGTACCATCCGTAGGGGATGAAGACTATGATACAGACGAAGTGGCCCAAATCGAGCACTTCAACTCTCAAGCCACAACCATACTCCTCGCCTCTCTAAGCAAGGAGGAATACAACAAGGTGCAAGGGTTGAAGAATGCAAAGGAGATTTGGGACCTACTCAAGACCGCGCACGAGGGTGATGAACTCACCAAGATCACCAAGCGGGAAACGATCGAGGGGGAGCTCGGTCGCTTCCGTCTTCACCAAGAGGAGGAGCCGCAAGATATGTACAACCGGCTCAAAACCTTGGTGAACCAAGTGCGCAACCTCGGGAGCAAGAAGTGGGACAACCACGAAGTGGTTAAGGTTATTTTAAGATCGCTTATTTTCCTTAACCCTACTCAAGTACAATTAATTCGTGGTAACCCAAGATATACACTAATGACTCCCGAGGAAGTAATCGGGAATTTTGTGAGCTTTGAATGCATGATTAAAGGATCAAAGAAGATCAACGAGCTTGACGAACCCTCCACGTCCGAAGCACAACCGGTGGCTTTTAAGGCGACGGAGGAGAAGAAGGAGGAGTCTACACCGAGTAGACAACCAATTGACGCCTCCAAGCTCGACAATGAGGAGATGGCTTTAATCATCAAAAGCTTTCGTCAAATCCTCAAGCAACGGAGGGGGAAGGACTACAAACCCCGCTCCAAGAAAGTGTGCTACAAATGTGGTAAGCCCGGTCATTTTATTGCAAAATGTCCTATATCTAGTGACAGTGACAGGGGCGACGACAAGAAGGGAAAAAGGAGAGAAAAGAAGAAGTACTACAAGAAGAAGGGCGGCGATGCCCATGTTTGCCGGGAGTGGGACTCCGACGAGAGCTCCACCAACTCCTCCGACGAGGACGCCGCCAACATCGCCGTCACCAAGGGACTCCTCTTCCCCAACATCGGCCACAAGTGCCTCATGGCAAAGGACGGCAAAAGGAAGAAGGTTAAATCTAAATCCTCCACTAAATATGAATCCTCTAGTGATGATAATGCTAGTGATGAGGAAAATAATTTGCATACCCTTTTTGTCGACCTAAACATGCAACAAAAAGAAAAATTAAATGAATTAATTAGTGCCATCCATGAGAAGGATGATCTCTTGGACTCCCAAGAGGACTTCCTAATCAAGGAAAATAAAAAACATGTTAAGGTTAAAAATGCTTATGCTCTACAAGTTGAAAAATGTGAAAAATTGTCTAGTGAGCTAAGCACTTGCCATGAGACCATTGACAACCTTAGAAATGAAAATGCTAGATTAATTGCTAAGGTTGATTCTCATGTATGTGATGTCTCAATTCCCAATCTTAGAAATGATAATGATTTGCCTGCTAAGATTAAGGAATTGAATGATTCTCTTGCTAGCCTTAGAGTAGAAAATGAAAATTTGATTGCTAAGGCTAAAGATTTTGATGTTTGCAATACTACTATTTCCGACCTTAGAACTAAGAATGATATGTTGCATGCTAAGGTTGTAGAACTAAAATCTTGCAAACCCTCTACATCTACCGTTGAGCACACTTCTATTTGTACTAGATGTAGAGATGTTGATATCAATGCTATTCATGATCACATGGCTTTAATTAAACAACAAAATGATCATATAGCAATATTAGATGCTAAAATTGCCGAGCATAACTTAGAAAATGAAAAGTTTAAATTTGCTAGAAGTATGCTCTATAATGGGAGACGCCCTGGCATCAAGGATGGCATTGGCTTCCAAAGGGGAGACAATGTCAAACTTAATGCCCCTCCTAAGAACTTGTCTAACTTTGTTAAGGGCAAGGCTCCCATGCCTTAGGATAACGAGGGTTACATTTTGTACCCTGCCGGCTATCCTGGGAACAAAATTAGGAGAGTTAATTCCAGGAAGTCTCACTCTGGCCCTAACCATGCTTTTATGTATAAGGGTGAGACATCTAGCTCTAGGCAACCAACCCGAGCCAAGTTGCCTAAGAAGAAAACTCCTAATGCATCAAATGATCATAGCATTTCATTTAAGACTTTTGATGCATCTTATGTTTTGACTAACAAATCCGGCAAGGTAGTTGCCAAGTTTGTTGGGGGCAAACACAAGGGCTCTAAGACTTGTGTTTGGGTACCCAAAGTTCTTGTTTCTAATGCCAAAGGACCCAAAACCGTTTGGGTACCTAAAGTCAAGAACTAAAATTGTTTTGTAGGTTTATGCATCCGGGGGCTCAAGTTGGATACTCGACAGCGGGTGCACAAACCACATGACAGGGGAGAAGAAGATGTTCTCCTCATATGAGAAAAACCAAGATCCCCAACGAGCTATCACATTCGGGGATGGAAACCAAGGTTTGGTCAAAGGTTTGGGTAAAATAGCTATATCTCCTGACCATTCCATTTCCAATGTTTTTCTTGTAGATTCTTTAGATTACAATTTGCTTTCCGTATCCCAATTATGTCAAAAGGGCTACAACTGTCTATTTACTGATGTAGGTGTCACTGTCTTTAGAAGAAGTGATGATTCGATAGCATTTAAGGGAGTATTAGAGGGTCAGCTATACTTGGTAGATTTTGATAGAGCTGAACTCGACACTTGCTTGGTTGCTAAGACTAACTTGGGTTGGCTCTGGCACCGCCGACTAGCCCATGTTGGGATGAAGAATCTTCATAAGCTTCTAAAGGGAGAGCACATTTTAGGGCTAACCAATGTTCATTTTGAGAAAGACAGGGTTTGTAGCGCATGTCAAGCAGGAAAGCAAATTGGAGCCTATCATCCACACAAGAACATCATGACGACCGATAGGCCGCTTGAGCTACTCCACATGGATCTATTCGGCCCGATTGCTTACATAAGCATCGGTGGGAGTAAGTATTGTCTTGTAATAGTGGATGATTATTCTCGCTTCACGTGGGTGTTCTTTTGCAGGAAAAATCTCATACCCAAGAGACCTTAAAGGGATTCTTGAGACGAGCTCAAAATGAGTTCGGCTTAAGGATCAAGAAAATTAGAAGCGACAACGGGACGGAGTTCAAGAACTCACAAATAGAAGGCTTCCTTGAGGAGGAGGGCATCAAGCATGAGTTCTCTTCTCCCTACACCCCACAACAAAATGGTGTAGTGGAGAGGAAGAATCGAACTCTATTGGACATGGCAAGAACCATGCTTGATGAGTACAAGACACCGGATCGGTTTTGGGCCGAGGCGGTCAACACCGCCTGCTACGCCATCAACCGGTTATATCTACACCGAATCCTCAAGAAGACATCCTATGAACTCCTAACCGGTAAAAAGCCAAATATTTCATATTTTAGAGTTTTTGGTAGCAAATGTTTTATTCTTGTCAAAAGAGGTAGAAAATCTAAATTTGCTCCTAAAACTGTAGAAGGCTTTTTACTAGGATATGACTCAAACACAAGGGCATATAGAGTCTTTAACAAGTCCTCAGGACTTGTTGAAGTTTCTTGTGATGTTGTGTTTGATGAGACTAACGGCTC
Organism: Zea mays; assembly: GCF_902167145.1. Lineage (NCBI taxonomy): Eukaryota > Viridiplantae > Streptophyta > Magnoliopsida > Poales > Poaceae > Zea > Zea mays. The sequence goes on along the minus strand of NC_050103.1, from coordinate 135,157,082 downwards.
TCAAGTAGAGCAAGTTGATCTTGATGAGATAGGTGAAGAACAGGCTCCATGCATAGCGCTAAGGAACATGTCCATTGGGGATGTGTGTCCTAAGGAATCCGAAGAGCCTCCACATGCACAAGATCAACCCTCCTCCTCCACTCAAGCATCTCCACCAACCCAAAATGAGGACAAGACTCAAGATGATGAAGGAGAAGATCCAAGAGATGAGCCACCTCAAGATGACGACAATGATCAAGGGGGAGATGCAAATGATGAAGACAAGGAGGATGAACAACCAAGGCCGCCACACCCAAGAGTCCACCAAGCAATCCAACGAGATCACCCCGTCGACACCATCCTAGGCGACATTCATAAGGGGGTAACCACTAGATCTCGTGTTGCACATTTTTGTGAGCATTACTCTTTTGTTTCCTCTATTGAGCCACACAGGGTAGAGGAAGCACTATAAGATTCGGATTGGGTGGTGGCGATACAAGAGGAGCTCAACAACTTTACAAGGAATGAGGTATGGCATTTAGTTCCACGTCCCAATCAAAATGTTGTAGGAACCAAATGGGTCTTCCGCAACAAGCAAGATGAGCATGGTGTGGTGACAAGGAACAAAGCTCGACTTGTAGCCAAGGGATACTCTCAAGTCGAAGGTTTGGATTTCGGTGAAACCTATGCACCCGTAGCTAGGCTTGAGTCAATTCGCATATTATTAGCCTATGCTACTTACCATGGCTTCAAGCTTTATCAAATGGATGTGAAGAGTGCCTTCCTCAATGGACCAATCAAAGAAGAGGTCTATGTTGAGCAACCTCCCGGCTTTGAAGATAGTGAGTACCCTAACCATGTCTATAGGCTCTCTAAGGCGCTTTATGGGCTCAAGCAAGCCCCAAGAGCATGGTATGAATGCCTTAGAGATTTCCTTATTGCTAATGGCTTCAAAGTCGGCAAGGCCGATCCTACTTTATTCACTAAAACTCTTGATAATGATTTGTTTGTATGCCAAATTTATGTTGATGATATCATATTTGGGTCTACTAACGAATCTACATGTGAAGAATTTAGTAGGATCATGACACAAAAATTCGAGATGTCTATGATGGGGGAGTTGAAGTATTTTCTAGGATTCCAAGTCAAGCAACTCCAAGAGGGCACCTTCATTTGCCAAACAAAGTACACTCAAGACTTTCTAACCAAGTTTGGAATGAAGGATGCCAAGCCCATCAAGACACCCATGGGAACCAATGGGCATCTCGACCTCAACACGAGAGGTAAATTCGTCGATCAAAAGGTATATCGGTCGATGATTGGTTCATTGCTTTATTTATGTGCATCTCGACCGGACATTATGCTTTCCGTTTGCATGTGTGCAAGATTTCAATCCGACCCTAAGGAATCCCACCTTACGGCCGTAAAACGAATCTTGAGATATTTGGCTTATACTCCTAAGTTTGGGCTTTGGTACCCTCGGGGATCCACATTTGATTTGATTGGTTATTCGGATGCCGATTAGGCAGGGTGTAAGATTAATAGAAAGAGCACATCGGGGACTTGCCAGTTCTTGGGAAGATCCTTGGTGTCTTGGGCTTCAAAGAAGCAAAATTCGGTCGCTCTTTCTACTGCCGAAGCCGAGTACATTGCCGCAGGCCATTGTTGCGCGCAATTGCTTTGGATGAGGCAAACCCTGCGGGACTACGGTTACAAACTAACCAAAGTTCCTCTTCTATGTGATAATGAGAGTGCAATCCGCATGGCGGATAATCCCGTTGAGCATAGCCGCACTAAACACATAGCCATTCGGTACCATTTTCTTAGGGATCACCAACAAAAGGGGGATATCGAGATTTCATACATTAACACTAAAGATCAATTAGCCGATATCTTTACCAAGCCACTTGATGAACAATCGTTTACCAAACTTAGGCATGAGCTCAATATTCTTGATTCTAGGAATTTCTTTTGCTAATCTGCACACATAGCTTATAAATATACCTTTGATCATGTCTCTTTTATATGCTATTACTAATGTGTTTTCAAGTGTATTTCAAACCAAGTCATAGGTATATTGAAAGGGAATAGGAGTCTTCGGCGAAGACAAAGGCTTCCACTCCACTCTACTACTCATCCTTCGCCGTCGATCCGCATTACTCTCCGTCTTTGGTATAATCTTCACTCATATGTTTTGTTTGCCAAAGGGGATAAAGTAGTTAGGATCAAGGGCCTATATTTCATTCCAAGTATCCGTTTTTGGCGATTCCTGCCAAAGGGGGAGAAAGTATTGGCCCAAAGCAAAAGGACCGCACCAACACCCTAATTTTAAAATTAATGATTTTCAATTGGTAAATTTCAAATTGGTATCTCTTTGTGTTCTAAAAGGGGGGCAAGTAGTATTATCAAAACTTGATATCTCAAAACCCTCTTGAACACTAAGAGGAGAATTTAATTGAAGGAGGTTTTGTTTAGTCAAAGGAAAAGCATTTGAAACAGGGGGAGAAAATGTCAAATCTTGAAAATGCTTCGCAAAATCTTATTCATTTACCTTTGACTGTTTGCAAAAGAACTTTGAAAAGGATTTACAAAAATAATTTGCAAAAACAAAACATGTGGTGCAAGCATGGTCCAATATGTTAAAAATGAAGAAACAATCCATGCATATCTTGTAAGTATTTATATTGGCTCAATTCCAAGCAACCTTTGCACTTACATTATGCAAACTAGTTCAATTATGCACTTTTATATTTGCTTTGGTTTGTGTTGGCATCAATCACCAAAAAGGGGGAGATTGAAAGGGAATTAGGCTTACACTTAGTCCCTAATTAATTTTGGTGGTTGAATTGCCCAACACAAATATTTGGACTAACTAGTTTGCTCTAGTGTATAAGTTATACAGGTGCCAAAGGTTCACACTTAGCCAATAAAAAGACCAAGTATTGGGTTCAACAAAAGAGCAAAGGGACAACCGAAGGCACCTCTGGTCTGGCGCACCGGACTGTCCGGTGTGCCACCGGACATGTCCGGTGCACCAGAGGACTCCGACTTCAAACTCGTCACCTTCAGGAAATTCCGAGGCGACTCCGCTATAATTCACCGGACTGTCCGGTGTACACCGGACATGTCCGGTGCTCCAAGGAAGAGCGGCCTCAGGAACTCGCCAGCCTCGGGAATTCACTTCAGTCGCTCCGCTAAAATTCACCGGACTGTCCGGTGTACACCGGACTGTCCGGTGTACACCGGACTGTCCGGTGTAACAGCAGGGCAACAGCTATTTCGGCGCCAACGGCTACCTGCGACGCATTAAATGCGCGCGCAGCGCGCGCAGAGGTCAGGCACGCCCATGCTGGCGCACCGGACACTCAACAGTACATGTCTGGTGCGCCACCGGACATCCAAGCGGGCCCAGAAGACAGAGCTCCAACGGTCGGAACCCAACGGCTTTGGTGACGTGGCTGTCGCACCGGACATGTCCGGTGTGCACCGGACTGTCCGGTGCGCCATCGAACAGACAGCCTCACCAAACGGCTAGTTTGGTGGTTGGGGCTATAAATACCCCCAACCACCCACCATTCATGGCATCCAAGTTTTCCAGCTTCCAACCACTATACAAGAGCTAGCATTCATTGCAAAGCACACCAAAAGAGATCAAATCCTCTCCCAACTCCACACAAAGCTTTAGTGACTAGAGAGAGTGATTTGTAGTGTTCATTTGAGCTCTTGCGCTTGGATCGCTTCTTTTCTTTGGCATTCTTTCTTGTGATCAAACACTCACTTGTAATTGAGGCAAGAGACACCAATTGTGTGGTGGTCCTTGCGGGAAGTTTGATTCCCAAGTGATTTGAGAAGAGAAGCTCACTCGGTCCGAGGGACCGTTTGAGAGAGGGTAAGGGTTGAAAGAGACCCGGCCTTTGTGGCCTCCTCAACGGGGAGTAGGTTTGAGAGAACCGAACCTCGGTAAAACAAATCCGCGTGTCTCACTTCATTATTCGCTTGCGATTTGTTTTGCACCCTCTCTTGCGGACTCTATTATATTTCTAACGCTAACCCGGCTTGTAGTTGTGTTTATATTTGTAAATTTCAGTTTCGCCCTATTCACCCCCCCTCTAGGCGACTTTCAACAGCGTCAACATACCAGCCCAAGAACTTGGGACCCGACCGTGCACCCGGGCTATGACCAGCTCGCATGAGGGAACGACCAGACCAGTCGAAGCATTGCGCGAGGCATTAAGACCTCGGAGGAGTCAAACCACTCCTCCGAGGCCTCGGGGGCTACACCCGGCGGGTGCGCTCGCGCGCACCCACCGGAACAAAACGCAACCGAGAAAGGCTGGTCCCCTTGCAAAAAAAAGTGTGACAAAAGCCTCCAAGCGAGTGTTAACACTCCCTTCGAGGCTCGGGGGCTACTGTCGGGGACCATAATTAGGGGTACCCTCAAGACTCCTAATTCTCAGCTGGTAACCCCCATCAGCACAAAGCTGCAAAGGCCTGATGGGTGCGATTAAGTTAGGGATTGGTCCATTCGAGGGACTCGATCACGCCTCGTCCGAGCCTAGCCTCGGGCAAGGGCAGCCAACCCCGGAGGATCTCCGTCTCGCCCGAGGCCCCCCTCCAGCGACGAACATACTTCCGGCTTGCCCGAGGCCCAGTCTTCGCCAAGAAGCAACCCTGGCCAAATCGCCACGCCAACCGACCAAATCGCAGAGGCATTTAATGCAAAGGTGGCCTGACACCTTTATCCTGACGTGCGTCCTCCAGTCGACAGAGCCGAAGTGACCGCAGTCACTTCGCCGCTCCACTGACCGACCTGACAGAAGGACAGCGCCGCCTGCGCCGCTCCGACTGCTGTGCCGCTCGACAGAGCGAGGCTGACAGGCAGCCAGGCCCGGCCTCAGGCACCATAGGAAACTCCGCTTCGCCTGACCCAGGGCTCGGACTCGGGCTAAGCCCCGGAAGACGGCGAACTCCGCTCTGCCCGACCCAGGGCTCGGACTCGGGCTCAGCCCCGGAAGACGGCGAACTCTGCTCCGCCCGACCCAGGGCTCGGACTCGGGCTCAGCCCCGGAAGACGGCGAACTCCACTCCGCCCGACCCAGGGCTCGGACTCGGGCTCAGCCCCGGAAGACGACGAACTCCGCTCCGCCCGACCCAGGGCTCGGACTCAGCCCTGGCCTCCACCGACGGTCTCCGCCTCGCCCGACCCAGGGGCTCGGACTCGACCTCGGTCTCGGAAGACAGTCTCGACCTCGACCTCGGAGGAGCCTCCACATCGCCCAACCTAGGGCGCGGACCGGCCACGTCAACAGGAGGCGCCATCATTACCCTACCCCAAGCCGACTCAGGCTACGGGAAACAAGACCGGCGTCCCATCTGGCTCGCTCCGCCAGACAAGCAATGATGGCGCCCCGCACGCTCTATGACGACGGCGGCTCTCAGCCCCCTTACGGAAGCAAGAGGACGTCAGCAAGGACTCAACAGCTCCGACAGCTATCCTTCCGCCAGGCTTCAGCGCTCCTCCGACGGCCACGACACCACACGAACCGGGTGCCAAAACCTCTCCGGCTGCCACGATGGCATGTACTTAGGGCGCTAGCTCTCCTCCGCTAGACACGTTAGCACTCTGCTACACCCCCGTTGTACACATGGATCCTCTCCTTGCGCCTATAAAAGGAAGGACCAGGGCCCTCTTACAGAGGGTTGGCCCGCGCGGGGAAGAGGACGGGACTGGCGCTCGCGTGAGGCCGCTCGCTCCCTCCCGCGTAGAACGCTTGTAACCCCCTACTGCAAGCGCACCCGACCTGGGCGCGGGACGAACACGAAGGTCGCGGGATTTCCACCTCTCTCACGCCTTCTTCCCCCCTTCGCGCTCGGCCTCGCGCCGACCCATCTGGGCTAGGGCACGCGGCGACATTCTCACTCGTCGGCCCAGGGACCCCCCGGTCTCGAAACGCCGACAGGGTGACAAAAGTTTAGTGACTGAACTTTAGTCACTTTTAGTTCTAAAAAAGCAAACAAGGTGATTAAAATGAACTTAACTTTAGTTTTTTAGTCACCCAGACTAGGATTTTGACCTCACTTGCCCTTTCCTCTTTCTTCGTGCAGTTAGTTGAGCTATACTGAAATCCGATTGTAAGAAAAAATAATCGGATTATTACGTGAGTTTGCTGATTATTTTGCTTGGAGCTATACTGAAATACCAGGTGTAAGCCGTTAGTTGAGCATCGGTTACTAATTAAGCCTGAATTGTGGCCATTCAAGCAAAGACCACTACCATTTTGTCCGGATTTATGCACAAGGATTAAGGACGACATTAACAGACTATTGGATGAGATTAAGGACAAGAGCTCATCTTTTCTTTTCTCAAGTGATACTGAGTCTCGCAAGGAACTCCACAACTTGGAGGCTCTTGTTCGCTTTACAAATCAATGGGAGTCTCAACTCCAAAGCTCAATGATCATAACACTACTTCACAACTTGTCTCTCAAGTGCACTAGCTCAAGGCAAGAGTACCACTAGCTTCTCTACCCAGTTGTGGCACTTGAATCACTTTTATGACTTGGATATGTTGCTCTATGCATATGACTTAGATATGTAACACACTGATTGGGTCGGCCCCAAGCCCTCACATAGCCGTTAGAATGCAATACCCAAAACTGCATTGTTTCGGGTGTCTCAAATGGTGCCTGGTCCGACGCAAATCATCTATCTCGTCAGTAGCCGTTATAGGAAAGTTGTTAGTTGTCAAAGTATATCGGACCGATACAGTGCACTACCAGACCCACCACGTAGGCACCACATCAGCCGACCGTTGGTCCATCCCATATAACCATTGGGTCTATTGTGGGTCCAGTGCTCAAGGACTGTGGTCCGGTGCGTGCGAACTACTTCTCTTCTTATCTCTACTACTACTTAATTGTGTAGTGTAGGCGTGCACAGGTGCTTGTTCTGCCGGTTCCCTCTGCCCACCCACCGCCCCTCTGCTCCCTGCCATCCATGCGACGCAGAGCCGCCATCCACGCCAATCCTGCGAACCGGAGCCCTAGCAGCGCGGCCGACGCACCCTCGATCCGAGATCCTCGATCCGCAATCTACGCTCCCCGCCATCAACGCTCCTCGATCTCTGCTCCCCGCCGTCAACGTGGCCGCCCCGTTCACCTTCCATCGACGGGATCGGTGTTGATGGCGGATCGGCGAGGGCGGTGGGTGGGGCGGCCCCGGATCCCAGGCTCCGTGCCCCGCCCGCGACCTCCCGCGATGCCCCCGCCCCCTGAGCCCCGAGAAGGGACGCGGTCGTTGAGGCCGTAGACGGAGGAGGAGGAGGCCGCAGCCGAGCATAGCCGTCGCGCCCGTCCTAGCCCGCCCCTTCCATCCTTGCCCGCGCTCCTCCAATCCACACACGCTACCATGCCACCGCATCCCGCCCTCCTTGGCCCTGATCTCCACCCCCAACCGATACCCGCCCTGGCCATAACCTCCACGCGATGCCCGCCCGCACATCCCCGTGATGCCCATGGAAGAGAGGAGGGAGATGGATCCGGTGACGCACGCCCACCGTGTCGCGTGGCTCCAACACGGCCTCCTCGTGCTCCTCCAAATCCACCCTGTCCGCCTCCACCTCGACGGGGACGCCGCCGTCCATCGTCCTACCACGGAGGACATTTGCTACTACCTCGATTGCCACCTCACCAGCATCAAGGCCACTCGGAACCTGGTACGCGCGCCCGAGGCGTCCTCCGCATGCATGCTCTTCTTCCGTGACCGTGCCGCAGGGGCTGGGGAGGGGTCCAACGCCACCGACCTGCCGTGGACGCCGCTGATGTGGTCCAGGGCCAAGTCCAGGTAGTAAGAGGCAGAGGTAGTCATCATCTTTTCTTTTATTTTCCCCCTCGGGATTCTGAGACCTCGCGCGGGCAAAGAGGGGCATGCGGCGGTAGGGCTGGAAAAAAAGCTCGAGCTCGATGAGCTGGCTCGGGCTCGCAGCAGCTCGGCTCGGCTCGGACCGGCTCGACGCTCAGAACGAGCCCGAGCCGAGCCTGTTTTTGTGGCTCGTGAAAAGAGCGAGCCAGCTCGGCTCGGCTCGGTGCAGCTCGCGAGCTGGCTCGTGGCTCGATCCAACAACAATTTGTTACATAAAATCTTAATTAGCATATAATATTAGTACAAAGTAGACAATAATTTATGTTATTTGAGATTACTATACAAAAATAATCTATTTTCTATATTATATTAGTGATATATCTATTTTACTAATTTAAAATATGTTATTTAAAATATTTTTAAGATTTTATATTATAATTTAGAGAACAGATTTAAATTTATAGTTGGGCTCGTTGGCTCGGCGAGCCGGCTCGCGAGCCTAGAGCGAGCCGAGCCGAGCCGCTTTTCCGAGCTCGCCGGATGAGCGAGCCGAGCCGAGCCGAGCTCGTTGCGTGAACGAGCCGCAACGAGCCGAGCCGAGCCGAGCTCGGCTTGGCTCGTTTCCACCCCTATGCGGCGGCCCGGGCACTGGGCGAGGTCTGGTGCCGGGGCTCCGGCCAACAGCGTGAAGCCAAGAGAAATCTCGGGCGGGTGAGCAGCCCAACAACAGCTCTCCACCTTTCTCACCCTTTCCTCCTGATATTTCCTCCTTTCTCCATCCCTTCCCCTGGCTTCACAGCTCTCCATGGTGAAGAGGGCGTCCACCGCGATGGCTACGACGACGGCGGTGGAGCGGCTTGGCGCTCCCAACAGGTACGAGCCATTCTCTTCCTGCATTATTTTTCTTATTTTTTTGTTTCTGTTTATGCTGCAAGAATACATGGTCCAATCAGAATCGTCAAACTTTATATTTCGTAAAAACGCAATTAGAACAACACCGTTCCCTACTTTATTATTATAGAGAATCATGTGACAACAGTTGACAATCTTATGTTTTTTTCCTTAATTTTCTATTAGTTAGCAGCAGACCCATTTGATGACACTACACTAAGCAACTTGATTCTGGTAGTGAGATCTAGCATTGCACAGTGCCCATTGTTTATGTGTTTTTTATATTGAAGCTCAATGTCATTACAATAATATGATATAACTAGGTATATACCCGTGCGTTGCTACGAAAACAATATAATAAAATACAATGGGCGCCAGGGCAGGAGGCAGCCGGGACCCCGCGGCAAGGGACGACGTTTGGTCGCACGACTAGACATTGTATGCTAGATCTCCCCATTGCCAAGAGGCAATTCCTTGAAAAATGTCGTGCCATGTTAGCATGATAGAGGAACATGAGTTGTGTAGCACAGTTGAGTTCACATTTTCTAGCTAATGTTACTTGACTGTCTTTTTTATAGTTGCTTTTCCCCCTATTAATTCATGCTCTTTGTAGTTTGTAGACGCATTCACTCTGAAGAAAGAGGTAGCTACAGGTGTTGATGTCATGGTTGTCAGAGAGCTTAATGGAGGAAAATCTAATTGAATTTCGATAAAACACGAACTGCCATGGTTTTAGTTTCAACACCAATATAATGTTTGGTTGTTTATTCTAATGAAACTCGAGGTAATAAAAGATAGCATTATCGACTAAGTAATACACTGCACATAGATTTTTATCATACGTCAACCGAGCAAGTTTGGGAGATAGCTGCCCCATTTCTCAGAGTTTTATTTACATTTTACTGACGAATGGGCATGTGTTGACGATGAACGGGCTCGCCAAGGACGTGCCGACGGTGAACGGGATGCACGAGGAGCCCACGACCGCACATCCCAGATTGCTCATGCAGCCCACTGTGCATCTGAAAAGTGAGTATTGAAAACCTGGATATTCCATCGGGCTTATGTTTCAAACAAAAACTAATTGGTGCTTTCCTTTTTTTGTGGAAGCATGATCTAATAGAGAATGCTCATCCACATGTTCAACTGTTATTCATGCTTGATTCTGATGGTGCAAAATAAAACTTGGCTTACTATTACAAGTGGAACTAACAAGTCCATCATGGTTCAATGGTACAAGGTGTCTTCCTCTGAATTTACAAATGATATGAGCTTGAAGCCCTTACTTCATCAAAAGTTTCTAAGGTTATCAGTGAAGCCCTTACTTCACTGATGTCTGAATATCTGCTTGTGCTTCTAAATTGCATTTCCTTTATGCTCAGTCTCAATCATTGCAAAATAAAAATTGGCTTACCTGATCCAACTGACAGTAAATGTAAATCAGTCAGCATTGAAAACAAAAATTAGTTTGTAAGTAACAATTCATTTAGCAACAACATATATTTATCCTGCTACAGTTAGATCTGTAATCATATTTGGGTGACTGCTACAGTTAATACTCCCTTCATATTTCCTATTTATTCATCTGCCTTAACCCTTCATATTTCCTATTTATTCATCTGGGATGTGCGGTCGTGGAATATTATTTTTTTGATTTCATACTTGAGATCACATTTATCCTGATATAGTATTTTTTGAATTGATACTAAAGAGCCTCACTTGTATACATTCTCATTCAAGAACGGCCAGTTGCTGTAGATTTTGTACATACTTTCATGCAGTTGTATATCTGTATGGATTTTTTGTTTCCTTTCATTCATTTTTGGGATATCTTTATTATACAACTTTCTGATCTAATTGTCATTTTATTGTTTGGTTTTGTTTATGCTATGATTATTGTCATTAACTAGGGAGACTCGAGGTCGGTCCTCTTACACTTGCTCTTCTTATATCTATATTTTGTTTTGCAAAATTGACATCTGATTTTATGGGATTATTTAGGTTACTGAGATCTTCAACTTTTCCCAAGATGATTTGTTAACTGAAGACATGATGATACTTGACACACATGGTGAAGTTTTCATTTGGATTGGTCAGTATGTGGAATCAAAAGAGAAACAAAAGGCATTTGACATTGGCCAGGTATCAACTGAAGCCCTGACTTTATTCAAGTAGTCAGTTCCTGTTACCGGTGCTGGAGGCCTGTGAACTGTGCGGTCTGTGAACTGTGCGGTGCTGTGAACTGAAACGGTCTGTGAACTGCGCGGTGCTGGAGGCCTGTCACCGGTGGATGCAAGTGCTGGGAGGGAGGACGTGGAGACGCTGGCGCAATGCCAGCGGATGATTGCGTGCGGGGAGTGGCTACCGCTGGCCGTGGCCTATGACCACGTGGAAGGGTCCACCATGGAGGCCGGTGGGATGCAGGTGCTTGTTGATCAGGTTGGTTCTACAATTCTATTTAGCAAATCTATGGTTTTGCAATTCTATTATTTATGATCCTACGATTTGCAATCCTACCATTTCAGTTTGGATGCCATTAATGAAGTTGTCTGTTTTGCAATAACTATGTGGAGCGGTTTGATCATCACTGTCCATGGGTCGGCCGGTGCATAGGACTGGTAAGGTTCTCAAGATTACTAGCTGTTTTACTGGAAATTTGTACACCAAAACTTCTGTAAGCTTGGAAATTTGTCTTGCTCGATTCTTCGCTTTGAGTTTCTCTAGAACCTTGGAATCTGTCTTTTGATAATGCAAGTTGTACAATATTAGCTGCAGATTAGGAGCCAGTCTAATCTTGTGGGTACTTGTTCCTCAGATGATGGCAGTTACCGAGTCATCAAGATTTCACGTGTCATTAAAGAAGGATGATGTGTACATAAGAAGGCTCATCATAAATTAGGTGTTGCCACCGTCTGCGTCCTTCTGCAAATTCTGTGCTGCAAAATGGAGGGTAAGCAAACTTCTGTTGTTCTAGCTACCCAATATTGCCCATGAATTGCACAAGTCTACTGTCGACTTTTGTTTGGTCTGAGAAATCATCGACTTTTGTTTGTTCTAGCTATCCATGCTGTTGGAAATGCATCTTCCAAAGTCAATTTAGGTGACCTGAAACGATTATATGCAGCACACAGAATTATATAAGATGGTTGCAATCTTTCTTGTTCTCTCCTTGTTTCTGAATTGAATTAACCTATCTGGTCTTTTGTAGTGGAGAATTCATGCTTGGACTTGTTCTTCAAATCAACTGCTACCATGAATTAACTTCGGTGCTGGTAGGATTAACTTGCTTAGTAAATTTAAGATGAACCTGACTAAGGTTCATTCTCTTACTGTCTTACATCAAACTTGAATGGAATGGTTGTCTTGTAAAAAACTACGATGTTTTAGTTTCGTAGGTTTAATTGTCTTCGGTGTTTCTCATGTGTTGAATCATTGCAGAAGTTGGAGCACAAGATGCTGGACAATTTCTTCTCTGTGTTGTCATGTGTTATCTTCGTGCCCTTCTACACGGGATTCCTCCCTCTCCTGTTCTGGGTATGCCTTCTCTCTCATGTCCCACTGGTTTTATTGCCTTGCTTTCTGTATTCTCGGTACTAATTCCCTTTGATCCTAAATTCTTTTTTTTTTGAAAAAAATCTATATCTTGCAGAGTGGACACGGCAGGCTGGCTAGGCAGATGACCCTCCTCATGGCTTTCTATGACTACCTCGGCAACTCTGTCAAGGTTTTGCCATCTGCTTGTATACAATTGAAGGTACACGCTTTAGTTTAATCACTGACACTCTCGATCTTTCTGAACGCAGGATATGGTGTCAGCCCCTCGGCCATGCTCTCTGCCCATTAGAAGAGTGACAACTATAGAAGATGAGAAGGAAAATGCCATATAATATGGGCTACCGTCATCGCATGCTCTCAACACTGTTTGTTTGACGGGGTATGTATGTTCCTGCTCTTATTTCGGTAGGGGAAGCTTAAAAGGAATTGTTGGCTGATGCTGCTTTTTGATCAATGCAGATATTTGTTACACTATGTCCTGACATACGGAGAACATGGCAGTCTTACAGTTGCTGCGGGTTTATCTCTAGCTCTCTTACCCCAAATTTGCTGCGGGTTTTCCAGCAGTGATCCCTGTTGGTGTTCAGCCAAGGAATTGGAGATTGGTGATTTTGGTTATGCATGGTCGTTTGAATTTTTTTTATGTTGTAACCCATACCGTGAATTGTTGTGAGTTGATTGAGCTTTAAAGGAATTGCAGAATCTTGAGTTAGCCAGTTCATTTTTCTTTTTGAGTAACGGGTGAAACTGGGGCATGAATATGGTAGTTGGCTCCCACGCAGTGTTCTATGGTGTTTTCCCTACTCACATCTTTCATATAACAGCTGTAGGAAACTAGACATGTCTTGTGAAGCACAATTTTGTTTGTGAGCTCCTCGTTTGTTGATCTAGTGATGTAACTATTGATACTTGATAACCTATTGCTGGTCATATAATTTTGATTCTAATCCAGTGATGAAAAGCTAAAATCATCCAGCTGTCGTTCTTTGATTACCCTGAGATGGTAAATATGCACAAATATACTTAAGTTTATCTGCAGAGAGCATCGTTATCAAACAAAAATATGGGGTGGATCTACCAATGTGGCCAGGCATGGAAGCTGCCCATAGCACTGCCGCCATATAGTTGACAACGATGACCGACACTGTAGATTCCATTCTCTGTGTGTACACCAAGGTATCGATGTCTCGTCTCGGACCACAAGAGCATTTTTTCAATGTATCTGGCTTCAAAGTTAGTCTTTGATTATTATCTTTCTCGCAACATAAGGGCAAACAACGTTTATATGTAGCAAACAAATACAGTTTGCAAACGTTTTAGGAACATGTTTTTACAATAAAGATATACTTATAGTTTCACCAATGGATGGCCAAAAAATACAACCTTTTAGTTCAGGAAATATAGAACAACAGCAAGTAGATTTTGATAAATCCATTAGAATCTCAATATAAATATAGAATATCGACGTCTATTCTTTTAATGTTTAATCCTCTATTCGCAATAGTTAAAAAAAGCTATTGCTATGATTGTAACAAATTTATTAACGTAGGAATTCAATATTACAATAGTGCCAAAATGGATTGTTCGAAGGAGAAAAATCAAGTACAAATTGACAACCAATTGGACAAGCATGCAGTGGTTGATAATGAATCAACTCTTAATGCAAACATCCTTAACATGCTAATAGACTATAGAATAACAATTAGTGCTTTTGCATATCAGTGTATTCTATCATGTCGATTCCGTAGCAACGCACGGGCATATACCTAGTTATTCTTAAAAAACAGCTTCTCTAGTAAACAAGTCTGGTGCGCCAAAGCCTTCTGCGCCCAATTCACCCTCTCTAATACTTTGGTCCGGTGCACACTAATAGTCACCCCGCCAAAATGTAGTTTTTGTCTCTCTAAGCTATCAAAAGTAAAAATAAGGGCTTAATTTGGGGGCTCTACTAGAATTGCTCTAAAAGAGATTAAAAAATATCGATATTTTATGTTATTAAACAAGTAACATTGGATTTTTAATATATGTTTTCATTGTACGTTTACTTTTTGTCATTAATATTAATATTTTTTTCTTATATATTTAATTAAATTTTATATATTTTAATTTAAAATGATTTTTTGGATGGGGAGGTAGTAACTAGCCAAGGCCGAGCAATTTGCTTTACGAGTACTATATATTATGTTATATTACTAGAAGCACAAGTACTTAGGAAAGGTATATGTGTGACCCTGTTCTCCACGGCATTCTGCACGAAAGCAGAAAAAAGAAAAAGAGCAGGCGATATTATTATTTAAAATATGATAATATTACTTTGATATATACGTACTTATGTAGAATATTGCCGGGTTGCAATGCAAGAGCTATCCTTGCCAGAATGCCAAGTTACCCAGCAACACATGCTGGCATGCATGCAAAAAGTTCCATTTGTAATGTAAACGTACTGAGAAGAGCAAGAAGCCACACGCTAAGCCAGCAGCTGCCGGCGAGCCGGGCGGCGGAGAGAGTGCCGGGCGGCGATGGCTGAGCTCGCGTCGGGCGCCGTGAGCTCGCTGCTGGGCGTGATCGGGAACGAGGCGCGGCTGCTGCGCGGCGTCCGTGGCGACGTGCAGTTCATCAAGGAGGAGATGGAGAGCATGAACAGCTTCTTGGTGCACCTGGCCCGCACGTCGCACACCGGCGGCGAGCACGGCGTGCAGGTGCGCACGTGGATGAACCAGGTCCGTATCCTCGCCAACGACTGCAACAACTGCATCGACAAGTACGTGTACCGCGGCAACCCCGACGTGCACCTCCGCAGGAGCGGCCTCTTGCGCTACCTCCTGTGGCCTCCATGGTTTGTGAGGAAGATGTTCGCGCAGCACGACGCCGCCGGCCAGCTGCGGGTGCTCAAGGACCGGGCGCGGGAGGTCGGCGAGCGGAGGATGCGGTATGACGTGAAGGTCCTGTTGAATAATTAGACAAATTCCAATCTAAATTCCGAATATAAATCATGACCAAATCAGAAGAACTGAAATAAAAGCCAAATCAGATGATGCGTACTGATTAGACTTACTGATTGTTGGCGCGCGCCAGGATCAGCTGAGTCGACGATGTCAGAAGATCACGAGCAGTCGCGTGAAGACGCTTCCCAAAAACCTTATTCGCCCTCTCCCGGTGCAGGATCTAGAAGACGAAGGGTTCCGGAGACCTGCTCTCCTGATCGCAGATGCACCTCTGCGGTCGGGATGAAGGGAACTAAAAGGCGGCTCAGCTATGAAGAGAGGCGAAAGCGAATTGGGATCTGGGGATGATTTGGAGGCTGGCTGCCGGGCTCCTTTTATAGGGTCGAGTCCGCGACCCCCCGTGCTTATCCGCCCACGAAAATCTCGCAATCAGTTGAGATTTTGTAGCGATCGGTTAGGATAAGCGTAACAGCCAAGAAACCAAAAAATCAAACGGCAAAAGGTAGCCGCGCCCCCGCAAGGCGAGGGGCCGGATTTCGGCGGACCATTCACGCGCATGTCGTGCGCCCGCGCCCTTCGCCCCGCCCCGGCCCGGCCAGGCCAGGCCAGGCCAGGCGAGGCGAGCGAGCGCGCGCGCGCGTGTGGCTCTCCACACTCTCTCCTCTCATCCATGACTTGGTGAGTGAGTGTGGCTTCCATATTTAAGCTAGCTCTACTCCACAAGAGCTAGCAATATGGTGCTATTGGTTCCACCTATCCCTTTGCCATCCACTTATATGGGCTTTTGAGATTTTCCTGGAATTATTAGAAATTCTTAATTGGGCCAAGCCCATAAATCCTAACAATCCCCCACCAGATCTCAAATGCCCATCTGCAGTTTTCGCCACTGTTCACTACCGTTTAATATACTAGTTTTTTCAGCAGAGACTGTTAAGTTGAACTTCCGCCTAGAACTCCAAGTTACACCAACCCACAACTTGGACAATGGACTATGCCTTGAATTGCAAGTTTTGCGTGAATGGGTTTCACTTGAAGTCATGACCAGTACTTGGCTACCAGTAGTCCCCTTCTCGGGTGGAGCATATACGTCGTACTCCAAGGTCTCTTTATGAGTTTACTAGAGATCACCCAAATCTCATAGACTGCGACGTTAGACAGTCTAACTCATATAGGTGTGTTCTTTCAAAGAATGTTCTGCAGGACAACATCTTCGCTAATACAAGCCAACAGAACACATTAAGGCACAAAGCCAACCTGCCTTACAGCATTTGAGAGTATTGCATCTTTACTTAGAGAGGGTCAAAAGTTACTCTCCTCAGTTCACCAATGGCTTGTTCTTCCCAGGACCTAATTCACGGGATCTCCGATCACATAGACTGGGTTTCCACCATGGCAACTTTATTCGGGTCTCATACCCATCTCTCTCGATGCGATTTCTATCACATTACGTGGTAGTCCCTTGGTAAAAGGATCTGCCAGATTTTTATCTGTTGAAATATAAGTCACACTTATAACTCCGGAGTTTCTCAACTTTCTGACAGACTTCAATCGTCTTTTGACATGTCTTGATGACTTTCCATTATCCTTAGAACTCGTCACTTTAGCAATCACTGTCTGATTGTCACAGTTCATAAGGATAGCTGGTATTGGTTTCTCAACCACCGGCAAGTCCATCAAGAGTTCACGCAACCATTCTGCCTCAACGGTTGCTGTGTCAAGTGCAGCTAGCTCGGCTTCCATGGTTGACCTCGTCAAAATGGTCTGCTTGCATGACCTCCATGATACCGCACCTCCACCAATAGTAAAGACATAACCACTGGTGGCATAAAGCTCGTCTGCATCAGATATCCAGTTCGAATCACTATATCCTTCAAGTACTGCATGCTGACCAGAATAGTGAATTCCATAACTCATTGTACCTTGCAGGTAGCGCATAACCCGCTCAAGTGCATGCCAATGATCAGTCCCGGGGTTTGACATGAACCTACTCAATTTGCTCACAGCAAACGAGATATCGGGCCTTGTTGCACCAGCAAGATACATGAGTGAACCGACAATCTGAGAGTATCTCAATTGGTCTAAACCAATTCTCTTGTTCTTTCGCAGTGTCACACTGGGATCATAAGGTGTTGGAGAAGGTTTGCACTCAGAGAAGCCAAATCGCTTCAAAACCTTTTCAACATAGTGAGATTGCGAGAGAGTAATCCCACCATCTGCCTTAATCAGCTTGATGTTTAGAATCACATCAGCTTCTCCCAGATCTTTCATATCAAAACTCTTTGATAGAAAAGACTTGACTTCATTGATCACACCAATGTTTGTGCCAAATATCAATATATCATCAACATATAAGCACAATATAACTCCTTCGCCCCCACCACAGCGATAATATACACACCTGTCTGCCTCATTAATGGCAAAGCCTGCAGACGTTAGAGTAGTGTCAAACTTCTCATGCCACTGCTTTGGTGCTTGCTTCAGACCATACAAAGATTTCAATAACTTGCACACCTTGCTTTCTTGACCCTTTACTACAAATCCATCAGGCTGTTCCATATAGATTTCCTCGTCCAGCTCTCCATTAAGAAAAGCTGTCTTTACATCCATCTGATGAACAAGGAGACCATACGAGGCAGCCAAAGAAAGTAGTACTCGAATAGTGGTCATTCTAGCAACAGGTGAGTAAGTATCAAAGAAGTCTTCTCCTTCTTTCTGAGTATAGCCTTTAGCCACAAGCCTAGCCTTGTACTTTTCAATTGTACCATCAGGCTTGAGCTTCTTTTTAAACACCCACTTACAACCCACGGGTTTGCATCCATAGGGTCGATCAGTGACTTCCCACGTACCATTTGAAAGAATAGAGTCCATCTCATTATGAACTGCTTCTTTCCAATCATCTGCATCTGGAGATGCAAATGCTTCTGGAATGGTAGTAGGAGTATCGTCCACAAGGTACACAATGAAATCATTACCAAAGAATTTTTCAACCCTTTGTCTCTTGCTCCTTTTAGGAGCATCATTGTCATCCTCCTCTAGGACAATTTCATGTGGCTGTTCAAAACTCTCAATAGGTGTATTATGTTCAGGAATTATCTCAGAAGAGTATCTAGAATTGCTATGAATGTCTTTCATTGGAAATATATGCTCAAAGAAAGTAGCATCACGTGATTCCATAATAGTATCAACATACACATCAGGAACTTCAGATTTAACTACTAAAAATCTATATGCTATGCTACACGAAGCATATCCAAGAAAGACACAATCCACTGTCCTTGGACCAAGCTTGCGCTTTTTATTAATTGGTACATTGACTTTCGCCATGCACCCCCAAGTGCGCAAGTATGAAAGTGATGGTTTTCTCCCAACCCACTTCTCATAAGGGGTTTTCTCTTCTTTGCCCATAGGAATTCTATTCAGAACATGACATGAAGTCAGGACTGCCTCCCCCCACCATGCCTTAGATAAACCACAAGTGTCTAACATGGCATTCACCAGGTCAGTCAACGTACGGTTTTTCCTTTCAGCAATCCCGTTTGACTCGGGTGAATAGGGAGGAGTCCTCTCATGAATAATGCCATGTTCTGCACAGAAATCGTCAAAGACTTTGGGAAAGAACTCGCCACCACGATCTGATCTAAGACGTTTGATCTTTCTCTCTAGTTGGTTTTCAACTTCAGCCTTATAGATTTTAAAGTAGTCTAAAGCCTCATCTTTAGTTTTTAGCAAGTATACATAGCAAAATCTAGACGCATCATCAATCAATGTCATGAAGTATCTCTTACCACCTTTTGTCAACACACCATTCATCTCACAAAGATCAGAATGTATGAGTTCTAGTGGTGTCAGGTGTCTCTCCTCAGCAGCCTTATGAGGCTTTCGAGGTTGCTTCGACTGCACACAACTATGGCACTTAGAACCTTTGACTATGGTGATATTCGGAATTAAACTCATGGTTGCAAGCCGAGACATAGAGCCAAAATTAATATGACACAAACGAGAATGCCAAATACTCGCAAGATCATCAACATTTGCACAAATATGGTTCACAGACTTATTATTGAAATCTAACAAAGAAAAGCGGAACATTTGCAAGGCGAGGGGCCGGATTTCGGCGGACCATTCACGCGCATGTCGTGCGCCCGCGCCCTTCGCCCCGGCCCGGCCAGGCCAGGCCAGGCCAGGCGAGGCGAGGCGAGCGAGCGCGCGCGCGCGTGTGGCTCTCCACACTCTCTCCTCTCATCCATGACTTGGTGAGTGAGTGTGGCTTCCATATTTAAGCTAGCTCTACTCCACAAGAGCTAGCAATATGGTGCTATTGGTTCCACCTATCCCTTTGCCATCCACTTATATGGGCTTTTGAGATTTTCCTGGAATTATTAGAAATTCTTAATTGGGCCAAGCCCATAAATCCTAACAGGTCCTGTCCCCGCTCCTCCCGCCCCCGGCGGAGGAGGGGGCGCTGACGACGGAGGCTGCCTATGCCGCCGGCGACGAAGACGACGACCAACCTGATGCCGATGGGTCGGCGTTGGCAAGTCATCGAAGAGCAGTCCTATTCAAGCATAGGGCTCTGGACGACTACTTCCAGGGGAAGCTAGTCGAGTGGACGGAGCAAGTGATGGAGAGAGGCGACGTCATGCACTCCGCCGCCGTCGTGGCGCCGGAGGCAGACCAGGAGGTCATCGCTCTCGCACGCAGGGCCTTGGCCCAGGGGCATCGCAGCGTCTTGGTGGACATTCCGCAGGTGCACATGGATTTCGAGCCGCTGCGGCCCCAGGAGATCCTCTACTACATCCTGTGCCAGCTCCAGCAGGATCGAGCGTCATCGCCGCCGCAACTCGGGTCGTTAGAAGGAAGCCCAGACACATTGGTGAAGCAGTATCTCCTCTACAGAAGCAAACGGGAGATCAGCCATGGAAAAGAGAGTCTACTCGGCGAAACTGAGATCCAGCAGGACATTCAGAATGTGATGGGCAAGCTTGACGAGGTGAAGAGGGGCATTCAAGATGAGCAACTTCTGTTGCAGCTGCTGGAAGGGATCAGGGACGTCAAGGAGCTGGAAGAGAAGCCCATATCCGTGCTCTTCGAGCTGCTGGTGCTGCAACAGCAAGCTGCCCGGCGAGACCAAGCGAGGGGCAAAGCCATGCGCAAACTGGCAGCATGGCACGCCCACATCCTCCGGATAACAGCAGAGAGTCTCAAGAAGTACATAGAGGCAGAGCATCTGCCGCAACAGGAGGCGGAGAAGAAGACGGCCAAGAAGTTTGATTTCTATGATGCAAGATATGGATATGTCATACACAAGGTGTTTGCAACGAAGGCCAGCAACAGCAAAAGGCGCCATGGGCATGTCAAGATCCAAGGCATGATCAGCAAAGTCCCACAAGATGTTGCCACCGAAACCGAGGAGAAGATCGATGAGATCAAGAAGACGGTCCAAGAGCAGATGGAAACGGGGTGGATCGTACGCAAGATCATCGAGAATCACTTCGAGGACGACAAGAGGCCTCTGGTTGTTATCCTCAGAATCGGCGACAAGATCTATGAATCCAACTGGGACGAGAATAGATACGCTTTCACCCGCCTGGAGAAACATGTTGCCGGTGTACTGACCGTCACCACCACAAGGAGCACCCAGCAGGCCAAAGAAAGCCTCCGGCAGCAGGAGCTTATAGACAGCTTCCGACAAGGGGAGCCTCTGGACTATTCCCTTGCTGGCCTCTACCATGACATTGTGCTCCAGTTTACAAGCCATCTCATGAGTGAAGACAAGAACGAAGAATACAGCGATCCCCAGATCATCCGTGACATCCTGGGGGAGTGCGAGCAGTTCGAGTTCTGCATGAAGATCTTGGCGCATTCTTTCTACGCCAGACCCAAACGGAGCAACCAAGAACTGACCAAGCTGCGCGACAGCCTTCAGGCAGTTTCCCCCAAGTCGTTCGAAGGCGTTGCTGCCAAGATGCTCAAGTTCTCCTACAATGACCTGCCCAAAGAGTACAAGTCCTGCTTGCTGTACCTGGCCATCTTCCCTCCAGGACGCAGCATCAGGAGGTCGACGCTGGTAGCACGGTGGGTTGTCGAAGGTCTGATCAACCGGGATGATTGGAACGCCGCGGTTCGTCAGTCCGATCGATGTTTCGAAGCCCTCATCGACCGGGGGCTTGTCGATCCTGCTGAGATCAGTGGTACCGGGAAGGCCAAGAGCTGCATCGTGGGCAATCGGGTTCATGGATTCATTACCATGATCGCCAAGAAACAGCACATAGTGGAGACTCGCCTGTCACAGCACTTGGCCCAGCACTTCTCCATTTTCAGTGACGTCCGACTCCGCGCCTCCGAGAAGATCCGAGATTTCCTGCAAGTTCTCCCCAAACAGTACCACTTTTCCCGGCTCAAGGTGCTAGATCTAGAAGGCTGCAAGTGTGTTGGTACGAAGAACACGAGTTACCTCAAGGACGTCTGCTGCAACCTGCTACTGCTCAAGTACCTGAACCTAAGGAGCACAAATGTTACGCAGCTGCCAGGAGAAATCAACCGCCTCCACGAGCTGGAAGTACTGGATATCCGCCACAACAATGTGCACAAGACTGCAACGAGATACCTCCGGCTCCTAAAGCTGAAGCGGCTGCTGGCTGGTTGCATTGACGACCCAACTCTACCAAGTGTCGAGCTTCCTGAAAAGATTGGGAAAATGGAAGGCATGGAGGTATTGCTTGGTGTCATGCCGCGTCATAAGAAAGATCTGAAAAGAGGATTTCCTGTATGCCTGAGGAAGCTTGGTGTGGTTATCAACAAGGATAGTTACCTCCAGCCCTTGCTTAAGGCAATCGATGACTTGCATGAGAACCTCCGGTCTCTGTCAATCACTCTTCCTATTGTCAGAGGTGAGGCCACGCCACCCAAAAGAAACTCACAACCATCAGCTCATAGCCTTGAACGTACGCTGGACCAACTTGAGAGCCTAAGCATAAGTGGAATCACACAGATGGGGTGGCAGCTTCTTCCATTGCTGACTGAAAAAAGTAATCAGCTGACAAAGGTGACTCTAAGAAGCACCATGCTGAAGCAGGACGGTCTGGAGGTCCTCGCCCATCTGCCAAAACTACACTATCTCAAGCTCCGGCACGAGGCATACAAGGACACTGAGCTCACCTTCAAGGAGGACGAATTCAAATATCTCAAGTGCTTTCTTGTTGAGGGTTCCAATATGACCCACATCATCTTTGCTCATGGAGCGACCCCTATGCTTGAGAAGATGCTTTTGCCCGTCACCGCCAGCCTAAAGCTTTCTGGAGTTGAGAACCTTGAGAAACTGGAGGAGCTTGAGCTCAGAAACAGCACCACCACCACCACCACCACTTCCATTGACAACAAGAACACGCTGGGTTCATTGCTTGAGCAGGGTAGGCGAATAACCAAGGTGACTCTCCGTGGTAAAATGCTAGAGCAAGATGATCTACAAATCCTTGGCAAGAAGCCATCCATACGCTGTTTGGTTCTCTTGGACACGTTCACTGACCAAACGGAGCTTGCCTTCAAAGAAAATGAGTTCCTAAACCTCGACCTTCTTATCGTGGAGTGCTCCAAGAAAGCCAAGATCAGCTTCGCCGCCGGATCTTGTCCTAAGCTCGAGAAGCTCGTCACCAACATAGAGTCCCTCTCCGGCATCGGCAACCTTGTACGATTGAAGGAGCTCGAGCTCAAGGTCGAGGGTGACTCTGTCCCTGCAGAGGTAAAAGTAGCCGTCAACAGGCTTAAAGATAGACTCCATTTTACACACTACAAGTCAGAAAATCAAGACAAGGAAGAAGGGAACCAAGACGACGATGTCGGGAAATCCCCTTCATCCTTTTGGAAGAACAAGGGTTGGTGCCCATGTGGTTTGCGTTGCGCGTGCGTCTGATTACTTGTTGTTGTACATGTGTGCTCGAGCTTGACGGCAATGGTTGGTTGTGCCGATGATCTGTGTACTGTGTGGCTTTCCTCTGAACCCTTGCGTGCATGGGTTGATGTAATAAGTGCGTATGCTTGGCTTGTGTGCACATTTGACTTACTTATTAATGTCCCTTGTGCTATATTATATGGTTGGACTTCAAACTGCAAGAACACATGACAGGTTCAGAAAGGGAAAAAAAAAGATTGTAACTTGTCTACTGTGGAACAGGGGAGTAAGAAACAGGAACGAAAGACGGATGAACTAACTACTCGCCCCCAATCAATGAAAGAAGCAAGAACACAGGACGGATAGAAACCGAATGATCTGCACGGACAGCGGCACCGAGCAGTCTTATTAGGCGTGCGCGGAGGTCGAGACAGTGCGGCGCCACCACCTCCTCTTCCTCCAGCTCGTCCACCGCGGCGGCGTAGCTCAGTAGCGTCCGCCGTCGCCATCGTCGGAGCCTCGCTACGGCAGATTCGAGATTGGGGTAGCTGGGCCTGGGCAACTGGGACATCGACTCCATGGGCTGCACGCAGCCGTAAATGGGCCACCGGACACGAGGGCCAGAATACTCAAGCAAGCAAGATAGGCCGACAGTTGGCCGGAGATGCATCCTCGTCGTCAGCCATCACGGGCTGAGCATTTTATTTCTCAGTGACAGTGAGCGATTCATGCGTGGTGTTGGCTGCTGCGATTGCCGCCGCCGACCACGACGACGGCTCGGAGGAAGCCCTGGGAGCTGTGTGACTCTCTCTCGCTGTCACTCTCGTCAAGCAGACGAGCCAGCAAGCGGCGACCACGTCCAAAACGGCATGTGACGAGGCCTGCGTGGCACGCGCGTGCATGTCGGCATGTGGCGCCGGCACGCCGCCACAAATACCGACCAGCCACGCGTTCCTTGCGGACGCTTCGCTGCAGGATAAACAAGATCCTGTTCTCCCGTTGCTGTTTTGCTTGAACGAACCCTTTTCTTCCATCGGACGGAGTTGGGTCAAATAGGCTCCTGCTGAACCGACTGTCCAAACATGATGTTTTGCCCAATGGTGCCTTGACATGGACCCCCAAACCCAAAGTGTTGTTCCAGCAGCGCCATCAACATTTTTAAATACCTAGCAAAACTCTCGCGTCCACAACTACTCTATATCTCAACGCTATATAAACTATCATATTTTTAAATCAATATATATCACACACACACATCCACCGCGGCCCCACCATACACCTCATTTGTCCTTTTTTTTGGTACGGTACACCGGTGCAGTAGAAAAAAAGGCGTCAACTCCACGTTTGAGGTTGAAGAGGACCTACTGAAGACGAGTGCAATAAGGCGGCGCAGTAAATTGTTTCTGCAGTAAACTTTACAGTAGACGAGTGCGAACCTTACCTGGCTACACAAAATCACTAAAGCTAGGTGTCATCTCAAACGACATTTTCACTTCATATCGCATATTCTCCCAGACTCCTCTTGCTAGCTGCACGTGGGTGCGTGTGTGTGGGAGTGGGACCGTGGGACGGTCGGAAACCAGGCACGTGGTCGTGGTCGTAGAATCTTTACATTTACTTATTTATTTATTACCGCCGGCAGCGGTAATCACCAAATTTAGTTTCGTACTACTTTGTTTGCAAATCGATCGTGTACCGGTGTTAGCAGTAGTCTAGAAAATGAATTCAGTATAGTACTATACAAGTAGCTCAGGGTTCAGGGACCAGTAGCAAAGCTTCAAATCGACGAGCGTGTTTGGGTTTCAGAGCCAAGAGGATCAACGGATCAAGCAAAACTGTCTATTATTCTATCCGTATCTCGATCTCATTCCCGTGCCCGGGCTGTTGAGCTGATGCCACCTCGCTCAGCTAGCTGCCTAGCGCCACTGCCATGGCCGCCGCCCCCGGCTGCGTGCCTCCTCCGTCGACCCGCCGCAACTAGCAACGGTCAACCAAAGCTTTTTCCCTCCTCCGTGCCAGGCTGGTAGCTTAGCTAGGAGTAGGAACGCTGGCTGCGTCGCGCACAGCTGACCTGACACCAGCACAGCACAGCAGGAACGGCCGAACGTTTA
The DNA here is from genome assembly GCF_902167145.1 of Zea mays. NCBI lineage: Eukaryota > Viridiplantae > Streptophyta > Magnoliopsida > Poales > Poaceae > Zea > Zea mays. The sequence goes on along the minus strand of NC_050103.1, from coordinate 135,131,853 downwards.
TTACAGCCCCATTGGGAACGAAACGGCCGAGATCCCGGCGACGTGACGTGCCAACGGAATCCACCGGCCGGCGACTTGGTTTACACGCTTGGCCGTTTGTTTGATCAGAGTGGGCAATCCGGCGGGCGGCGGCTGGGGGGATGGGCAACCGCGGTGCAGTGCAGTGCAGTCGGCGCCGCATTAGCTGGCCTGCCTCTCTGTCCGCGCCGCTGCCACGCCATGCCACGCTCGCGAGCGAGCATGCCACTCCCGCCTTGCCCGGGGTTTCGTGTCCGTCCAAACCGCAAGACACCACCACGCGACGCGAGGAGGAGGAGGAGGAGACATGGCTGCCACCGCGAGCCCACCCACTCCCTCACACAACTGTCATGCTCGCTCGGCGCTCGCTACTCCATCCACACTCTTCTTCCTCCATTGCGTTGCGCACGTGTCCCAGCATCCCTCCCTCCTCCCCGTCCCTAAAGCGGCCGGCCACTCTCTCTCTCTCTCTCTCCACCCTACCGTCCGTCCCGTCCCTCACCTCACCAATCTCGCGCACGCTCCCCAATGACCCAATCTCCCCGACCCTGCCACTGCCAGCGCCAGCTCCTCCCTGCCATCCCAGTCCCAGCCACGTATCGCTTCACGGGCGGGGCAGCAGCAGAACCAGTGCTCCGCGGCTGATGCGCGCAACCAATGCCGGCGCTCGCGTCCGCCAACATGGCCCGAGCCGCCGCCGCCGCCGCCGCGCTCCCCCTCCTCCTCCTCCTCCTCCTCCTCCTCCTCGCTGACCACGCCGCCGCGGTGCGCTTCGACTACGCCTCGCTGACCCTCGGAAGCCTGAGGCTGCTGGGCGACGCGCACCTCAAGAACGGCACCATCCGCCTCTCCCGGGACCTCCCGGTCCCGACCTCGGGCGCCGGCCGCGCGCTCTACGCCACCGCGGTGCCGCTCCGCGGGGGCTTCTCCACGCAGTTCGCCTTCACCGTGGCCACGCTCAACCCGTCCTCCGTCGGCGGGGGGCTGGCCTTCGTGCTCGCCACCGACGGGGCCACGCTCGGCGACGCGGGCGCCTACATCGGCGTGTCCGTCGCCACCGACGCCGCCGCCGTCGAGTTCGACACGCTCATGGACGCCCAGTTCGCCGACCCCAACGGCAACCACGTCGCCCTGGATCTCGGCTCCATGGTCTCCGCCGCCGCAGCCGACCTCGGCGCCGCCGGCGTCGTCCTCGCCAGCGGGAGGACCGTCAACGCCTGGATCGACTACCACCCCTCTGCTTCCCCCGGTTCTGGCGGTACCTTGGAGGTCTTCGTGTCCTACGCACCCAAGCGCCCGCCCAGGCCCGTCCTGTCCGCGCCGCTCGACCTCAGCGAGGACGTCAAGGACGCCGCGTTCGTCGGCTTCTCCGCCTCCACGCAGGGGAGCACGGAGGCGCACGCCATCGAGTGGTGGAGCTTCTCCACCGCGTCGCCGGCCCCGTCCCCACGTTCGGCGCCGCCCGAGTCCCCTGCGCTCCCGCCTCCCGTTTCCAACCAGGTGCTCCCGGGAGTGACGACGACGACGGCGCCGCCGCCGCCGCCGCCGACAGGCAGTGTCGCTGCGCCGGCCGGCTCGATCGCACCGTCGGGCGCCGCAGCGGGGAGGAATGCCGGCCCGCGCCCGCCCGTGCACGCGGCCGTGGCCGGCGCCGCCACGGCGGGCGCCTTCGTGGCGGCCTCGTTCGCGGGCGTGGCGGTCTGGGTGCTGGCGCGCCGCGCCAAGGCCAGGAGGCGCCAGACCGCGCTGGCGGTGGGCACCAAGCGCGACAGCAACGTGGCGTCGGCGGCGGCGCTGGCGCGGTCCCCGCGGGAGTTCAGCTACAAGGAGCTGAGCGCCGCCACGCGGGGCTTCGACGCGTCCCGCGTCATCGGCAACGGCGCGTTCGGCACCGTGTACAAGGGCATCGTGCCGGACACGGGCGCCATGGTGGCCGTGAAGCGCTGCAGCAGCACCGGCGCGCGCGGCGGAGGCAACGCGAGCGGCGAGCAGGCGCGGTCGGAGTTCCTGTCGGAGCTGTCCATCATCGCGGGGCTCCGGCACCGCAACCTGCTCCGGCTGCAGGGGTGGTGCTACGAGAAGGGGGAGATCCTGCTGGTGTACGACTACATGCGCAACGGCAGCCTGGACCGGGCGCTGTTCGACGCGTCGGCGCCCGTGCTGCCGTGGCGCCACCGGCGCGAGGCCCTGGCCGGCGTGGCGTCGGCGCTGGCGTACCTCCACCACGAGTGCGAGCGGCGCGTGGTCCACCGCGACGTCAAGTCCAGCAACGTGATGCTGGACGAGGCCTACCGCGCGCGGCTGGGGGACTTCGGGCTGGCGCGGCAGGCGGAGCACGGCGAGTCCCCCGACGCGACGGCGGCGGCGGGCACCATGGGGTACCTGGCGCCCGAGTACCTCCTGACGGGCCGCGCCACCGAGTGCACCGACGTGTTCAGCTTCGGCGTGCTGGCGCTGGAGGTGGCGTGCGGGCGGCGGCCGATCGGCGCCGCCGGCACGGCCGAGGGCGGCAACCTGGTGGAGTGGGTGTGGAGCCTGCACGGGGAGGCCCGGCTGCTGGACGCGGTGGACCCGCGGCTGGGCGGGGAGTTCGAGGAGGGCGAGGCGAGGCGCGTGCTGCTGCTGGGGCTGGCGTGCTCCAGCCCGGAGCCGGCGCTGCGGCCCGGGATGCGCGCCGTGGTGCAGGTGCTGGGCGGCGAGGCGGACCCGCCGTTCGTGCCGGCGGCCCGGCCGTCCATGAGCCTCAGCAGCGCTAACAACCAGCAGCTGCTGCTCAGCCTGCAGGACAGCGTGTCGGACTACAACGCCATGCTGGGGCTCGCCCTGTCGGACTCGTCCTCGGACTCGCTCAGCTCGTCGTCGCTCACCAGCACGCTGCGGAGGGGCGGCCACGACATCGGGTTCAGCAGCACCGCCGGCGACGCCAGGTGACCTGGCTGAACCTTGCCGGCGTCCGGCGGAGGGTAGCTTAGATAGAGTTTTACTTTCTGAAATCATGCATCGAAGCAACTAAGCAATGCACCATCGACGGTGCCTCCAAAGAACAGCATGTATGTATGCATTGAGTAGTACATAGAATTAGTAGCAGCAGTCAATGGACTCCTCAGTCCTCATCAAATCGAGCCTCCCATTTGTTACATTTTACGTACATTTCTCTAGATAATAATTCGGATCTCACATGATTCATTCGACCATCTCAGATCAGCCAATCCTCCTCCTCGAGCTGCCAATCAACTGAAGCTGGATCAGAACGGCGCCTTCCCCCTCCCCCACCCACTATCTTTTGTTGATCGGAGCTCTGAGCATGGAAATAATTCCAGGCCACGGTCTTTCTCACGGATTGGGATTGAAGATTTTACTCTCTCTCTCTCTCTCTCTCTCTGACTTTGAGAGAACAAAAAAGGATGTCTTTTCTCTTTTCTGTTCCAACTGTGGTGACGTCACAAGGATCAACCTATGCCCCTTTGGCATATATACTAGGAGTACTCCATTGTATATCATCTGTACCTATCTGTCCACCTGTGCAGAGGGGAAAGGATAGCTTAACAAGATGAGCTTGGTGGCTGTGGCGCACGCCAAGGAAAGCATCCTCTTCCCGTCTCTTGCTAGTGGGCAGCGCCTGCACTGCTTTGACATCCATGGCGGCCGTCGATGATGCGTGCATGTCACCAACCGGGTCCGGGAGTCACGGGCAGAGGCCGGCGCCGCCGTTACTCTTACTCCACGTCCACGAGCACGAGCACACGCCTCTTGTGCTGCCAGAAGAAAAATTAAAGGCGGCGGCCACTAGGAATAGTGTAGTAGTAGTAGTGGGTAGTGACGACGCTCACCTACTGATGCCACTGTGATCGAGCACGCAACGCATGGCAACATTGGCGTGCGAGTTGTCCACGTCCGAAGGCACAAATCATTAGGTGAGCTCGACCGATCCCAGCACGTCGCTGTCCCGTGGGCCTGCCGGCGGCTGGATGGATCTGTGATGTCGTCCCATGTTTTCATGTAATATAACAGTATTGATCTCTTGTTTTATTTGTCCTGAACATATGTGCCATGTGTCGTGTACTCAACTTAAAGCCAAACATTTTTTTCTCTCTTTTTTCACCCTACTTTCAAAATTTCGGCTTCAAAATCTGTTTACATACCATGATATATTGTTAACAAAGTAGTGGTACCTAGCGATAATACAAAAGAGTCCAATTGCAAAGACGTATTGGATTTTATTTCAACTCACAGTTAGTGCGTGTGTACGAGCTGCCGCAAGCCTGCAATGCGAACGGTAGGAACACTTGTCGTACCTGGCGCGAGCGCGACAAGTCATCGCGTCTCATCGGACGCTCGGCTCCTCCATCGTCCGGGCGTGTTCGGCTGGCTACAAGCCGACACTGTTGCAGCTGTTTGGACTGCTGCAGCTGCAATCCATAGAGAGAAAAATACTGTAGAAGCCGCAGCCGCAGCCGGATTGCAGCCGCAGCAAGCCGCAGCGAACAAGCTGCTAGAGTGAACTGTGTGGTGCAGGTGCAGCAACGTCAGAAACTGAGGCGGGGACGGGCAAGAGGAATCTGCCATGGAGCTAGCTGTTGGTGTAGCGTCGCTGTCACTGCAGCCTCACGCTCGCTCAGACCCCAAAAGGGCAATGAAGGGCCCAAATTAGCTGGTGCCCTGCCCTGCCCTGCCTTTTAACCGCTGCTCCCAGTACTCCTAGTGCCTTTCTTGTTCTTCCTTTTTGTGTGTGTGTGTGTGTGTGTCTCAGCAAAAGGCGCGAAGGATTTCTACGTACAGCTCCAGCCTCCAGTGGGTAACTGCCATGGTTACGGCCAGGGGATGCGAGTCTAGTCTAAGGAAAAGGTGTTCACTCATTTCACCCCTTTCTCATTCTCAACGAACGGTAGTTGCAGTCAGAAAGATAAGAAATCGGAGCGGGCCGTGGGGCGTCAGGCGTGGGCTAGGGATGGCAACGGTCTCTGGAGTCTGGACGAGTCCCCCCGTCCCTGATCTCTCTCGTTTCCCTTGCTCCCCGTGTTGGGGACATCTCTAGTGCTTGATCTGTGTGTGATTGCAGCAGGAACAGTCCAAGTCCCGCCCGGACGCCGGTCCTGCTCTGCTCCTGCCTGCCATGTACGTATCTAGCTACGCGCCAATGGCAACATGAAGCATGCAAGGACATGGCATGGCAGGTATGGTAGGGCAAGCAAAGCCACAGCCCGCAGCTTCACTCCACGGTCGCGCTTAATGGCACGCGAGCATGGATTGGTGGGGTGCATGGGGACATGGGGTCCGCTTCGCTTCAGGTCCAGGGCCACCGGCGAGAGAGTTCTCGGCATATTTATCTGTTTGAGTCTCTCACTAGCCCACTGCACAGCCTCTCACATGTCCTGCAGGCCTGGATCAGAGAGATTCAGAAAGGAGTACCAAGTCGTGCAATGTACTCCGACCAGACAAAGACAACATGTCCCTTGAGCCGATCGAATTCGGTTAAAATTTCTTCTTCTTTTACCATGATTCAGGTCAAAACCTAAAAATAACGACAGAATCGGAGCAAGAGCAATAACGTCTGAGGCTCTAGAGCTTACCAAGCTCAGCTCAACTGGCAGCCAGTTTATCACCGGCCTAAATTCTAAGGGCTGCAAGAGTAAAAACCCAACGTGTACGTGTTCCAATGCAAGACATGCAGTCTCAGTATGTGTTCTATCAAAAAGAAACAATCCAGCGGTGTTTTTTTTTTCTTTTTCTCTAGACTAGATAGAGTTGTGACTTTCCAAGGCAAGAAGACATCATATCCAGCGGTTAGCTGGGACACAGATCCTGGAAGACGCAAAGAAATTCTAAGTTTAGGAACCCCCACCCCACACCTAGTCTATTCTTAGCTCAGCAAATCCTCCTCCGCGCAAAGGCATGAAGCAAATGCTCATCCCGTCTGACCACATTTCCCCCCACAGAGATCACATTTACCGCGCACAAAGCACCAACAACGATCGATAGACTGTATGCGAGATCATCAGCACAGGGAGGGAGGGAGGAAGGAGGATGCGGCATATAGACTCTACCCACCACCGGTGCTCCCATCGTCAACACGACGAGGTCTGCAGATTGGTCTGTGCGTTCTAGAGAGAGCCTGAGAGGGGGAGAGGTTTACCAACTGCAAGAGCGGAGAAGGAACACGGATCCAAGGTTTCACACGTACCGTTGGGAGAAGATGAGTTGCTTTGGATGCTTCAAGAAAGAGAACAAGATGCCGCCCAGGAGGATTGAATCCAGGGAGGTTGCGGTTGTGAAGACGGCCCCGAGCCAGAATGAAGCGCCTCCCAGGGAATCTGGTAAGACGTTCCTCCCAGGAATTAGCATGTTTTGCACTGTTCAAACTGGTAGCACAAAAAAAAAAAAGATTATACCCCAGGAGCCATGTCGGCGAACAGACCAAACAATTAAGCAACAGATTAAATACAGTGCAGAAGTATAGAGATCCAAAATCTGCAATCCCCCCAATGCGTCCTGTTCTTTCTGCACATCAGTTTTACAGCAGGATACCTGTGATTAAACAATCTACATATATACTGCACCAGGGTACGTGGTTTCCTGAAGATGCTTTTAGGCCATCCAGTGTATCTTTGTTTGAGGACGAAACCAGACCCCCTGTGCCACTGTATTCCCTCTGGACTAAGCATATATTCCTCTGAACCAAATCTATGTAGCAATTATATTGTGCGCTATCTGTTTCCCTGCCAGTGTACCATGCATTTTGGTGTTATACATACTGCTGCAATTCATGTCTAGTTCTTAACTGTTATGGATGAAAATGGCTTTCAGTGATATAACATATCCATATACAAACCCTTCAAATTTGCTCAACAGATGACAGGAAGAACCAGAAATAAATGAGCAGATGCCAGAAAATAGAAATTTATGTCTAAAGCAGGTTACCACTCACCTTTGCAGGGTCCATCAGGCCATCACTGGTCACTTCAAAGCACAAGCACAAGCCATCATCTGAAACGGCAGCAAGCATTGAGCCTCCTAAAGGAAGCTGTTCCGTTGCCAAAACCGCAAAAGCGTTCACATTCCGTGAGCTAGCCACGGCCACAAAGAACTTCCGTTCCGACTGCCTTCTTGGAGAAGGGGGCTTTGGCAGGGTATACAAGGGCAAGCTTGAAAATGGACAGGTACACACCACACAGAAAGGCATTCCAAAATTGTAGGTACATACACTTGCTAATTCATCTACAGTAGTCAGTGGCTGACTTGTTTTCGATTTCCATGAACAGCTTGTTGCTGTCAAGCAACTAGACCTGAATGGGTATCAAGGCAACAGAGAGTTCCTAGTTGAGGTCCTTATGCTCAGTCTATTGCACCATCCAAACCTAGTCAATTTGGTCGGCTACTGCGCAGATGGAGATCAAAGGCTTCTGGTGTACGAGTACATGGCACTTGGCTCACTTGCAGATCACCTGCTTGGTAAGTGGTAACCTTTTGTCTGCACTAACACATTCAGATGTCAGTGTTACATAATTTTATAATATGGTGTGCAAGATACTTAAATGTTCAAATTTGAATTGGCATTGCAGACAGCACTCCTGAACAAGTGCCGCTGAGTTGGTATCTCAGGATGAAGATAGCTCATGGAACTGCTAAAGGGCTTGAATACCTCCATGAGAAGGCGAACCCACCTGTCATTTACCGGGATCTCAAGTCCCCCAACATCCTCCTTGATGAGAAGTACAACCCTAAGCTCTCAGATTTTGGGCTTGCAAAGCTTGGTCCAGTCGAGGGAAAGACACACATCTCCACTCGGGTGATGGGAACATATGGGTACTGCGCTCCGGAATACATAAGAACAGGCCAACTAACTGTCAAGACTGACGTGTACAGTTTTGGGGTTTTCATACTAGAGTTGATCACAGGAAGAAGAGCAGTGGACACCTCCAGGCCAGCAAGTGAACAAATCCTAGTTAACTGGGTACACACTTCTATTCTATTACTCTGCATATACACTCAGAACATGCTTGCCCATATAATAATTATATAATATAACTGACAACTGCAATGGAACACATGCAAATAAATACTAAAGCATCAGTTAGAAATTAGCCAAAGAAGACTTCCAGCACAAGGTTTTCTGACAAATTCATGTATGATCAACAGGTCAAGCCCATGCTGAGAGACAGGAAGAGGTACAATGAGCTAGTAGACCCTCATCTTAGAGGTGAGTACCCAGAAAAAGACTTGAGCCAGGCGGTAGGTGTGGCAGCAATGTGCCTACAAGAGGAAGCCTCAGTCCGGCCTTACATGAGTGATGCTGTTGTGGCCCTGGGATTCCTTGCAGAAATGCCTGCTGGCTATAAACACAAATCTGGCCCTATACTCCAAATGAAAGTTGGAGATCCCTCACTAACCGGTAGCGCTAAGCAAGATAAGGATGCATACAATCGTCAAAAAGCTGTAGCCGAGGCCATTGAGTGGGGCTCACTGAGGCAGAAACAGAAGGCTCAAAGCCAAGGTACAGTATCCCCTCCAGAAGCCAGCAGATTGTGAAACACCTTTGTTGTGCACTAGGCTACCTTCTGACTTGTAAAAGGACAGACCAGTGTGCACTAGGCTACGTCAAATCCAAGACCTTTGGCTTAGAGGGAGGCTTCTTACTACTGCGTCAGGCCTATGCTTCACCGTCTAACTTGTAACCCTCCAATTTTGCATAAGCCTTAGGGCCAAATTGTCCCACATAGCTGAGAGTTTGTAAATGAAGTTCTCCCATAAAGATGTAAGGGGTCCATAACGTATTTGCTGTTAACATATATGTGTTGGATCAGGAAGGAATTCTTATTCCATCATAAAGACCAATTTTGGGTCTACGATCGTCTTAGCCGTTACACTTCTATCTAACATCTGTAGAGAAAGTAAGAGAACAGAATGAGGTTATACTGTTACGCTAATTCTATCTAGTTACAATGGTTCAAAGCTGTAAGTGAGGTGGTCTGGAAGGACTAATCGATTGTATTGATAGAGGTGAAATACATGTACATATATAGGGGAGGAGGTCAGGAGGCTAAAGAAAACCTACTCAATCAAGGGATATGACAGGATCCTGATTGATAGACTCCTCCCCAAATCACTCTCTATCCTATCCTTCTAAACAGGGCCGGCCGGCTATGGAAACCAAGCCCAGGCCGCATACAGCTGTCTAACAAAAGCATTAAAAAAACTCAAGTGGGCAAGTGACAGTGAAAGCTTCAGTCTCTCTTCGAATATCTCTTACTACCAGCCAACTTTTTTCAAAAGACTGAAGAGTTTATTTGGGAAGGGAGCATTGCTCCAGGAGTTTTTATCCTAGAGACCTAAACCCCTCACTCTAAGCAGGCCCTGACCTGCAGCATCAATATTAACACTTTGCTAATGTCCACCAAGGTACTTGAGTCAATAGAACCATAAAGCTTGAGAGAGTGATTCATTATTCACTATACAGCAACAAAGTTTAGACAGTCTCTTGTAGCTTCATATAATGATACATTACCGAAAAACTAGAACTGCTCAGACATCATCAATCTTTAAAGAAGTGTGCAGTTCTTTTTTTTCTCGAACAACGCAAGAGCGCTACATGTCATTTTGTTAAGAGAAGCGGTATGCAGTTCTTAATTGTGTTTTCAGAATATTCTGATCAGTAGCTGTATCCTAATTTGTACTTTCATGTTTCCTCCCCCAAATGATAGATTCATATTACGTGACTATTTTATTTATCGAACATGCAGGAGTGCTGTGTATCATATATTATCATGGCTATCAATGTTAACTTTGAAACCAGTTATGGAATAAAATCCTGAATATCAAATTCACCACCTCAACTAACCTGTGCCGATGTGATGTAGCTTTAAAAGTGGAGAAGCTACTAAAATATTTTTGATGTAAAGATTCCTTATAAAAGCAATACCTCTCAACCGCACTTCTCGAAACATCTATGTTACTGTCTTGTCTATACTAATATAGTAAAATACAACTGACCAACATTGCATAAGTCAGAGTCATAACAAAAAACCTTTATTGGCAGGAAAAATGAGCCACTGCAAGCAGCAAGTACAAGGAAGTGAACTTTATTTGATGTATGTCTGCAGTTATACAAAAGCATTGAACCACAGGGGTAATTTGCTAAATATCTAAATCTCGCTCACCTCCCCCAGTTAACAATATGCACTGGTATCTGGCTTGCAAAATAGAAGTTTCAGTCCTCTTTGAAGAGCTCACGGCCAATTATCATTCTTCTTATCTCGCTAGTACCAGCACCAATCTCAAACAATTTTGCATCTCTCAGGAGACGACCAGTTGGGTACTCATTTATGTACCCATTTCCACCAAGACACTGGATCGCCTGCCATAGTGAAAGAGTTATGAAGAGTTAGTGGAACATATAAAAATGGTGCATACTACAAAATATTAGTTCAAAATTTAAAAAATCCTGTTATGATTTATGAAATGTTTTTATTGGAAGAAATCGGTCCAGTAATAACCATTTAACACTGTAAAAAAAGAGCTTTATGATAACTGTAATAATACAGAATTTCCTAGGTCAACTATTATTTTCCCATGGGAGAAAACAGAACAGGTGCCTGCTGTTCAGTTGCATCCTTAGGAATTCATGAGAAAATAACACAACAATATGGGTCAACACAATTCACAATTAACTGAAGATAAGGGTTTTACCTGAAGTGCCACTTGGGTTGCATTTTCAGCAGCAAAGAGAATTACCCCTGCACAATCCTGATTAAAAAAAATATATATGAGACAAAGATGGAGAGAGTTTACCATAAGATACATCTAACTAGTCGCTTATTTGCCTTTGTCAGCAGAACTACATGCAGGTAATGCGAAAACAGAACTCTAGAGGAACAAAAAAGATATATCATAAATTTATAAGGTTACCTTGCGATCAACTTTGCCATTATCGCAGTCCCTAGCAACCGAGTATACAAATGATCTGATGGAAAAATGAAGTTGTAGTGATAAGATGTCTAAACTTGTAAGGAAAATATTGAGCAAGGTCTTACCTTGATGACTGCAATGAGGTGTACATATCAGCCATTTTCCCCTGCATTACAAGCATCCTCTTTATCGTTAGTGCCATGTCGGTACTAATAAACTATTGCATCATGAAGCACGGGAAAACAGAAGACATATGGAAACTACAAGGATTTACCTGTATGAACTGAAATTCACCAATTGGACGCCCGAATTGCTCCCTCTGTCGAACATATGGAAGTACAACATCAAGGCATGCCTGCATAAGGCCAATAGGGCCCGCAGCTAATACAAGCCTTTCCAGATCAAGCCCTGACATCATGACATAAACACCTGCCACAAGAGAAGGCATAGAGATCAAAGGTGACCATCTAATTAAAGAAATCTTTCTAGTTTTATATGGGGTTTAGAAAATCGTGGAATAAACATCTGCAAAAAGAGAAGGCGTTGAGACTAAAGGTGGGCACAAAGTTAAAGAACTCTTCCTAGTTCTATAGGGAGTTTAGAAACTAGTTCTGGATGATTAGATACAACTATTGCAGTTTCCCATGTGCAGAAATGCAGAATATCTTTGCCTTCAGAAATAGATGCTACTATAGTTCCAATCTCTGGGCCATGTACCACACAGGCAACCAACTTAAACAACAGAGCAAATATCTGACACACGTGAATGAGCTTCAAAACAGTCAGGAGGCAATACCTTTGCCTTCTTCACCGAGGACATTCTCGCGTGGCACAAAGCAGTTCTCAAAAACAAGCTCACATCTGCAGATTAGATGGAGTTAAATTGGCCCCGATTTCACCATTTCTTTTCATAAGTTTCATGAGCAAGTAGAAACATCATACGTGTCGCTTCCTCTCATGCCAAGTTTGTCCAATTTCTGAGCAGTACTGAACCTGTAGTCGTGAACAAGGACCATCAGTAACATGACCAGAAAGCTGTAGAAACGCATGTGTTCATGCTCAATCATGTCCAATGAAGATAATGGAGTGGTTCTGTACCCGGGCATCCCTTTCTCGATTATGAATGCAGTTATTCCTTTTGATCCCGCAGCTAGATCTGTTTTTGCATAAACAACCTGTAAAACCCCAACATGGATGAATTGGCAAGGTTTTATGGCTGCAAAGAGAAACAAGACAAGTAGCTCTTCCAACAAAGAGGATGCGATTGTGGAGTGGCAAAAGTGAGGAATCGCAGTGAAGCACCAAAAGGTTGATACGAAACTAGCACAGATAAAAACTGGTGAAACAGACACGTGTGCCGAAAGCAGAGGGGGATGAATGTAAAAAGTTCCCCCTTGCGGGAAAAATACCAGCGTCTGAGCAGACGGCCCATTGGTGCACCACATCTTATTCCCATTAAGGACATAGCCGCCGTCCACTTTCTCAGCTTTGCACTTCATACTGACAACATCAGAGCCAGCTGAAATTACATTTCAGCAACGCGTCAGAAGGAACCTTATCGTACTTCTGGCGAAGAACAGAACAGCAACGGAAGCGGAATGGAATGGTACTGACAGTTGGGTTCACTCATTGCCAGTGCCCCGATATGCTCCCCACTGATGAGCTTCATAGAGAAGGCAAAAATGCATGAGTATAAAACCGCCAGACATATACTAGCAGTGAGCATCTTCATCGTTCTTAAGAAAACTATGGCCCTGGCGAAACATAATGATAGAACAAAGCAAATCCGAGGAGAGCACAGCACCTTGGGCAGATACTTGAGCCTCTGCTCGGGACTGCCGTGCCGGACCTGCAACGGAGAACACATAAACAGCATTACGCTACGCATGGGTAGTAGTAATAAGTAACCGCCCAAGTGGTGTGGTTAACGCGGCGTGCGAGGGCAAAAACAAGCAGGGCGGTGGAGCAGCCACGAGTACGGGTGTACGACTCACAAGCTGGTTGATGCAGAGGTTGGAGTGCGCGCCGTAGGAGAGGCCGACGGCGCCGGAGGCCCTGGTGATCTCCTCCATGGAGATGCAGTGGTACATGTAGCCGAGGCCCATGCCGCCGTACTCCTCCGGCGCGGTGAGGCCGTGGAGGTTGAAGTCCCCCATGAGCCTCCACAGGTCCACGTCCCGCGGGAAGTGGTTGGAGGCGTCGATGGCCGCGGCGCGCGGCGCGATGTTCTCCTGCGCGAACTTGCGCACGCTCTCCTTGAACTGGCAGAGGGCGGGCCAGGAATTGGGTCGATCAGGCAACGGGCAAGGGGCAATGGCGGTTGGGCCCGCCGAGTGGAAAAGTTAGGTGAGCGAGCGCGTAACGCACCTGCTCCTGCGTGTCGTCGAAGAGGAGGGAGGACGAGGCGAAGAGCCGCGCCGCCCCGCCGCCGGGCGCGGCGCGGCGGAGGAGCGCCGGGAGCCACCGCTGCATCTTCGGGTCGGGGCGGGCCTGGTTGATCTGGTCGGTGCTCGGTGCTGGACTGGTGGTGATGGGTAAACGTAAAACTGTAGGAGTGGCGTCTAGTTCTCGTCTTCCTTCGCCTCCCGTCTCGGGAGGAGCTGTAGGCGGCGCGGCGGCGGATTGATGATGGCTGATCGCATCACGTGCTGCCCATTCTGCCGCTTTTTTCTGTGTCCCCATCCGTGGCCTGCGTGTCTGCCACGCACAGGCAGGCAGGCTTCATCTAACATAGCTGAAGACCCGATGATGCCCCACCATGCGAAATTAGAGACAACTAAAATATAATAAAATATAATGTAATATAATTGTTAGATCTAAAATCTATATATTGCAATATTCATCGTATAAATTAAATTGACTAATCAATTAGTTCTTTGTCTGAAGCATAGAGTTAAGATATAATGTCTTCGTAAAGATACATATGCCTTGAGATTTTTTATATTTATCCCTTTAAACACTTTCGAATGCACAACTCAAAACACTCATTCAGATGCGCTAGCTCTTCCTATTCCTGAAGGACTCGAACATGAGACACATATTCGACCACCACACCACCATGCAGCCATGCACAGACATGGCGCCAGATTTATTCTTAACAGCTTTCATCTAATATAATAGAGACAAAAATATTGTATAAACAGTAGAAACCATATTTCTATATATCTATATACTATACTTAAAGCACCAGTTTCAACGGTCGTCATACGTCATCTTTTTACAAATAACCCCTCACAGCTATTTTAAATTAATTCGTTGTACGCCTATAGATGGCCAAACGGCGGCCCGGCACGGGACAGACGCACGCAGGCCAGCTCGTTAGCCCGTCGGTCCATTTGATTAAATCAACGTAAAATGTTAAAAAATAGTGCATGAAGTGGGGTTTGAACCCATGCCTTGATGGGGAAGGGCGGGAGACATTGGGTGAAGTGGTCTAACCAGTAGAATATAATACTCAAATGTTTTTAATAATGAATATAAATTGTCTATATGTATATACGTTTTTTGTAAAGTAAAAAATATATAATCGTGTCGGGCCGAGGCAACAGCTCAAGCACGACACGACGTTCTTGGCTTTTGCAAGCATTAGGTCATTTCTGAGACCATATTGGCGCAATAGACTCCATGATGTTTGAGGTTGCTGAATTGGATGAAGCAACAATGATTTGTCACACTAACAGTAAAAAAGATAGATCAAAATATGGAGTGATTGCTAAAGTAAGACATCAATACAAACTGGATGTGCTCCATATAAATTATGCTGGAATTATGTCATTTTATAATCTCTGTTTGTTCGGTCACTCGTTGTGAACTCTTTTCTAATCGCTCACTTCATTGGTCGTGTTGTATCGATACATATTGGATGTAGTAAATAATAAGATCAGTTAGCTAAATAAAAAAAAATATATGGAGAGCGGAGACAGTTAATAAAAAATCTTAAATTTTTTTATTAATAATTTATATGTAAACCGTCGCAACGCACGGGCAACTGACTAGTAAAGTTAAGTTTCTAGTTTAGTGTTTGTGTGCATGCAATTTTTTCATGTGCCCCATCCGTGGTCTGTGCCCATCGGAGCTATTCGCTTCGAATTACAGCTACCGCTTAAACTGCTATGGTTGTAATTTATAAAGACAAAAACATTATACAATTAATAGAAATAGGAACATATTAAAATCAAATGAACAGGCCGTCAAGCCAATCATGCATGCCGTCACAACAGAATGGGCCGACCAGGTATTGGGCTCACCGGCCGAAAAGAGAAGCACGGAGCGTTGCGGATGGATGTGTCCCAAGAGTTGCCTGATGAGGTTTGGATTGGACTTAAGGCTGACTGCAGCGTTCCCCCTTCCCCTCCCCTATCACTGTACATGGAATAGGGGATACTGTTCACCCCTTGAAGCCGCAGCGCTCGCCACTACGCGCCCCCCTCCGCCGCGACCCTCTTCTCTCTCACGCCAGATGCAGGGCGTCACTGTGCACTCCCCCTCCACTGCTTCACGCGGAAGACTCCGCCCGCGCCACCGACCGGAACCTTCGCGGTCGTCTTCTCTCCCGTTCGAGGCGCCAACTGGTTCCGCATGAGTAGCCCTTTGTTTTACCGCATCAGAAGGTAACCCATAAGCAAGTATCCGCATCGCCGCACAAACTTTTTGTAATGGTCCTAGTCCGGGCATACCAGTTGCGTCAACTCTTTGTGTAAAGTAAATATCGTGTTGTTGAAGACCATGCAGAATGCGGAGAAACAAAGGGCTACTCATGCGGAACCTAAAAAAATGGTATTGCATAATTGTCAAAAGTTGAACAAATCATAACCTATGACAAATTTATGAAGTGCGTACCTTCTACGAAACACATGGGGTGGATACACTGGGTTAGCGCCGAAGTAGTGATGTTGGATGAGGTTTTCTCCCGCGAAATGATCTCTGTGAATGACACGGCGGGGTAAACCCGACCGTCGGCGGTGATGGCGTTGAGCCGCAATGTTGAGGGTTAGTAGGTTGACAAGCAAAAGAGTTTCGTCCTCACTATCACTCGAATCACTCGAACCAAACTCATCTTCCGTATGACTCTGAGACATACCGAACTATGGATAACTTCATTCACTCTGAAGAATGGGCGAACAATATGGAAGAGGTTGATTGAATATATATAGGGGAGAGCAAAGGGCGGGGGGAGATGAGGGCTTCCATTGAAAGCCAACCGTGGCTTCCTATGAAAGCCAACGGTGTCTTGCATTGTAAGACAGTCGTGGCTTGGACCGTACGACTGGACGGTTTGTCTTCCAACGTAAGTGTGCTTGAGACTAGTTCGTGCCAATATTAATGGAAAATTTTCGCATACCGCAAATGTTAATTAATTTTAGCATGGTACCAATGAAATGTTAAATGTAATGATGTAAGAAGTATTACAATTAAATAATATAATATTTGATTTTTTACATAGTATGTCTAAATTAAGAGGAATAATAAAAAATAATTTTTTTGTTCAACAAGTATGATCTGGTAATCAATACGTGTTCAAAGAAAATAATAAAAATAAAAAAAGAAGTTGGTTATGTTAGTTATAGGGAAATGTATATTTAATGAGTAGAGTGATATTTAGGGTAAAATTTAGGGGGAACGGTTGCGGGACGAGTAAATATAAGAGATGGAATTTTGCTGACGTGGCTGTATAGTAAGATTTAGGGGGAAAATTTTAGGGGAAACGGCTGCGGACAGCCTAAGAGGTGTGCTACTTAGGGGGCGTTTGGTTGCTTATCTATACTATACTTGAAGCAACAGTTTCAACAGTCGTCTCGCGTCATCTTTTTACAAATAACCCCTTACAACTATTTTAAATTAATTCGTTGCACGTCTATAGATAGCCAAACGACGACCCAGCATGGGCCAGACGCCCGCGGGCCACAACTCTGGCCCAGGCACGTCATGTCGGCCTGCTGATTGTGTCGGGCCAGCCTGTTAGCCCGTCGGCCCATTTAATTAAATCAGCGTAAAATATTAAAAAACAGTGCAGGAGGTGGGGTTCGAACCCATGCCCTAATAGATCGAAGAAGGGCGGGAGACTGGGTGAAGCTGTCTAACATGTAGAACATCATAGTCAAATGATTCTAATATTGAATACAAATTATATATATGTATATACGTTTTTTGTAAAATAAATATATATAATCGTGTCGGGCCGGGCCAGCACTACGAATCGAGGCTACAGCCCAAGCACGACACGACGTTCTTGGCTCTTGCAAGCATTAGGTCGTTTTTGAGACCATATTGGCGCAATGGACTCCATGATGTTTGAGGTTGCTGAATTGGATGGAGCAACAATGATTTGTCACACTAACAGTAAAATGAAAGGTTATTTGTTGGTTTTAAACGTTAGTAATTGCTACAAAGTAGCATAATTTATATAGAGTGCATCCCGTTTTTATTGATGCCTGACTTTAGCAATCACTCCATATTTTGATCCATATTTGTCGCGTACCGTAATTAGGGGTACCCCCAACACTCCTAAACACGACTGGTAACCACCCTCAGCACAAACCCCAAAGACTAATGGGCACGGTTCAGGTCAAGGCTTCGTCTACCCAAGGGACGCGATCTCGCATCACTCGAGCCCAGCCTCGGACGGGAACTGTAGTCCCGGACGAAGTTACGTCTCGCCCGAGGGCCTCCTCAGACAGTGGGCACACCCTCGGCACGCCCGAGGCCCAGCTCGGGCAGGCTTCGTCGAGAAGCAACCTTGGCCAAATCGCCTCTCCAACCGACCGTATCGCAGGCTCGTTCAATGCGAGGATCGCCTGACACCTTATCCTGACACGCACGCCTCAGTCAGCAAGGTCGAAGTGACCGCAGTCACTTCACCCTTTCACTGACCGATCTGACAGGAAAACAGCGCCGCTCACCCCACTCCGACTGCTGTGCCAGCCACCCAGGCAAGGCTGACAACAACAAGTTCAGCCTCGGGCGCAACAGGAAGCTCTGCCTCGCCCGACCTTAGGCCTCGGCCTCGGGAGGAGGTCTCCGCCTCGCCCGACCCCAAGACTCGGCCTCAGCCTCGGCCTCGGGAGGAATCGCGTCCTTGCCCGACCCCGGCCTCGGCCTCAGGAGAAGTCTCCGCCTCGCCCGACCTTGGGCTCGGACCGACCGCGCCACAAGGGATACATCATTACCCTCCCCTAGCTAGCTGAGGCTGCGAGGGAACAAGACTGGCGTCCCATCTGGCTCGTCCCGGTAACAGGTAATGATGGCTCCCCGCGTGCGTCCATGACGACGGTGGCTCTCAGCCCCCTACGGAAGCAAGGAGACGTCAGCAGGATCCCAGCGGGCTCAGGCACTTCTCTGACAGCCACGTTATCGCCTACGCAGGGCTCAAGCACTTCTCCGACAGCCACGTTGGCATGTACACAGGGCTCAGGCACTTCCCTGGCAGACACGTTAGCGCCTAGCTACACCCCTATTGTACACCTAGACCCTCTCCTTGCATCTATAAAAGGGAGGTCCAGGGCCTTCATGCGGGAGGGTCGCGCGGGGGAACGAGCTAACGAACAGGCTCTCTCTCTCTTGTGAACGCTTGTAACCTCTACTACGAGCACCCCCCTGGTGCGAGATAACACGAGCCACGTTTCCCTCTTGTGTTCCATCTTGCGCCAACCCATCTGGGCTGGGGCACGCAGCGACAAATTTACTCGTCGGTCCAGGGACCCCCCGGGTCCGAAACGCCAACAGTTGGCGCGCCAGGTAGAGGCCTGCTGCGTGTTAACAAACAACTTCCCGTTGAGTTCCAGATGGGTAGTCTTCAGCAACCTCTTCAGCCCGGGACGGTGCTCCGCTTCGGGAGTCTCG
Source organism: Zea mays (assembly GCF_902167145.1). Lineage (NCBI taxonomy): Eukaryota > Viridiplantae > Streptophyta > Magnoliopsida > Poales > Poaceae > Zea > Zea mays. The sequence continues at coordinate 135,113,094 of NC_050103.1, read as the reverse complement.
AGTTCATGTCCCTCGACGGCAGCTACGACATGGTACTCCTCCCCCCGCAGCGCGACAGCAACCACGACGGTCGTCAGCTCGCCCGGCAGCGACGAACTCGACGACGTCTTCCCCCCGTGGCAGAAGAGCAGCATCCGGGTTTGTCCTGCCACCCTCCTCGCCGCAGGAGGAGGAGGCGGGGCAACCGTGGCCAGGCAGGAGGCGGCACCTCGTCGGCTGTCGAACGAGTCGACGACGCCGGCACCCCAGCGGGGGACATGTCGGGCGTTGTCCTCGCACCTAAGACAACGACGAATGTCGTTTCCCTGCAACGTGCCAACCCTAAGCGGGCAGATGACGCCAGCACACTCGCGAAGGGCTTGCTGGGCGTTAGCCTCGTACCTGAGATAACGGTGCAGTCCGTCCCTGACGCGACTTCGTCACCGTCCATCGATCAAGAGGTACCGTCCGTTTTCCACCCTGTGCCTTTTAGATTCAGCTTCGATCCACCAAGCGACCCCGCTTCGGTGAGCGCTTTCATAAAGGCATACCCTAACCTTCCGGGGTACCATATGTGGTCAACCTGGGACCGACTGGCGGCCGTCTCAACCTATGGGCCCCCGGGTTCCGAGGAAGAGGACGGTCCCGACTCCGGTTGGGATTTCTCCGGGATCCGTGATCCCAGTGCCATGCAAGACTTCATGATCGCATGTGACTACTGCCTCTCCGGTTGCTCTGATGATGGCCACAACCTTGACGACGAAGGTTGTGGCCCAAGTCGCGAATGTTTCCACGTCGATCTGGGGGGTCGTGACGAAGGCAACCACCTCGGTATATCGGAGGATGACGATCCCCCTGGGCCTGCTTCTCACGTTGACATCCCGCGGGAGCTAGCTGTGGTCCCAGTCCCTGCGGGGGGTCAGGACACACAGCTCGAGCAAATCCGCGAGATGCAGGCCAAGCTCGACGAGGAAGCAGGGCAACTTGTGCAGCTCCGGCAAAACATCGAGCAGGAGTGGGCAGGCCGGGCACTCGTCGGAGAAGCGCGTCATCAGACCCGGGACGTCCAGCGCCGTATCGTTGACGATGCCAGGGCAAGGCTGCCCCCGGCCTCCAGCGGGGTTGGCCAGAATCTGGCCGCGGCGACGATACTACTCCGAGCAATGCCGGAGCCATCCACCACCGAGGGGCGGCGTATCCAGGGAGAACTCAAGAATCTCTTGGAGGATATCGCGGTTCGACGGGCCGAAAGCTCTGCCTCCCGAAGGCAAGGGTGCCCCCCGGAACATCGTGCAACGACTTCCCGACTCATGCGGGAGGCCTCGGTCCACACCGGGCGCACGCGGGACGCGATGCCTGCAGCCCCGGATCGCCTCGGCAACGAGCACCACCGCTACGACCGTCGAGCCCGCCTTGACGAGAAGGTGCGCCGAGGCTACCACCCCAGGCGTGGGGGACGCTACGATAGTGAGGAGGATTGGAGCCCCTCGCCCGAACCACCAGGTCCGCAAGCCTTCAGCCGGACCATACGACGGGCGCCATTCCCAGCTCGGTTCCGGGCCTCGACTACCATCACCAAGTATTCGGGGGAGACGAGGCCAGAGTTGTGGCTTGCGAACTACCGACTGGCCTGCCAGCTGGGAGGAACGGACGATGACAACCTCATCATCCGCAACCTCCCCCTGTTCCTCTCCGACGCTGCCCGGGCCTAGCTGGAGCATCTGCCTCCCGCACAGATCTCCAACTAGGACGACCTGGTCAAGGCTTTCGCTGGAAATTTCTACGGCACGTACGTGCGCCCTGGGAACTCCTGGGACCTCTGAAGCTGCCGCCAGCAGCCAGAGGAATCCCTGTGAGAGTACATCCGACGGTTTTTGAAGCAGCGCACCGAGCTGCCCAATATCACCGACTCGGATGTCATCGGGGCGTTCCTCGCCGGCACCACTTGTCGCGACCTAGTGAGCAAACTGGGCCGCAAGACTCCCACCAAGGTGTGCGAGTTGATGGACATCGCCACCAAGTTCGCCTCTGGTCAGGAGGCGGTCGAAGCCATCTTCTGGAAGGACAAGCAGCCTCAGGGACGCCAGCAGGAAGACATCCCCGAGGCGTCCGCCCAGCGTGGCACGAAGAAGAAGGCGAAAAAGAAGTCGCAAGCGAAGCGTGACGCCGCCGACGCAGATATTGTCGCTGCCGCCGAGCACAGGAACCCTCGGAAGCCTCCCGGAGGGGCCAACCTGTTCGACAAGATGCTCAAGGAGTCGTGCCCCTATCACCAGGGTCCCGTCAAGCACACCCTTGAGGAATGCGTCATGCTTCGGCGCTACTTCCATAAGGATAGGTCCCCGGCGGAAGATGGCAAAGGCCAAGACAACAACAAGAAAGAGGGCGACAAGGAAGAGGAGTTCCCCGAGGTCCACGACTGCTTCATGATCTACGGTGGGCAAGTGGCGAACGCCTCGGCTCAGCACCGCAAGCAGGAGTGCCGGGAGGTCTGCTCGGAGAAGGTGGCGGCGCTAGTCTACCTAGACTGGTCTGACAAGCCCATCACCTTCGACCAAGGCGACCACCCCGACTGCGTGCCGAGCCCAGGAAAGTACTCGCTCGTTGTCGACCCCGTCATCGGCAACGCCAGGCTCACCAAGGTCCTCATGGACGGAGGCAGCAGCGTCAACATCATCTACGCCGAGACCCTCAGGCTCTCGGGGATCGATCTATCCACGATCCGGGCCGGTGCGGCGCCCTTTCACGGGATCGTCCCTGAAAAGCGCGTCCTGCCCCTTGGGCAACTCGATTTGCCTGTCTGTTTCGGGACTCCCTCCAACTTCCGCAGGGAAACCCTCACGTTCGAGGTGGTCGGGTTTCAAGGAACCTACCACGCGGTGCTGGGGAGACTGTGCTACGCCAAGTTCATGGCCATCCCCAACTACACGTACCCCAAGCTCAAGATGCCAGGCCCCAACGGGGTCATCACCGTCGGATCCACGTACCGACACGCGTACGAATGCGACATGGAGTGCGTGGAGTACGTTGAGGCCCTCGCCGAGTCCGAGGCCCTCATCGCCGACCTAGAGCGCCTCTCCCAAGAGGTGCCTGATGCGAAGCGCCACGCCGGCAACTTCGAGCCGGCTGAGGCGGTTAAGTCCGTTGCCCTCGACCCTAGCAACGACGCCTACAAGCAAGTCCGGATCGGCTCCGAGCTCGACCCCAAATAGGAAGCAATGCTCATCGACTTTCTCCGTGCGAACGCCGAAGTTTTTGCGTGGAGTCCCTCGAACATGCCCGACATACCGAGGGATGTCGCCGAGCACTCACTGGATATCCGAGCCGGTGCCCGACCAGTGAAGCAGCTTCTGCGCCGTTTCGACGAAGAAAAGCGCAGAGCCATAGACGAGGAGATCCACAAGCTCATGGCTGTAGGGTTCATCAAAGAGGTATTCCATCCCGAATGGTTAGCTAACCCTGTGCTTGTGAAAAAGAAAGGTGGGAAGTGGAGGATGTGCGTATACTACACTGGTCTAAACAAAGCATGTCCGAAGGTTCCCTACCCTCTGCCTCGCATCGATCAAATTGTGGACTCCACTGCTGGGTGCGAAACCCTGTCATTCATCGACGCCTATTCAGGTTATCACCAAATCAAGATGAAAGAGTCCGACCAGCTCGCGACTTCTTTCATCACACCTTTTGGCATGTACTATTATACTACTATGCCATTTGGCTTGAGGAATGCAGGTGCAACATACCAAAGGTGCATGAACCACGTGTTCGGAGAGCACATCAGCCGAACGGTCGAGGCTTACGTCGATGACATTGTTTTTAAGACGAGGAAAGCCTCTGACCTTGAAACGACATTCAAGTGTCTGAGAGCGAATGGCGTGAAGCTCAATCCCAAGAATTGTGTCTTCGGAGTCCCCCGAGGCATGCTCCTGGGGTTCATCGTCACCGAGCGGGGCATCGAGGCCAACCCGGAGAAAATCGCGGCCATCACCAACATGGGCCTATCAAAGATTTGAAAGGAGTACAAAGGGTCATGGGATGCCTTGCGGCTCTGAGCCGCTTCATCTCGCGCCTCGGCGAGAAAGGGTTACCCTTGTACCGCCTCTTAAGGAAGGCCGAGCGCTTCACTTGGACCCCCGAGGCCGAGGAAGCCCACGGAAACTTAAAGGCGCTCCTTACAAATGTGTCCATCTTGGTGCCCCCTGCTACAGGAGAAGCCTTCTTGATCTACATAGCCGCAACCACTCAGGTGGTCAGCGTCGCGATCGTAGTCGATTGACGAGAAGAAGGGCATGCGCTGCTCGTCCAGAGGCCGGTCTACTTCATCAGTGAAGTGATATCCGAGACCAAGATCCGCTACCCGCAAATTCAGAAGCTACTGTACGCAGTAATTCTGACGCGGCGAAAGTTGCGACACTACTTCAAGTCTCATCCGGTGACTGTGGTGTCATCCTTCCCCCTGGGGGAGATCATCCAGTGCCGGGAGGCCTCGGGTAGGATAGCAAAGTGGGCAGTGGAACTCATGGGTGAGACAATCTCGTTCGCTCCTCGGAAGACCATAAAGTCCCAAGTCTTGGCGGATGTCCTGGCGGAATGGGTCGACACCCAATTGCCAACAGCTCCGATCCAACCGGAACTTTGGACCATGTACTTCGATGGGTCGCTGATGAAAACGGGAGCAGGTGCTGGCCTGCTCTTCATCTCACCCCTCGGGAAACATCTCCGCTATGTGCTGCGCCTCCATTTTCCGGCATCAAACAACGTGGCCGAGTATGAGGCTTTGGTTAACGGGCTGCGCATCACCGTCGAGCTAGGGGTTCGGCGCCTCGACGCTCGTGGCGACTCGCAGCTTGTCATCGACCAAGTCATGAAGAACTCCCACTGCCGCGACCCGAAGATGGAGGCCTACTGCGACGAAGTTCGGCGCCTGGAAGATAAGTTCTACGGCCTGGAGCTCAACCACATCGCTCGACGGTACAACGAGACTGCGGATGAGCTGGCGAAAATAGCCTCGGGGTGGACAACGGTTCCCCCGGACGTCTTCTCTAGAGACATACATCAACCCTCCGTCAAGATCGACGACACGCCCGAGCCCGAGGAGGCCTCGGCCCAGCCCGAGGTACCCTCGGCCGCCGAAGGTGAGGCCCTGCGTGTCGAGGGGGAGCGGAATGGGGTCACGCCAAACCCGAACTGGCAGACCCCGTACCTGCAATATCTCCACCGAGGAGAGCTACCCCTCGACAAGGCCGAAGCTCGGCGACTGGCGCGGTGCGCCAAGTCGTTCGTCTTACTAGGGGATGAAAAGAAGCTCTACCACCGCAGCCCCGGGCATTCTCCAACGATGCATATCTGTCGCCGAAGGACAAGAGCTATTGCAAGAGATAACCTCGGGGGCTTGCGGTCACCACGCAGCACCTCGAGCCCTCGTGGGAAACGCCTTCCGACAAGGTTTCTACTGGCCGACCGCGGTGGCCGACGCCACTAGGATTGTACGCTCTTGCCAAGGGTGTCAATTCTACGCGAGACAGACGCACCTGCCCGCTTAGGCCCTACAGACAATACCCATCACCTGGTCATTTGCAGTGTGGGGTCTGGACCTCGTTGGTCCCTTGCAGAAGGCACCCAGGGGCTTCTCGCACCTGCTGGTTGCCATCGACAAATTCTCCAAGTGGATTGAGGTCCGACCCTTAACCAGCATCAGGTCCGAGCAGGCAGTGGCGTTCTTCACCAACATCATCCATCGCTTTGGGGTCCCGAACTCCATCATCACCGACAATGACACGCAGTTTACTGGGAAGAAGTTCCTGGACTTCTGCGAGGACCACCACATCCGTGTGGACTGGGCCGCCATAGCTCACCCCATGACGAATGGGCAGGTGGAGTGTGCCAACGGTATGATTCTGCAGGGACTTAAACCGAGGATCTACAACGACCTCAACAAATTCGGCAAGCGGTGGATGAAAGAGCTACCCTCGGTGGTCTGGAGTCTGAGGACGACGCCGAGCCGAGCCACGGGTTTCTCGCTGTTCTTTCTAGTGTATGGGGCCGAGGCTATCTTACCCACAGACTTAGAATACGGTTCCCCGAGGACAAAGGCGTACGATGACCGAAGCAACCAGACCAGCCGAGAAGACTCACTGGACCAGCTCGAAGAAGCTTGGGACGTGGCCTTACTGCACTCGGCACGGTATCAGCAGTCTCTGCGACGCTACCAGCCCCGAAGGGTCCGGTCCTGAGACTTCCAGGTGGGAGACTTGGTTCTTCGGCTGCGGCAAGACGCCCGAGGGCGCCACAAGCTTACTCCTCCCTGGGAAGGGCCGTTCATCATCGCCAAGATTTTGAAGCCCGGAACATACAAGCTGGCCAACGATCAAGGCGAGGTCTACAGCAACGCTTGGAACATCCAACAGCTACGTCGCTTCTACCCTTAAGATGTTTCAAGTCGTTCATATACATCGTTTTTCTTTACATACATAAATAAAGTCTAACTGTCAAGGAAGGATCAGCCTTGCCTCGGCAAAGCCCGACCCTCCCTCGGGGGCTAGAAGGGGGGAACCCCCTCTGCGTCAAAATTTTCCTCGGAAAAGTCTTTTGCCAGAACGTCTTTCGCGCTTTTCGACTGCTTCGATAGCGGGGTCCTAAAAACGACGAGAGTACACGTAAGCGGCAATGCCGACCGAGCTGAGGGACTCCTACGCCTCCGGGATACGGATACCTCACTCATCACCTTCCGCGAAAAGTAACTCACGCTCGAACGAGGGATTCTGCTGCCGTACAAGTCCTAACGCTTGAAAACTTTTCTGCCAGAACGACTTTCGTGCCGCTTCGACTGCTTTGATAGCAGAACCCTAAAAACGACGAGAGTACATGTAAGCGGCAAGGCCGACCGAGCCGAGGGATTCCTACGCCTTTGGGATACGGATACCTCACTCATCACCTTTCGCGAAAAGTAACTCACGCTCGGACGAGGGACTCTGCTACCAAACAGGTCCAAACACACGAAACAAGAGGAAAGAAAACACAGCTTTATAATCCGGCGTTAAAATGTTTAGGCCCCAGCGGCCGCGAAAAAACATATGCATACTTCAGACAAACTGTTCCTGCAGGTTCAGACATCGGCAGGGGGAGCAGCAGCACCCTCGGCGACGTTTCCACCCTCGGCAGATCCTGGCCCAGCCTTGGACGGCGACTCGGGCTGAAGGATCTCCACCTCGGAGGAGGACGCTAGCACCGCGCTTGGGCCCTCACGACCAGGTTCTCCGCAAGGGTTTCGGCCCGAGCAGACACCCCGGCTAGCCGCTCCGTAGCCTCAGCCGGCTGTCCCCCAAGGACCACAATCTGGCTCCTAGCCTCGGCGGCGTGACTCCGGATTGGTCTCGCTCGCGGACGACCTGGCCAAGCTCCAGCCGCCGCTGCTGCACCTCCTCGGCCTAGGAAGCCACATGCTCCCGGGCCGACGAAGCCTCTTTTTGAGCCGACTCCGCCTCTGTCCACGCTGACGCCGTTGCCTCCGGCTCCAGCTCATCGCAGAGCGGCCGAAGGTTCTAAAACTGAGCAAGAGAAGCCTTGAGCGGCAAGGCCGACCGAGCCGAGGGACTCCTACGCCTCTGGGATACGGATACCTCACTCGTCACCTTCCGCGCAAGGCAACTCACACTCGGTTAAGCGGTTCAGTTAGCGGACAGGTGAGTCCTAGTGCTCAAAATGAGGAAGAAACACGGTATTACACTCAAATACCCAGATGTTCAGGCCTCGATAGCCACAATGAACAAACACCCATACTCAGGGTACCATTACAAACGGGACTCCGGTTCCACTCCCGCGGGTATGAACAACCTCCACACCAGAGGTCCTGCGGGACAACAAACTCCAGGTGGCTCGTCGGCGACCGCTGCACCAGCAGCGCGGCAACGACCTCCGTCTCAGGTGGCTAGACAGCAGGAGCGATGGCCCCAGGGCAAACGCTACCGCTGGAAGGCCCTCGTTCACGTCCCCTCATGGGGGACAAGAACCAGTCATTAAAGCCAAAGAGCCGGAGGCCCAGAGCGCAGGTGGCACTGACGGTCTCGTCAGCGGGGGCAACCGCTTCAGCAGAAGCAGCCTCACCTATGGCAACCACCACCTCAGCACCGACGACAGCAGCCACCTGCCCACCAACACCGCACCAGCAAGCAGCGGCCGCCCCAAAGCGCACCGGCAGGTCCTCACTCCCGTTCTCGCTACAAGAACGAGAACGAGACCGTCCCAGAACACGAGTACCGCCCTCGCGGCGTACGACGTGCTGTGCAGCCGACAGCGTAGGGAGGGCCTGGACGTAGCCGGCCCGCGCACGGCACGACCGCTGCTCGGGCTGGAGGACGGACAGCTGCACCCTGTCCAAGCAGTAGCAGTTCACCTTCCCCTGCATGGCTGGAGGACGCCTCCTCCACACAGTTGGAGGATGCCCCTCTCCCCCGAACGCCGGTCGCCAACCCACGCGGAGGCAGGGCCCAACTCGGTGCGCCCCCTCCCCATCCTGGATGATGAACATCCTTGAAGCTGAGGGCGGGGCAGAGGCCGCAGCCCGGCTTGCTTCTCCCCACCACGAAGCTGGTGGTCATCATCTTGGATGACCATTGGTGAGGGAATGCAGCACGACTGCATGATGAAAATCCTTGAAGCCAAGCGATGGCTGAAGGGCGCCAACCCCCACGAGGTCGCGCTCCTCCAACAGCAGCAAGACGAAGGCAATGCGGGTGCTCCCCATCCGGGGGCTCGGAAGGCGGAAGGGCGCGATGCATGAGGGGAGTGCGAAGACATGGCTACCGCTCGGGGGATCGACCCCATTTTAAAGGCGGCTCTCCCCACTCGCATCCTCAAGCGTCACGGGCAAAGTCTTCACCGACGTGCTCCAGGGTCCTCCCCCTACGACACGGGGGCTGGGTCCCACACGTCATGCAAGCTGACCCGAAACGGAAGAAGCCAAATCGCCGCAAGCGGAGCATGTAACCGCCCCGCGGTTACAAGCACTCCTCCACCCTCGCCGAAACCAGCGGTCGAAAGGGCGGACAGCCATGCAGGTGGCGTGCAACCGCACCGCGGTGGCGCACCCCTTCGGCTTCGTCGCATCCGGCATGGAGGCCCAGGCCCACACGTCATGTAACCGACGCGCCGGTTACTACGTGCAAGAAACCGCACCGCCACTTGCGCCAATGTCGCGCCTTCTCGACTGCGGAACCGGTGCCGCGACTCGAGGCAGCCCTGCGCATGACCCAACAGTGCCAATCGAGCACAACGATCACGGGTCACTCAGTCGCAGGAGGAGGCGCGACGGTTGATGTGGCCAAAAGTGGACCGGCTGTAATGGCGGCAGCAGACGAGCGGAAGCAGCGGTCAAATCGCCTGCAGGCTCGCGTCCCCTCCTGAAGTGACAGGGGAGCCCTCTCCCACGGCGTGAAGATGACGCGCCCGTGTTCCGTTCCTCGAACGACCCGCCCACGCGGCCGCCCCGCGAACCGCCCGTCCCATCGCATTAACTCCTCGGCAGGGCAAGCGACACCTTTGGCAGGCGAAGCGGGCGTCGTTTCACATCCGCCATAATGACCGCGTCAAAAAAGGTGCGCCACACTATTTAAATTCATATCCTTTTCCTCTTCCCCTTTCCCTCTCTTGCTAACAAGGACCGGGAAAGGGGATATTTCGAAAGGGATCCTTCTCCGCGAAGGAAGCGGGCCCTGAGCCCTCCTACTGATCAGGGGTTCGAAGGCTGGCCCCTCGGAAGGGTTCGACAGCCGCCCCAGAGCACTCGGGCTCCGTGCCCACTACTGATCAGGGGTTCGAAGGATGGCCCCTCAGAAGGGTTCGACAGCCGCCCCAAAGCACTCGGGCTCCGCGCCCACTACTGATCAGGGGTTCGAAGGCTGGCCCCTCGGAAGGGTTCGACAGCCGCCCCAGAACACGCAGAGTGAGGGATGACTCTGGGTACGTCAGTTACATGGCTGAGGCTCGAGCTACGCTTCCGAGGTACCCTAGGACATTTCGGAGACCATCAGGAGCAATTTTGTAACGGAATCCCACCAAAGGGAGGCATCGAGCCCTCGGACCCTATCAAACGGGTCCGGGTCCGGCAAATCACCTACAGGTACTTTTGGAGCGTGCCTCTGGGCCACTAGCCGACCCTTATCGAACGGGGCACGGGCGTCCACTCGGATCACCCGTTAGCAACTCACTGGAGACACCATGTTCGGCGCCCTCCAAGGGCAACATGGCGCTTCCCCCCCTTCCTCCTTGCGGAAAGGCGACGAAGGGGCGTATAATAAAAGTCGAGACAGTCCTTGATCGTCCTCTCGCTCCGTGCAGAGGCTCAGGGGCTGCTCTCGCAACCCGGCTACGGCCAAACCGTTGACAGCGTCAACAAACCAGCCTAAAAACTCGAAACCTGACCATGCACCCGGGCTACAATCAGGTCGCATGAGGGAACAACCAGGCCGGCCAAGGCATCACGAAAGGCATTAAGACCTCAGAGGAGTCAAACCACTCCTCCGAGGCCTCGGGGGCTACACCCGGCGAGTGCGCTCGCGCGCACCCACCGGAACAAAGTATAACCGAGAAAGGCTGGTCCCCTCGCAAAAAAGTGTCGCAAAGCCTCCAAGCGAGTACCAACACTCCCTTCAAGGCTCGGGGGCTACTGTCGGGTACCGTAATTAGGGGTACCCCCAACACTCCTAAACACGGCTGGTAACGACCCTCAGCACAAACCGCAAAGACTAATGGGCACGGTTCAGGTCAAGGCTTCGTCTACCCAAGGGACGCGATCTCGCCTCGCCCGAGCCCAGCCTCGAACGGGAACTGTAGTCCCGGACAAAGTTACGTCTCGCCCGAGGGCCTCCTCAGGCAGTGGGCACACCCTCGGCACGCCCGAGGCCCAGCTCGGGCAGGCTTCGTCGAGAAGCAACCTTGGCTAAATCGTCTGTCCAACCGACCGTATCGCAGGCGCATTCAATGCGAGGATCGCCTGACACCTTATCCTGACACGCGCGCCTCAGTCGGCAAGGTCGAAGTGACCGCAGTCACTTCGCCCTTTCACTGACCGATCTGACAGGAAAACAGCGCCGCTCACCCCGCTCCGACTGCTGTGCCAGCCACCCGGGCAAGGCTGACAACAGCAACTTCAGCCTCGGGCGCAACAGGAAGCTCCGCCTCGTCCGACCTTAGGCCTCGGCCTCGGGAGGAGGTCTCTGCCTCACCCGACCCCAAGACTCAGCCTCAGCCTCGGCCTCAGGAGGAATCGCGTCCTCGCCCGACCCCGACCTCGGCCTCAGGAGAAGTCTCCGCCTCGCCTGACCTTGGGCTCAGACCGACCGCGCCACAAGGGATACATCATTACCCTCCCCTAGCTAGCTCAGGCTACGAGGGAACAAGACCGGTGTCCCATCTGGCTCGTCCCGGTAACAGGTAATGATGGCTCCCCACGTGCGTCCATGACGACGGTGGCTCTCAGCCCCCTACGGAAGCAAGGAGACGTCAGCAGGATCCCAGCAGCACCGTCAGCTGCGCTTCTACAGGGCTCAGGCACTTCTCCGACGGCCACGTTATCGCCTACGCAGGGCTCAAGCACTTCTCCGACAGTCACGTTGGCATGTACACAGGGCTCAGGCACTTCCCTGGCAGACACGTTAGCGCCTAGCTACACCCCCCATTGTACACCTGGACCCTCTCCTTGCATCTATAAAAGGGAGGTCCAGGGCCTTCATGCGGGAGGGTCGCGCGGGGGAACGAGCTAACGAACAGGCTCTCTCTCTCTTGCGAACGCTTGTAACCCCTACTACGAGCACCCCCCTGGTGCGAGATAACACGAGCCGCGTTTCCCTCTTGTGTTCTATCTTGCGCCAACCCATCTGGGCTGGGACACGCAGCGACAAATTTACTCGTCGGTCCAGGGACCCCCCGGGTCCGAAATGCCGACAATCTTTTTTATAAGTTTGAGTTCATGTGACTTATTTTAGAAACTTGAGCTCACAAACTTTCTCTTATTTGGTCTCTATATAGTGGAATTATCCCATTTTATAATCTTTGTTCATTCAGTCAGTCGTTGTGAACTCTTTTCTAATCGCTTACTTCATTGGTCGTATTGTACCATGACATATTGAATGGAGTAAACAATAACATCAGTTAACCAAATCAAATAAAAATTATACGGAGAGCGGAGACAATCAATAAAAAATCTTGAATTTTTTTGATGGATAGTTTACGTGGGTATTGTTGTAAGCCGTCGCAACGCACGGGCAACCGACTAGTATGGTTTAAACTGACTTCGTATCTAGTGAATCTGGTTTTGATTGGCCTAGCTGAGCGCATGTAATATAGCGTATTTGGTTATTTGTACATATTCCTCGTGGTTCATAAGAAATGTTGTTTGGTTGCTCGTATGAATACTTGTTGTATGAGTTAAAAATTATTAAATAAATATATAAAACTATTAATAGATGCTAATTATATGTTAAAATTACTTAATAGATACTAAATACATGTTAATAGACACTAATTACATGTTAATCTTAATCCCATAAATTTTTAAAATTATATATATATAGTATGAGTGGTTTAGTTTTATTCGAAAATCTCAGAAACATAAATATAAAATCGGTTCGGTGATTAAATATTTTAAATAAAATATATAGTAAAAACAAAATAAAAGCTCCTCAATTCGCGTGCACGAGCAACCAGCCAGCCGGTGCCTCTCGGTTCGGTGATTAAACATTTTAATTAAAAGATATAGTAAAAACAAAATAAAAGCTCCTCAATTCACGTGCACGAGCAACCAGCCGGTGCATCTCCCTGCACGTGCGCAAACGAACTCGGCGGACGTTTCTCCGGGGCCTGACTGAAGCTGCTTTAGGGCCTGTTCGGTTGTCAGGGAATAGAAGACCGGAACTGTTCCGGCCCGGATTACTTCTCTAATTTGTATAAGTTTTGATCAACAGGAATAATTCTTGATGCAATCCTACGGAAACGAACAGGCCCTTAGGCTTTGTTCGTTTACGTCGGATTGCGCCTAAAATTGTTCCAGCTAATCAAAGTTTATATAAATTAAAGAAGCAATCCGCCTAGTAATCATTCCGACCCACCAATCCAACACAAACGAACAAGTCCTTAGGCCTGCCGGATTGATGGGTCGAAATGATTCTGTTGAGCACCATATTGAGCGGGCGGACGGTCCGGCCCTGAGGCCGGACGGTCCGCGGTCCGGACAGTCCGCGCCTGTGGGCCGGACGGTCCGCGCATGCGCAGAGCAGTTTAGGGTTCCGAGTTTTGTGCTATGTTTGTTGGCTAAATTTGCGGAATTAACCCGGAATCCAGTCGTGTAAAGGGTCCAGCCCCCTCCTCTATATAAAGAGAGGTCTACGGCCGATTTGTAATCAACAATCGAATCAATACAACTTCTATTTCGTATTTTATCCTAGGAGTAGTTCTAGTCTAGTTTAGGATTAGCCTCTCGATCCCTAAATTCTTCGTCTCTCTTCGACTCTACGTCGATTAGAGGAGTCTAGGTCGGCCGGCCGGCCCGGGCCTAGACACCACCTAGGATCTCTACTCCCCGACGGGATCCCTCCCGGGAGCGAGATTCAGGCGCCGTCGGCGATCTTCCGCCGCCCCTGCGTACGCGCGGACCGTCCGGCCCCAGGGCGCGGACCGTCCGGCCCCAGGGCGCGGACCGTCCGGCCGTCAGGCAGGGAACCCGGGCTCCTGCACCAGGCCGCGGACAGTCCGGCCCCTGCGCGCGGACCGTCCGCCCCTGACCAGAGAGCACCGCCGCCTCGCACCAGGCCGCGGACCGTCTGGCCCCCGCGCGCGGACCGTCCGCCCCTGTGCAGAGAGCACCGCCGCTGGTTCTCTTGAGTAATTGGCGTCTCCAAAAAGGCGTCAACATACTTTTTGGCGACTCCGCTGGGGAAAAACACATCTAAGCTCCTCAAATCGACCCTCAATGGCCGGTTCAAGGGATAGCTCTGATATTTCTCCAAGCAACATCATAGAGCCGACTTGGGAAACCTTGCCGGCTGACGAGCAGCTCCAGTTCGAGGAGCACAAGGAGCGGATGATCCAGGAGGCGAAAGCAAAGTTCTTGGCCAACTTCAAAGTGGACAGGAACAACAAGGTCGTCCGACATCGGGCGACGGATCCAGCTTCGCTCCAACCCACGCCAGATATCCCCAATGTAAGTAATACCAACGATCTGCAATCTCTTAGAAATTATGTAGAAGATCAGCGTGAACAAATGCAGAACATCATAGGGGGTATGCAAAGCGATCTTAAGAGACTAGTACGTGCATTTGATAAATCTAGTATCGCAAATTTTCCTTCGCACGAGGTTGAGTTAGGAGGTAACACGGGTAACACATCGGCTACAGGTTGTCACGACCAGTCACAACCCCTTTATGGGATGCCGATGGACACATGCCCTAAGCAACCGCAAATCGGCAGCAAATCAGCCGATCTGCACATGCCCGGACAGTCCGCACGTGAGCGCGGACCGTCCGGGCCAGCGACAGTCGGGCCTATTTCTAATGAGTTACCTAGATATGCACCTGAGCCACCACACACGGCACAGGACCCAAACTACCCAGTCGGACGGTCCGCATACAACGACGGACGGTCCGCACATAACCACGGACGGTCCGGGTACATATCCGGACAGTCCGCGCATGAGTCTTTTGAGAAGGATTATTACCTGAATCCTCACCCGTCCCAGCAACACTTCCCATCACACTATGCAATGCACCAGCCCATTAATTCAAGATCCAGAGCCCAGGAAAGCTTTCCGGCCCCACCCAGGAGGCCGGAAAGAAACGATCAAACCTATGACCCATATAGGGCAAATGAAAATGCACCACGTAACTCAAACCAATGGGGGGAAAGACAACATGCTAATATCCAGCCAACCCCACCGATGTTTGACCAGAGAGCCGGTGGTCTCGCACTGGCTGCCATTGATATAGTAAGGGAAGAAATAGCCGGGGCGTTCCGAGATAAGCTCGGAGTAAGCATGGTCCCTGGGGGGCAATCATATCGGAAACCTTATGACAACCGATTTGATCACCACCCGTACCCACAGGGAACTAGAATACCCGAATTCGCAAAATTTTCGGGTGATCAAGGGAAAAACACGCGAGAACATATAGGCCAGTTCTTAGCACAATTGGGAGAATTGGCTGACACAGAGGCATTTCGCGTGCGTTTATTTTCATTATCTCTAACAGGAACCGCGTTTGCATGGTATGCCACTTTACCTCCTAATTCCATTTCATCATGGGGAGATCTAGAACAAAAATTTCATGATCATTTTTTCTCCGGTGACTATGAGTTGGATTTGGAAGATTTAGTGTCATTACGACAAACAAAAGATGAATCGGTTAATGATTACATCCGGAGATTCCGAGATACAAGAAACCGATGCTTTCAAATTCATTTAGCAGAAAAACAGCTAGTAGGATTAGCCTTTAATGGTCTACGATATTATTTAAAAGAAAGACTAGAAGGAATCCAATTTTTTACACTAGCACAGTTACACCAGAGAGCTTTGGCTTGCGAAAGCCGGAGCAAAGAAACTGCTAAAACAATGTGTCATAACGTACACATAGTAGAATGCGACCAAAGTAGCTCAGATGACGAATCAGCAGAAGTGTACGCTGCTGAAATGGTTTGGCCGAAGCAGGCCAAATCTTCGGCTTATGCTTCCTTACAGCCAGTTCAAAAGAAACGGCAAGAGGAGGTAAAGTTTACATTTAATGTTGGTAAATGTGATAAAATATTCGATGAGTTACTTAAAAATGGCAATATTATAATAAATCACACTGTTCCATCCGCCGACGAGCTAAAACGTCGTGCATACTGCAAGTGGCATAACTCATTTTCTCATGCCACTAATGATTGTAATGTATTCCGTCGACAGATTCAATCGGCCATTAATGAGGGACGATGAAATTTCAGGAAATGCAGGTGGATACAGAGCCCTTTCCAATGAACATGATCGACTTCGAGGGCAAGAAAGTCCTGGTTCGGCCAAACACGGCCGATAAAGGCAAAGGCAAAGAGGCAATCATTGGCAATTCTAAAAAAAGCCGATGAGGATCATAAAGTTTCTTGCAGGAAAGTGGTAGCCGAGAAGACTCCCGATGGAGGGGAGACCCTAAAGGTGACCATCACAACCTCCAGTACTGGGGGGCAAGCACAGACAGGAAGACAGATACATGAACCCATGCTGCGTATCCCGGACGGTCCGGAGGGCTCCGGCGGACGGTTCGGCTGTACTCAGGACTCACAACGTCCACGTACTTTCAAACCACGACGACTAGAGATAGGTACGTGGAAAACAAATACGTTCAAGGCAGCTGGTCGGTTGGTTAAAGCCGACCCAACTTTTGATCAATTATTGTCTAAATACGTAAAAAAGAAGGCCGGCCCCAGTGACCGGCCAGCAAAGCGACCCCGCTCACCCATTCATGAGCAGCGTCAGGTCAGGCCGATTGGACCACCCCACCAATCGGAAGAAATGAAAAGTCATATTGTACAAGTGAGACCTAACATACCTGCATGGACACCTCCACCTCCATATCCACCTATGCCATATCCATACACATATTTACCTCCGCCATATGTCCCAAATCAAATGTGGGGCATGCCACCATATCCATTTGGGATGCCACAGTACCCCGCCTGGGGGGCACCTCAAACATCTGTTTTTGACAGGTTGACGCCACCAGTACAAAACCGATTGAGCACTGCTCAATCCGGTCACTAGGCACAAACCCAACAGGATTGCCGGACTACTCGGCCTTCAAGGCCGACCAATCCGGCAGGGGGGCATATGCCTGTAGCAACTCAAAGAACAAAAAAGAAGGACGTCATCAAAATAGGTACTGCAGACGTCGTCATACAAGAAGACAATAAAGGGCCGATGATTTTTGGTGAATCGGCCGACATAACCAAAAAAGAAGATACGGCTACCATCAAAACAGCCGATCCAAAATACTCCATGCCTCGATGGTGCCCAGCGGGATTGACACGGTCCCAAAAGCGGAAATTACAGCGCCTAAGAGCGAAGGAGAGCCAGGAAAAGGAGGCGGAAAAGATATTCAATGACACACACCCACAGTACCCGCCACCGCAAAAGAGATGGAGACCAAAGGCCGTTGAGGAAAATCAAACGGCCACAAAAATAGAAAATGAAACAACTTTTGTACAACACCCTGCAGGTATGGCAGGGAGCCCGGCCAGCAAGACTGGGCAATCTGCACCAGGCGCGGACTGTCCGCTCCCGGAGTCCGGATCGTCCGCACCGCACCAGGAAGCCTCCAACGACACATCAACATCAATGGAGGAAGACGACCTGCTGGGAGAAGACTTGGTCGACTATGAGGCTTCTCCAGAACGCCCAGGTATGGATGTAAATGTTATTACATTTTCTGCCGATTGTACTATTATCGGCGACGATGAACCTGTTGTTGCCCAGTTCGATTTCGGTCCTAAAGAAGCCGCCTTTACTAAACCAAAGGAATCGGTAAATCATTTAAAGCCGCTCTTCGTGCGCGGTCACATTGATGGAATACCGATTGCTAAGATGTTGGTAGATGGAGGGGCGGCTGTAAATCTAATGCCTTATTCATTATACAGAAAATTAGGAAAACAAGATGACGAACTTGTCAAGACCAACATGACCCTCAGCGGTGTTGGGGATAGTTCGATTAAAGCCAGGGGAGTCACGTCCGTTGAATTAACCATCGGGACTAAGACCCTTGCTGCCGCATTCTTCGTCGCTGATGTAGAAGGGAATTACAGTTTAATTCTAGGCAGAGATTGGATTCATGCCAATCAATGTATACCTTCTACATTACATCAAATGCTAATACAATGGGTAGGCGATGAGGTAGAACAAGTACATGCTGATGTATCGGCCTGCATCGCTGTGGCCGATGCCCCTGTACTCTGGACCTATGAGACTGCTACATGTCTCACAGGAGTAGATTTTTCTGATTATCAGTTCATAAGTATAGATAAGAAAGGTTTCATTCCTGTAATGCTAGAGCCGATGGAGAATCGGCTGAATCCTAAATACAGTTTAAATGATGAATGCTCACAAAGTTTATGAGTCTTGGGTCGCAGACAGTTCGGCTCCCAAAGCCGGATGGTCTGGTCTTTCCCAAAATAGTTCGGACGTTAAGACCGAACATCTGCCGCAGCGAAAAGACAGTATTACGGATGATCCGGTCCATGAGACCGGAAAGTCCGCCATCACACAAAGATCATCTAATTCCTCTGTGGGGGATATGATAGAGGAATTCAGAGATTTTGATAAACTAGGACAGGGATTTACATCGGCCAATCCTTTGGAGGAGATTGACATAGGAGATGGTAAAATTCCAAGGCCGACTTTTGTAAACAAGACCCTGGAGACCGATCCTAGAGATGAAATGATCGGTCTATTGAAGGAATATTCAGATTGTTTTGCTTGGAATTACACTGAGATGCCTGGACTAAGCCGAGAGATCGTCGAACATCGGCTGCCTATTAAGTCTGGTTTCAGACCTTTCAAGCAGAAAGCTAGAACATTTCGTCCAGATCTTCTCCCGCGAATCAAGGACGAAATCCACCGGCTATTAGAAGCTAATTTTATTAGACCTTGCAGATACGCAGAGTGGGTCTCCAATATTGTGCCAGTAGAGAAGAAGGAGTCAGGTAAACTTAGAGTATGCATTGATTTTCGCAATTTAAATAGAGCAACTCCTAAAGACGAATATCCCATGCCCATAGCCGACACATTAATCAATAATGCATCAGGAAATAGAATTATTAGCTTCCTTGATGGTAATGCCGGATATAATCAGATTTTCATGGCCGAAGAAGATGCGTCTAAAACGGCCTTTATATGTCCAGGCTTCATTGGTTTATTTGAGTGGGTTGTCATGACATTTGGTTTGAAAAATGCTGGTGCTACTTATCAAAGGGCTATGAATTTGATCTTCCATGAATTGTTAGGAAACACTGTGGAAGTTTACATTGATGATATTGTAGTCAAATCGGCCGAGTTTAGTTCTCATATAGCTGATTTGCGCAAAGCCTTTGATAAAATGCGTCAGTATGGTTTGAAAATGAACCCACGTAAATGTGCTTTTGGAGTGTCGGCTGGTAAGTTTTTAGGATTTGTCATACATGAACATGGTATAGAGATAGACCCTGACCGAATTAAGTCTATTCGGAATGTGGGACCTCCGACCTGTAAGGTCGAGGTACAAAGGTTTCTCGGCAAGGTGAATTATTTACGAAGGTTTATTTCTAACCTAGCTGGGAAGATTGATGCATTCACCCCTATTCTTCGGCTTAAGAATGATGCCGAATTCGCTTGAGGGCAGAACAAAAAGAAGCATTTGATCTTATCAAAAAATACTTATCTTCGGCTCCCGTATTAAAAGCACCACGAGCAGGAGTACCATTCCGATTATACATTGCAGCTGAAGATAAGGTCATTGGGGCTGTTCTGACACAAGAAACTGAGGGGAAGGACCATGTGGTGACATATCTGAACCGAAGGTTGGTGGATGCTGAAACAAGGTACACTTTTATTGAAAAGTTATGCTTATGTTTGTTTTATGCATGCACCAAATGTAGATGTTATTTACTATCTAGTCATTGCACTGTTTCTGGTCAAGCCGATGTAATCAAATACATGTTGCATAACCCAATTATGAGTGGTAGAATTGGTAAGTGGGCTTATGCACTAATAGAATATGACTTGGCCTATGAACCATTGAAATCTATGAAAGGCCAAGTCGTAGCGGATTTCATTGTAGAACATCGGGTTAATGATATTCATGAGCTAGACATGTCATACCTCACTATTACTCCTTGGACTTTATATTTTGATGGATCGGTTTGCAATGAAGGGCAAGGAATTGGCATTGTACTTGTTTCACCAAGTAATGTCTCCTTTGACTTCTCTAGCCGATTGAAAACTTATTGCACTAATAATCAAGCTGAATATGAGGCCCTCCTATTCGGTTTAGAACTTTTAAATGGTATGGGAGTAAAACATGTGATGGTATTTGGTGATTCTCAGCTGGTTATCCAACAAGTGTTAGAAGAATATCAATGTTTTGATGGTACTCTAAATAGTTACCTTGAGAAATGTTGGAGCATAATCCATTCTTTTGACGAATTCAGTATTTGGCATATCTCTATAGTTGAGAATCATAGAGCTAATGATTTGGCACAAGATGCATCAGGTTATCGGAAAAAGAGAGGGAAGTTTCACAAAACTGAAAATCTGATAACCAGTGCAAAGCCAAATTCCCAGGTCGCGGACCGTCCGCGTGATGACGCCGGACCGTCCGGGGTTACCAGAAATGTTCTTTTCATTAATTCAGCTGACAATGAAGCCGATGCAAGTGATTGGAGGACACCTATACTTAATTATTTACGAAATCCCAATATCAGGACAGATAAGAACATTCGGCGAACAGCTTTCAAGTATGTTTTGATGAGTGATGAACTTTACCGCCGAACAGTCAATGACATCCTGCTTAAGTGCTTGGGCCCATATGACGCTATATTAGCCATGGCCGAAGTACATGAGGGAATTTGTGGTACTCATCAATCAGCTCCAAAGATGAAGTGGTTGTTGCGAAGGTCTGGTTTTTATTGGCCTAGTATGATAGCTGATTGTTTCAAGTACTACAAGGGTTGCCAAGTGTGTCAAAAATTCGGCGACCTATAGTTGGTCCCTGCAGCCGAATTACATCCTATCATCAAGCCTTGGCCGTTCAGAGGATGGGGATTAGACTTTATTGGAGAAATTCATCCTTCATCATCAAAGGGGCATCGGTTTGTGTTAGTTGCCACTGACTACTTCACCAAATGGACTGAAGCCGTTGCTCTAAAGAACATGACACACAAGGAGGTAATTGAGTTTATAACTGAGCATATCATTCATAGATTCGGCATTCCCCAGACCTTAACTACAGATCAAGGTACTTCTTTTATGTCAAAGGAGGTACGTGAATTTGCTGAATTATACAGAATTAAGCTGCTTAATTCATCTCCATATTATGCTCAGGCCAATGGTCAGGCCGAGTCTAGCAATAGGACATTGATTAATTTGATAAAAAAGAAAATATCTGATAATCCTAAACATTGGCATAAGATTTTGTCTGAGGCCTTATGGGCTCATAGAATATCTAAACATAGGGCTACTAAAGTATCTCCTTTTGAGCTTGTCTATGGGCAGGAAGCAGTGTTGCCTGTGGAAATAAGTTTGAATGCTATCAGGTTCGCCAGACAAAATGATCTAACTGCTACCGATTATTATGATTCAATGATGGATAATATTGATGAGGTGACTGACAAAAGGATGATAGCTTTGGGAGCAATAGAAAAGGACAAAATCCTGGTAGCCAGGGCCTACAACAAGAAGGTCAAAGCAAAATCATTTCAAGTAGGGGACCTGGTGTGGAAGACCATTCTGCCTCTAAGGAATAAAGACCGGAAGTTTGGGAAATGGTCACCAAGCTGGGAAGGCCCTTATAAAATAAAACAGGTGATGTCTGGCAACGCCTATTTGCTACAAACATTACAAGGCAAGGACTTGCCTAAGGCTTTGAATGGGTGTTTCCTCAAACAGTACCATCCTAGTATGTGGCAGGATGCCTAAGAGAACCGATGTAATCACATCGAGTTAGTTGCTTTTGGTTTGCTCAGCTCCACCAAAAGGCAGGGGCATATGTTGAGCACCATATTGAGCGGGCGGACGGTCCGGCCCTGAGGCCGGACGGTCCGCGGTCTGGACAGTCCGCGCCTGTGGGCCGGACGGTCCGCGCATGCGCAGAGCAGTTTAGGGTTCCGAGTTTTGTGCTATGTTTGTTGGCTAGATTTGCGGAATTAACCCGGAATCCAGTCGTGTAAAGGGTCCAGCCCCCTCCTCTATATAAAGAGAGGTCTACGGCCGATTTGTAATCAACAATCGAATCAATACAACTTCTATTTCACATTTTATCCTAGGAGTAGTTCTAGTCTAGTTTAGGTTTAGCCTCTCGATCCCCAAATTCTTCGTCTCTCTTCGACTCTACGTCGATTAGAGGAGTCTAGGTCGGCCGGCCCGGGCCTAGACACCACCTAGGATCTCTATTCCCCGACGGGGTCCCTCCCGGGAGCGAGATTCAGGCGCCGTCGGCGATCTTCCGCCGCCCCTGCGTACGCGCGGACCGTCCGGCCCCAGGGCGCGGACCGTCCGGCCGTCAGGCAGGGAACCCGGGCTCCTGCACCAGGCCGCGGACAGTCCGGCCCCTGCGCGCGGACCGTCCGCCCCTGACCAGAGAGCACCGCCGCCTCGCACCAGGCCGCGGACCGTCCGCCCCTGTGCAGAGAGCACCGCCGCTGGTTCTCTTGAGTAATTGGCGTCTCCAAAAAGGCGTCAACTGATTCCTAACTGGATTGCTTCTCTAATTTATATAAACTTTGATTAGGTGGAACGATTCCGGGTGCAATCCGATGGAAACGAACAAGGCCTTAGGCACCGTTCGGTTTCTAGGGGTTAGAGTCCCGGATTGATTTCTAGCCGGATTACTTATCTAATTTATATAGATTTTGATGAGCTGGAATGAATCCTAGTTTATTCCTGTACAATTGAACGGGCCCTTAGACCTCGTTCATTTCAGTCGGTTTGGCCTGTTCCAGGGCTAATTCCGGGTGAAAAAATTGAGCCAGTTTGAAATTCGATCGTTTCTGCATGAACCATTCATTTCGACCCGAATCTAAAAAAATGATCCGGTTTGAAGTTTCCTCTCCCACTACTGCCCAGTACGAATCCCGGTCTTCTACCCTCCGGATCAAACCTTGGCGGGACGGCGCAACATTGGCGAGTGGCGACCGAGGAGGCGGAGCGAAGTGACATCGCAGCGCAGCCTCGACGGTGACCCTCCTCGTCTTCTTCTCACTAGTAATTGCCGCATCCTACCCTCGTGTTCTTGATGTCGCTAAGCACCACGACGACGGGGATTAATGTCCGATCGCCGCCGCCCAGAGAACCAGACCCGCACGGGGGGCTCTGTCCGGACGCTCGATGCAGGTGCGCCCCCTCGAACTCGTAGCCCCATCTTTGCCTCATCTGCCCCTTTTCTCCTCATCCCATCCCTGCTAAGGTTCGTCGTTACTGCTAAGGTCCGACAACGATGGCTCCAACACGTGATCTCCTCCTATTTCTGTTCAGTCTCCTGCTCATGTAGATCCATGAGAATCCTCATCAGTAGATATTTGATGGGTAATTTCGATCTATAATCTTTTCGGTAGAGATTATGCGCCTATCTACTATGTTGCTGCTCGATGGGAACTTGGCAAGCATCAATGACAGCGAGGAAAACATAAATAAAGCGATATATTCCTAGTTTTCTTCTAAGTTGAATAGTTGCAGTCAGTTTTTTTAGATTGTGCTACTTTTTTGCTGTTGTTCATGGAAAGGTCATTTAAGTTGAATTGTTGCAAGTACACGCTACTCAGTTTCTGAATGGTTTTTGAATGTACATGCTACTACTCAAATCCTAAAGAAATACCCAAGTAATACCAAATCAGTTTCTTTTTACAGGAAAAAGAAAGAGCAGCAATACCACCATTCTTGCTTCCATTGGAAAGTGCAGCGTTCAGTTACTGGTAACCCCGCAAGCTGATTGAAAATGATGGATATACACTGCATCTGAATAGTGTGAGAATCCACTAGTTGCAAGCTGATTCAAATAGTTTCAGTTTGAGTTTCAGTTTCTGCTTGAGATTGTCACCATTCTTACAAGTGTATCCATGGTTTATATAAACAAATACACTAGTTGCACATTTGGATGTAAATATATGAGCAGTTCATGTTTCTGCAATAGAATACACTAGTTCATTGTCTGAAAAAATATGAAGTGAGGCATATTTAATAGAAGGCTTTGATAGCAATGTGGTTCATGAGGTAAATGATGAAGTTGATGATGTACTCACTGAAAGGAATGAAGACGTGCTTACAAGCGCAGATTGACTCATGAAATTGCTTTGTTTCTATTGGTGTACCAATTTTTGAGTTTTGTTTGTGACATTGTGTGTGGCTGAAAATTTGATTTCAACTGAAGTGACAGGATTCAATCCTTTGCTACCAAACAGATAAAAATTGCTTCCCTAGGTTTATTCCAGCCGGATTAATTACATGTCCGGAACAAGTGAAAGGGTCGGCTCCACTGAATCCTGGCTTGTAATTGTTCCTGGTCTAGATCCGGTCCTGAGTTGCCGAACGGCCTCTTAGGGCCCGTTGGTTTGTTTCGGTTTGAAAACACGCATGTTTCTATTCCTGGCCCAGATAGAGTGGATCCAAGTGGTTTACTTAAACCTGGTAGTAGAATAGATTCAGCTCTAGAATAAAACCTGGCTAACAACAAAGCCAGTTTGTTTCAGTCAGGATTGAAGACACGCCTGAATGCAGTTAAAAAATGTAAGGATTCCAAAGGAACAAAAACAACTACGAACTAAAGACAATCCTGAATGCAGTTCTCCATGTAGTCAATCGAAGTATTGATTTGAACAAGACAATTAAAAGCTGATAGATCCATTCAGTGCCTACACATATCAAAGGTGCTAAGACAACAATTAAACAAGAAACAATTCAATAAAAAACACAGAAAACAAATTTAGTTGGCCAACAACGAAGGCCTAAAGAAGTCAGTAAATTCAATAGTAGGACTGAAGACACCAATTCAGTAGCGTAGGCCTAAAGATGTCAGCAAATCCTTCATCGGTGGCCAAGTTTAGAGTTACATTGACTAGTGACTATGAGGTATGAAACAGGGCATGGATCTCAAGCAGCAGTAGGCTTGCACAGCTCACTCTCACCGTGTGCAAAGTGGCATTTGCCGCCAAAAGAGCACAACCCTTTCACTAAGTTCTCACACATCTTGGTCTTGAAGTTTCTTCCTATGCCTCCACCATGATGAGTTCTATCAGCTGGGTTCTTGACCTACGGGGGAGCACTGCCACTGACACATACAATCAACTCACTGACCATAGCGCTAGCGTTCCTGATCTGATAAAGGTGCCCTCAAGCTCAATGTTTTCAAGCTGGTGTATGATTCATGGTCTCAGATGGCCAGCTTGGCTCCTATGACGAAAGATATTTGCTTTGTGTTAGCTCCACCCCTCCCAATGATGCTACCTGCAAAGGATGCATCAACATTGATCTTGGTTGTGGCAGAAGCGCTGAATCTAGTTAGAGTGGCCAAGCCAGGGTTAGCCATAGGTGGAGGCACAAAATAACCAGTGGGTCTTGGTTCGATTGAGGTGGCATATAGTTGTCCATCATAGACTTGCCAAGCTCCCTTTCACCATGTGCAAAGTAGCATTTGTCCCCCGTTTGCATCCCTTTGCAGTGTTGTACTTGTTGCACAAGCGAGTCTTCACGACGGGTGTAGGTGACCCATCCATCATCATACTTCCAGGAGGTTGGTCATTTTTAAACGGCCTGGTAGCCACTAAGAAAGTAATGGATAAAATGGCAACCCTCACCAAAGGGGCAACCAGAAGTACTGCACGATGAGAATATTATCAGGATAAGCAACTGAAGAACCATCTAAATATTGAATATATAAATACAAACGATTATAACAAAAAATGAGCAGCATTCTTAAATGTGATAGGTTTCAAAAATTATATCAGTCTAGTGGGATATGTTTCTTCTTTGGTTTTTTCTTTGTATTCTTCTTTGGTATTCTCCATATGTTCCATGTGATAGGTTTCAAAAATGTGTTTGAAGACGCAAGTCCTTGGAAGTTGGCATATATCTCATAAATCTGATCTATGATGTATGTGATGTCCATTACTCACATAACTGATCTCACTCCATTGTTCGATATCACAAGCTGATTTCTCCTTCCCTTTCATCATAGGTAGTGAGTTGTTAGAAATGATAGTGACAGATCTTATTCCGTTTTCAGACATGCTATTCAGTTACTATCACCTGCCAGCGTGATTGCAAAGACTAATGGAAGAGAAAAGATCTACAATGTATATCTACCAAGCTTTCATTCCTAGTTGATTCTTGTTCTAGCAAGATTATATTTTTGAACTCATTATCTCTATATCAGGCTGATCTCGAGGAAGTTATTGGTCTCTACTTGGCTGTCAAATCCTCGGCTCGTCTGCTCTAGGAGCAACGAGACAAATACAACAACTAGATTTCTCTTGTAGAAAGCTCGAAGAAAATGTAGTTGCCAGTCCAAAGCCATGTTTTGCATCAATCTCCTTCACAGGTTCAAGAACACACGGGGATAGGAGAGGGGAAGGAAGAGAGGGCCCTTACTGGTGAGAAGGCGACGGGGAGGGTCACCATTGGGGCTATGCACTGTCGCCTCTTCGCCTCCTGTTCCTATGTCGCCAACGTCTCGCCTTGCACCGGTCATGATTGGATCCAGAGGGGACGATGCCAGGGTTTGTATCGAGCCTTGGAAGGAAGAGAAAGTCTAAACCGGGCCCAATTTGCTTCCGGGTTCTGGTCCAAACGAACGCTTTCAGCCATCCCGATCAAATTTCAATCCGGGCCAACTTATTTCACCCGGAACAAGGTCAGAAACGATCCAATCCGACGGAGACAAATGGGTCCTTAAGAATCATGCTAGCATGTACCCCAGTGTATAAGCTACCAAACAAGTGGTGCTTTGAGGACGTGCGAATGCAGCTACATGCATTAGGAAGGCAACCAAGCGCGCCCAGAAGTAGCATATGAGAGCCTGTTTGGAGGAAAAGTAATTAATAGTTTCTAAATAATATCCATGATATATAGGAAAAATATCAGAGTATTTATGTGGTTTGGTTGCATTTTAAAAACTACGTTTTCAAAAATATTATATTCTAGATACTATAATATTGTTAGAGTATTGTAAACTCTACTCTAAAGGCTAATTTGACAACCTCATTTTTCTAAAGGATTTCTATTTTTTAAGAGAAATCAGTTCATTTTTCCTTGAGAAATTAATAATCCCTTGGAAAAATGGAGTTGCCAAACTAGCCCTAACCTAAAGTTTTTATGGCATGACTAAGTTTTTTTTAAAAATTATTATAGTTTTAAACATTGTATCTAAACAATACTCAAGATCATGGTATTTTTGGAGCTGCTAAAACTACAATATTGCCATGACAATTATAAAGTATAGTTTTATAAAATCATGTTTGTGTGAAACATTGTTGTCAAACATGTCTTAGTTTTTCTTCTTCTGCATTGCACTTTCGCAGTACATCTGAAACACGCATCCGTGAACTAGGAACTACTCATTGTCTCACCCAAGATTTTAAATCTCGATCGAATTTCGCCAAAATTTCTCGTTCTCGATGTGTGATGGTTTTGAAAACGACGTTTTTTCAAAAATTTTGTTCCAATTTTTTGATTTTTTTTAAAAAAAATCCACAAAAAATGTATTAAAAACTAGAGGGTCCCAAGAGTTCGAATCATTTTTTGTGTAAAAAATTGAGCTCATTTAGACTTTTTTTAACAGAAAGAAGGTCTACCCCATTTCATTAAGAAATAGGAACCAACAACGTTTTACACACCATCCAAAACCATCAGAAATTTCTGACCGAACGACAAGCCAGGTAAGAGGCCCTAACAGTTGCGCTCCTATTCAGAAACCTACTTGAACAAGACAGAACGCAAGGACGGCGATTACAAAACATGGGCCTCTCACCTCCAAACAAAGAGCTTAGAACAGCTCAACAAATAGACAGAAACTGTGACCTAAGTAAGACAACAAGACAATACTAAGATCCTACTGTTGGAACTTGCTAATCTGGGGACAACAAAACCCAATAGGAAGAAAAGGGGATGGTTTGATAAATTTGAGCCAAAGTGTTAGGACAACAATGTTTTTCTTCTCGTCCCCCGCATTGGCACAATGCGGGGGTATTTATATATAACTGAGAGACCGTCCGGCCCCGCCAAGGACAATTAGACCCTCAATTACCTAGTTTATCCTCAGAATATTCCCTCACAAGGGGTTACAACGTGTCTGTTATGGTCGTTAGATCGATGAGGGATTAGAGAGGGGTATCAATGGACAGGAACACCGGCCGGGGGCCTCTGCCCACGGCCGAGCAAGGGGAGGGTATCTCCCTTCTAATTCTTGTCTACTTTATTTCTCATCCATTGATTACATAAATAGGCCGGCTGGCCGCCCCTATCTAGATAGAGATCCATATCTCCTTAAAACTCTCCTAAAAACTCTCAACAAATTACTAACTGATAACATTCCTAGATAATCTCAACTAATCTTCTAAATAATCTCAACTAATCTTCTAATTTTATCTCTAACTATCCTTATCTAATCCCCTTGGAGGGCCCATGGCTGCTGCTGCCGCAGCCCCTCTGTGGGCCTCATTAGGCCCTGACACTACACCCCTCTTAGACAAGTAGCTCGTCCTCGAGCTGCAGCATAACGGGTGCTCAAAGATCGAGTCTACTTGACCCAAAACCAGACACCTAGAAGACAAGCCTTTTACGTCTCGGCTTATCTTATTATTCTGAATCTGAATTTTTTTGACCCCATAAGATAAGGCGGACACCCTCCGCACATTGGAATTGCACATGTGTAGCCACCTGGATCTCATGGACGCCATCTGCACGAAAGGAGAGCACATGGACAGGCAGCTGGAATAGGTCGCAACAATAACCAGCGGAGGCGCCCTCGTGGCGGCCGTAGCGGAATGTGGTAGCGCTAAATAGTGCGCCCTTGTCGATGACGAGGTGAGTGCCTTCCCTACCGCCGCTGCCGTAGAGTTGAAGTTCGTCGCCACCGGACACGTACCGTGCTCACACTTGAAGATAGCGACCCGGTGCCGCTGTTGATGGCTGTTCGACAGCGCGAGATCACGCCCCCGTGTGCCGAGGTCAACCGTCACCAAGGCTGCTTCGAGCATCTACCGGCGTATCTCCCACACTTTCTGTCATGCAAGAAAGCCACGAGCACCAGCTTGTATGCCCATAGACGCCGACGTCTGGAGCCATGTGGACAACGCCAGCTGGTGCTGTTCATGTTGCACTGTTGCCTTGATTTGCAGCAGCCCTTGCTCAACCTTTTGGAGCGTGGCTTGCATCTTTGCGAGATCAGCCCTTATGTTGGTCCACAAGTCCCCCATCGATGTAGCTGGTGATCGCTGAGCCATGGTTGCCCGTAGTGGCGTTGCCCATGGGGACAGAGACGTCGTCAACGAAGATGATGTGATGAAATTTGGCATTGTCCCTAGGGATGGGCACGCCGGCGTCCAGGATGTGGTGACAAAATTGGCAGGCGATGCTGCCCATGGAGATAGGGACGCCGGTTGCCAGGATGGCGTGACGAAGGTGGCATGCGGCGCAGCCCATGGAGATGGGGACGTTGGTTGCCAGGACGGCGTGACGAAGGTGACATGCGGTGCAGTCCATGGAGATGGGGACGTTGGTTGCCAGGATAACTTCACGAAATTGGCAGCAGAAGCCATGGGATCAGATCGAAACCCAAGCTAGTTGATTCCAGATGTTATGGTTGCTAGATCGATGAGGGATTAGAGAGGGAATTCGATGGTTGGAGCTGCTGGTGAGGTGGTGTGGTACTCGCGGTTACTGTTCACAGGGCACCGACCGAGGGCCTATGGTCGTTAGATCGGTGAGGGATTGAAGAGGGGTATCGATGGTAGGAACACCGGTCGGGGGCCTCTACCCACAGCCGAGCAAGAGGAGGGTTTCTCCCTTCTAATTCTTGTCTGCTTTATTTCTCATCCATTGATTACATAAATAGGCCGGTTGGCCGCCCCAATCTAGCTAGAGATCCTTATCTCCTTAAAACTCTCCTAAAAACTCTCAACAAATTTGTCGGGTACCGTAATTAGGGGTACCCCCAACACTCCTAAACACGGCTGGCAACCACCATCAGCACAAGCTGCAGAGACTGATGGGCACGATTTAGGTCAAGGCTTCATCTACCCAAGGGACGCGATCTCGTCTCGCCCAAGCCCAGACTCGGGCGGGAACTGTAGTCCCGGACGAAGTTACGTCTCGCCCGAGGGCCTCCTCAGGCAGTGGACGCACCCTCGGCACGCCCGAGGCCCAACTCGGGCAGGCTTCGTCGAGAAGCAACCTTGGCCAAATCGCCTCTCCAACCGACCGTATCGTAGGCGCATTCAATGCGAGGATCGCCTGATACCTTATCCTGACACACGTGCCTCAGTCGGCAAGGTCGAAGTGACCACATTCACTTCACCCTTTCGCTGACCGACCTGACAGGAAAACAGCGCCGCTCGCCCCGCTCCGACTGCTGTGCCACCCACTAGGGTGAGGCTGACAACAGCAAGTTCAGCCTCAGGCGCAACAGGAAGCTCCGCCTCACCCGACATTAGGCCTCAGCCTCGGAAGGAGGTCTCCGCCTCGCCCGACCCTAGGGCTCGGCCTCAACCTTGGCCTCGGAAGGTGGTCTCCGCCTCGCCGGACCCCAGGGCTCAGCCTCAACCTCGGCCTCGGGAGGAATCGCGTCCTCACCCGACCCCAGCCTCGGCCTCAGGAGAAGTATCCGCCTCGCCTGACCTTGGGCTCGGACCAACCGCGCCACGGGGATACATCATTACCCTACCCCTAGCTAGCTCAGGCTACGGGGGAACAAGACCGGCGTCCCATCTGGCTCGCCCCAGTAACAAGTAATGATGGCTCCCCGCATGCGTCCATGACGACGGTGGTTCTCAGCCCCCTACAGAAGCAAGGAGACGTCAGCAAGATCCCAGCAGCACCGACAGCTACGCTTCTACAGGGCTCAAGCACTTCTCCGACGGCCACGTTATCGCCTATGCAGGGCTCAAGCACTTCTCCGATAGCCATGTTGGCGTGTACACAGGGCTCAGGCACTTCCCTGCCAGACACGTTAGCGCCTAGCTACACCCCCACTGTACATCTGGACCCTCTCCTTGCATCTATAAAAGGGAGGTCCAGGGCCTTCATGCAGGAGGGTCACGCGGGGGAACGAGCTAACGAACAGGCTCACTCTCTCTCTCTCGCGAACGCTTGTAACCCCTACTACGAGCACACCCCCCTGGAGCGAGATAACACGAGCCGCGTTTCTCCCTTGTGTTCCATCTCGCGCCAACCCATCTGGGCTGGGACACGCAGTGACAAATTTACTTGTCGGTCCAGGGACCCCCCGGGGTCGAAACGCCGACAGTTGGCGCGCCAGGTAGGGGCCTGCTGCGTGTTAACGAACAACTTCCCGTTGAGTTCCAGATGGGTAGTCTTCAGCAACCTCTTCAGCTCGGGACGGTGCTCCGCTTCGGGAGTCTCGAGTTCATGTCCCTAGACGGCAGCTACGACATGGTACTCCTCCCCCCGCAGCGCGACATCAACCACGACGGTCGTCAGCTCGCCCGGCGGCGGCGAACTCGACGACGTCTTCCCCCCGTGGCGGAAGAGCAGCATCCGGGTTTGTCCCGCCACCCTCCTCGCCGCAGGAGGAGGAGACGGGGCAACCATAGCCAGGTAAGAGGCGGCACCTCGTCGGCTGTCGAGCGAGTTGGCGATGCCGGCACCCCAGCGGGGGACATGTCGGGCGTTGTCCTTGCACCTGAGACAACGACGGAGGTCGTTTCCCCGCAACGTGCCAACCCCAAGTGGACAGATGATGCCAGCACACTCGCGAAGGGCTTGTTGGGCATTAGCCTCGTACCTGAGATGACGGTGCAGTCCGTTCCCGACGCGACTTCGCCACCGTCCATCGATCAAGAGGTACCGTTCGTTTTCCACCCTGTGCCTTTTAGATTCAGCTTCGATCCGCCAAGCGACCCCTCTTCGGTGAGCGCTTTCGTAAAGGCGTACCCTAACCTTCCGGGGTACCACATGTGGTCGTCTTGGGACCGACTGACGGCCGTCTCAACCTATGGGCCCCCAGGTTCCAAGGAAGAAGACGAGCCCGACTCTGGTTAGGATTTCTTCGGGCTCAGTAATCTCAGTGCCATGCGAGACTTCATGACCGCATGTGACTACTGCCTCTTCGATTGCTCCGATGATGGCCACAGCCTTGACGATGAGGGTTGTGGCCCAAGTCACGAATGTTTCCACGTCGATCTAGGGGGTCACGATGAAGGCAACCACCTCGGTATGCCGGAGGATGACGATCCCCCTGGGGCTGCGCCTCGCTTTGACATCCTGCGGGAGCTAGCTGTGGTCCCAGTCCCTGCGAGGGGGGGTCAGGACACACAACTCGAGCAAATTCGCGAGATGCAGGCCAAGCTCGACGAGGAAGCAGGGCAACTTGTGCAGCTCCGACAAAACATCGAGCAGGAGTGGGCAGGCCGAGCACTCGCCAGAGAAGTGCGTCATCAGGCCCGGGACATCCAGCGCCGTATCGTTGACGATGCCAGGGCAAGGCTGCCCCCGGCCTCCAGCGGGGTCAGCCAGAATCTGGCTGCAGCGGCAATACTACTCCGAGCAATGCTGGAGCCATCCACCACCGAGGGGCGGCGTATCCTGGGAGAACTCAAGAATCTCCTGGGGGATGCCGCGGTCCGACGGGCCAAAAGCTCTGCCTCCCGAAGGCAAGGGTGCCCCCTGGAGCATCGCGCAACGACTTCCCGACTCATGCGGGAGGCCTCGGTCCACACCGGGCGCACACGGGACGCGACGCCTGCAGCCCCAGGTCGCCTCGGCAACGAGCACCACCGCCACGACCGTCGAGCCCGCCTCGACGAGAAGGTGCACCGAGGCTACCACCTCAGGCGTGGGGGACGCTATGACAGCGAGGAGGATCGGAGCCCCTCGCCCGAACCACAAGGTCCGCAAGCCTTCAGCCGGGCCATACGACGGGCGTCGTTCCCAGCTCAGTTCCGAGCCCCGACTACCATCACCAAGTAATCGGGGAAACATGGCCGGAGTTGTGGCTTGCGGACTACCGGCTGGCATGCCAGCTGGGAGGGACGGACGACGACAACCTCATCATCCGCAACCTCCCCCTGTTCCTCTCCGACGCTGCCCGGGCCTAGCTGGAGCATCTGCCTCCCGCGCAGATCTCCAACTGGGACGACCTGGTCAAGGCTTTCGCTGGAAATTTCCAGGGCACGTACGTGTGCCCTAGGAACTCCTGGGATCTCCGAAGCTGCCGCCAGCAGCTAGGGGAATCCCTGCGAGAGTACATCCAACGGTTTTCAAAGCAGCGCACCGAGCTGCCCAACATCACCGACTCGGATGTCATCGGGGCGTTCCTCGCCGGCACCATTTGCCACGACCTGGTGAGCAAACTGGGCCGCAAGACTCCCACCAAGGCGAGCGAGTTGATGGACATTGCCACCAAGTTCGCCTCTGGTCAGGAGGCGGTCGAAGCCATCTTCCGGAAGGACAAGCAGCCTCAGGGACGGCAGCAGGAAGACGTCCCCGAGGCGTCCGCCCAGCGGGGCACGAAGAAGAAGGCCAAGAAGAAGGCGCAAGCAAAGCGCGACGCCGCTGACGCGGATCCCGTCGTTGCTGTCGAGCACAGGAACCCACGGAAGCCTCCTGGAGGGGCCAACCTATTCGACAAGATGCTCAAGGAGTCATGCCCCTATCACCAGGGTCCCGTCAAGCACACCCTTGAGGAATGTGTCATGCTTCGACGCTACTTGCATAAAGCCGGGTCCCCGGCGGGAGATGGCAAAGGCCAAGACAACAACAAGAAAGAGGGCGACAAGGAAGAGGAGTTCCCCGAGGTCCACGGCTACTTCATGATCTACGGTGGGCAAGTGGCGAACGCCTCAGCTCGGCACCGCAAGCAGGAGCGCCGGGAGGTCTGCTCGGTAAAGGTGGCGGCGCCAGTCTACCTAGACTGGTCCGACAAGCCCATCACCTTCGACCAAGGCGACCACCTGAAAGGGAAATGTGCCCTTGGGTCATTTCTAAGCATTTTGGTGATTGAGTGCAAACACAAGTGCTCAAATGTGAATCTATGCCCATGGGTGAACAAAGTGCAAATCACAAGTAAAGGTATGTTTCTAAGTCTTAGTACATTGGTTTTGTGTACTAATATACCTATCTAAGTGTTAGAAACAGAAAGAAGAAAGAAGAGAAGAATTGGCTGTGTACAGCCAAAAGGCTGTTTCGGTCTGGGGCACCGGACTGTCCGGTGGTGCACCGGACAGTGTCCGGTGCGCCAGGCTGCCTCGGGCGAAGTGGTCGCTCTCGGGAATCAGCCGACGGCGTACGGCTATAATTCACCGGACTGTCCGGTGTGCACCGGACTGTCCGGTGAGCCAACGGTCGGTCGGGCCAACGGTCGGCCGCGGAATCTGCGCGTGACACGTGGTCTGGCCAACGGTCAGAAGGGGGCACCGGACTGTCCGGTGTGCACCGGACATGTCCGGTGCGCCAACGGCTCCCAGATTTGCAACGGTCGACTGCGCTGCTTAAGGAAGGAAATCGGGCACCGGACAGTGTCTGGTGTGCACCGGACTGTCCGGTGCGCCCGACGACAGAAGGCAAGGATGGCCTTCCAGATTTGTTTTCAACGGCTCCTAGCTGCCTTGGGGCTATAAAAGGGACCCCTAGGCGCATGGAGGAGTACACCAAGCATTCCTACAACATTCCTAAGCACCAAGACATCGATCTCGCGCATTCGTTTCATTGTGATAGCATATAGAGCTCTTGTGGAGTTGTGAACTCTTTGAGTTGTGTTGCGAGCTCTTGTTGCTACTTGTGTGCGTGTTGTTGCTCTGATCTTTTGAAGTCTTGTGTGCGTTGCTCATTCCCCCCTTGCTCTGTGTTTCTTTGTGAACTTCAATTGTAAGGGCGAGAGGCTCCAAGTTGTGGAGATTCCTCGCAAGCGGGATTGAGAAAAAGCAAGCAAAACACCGTGGTATTCAAGTGGGTCTTTGGACCGCTTGAGAGGGGTTGATTGCAACCCTCGTCCGTTGGGACGCCACAACGTGGAGTAGGCAAGCGTTGGTCTTGGCCGAACCACGGGATAATTCACTGTGTCATCTCTGTGATTGATCTCTTGTGGTATTGCGGTGTTGAGACTCCTTTATAGCCACTTGGCAACTATTGTGCTAACACTTAACAAGTTTTTGTGACTATAAGTTTAAGTTTCACAGGATCACCTATTCACCCCCCCTCTAGGTGCTCTCAATTGGTATCGGAGCCGTTCTCTTCAAGAAAGGGACTAACCGCCCGAAGAGATGGATCCTAAGGGGAAGGGAATCGTGATCAACGATAAGGAAAAGGAGTCCTTCGTCAACGAGCCCAAAGATGACAAGCCTACCGACTCCGGCTCGGGCCATAGACGGAAGGAAGGGAAGAAGAAGAAAACAAGGCGCATCAAGGAGATCGTCTACTACGACAGCGACGAATCTTCCTCTTCCCAAAAGGACAACGACGACAACGACTATGACAAACAAAAGACGGTTAACTCAAACTTTTCTTTTGATTATTCGCGCATTCCGCATAGCTCAAATGCTCATTTGCTTCCCATTCCACTTGGCAAGCCTCCTCACTTTGATGGAGAGGACTACGGATTTTGGAGTCACAAAATGCGTACTCACCTATTTTCTCTCCATCCAAGCATTTGGGAGGTTGTGGAAAGTGGAATGAAATTTGATAGCTCGGATAGCCCTTCGTTTATTAATGAACAGATCCATAAAAATGCACAAGCTACTACTGTGTTGCTAGCCTCTTTGTGCAGGGACGAATATCACAAGGTGAGCGGCTTGGACAATGCCAAGCAAATTTGGGACACCCTCAAGATCTCTCATGAGGGGAATGATGTCACCTTACTCACCAAGATGGAGTTGGTGGAGGGTGAGCTCGGACGATTCGCGATGATAAGGGGCGAGGAGCCGACACAAACATACAACCGGCTCAAGATCCTTATCAACAAAATAAGGAGCTACGGAAGCACGCGATGGACGGATCACGACGTCGTCCGCCTAATGCTAAGGTCATTTACCGTTCTTGATCCTCACTTGGTGAACAATATTCGTGAAAATCCTAGGTACATCAAGATGTCGCCCGAAGAAATTCTTGGAAAATTTGTAAGCGGGAGAATGATGATCAAGGAGGCGAGGTACGTGGACAACGCGTTGAATGGCCCAATCCATGAGCCTCAACCTATTGCTCTCAAGGCAACAAGGAGCAAGGAGGCACTACCCAGCAAGGTGGCGCAAATTGAGGCGGCCGGTCTTAATGATGAAGACATGGCCCTCATCATCAAAAGATTCAAGACGGCACTAAAGGGTCGCAAGGGACAGCCAAGCAAGACTAAGACCAAGGGAAAGCGATCATGCTTCAAATGCGGTAAGCTGGGTCATTTTATTGCTAACTGTCCCGACAATGATAGTGACCAGGAACACAGGAGCAAGAGGGAAAAGAAGAAGCATTACAAGAAGGCCAAGGGCGAGGCACATATCGGAAAGGAGTGGGATTCGGATTGCTCCTCCTCCGACTCCGACAATGAAGGACTCGCCGCCACTGCCTTCAACAAGTCATCCCTCTTCCCCAACGAGCGTCACACATGCCTTATGGCAAGGGAGAAGAAGGTATGTAATCAAAACAATGTCACTTATGATTCTTCCAGTGATGATGAGTCTAGTGATGATGAAATAGATTACTCTAGTTTGTTCAAGGGATTGGATAGAACTAAAGTAGATAAAATTAATGAATTAATTGATGCCTTGAATGAAAAAGATAGACTCTTAGAAAAACAAGAGGACCTTTTGTATGAAGAGCATGACAAATTTGTAGAGGCACAAAAATCTTATGCTTTAGAAGTTAAAAGAAATGAAGTGCTTTCTAGTGAACTATCTTCTTGTCATGAAACCATTGCTACTTTAAAGAGTGTTAATGATGACTTAAATGCTAAACTAGAAGTAGCTAGTAAATCTAATTCTTGTGTAGAACATGTTGAGATTTGCACTAGGTGTAAAGATTTCGATGTTGATGCTTGTAGTGAACACCTAGTTTCAATCTCCAAATTAAAAGATGAATTGGCTAGTCTTAATGCCCAACTTAAGACTAGCAAAAGTGATTTTGAGAAACTAAAATTTGCTAGGGATGCCTACACGGTTGGTAGACACCCCTCAATTAAGGATGGACTTGGCTTCAAGAGAGAAGCCAAGAACTTAACAAGCCATAAGGCTCCCATTCCCGCTAAGGAGAAAGGGAAGGCCCCTATGGCTACTAGTGCTAAAAAGAACCATGCCTTTTTGTATCATGATAGGAGACAAACTAGAAATGCTTATAGGAGTTATAATGCTTATGATGATTTTGACTCTCATGCCATGTTTGCTTCTAGTTCTTCCTATATGCATGGTAGAAATATGTCTAGGAGAAATGCTACTCATCATGTGCCTAGAAAGAACTTTATTCATGCTCCTAGGAAAGTAGTAAATGAACCTTCTACAATTTATTGTGCTTTAAATGCTTCCTTTGCTATTTGTAGAAAGGATAAGAAAATAGTTGCTAGGAAGTTAGGGGCAAAATGCAAGGGAGACAAAACTTGCATTTGGGTCCCTAAGGATATTTGCACTAACCTTGTAGGACCCAACATGAGTTGGGTACCTAAAACCCAAGCCTAAATTTGCCTTGCAGGTTTATGCATCCGGGGGTTCAAGCTGGATTATTGATAGCGGATGCACAAACCATATGACGGGGGAGAAGAAGATGTTCACCTCCTACGTCAGGAATAAGGATTCCCAAGATTCAATTATATTCGGTGATGGGAATCAAGGCAAGGTAAAAGGGTTAGGCAAAATTGCAATTTCCAATGAGCACTCTATCTCTAATGTGTTTTTAGTAGAGTCTCTTGGATATAATTTGCTATCTGTTAGTCAATTATGCAACATGGGGTATAACTGTCTATTTACAAATGTAGATGTGTCTGTCTTTAGAAGAAGTGATGGTTCACTAGCTTTTAAAGGTGTATTAGACGGCAAACTTTATTTAGTTGATTTTGCAAAAGAAGAGGCCGGTCTAGATGCATGCTTAATAGCTAAGACTAGCATGGGCTGGCTGTGGCATCGCCGCTTAGTACATGTGGGGATGAAGAACCTTCACAAGCTTCTAAAGGGAGAACATGTGATAGGTTTGACTAACGTGCAATTCGAAAAAGATAGACCTTGTGCAGCTTGTCAAGCAGGTAAACAGGTGGGAGGAGCACATCACAGCAAGAATGTGATGACCACATCAAGGCCCCTGGAGCTGCTGCATATGGACCTCTTCGGACCCGTCGCCTATCTAAGTATAGGAGGAAGTAAGTATGGTCTAGTTATTGTTGATGACTTTTCCCGCTTCACTTGGGTGTTCTTTTTGCAGGATAAGTCTGAAACCCAAGGGACCCTCAAGCGCTTCCTCAGGAGAGCTCAAAATGAGTTTGAGCTCAAGGTGAAGAAGATAAGGAGCGACAACGGGTCCGAGTTCAAGAACCTTCAAGTGGAGGAGTTCCTTGAGGAGGAAGGGATCAAGCACGAGTTCTCCGCTCCCTACACACCACAGCAAAATGGTGTGGTAGAGAGGAAGAACAGGACACTAATCGATATGGCAAGGACGATGCTTGGAGAATTCAAGACCCCCGAGCGTTTTTGGTCGGAAGCCGTGAACACGGCTTGCCATGCCATCAACAGGGTCTACCTTCACCGCCTCCTCAAGAAGACTTCGTATGAGCTGCTAACCGGTAACAAACCCAATGTATCTTACTTTCGTGTATTTGGGAGCAAGTGCTACATTCTGGTGAAGAAAGGTAGAAATTCTAAGTTTGCTCCCAAAGCAGTAGAAGGGTTTTTGTTAGGTTATGACTCAAATACAAAGGCGTATAGAGTCTTCAACAAATCATCGGGTTTGGTTGAAGTCTCTAGCGACGTTGTATTTGATGAGACTAATGGCTCTCCAAGAGAGCAAGTTGTTGATCTTGATGATGTAGAAGATGTTCCGACGACCGCTATACGAACCATGGCGATTGGAGAAGTTCGGCCACAGGAACAAGATGAACGAGATCAACCTTCTTCCTCAACTATGGTGCATCCCCCAACTCAAGACGATGAACAGGTTCATCAACAGGAGATGTGTGATCAAGGGGGAGCACAAGATGATCATGTGATGGAGGAAGAAGCGCAACCGGCACCTCCAACCCAAGTTCGAGCGATGATTCAAAGGGATCATCCCGTCGACCAAATTCTGGGTGACATTAGCAAGGGAGTAACTACTCGGTCTCGATTAGTTAATTTTTGTGAACACTACTCCTTTGTCTCTTCTATTGAGCCTTTCAGGGTAGAAGAGGCCTTGCTAGATCCAGACTGGGTGTTGGCCATGCAAGAGGAGCTCAACAACTTCAAGAGGAATGAAGTTTGGACGCTGGTGCCTCGTCCCAAGCAGAATGTTGTGGGAACCAAGTGGGTGTTCCGCAACAAACAAGACGAGCACGGAGTGGTGACAAGGAACAAGGCTCGACTTGTGGCAAAAGGTTATGCCCAAGTCGCAGGTTTGGACTTTGAGGAGACTTTTGCTCCTGTGGCTAGGCTAGAGTCCATTCGTATCTTGCTAGCATATGCCGCTCACCATTCTTTCAGGTTGTACCAAATGGATGTGAAGAGCGCCTTCCTCAACGGGCCAATCAAGGAGGAGGTGTACGTAGAGCAACCCCCTGGCTTCGAGGATGAACGGTACCCCGACCACGTGTGTAAGCTCTCTAAGGCGCTCTATGGACTTAAGCAAGCCCCAAGAGCATGGTATGAATGCCTTAGAGACTTTCTAATTGTTAATGCTTTCAAGGTTGGGAAAGCCGATCCAACTCTTTTTACAAAGACATGTGATGGTGATTTGTTTGTGTGCCAAATTTATGTCGATGACATAATATTTGGTTCTACTAACCAAACGTCTTGTGAAGAGTTTAGCAGGGTGATGACGCAGAAATTCGAGATGTCAATGATGGGCGAGTTGAACTACTTCCTTGGGTTCCAAGTGAAGTAACTCAAGGACGGCACCTTCATCTCCCAAACGAAGTACACGCAAGATCTGCTAAAGCGGTTTGGGATGAAGGACGCCAAGCCCGCAAAGACTCCGATGGGGACCGACGGACACACTGACCTCAACAAAGGAGGTAAGTCAGTTGATCAAAAGGCATACCGGTCAATGATAGGGTCATTACTTTACTTATGTGCTAGTAGACCGGATATTATGCTTAGCGTATGCATGTGTGCTAGATTTCAATCCGATCCTAAGGAGTGTCACTTAGTGGCGGTGAAGCGAATTCTTAGATATTTGGTTGCTACGCCTTGCTTCGGGCTCTGGTATCCAAAGGGGTCTACCTTTGACTTGGTTGGATACTCAGATTCCGACTATGCTGGATGTAAGGTCGATAGGAAGAGTACATCGGGGACGTGCCAATTCTTAGGAAGGTCCCTGGTGTCATGGAACTCTAAGAAACAAACTTCTGTTGCCCTATCCACCGCTGAGGCCGAGTATGTTGCCGCAGGACAGTGTTGCGCGCAACTACTTTGGATGAGGCAAACCCTCAGGGACTTTGGCTACAATCTGAGCAAAGTCCCACTCCTATGTGATAATGAGAGTGCTATCCGCATGGCGGAAAATCCTGTTGAGCACAGCCGCACAAAGCACATTGACATCCGGCATCACTTTTTGAGAGACCACCAGCAAAAGGGAGATATCGAAGTGTTTCATGTTAGCACCGAGAACCAGCTAGCCGATATCTTTACCAAGCCTCTAGATGAGAAGACCTTTTGCAGGTTGCGTAGTGAGCTAAATGTCTTAGATTCGCGGAACTTGGATTGAATTGTAGCATACATGTGTTTATGCCTTTGATCATGTTCATTCTGCATTTTGTTGCTTATTGTGGTGCTCAAGTTGTACAAACACTCCCTGGACCCCACAAGTCCGTTGCAAAGTGATGCATATGTTTAGGGGGAGATATGTTACAACTTGACCCTTTGAGACTAATCATATGCTTGAGTTTGATGATTTAGTCTCGAAGATGGATTGAAAGGGAAAAAGGTGGACTTGGACCATGAAAGACTTCCACTGCACTCCGATGAGAGGGTAACTTATTCCAAGTTCATCTTTAGACTCTTATTGCCTTTGTATTCTTATTGAAGATTTTGGTGAGGCAATGGGGTTAAAGGGCCAAGATTGATCCCGTTTTGGTGCTTGATGCCAAAGGGGGAGAAAATAAAGGCCAAAGTGAATGGATCAGCTACCACTTGAGTGAATGGATCAGCTACCACTTGAGAAATTTTGAAAATAGTAGAGTAGAGCTTTTGGTTTGTCAAATCTCTTTTGTTGTCTCTTTGGTTTGTCAAATCTCTTTTGTTGTCTCTTTTGTCAAAAGTTGGCTTCTTGTGGGGAGAAGTAGTGATTATGGGAAAAAGGGGGAGTTTTTGAAATCTTTGATCAGTCTCTTTTGGAATGACTCTCTTTATGCTTCAACATGTGTGTTTGACTTAGAGATAGAGATTTGAGTTTGATTTGCAAAAACAAACCAAGTGGTGGCAAAGAATGATCCATACATGCCAAAATTGAATAAAACTCAAATTCATTTTTATTTGAAGTGATTTTGCACTTGTTCTAGTTGCTTTATGTTGTGTTGGCATAAATCACCAAAAAGGGGGAGATTGAAAGGGAAATGTGCCCTTGGGTCATTTCTAAGCATTTTGGTGATTGAGTGCAAACACAAGTGCTCAAATGTGAATCTATGCCCATGGGTGAACAAAGTGCAAATCACAAGTAAAGGTATGTTTCTAAGTCTTAGTACATTGGTTT
Source organism: Zea mays (assembly GCF_902167145.1). Classification (NCBI taxonomy): domain Eukaryota; kingdom Viridiplantae; phylum Streptophyta; class Magnoliopsida; order Poales; family Poaceae; genus Zea; species Zea mays. The sequence continues at coordinate 135,071,345 of NC_050103.1, read as the reverse complement.
TGTGTACTAATATACCTATCTAAGTGTTAGAAACAAAAAGAAGAAAGAAGAGAAGAATTGGCTGTGTACAGCCAAAAGGCTGTTTCGGTCTGGGGCACCGGACAGTGTCCGGTGCGCCAGGCTGCCTCGGGCGAAGTGGTCGCTCTCGGGAATCAGCCGACGGCGTACGGCTATAATTCACCGGACTGTCCGGTGTGCACCGGACTGTCCGGTGAGCCAACGGTCGGTCGGGCCAACGGTCGGCCGCGGAATCTGCGCGTGACACGTGGTCTGGCCAATGGTCAGAAGGGGGCACCGGACTGTCCGGTGTGCACCGGACATGTCCGGTGCGCCAACGGCTCCCAGATCTGCAACGGTCGACTGCGCTGCTTAAGGAAGGAAATCGGGCACCGGACAGTGTCCGGTGTGCACCGGACTGTCCGGTGCGCCCGACGACAGAAGGCAAGGATGGCCTTCCAGATTTGTTTTCAACGGCTCCTAGCTGCCTTGGGGCTATAAAAGGGACCCCTAGGCGCATGGAGGAGTACACCAAGCATTCCTACAACATTCCTAAGCACCAAGACATCGATCTCGCGCATTCGTTTCATTGTGATAGCATATAGAGCTCTTGTGGAGTTGTGAACTCTTTGAGTTGTGTTGCGAGCTCTTGTTGCTACTTGTGTGCGTGTTGTTGCTCTGATCTTTTGAAGTCTTGTGTGCGTTGCTCATTCCCCCCTTGCTCTGTGTTTCTTTGTGAACTTCAATTGTAAGGGCGAGAGGCTCCAAGTTGTGGAGATTCCTCGCAAGCGGGATTGAGAAAAAGCAAGCAAAACACTGTGGTATTCAAGTGGGTCTTTGGACCGCTTGAGAGGGGTTGATTGCAACCCTCGTCCGTTGGGACGCCACAACGTGGAGTAGGCAAGCGTTGGTCTTGGCCGAACCACGGGATAATTCACTGTGTCATCTCTGTGATTGATCTCTTGTGGTATTGCGGTGTTGAGACTCCTTTATAGCCACTTGGCAACTATTGTGCTAACACTTAACAAGTTTTTGTGACTATAAGTTTAAGTTTCACAGGATCACCTATTCACCCCCCCTCTAGGTGCTCTCACCACCCCGACTGCGTGCCGAGCCCAGTAAAGTACCCTCTCGTTGTCGATCCCGTCATCGGCAACGCCAGGCTCACCAAGGTCCTCATGGACGGGGGCAGTAGCCTCAACATCATCTACGCCGAGACTCTCGGGCTCTTGGGGATCGATTTGTCGACGATCCGGGCTGGTGTCGCACCCTTTCATGGGATCATCCCCGGGAAGCGCGTCCTGCCCCTTGGACAACTTGATCTGCCCGTCTGCTTTGGAACTCCCTCCAACTTCCGCAGGGAAACCCTCACGTTCGAGGTGGTCGGGTTCCGAGGGACCTACCACGCGGTGCTGGGGAGACCGTGCTACGCCAAGTTCATGGTCATCCCCAACTACACATACCTCAAGCTCAAGATGACAGGCCCCAACGGGGTCATCACCGTTGGATCCACGTACCGACACGCGTATGAATGCGACGTGGAGTGCGTGGAGTACACTGAGGCCCTCACCGAGTCCGAGGCCCTCATCGCCGACCTGGAGTGCCTCTCCAAGGAGGTGCCTGATGCGAAGCGCCACACCGGCAACTTCGAACCGGCTAAGGCGGTTAAGTCCGTCCCTCTCGACCCCAGCAACGACGCCTGCAAGCAAGTCCGGATTGGCTCCGAGCTCGACCCCAAATAGGAAGCAGTGCTCATCGACTTTCTCCATGCAAACGCCGAAGTTTTTGAGTGGAGTCCCTCGGACATGCCCGGCATATTGAGGGATGTCGCCGAGCACTCACTCGATATCCGAGCCGGTGCCCGACCCATGAAGCTGCCTCTGCGCCGTTTCGACGAAGAAAAGCGTAGAGCCATAGGCGAGGAGATCCACAAGCTGATGGTTGCAGGGTTCATCAAAGAGGTATTCCATACCGAATGGTTAGCTAACCCTGTGCTTGTAAAAAAGAAAGGTGGGAAATGGAGGATGTGCGTAGACTACCCCGGTCTAAACAAGGCATGTCCGAAGGTTCCCTACCCTCTGCCTCGCATCGACCAAATTGTGGACTCCACTGCTGGGTGCGAAACCCTGTCATTCCTCGACGCCTATTCAGGTTATCACCAAATCAAGATGAAAGAGTCCGACCAGCTCGCGCCTTCTTTCATCACACTTTTTGGCATGTACTGTTATACTACTATGCCATTTGGCTTGAGGAATGCAGGTGCAACATACCAAAGGTGCATGAACCACGTGTTCGGAGAGCACATCGGCCGAACGGTCGAGGCTTACGTCGATGACATTGTTGTCAAGACGAGGAAAGCCTCCGACCTCCTCTCCGACCTTGAAACGACATTCAAGTGTCTGAGAGCGAAGGGCATGAAGCTCAATCCCGAGAAGTGTGTCTTTGGAGTCCCCCGAGGCATGCTTCTGGGTTCATCGTCTCCGAGCAGGGCATCAAGGCCAACCCGGAGAAAATCGAGGCCATCACCAACATGGGGCCTATCAAAGATTTGAAGGGAGTACAAAGGGTCATGGGATGCCTTGCGGCTTTGAGCCGCTTCATCTCGCGCCTCGGCGAAAAAGGCCTACCCTTGTACCTCCTCTTGAGGAAGGCCGAGCGCTTCACTTGGACCCCTGAGGCCGATGAAGCCCTCGGAAACTTAAAGGCACTCCTTACGAATGCGCCCATCTTGGTGCCCTCCGCTGCGGGAGAAGCCCTCTTGATCTACGTAGCCGCAACCACTCAGGTGGTCAGCGCCGCGATCGTAGTCGAAAGACGAGAAGAAGGGCATGCACTGCTCGTCCAGAGGCCGGTTTACTTCATCAGTGAAGTGCTATCCGAGACCAAGATCCGCTACCCGCAAATTCAGAAGCTACTTGTCGGGGACCATAATTAGGGGTACCCCCAAGACTCCTAAACTCGGCTAGTAACCACCATCAGCACAAGCTGCAAAGGCCTGATGGGCGCAATACAGGTCAAAGCTCCGTCCACTCAAGGGACACGATCTCGCCGCGCCCGAGCCTAGCCTCGGGCAGGAACAGTAGACCCAGGCGGATTCACGCCTCGCCCGAGGGCCTCCTCAAGCAACGGGCACACCTTCGACTCGCCCGAGGCCCAGCTCGGGCAGGCTTCGCAGTGAAGCAACCTTGGCCAGATCGCCTCGCCAACCGACCGTATCGCAGGAGCATTCATTCCAAGGATCGCCTGACACCTTATCCTGACGCGCGTTCCTCAGTCGGCAGGGCCGAAGTGACCGCAGTCACTTCGCCCTTCCACTGACTGACCTGACAGGAAAACAGCGCCGCCTGCCCTGCTCCGACTGCTGTGCCACCCGCCAGGGTGAGGCTGACAGCAACCGAGTCCAGCCTCAGGCGCCATAGGAAGCTCGGCCTCGCCCGACCCGGGGCTCGGCCCCCGCCTCAACCTCGGAAGACGGTCTCCGCCTCGGCCGACCCCAGGGCTCGGACTCAGCCTCGACCTCGGAAGACGGTCTCCGCCTCGCCCGACCCCAGGGCTCGGACTCAGCCTCGACCTCGGAAGACGGTCTCGGCCTCGCTCGACCCTAGGGCTCGGACTCAGCCTCGACCTCGAAGGAGTCACCGCCTTGCCCGACCTTAGGCTCGGACCGACCACGTTACAGGGGGGCACATCATTACCCTACCCCTAGCTAGCTCATGCTACGGGGGACAAGATCGGCGTCCCATCTGGCTCGCCCCGGTAAACAAGTAATGATGGCACCCCGTGTGCTCCCATGACGACGGCAGTTCTCAGCCCCCTACGGAAGCAAGGAGACATCAGCAAGGACCTGACAGCCCCGACAGTTGTGCTTCTACAGGGCTCAAGCGCTCCTCTTATGGCCACGACATCATATGAACAGGCACTAACACCTCTCCGACAGCCACGTCGGCATGTACATAGGGCTCTGGCTCCTCTCTGCCGGACACGTTAGCACATTGCTAAACCCCCCATTGTACACCTGGACCCTCTCCTTACATCTATAAAAGAAAGGTCCAGGGCCCTCGTACGGGAAGGTGGTCGTGCGTGAGGATGGGCTGACGGACAGTCTCTCTCTCTCCCTCTCCCTCGTGAACGCTTGTAACCCCCTACTGCAAGCGCATCCGCCCTGGGCGCAGGATAACACGAGCCGCGGTTCCCCTTTTTTCCCCCTTGTGTTCCATCTCGCGCCAACCCATCTGGGCTGGGACACGTAGCGACAATTTACTCGTCGGTCCAGGGACCCCGTGGGGTCGAAACGCCAACAGTTGGCGCGCCAGGTAGGGGCCTGCTGCGTGTTGACGAACAGCTTCCCGTCAAGCTCCAGATGGGTAGTCTCCAGCAACCTCTCCAGCCCGGAACACTGCTCCGTTTCGGGAGTCTCGAGTTCATGTCCCTCGACGGCAGCTACAACATGGTACTCCTTCCTCCGCCGCGTGACAACGACAACGACGGCCGTCAGCCCGCCCGGCGGCAACGGAATCGACGACGTCTTCTCCGCGTGGCGGAAGAGCGGCATCCGGGTCTGTCCCGTCACCTTCCCTGCCGCAGGAGGAGGAGGCGGGGCAACCATGGCCAAGCAGGAGGCGGCACCTCGTTGGCTGTCGAGCGAGTCGACGACGCCGGCGCCCCAGAGGGGGACATGTCGGGCGTCGACCTCGCGTCTAAGACGAACACGAGCGTCGTTTCCCCGCAACACGCCAACCCCAGGCGGACGGATGACGCCAGCACGCTCGCGAAGGACTTGCTGGGCGTTAGCCTCGTACCTGAGATAACGGTGCAGTCCGTCCCCGACGCGACTTTGTCACCATCCGTCGATCAAGAGGTACCGTCCGTTTTCCACCTTGTGCCTTTTAGATTCAGCTTCAACCCACCAAGCGACCCCGCTTCGGTGGACGCTTTCATAAAGGCATATCCTAACCTTCCGAGGTACCATATGTGGTCAACCTGGGACTGACTGACGGCCGTCTCGACCTACGGGCCCCCGAGTTCCGAGGAAGATGACGAGCCCGACTCTGCTTGGGATTTCTCCAGGCTCGGTAACCCCAGTGCCATGCGGGACTTCATGACCGCATGTGACTATTGCCTCTCCGATTACTTCGATGGTGGCCACAGCCTTGACGACGAGGACTGTGGCCCAAGTTGCGAATGTTTCCACGTCGATTTAGGGGGTCTCGACGAAGGCAACCACCTTGGTATGCCAGAGGACGGCGATCCCCCTAGGCCTGCGCCTCGCGTTGACATCCTTCGGGAGCTACCTATGGTCCCAGTCCCTGCGGGGGGTTAGGACACATAGCTCGAGCAAATCCGCGAGATGCAGGCCAGGCTCGACGAGGAAGTAGGACAACTTGTGCAGCTCCGGCAGAACATCGGGCAGGAGTGGGCAGGCCGAGCACCAGCCGGAGAAGTGCGTCATCTGGCCCAGGACGTCCAGCACTGCGTCGCTGACGATGCCAGGGCAAGGCTGCCCCCGGCTTCCAGTGGGGTCGGTCAGAACCTGGCTGCAGCAGCAATACTACTCCGAGCGATGCCGGAGCCATCCACCACCGAGGGGCAGCGTATCCAGGGAGAACTCAAGAATCTCTTGGAGGATGCCGCGGTCCGACGGGCCGAAAGCTCTGCCTCCCGAAGGCAAGGGTACCCCCCGGAGCATCGCGCCGCGACTTCCCGATTCATGCGGGAAGCCTCGGTCCACATCGGGCGCACGCGGGACGCAACGCCTGTAGCCCCGGGTCGCCTCGGCAACGAGCACCACCGTCGCGACCGTCGAGCCCACCTCGACGAGAAGGTGCGCCGAGGCTACCACCCCACGCGTGGGGGGACGCTACGACAGCGGGGAGGATCGGAGTCCCTCGCCCGAACCACCCGGTCCGCAAGCTTTCAGCCGGGCCATACGACGGGCGCAGTTCCCGACCCGGTTCCGAGCCCCGACTACCATCACCAAGTACTCAGGGGAAACAAGACCGGAACTGTGGCTCGCGGACTACCGGCTGGCCTGCCAGCTGGGTGGAACGGACGATGACAACCTCATCATCCGCAACCTCCCCCTGTTCCTCTCCGACGCCGCCCGGGCCTGGTTGGAGCATCTGCCTCCTGCGCAGATCTCCAACTGGGACGACCTGGTCAAAGCCTTCGCCAGAAACTTCCAGGGCACATATGTGCGCCCTGGGAAATCCTGGGACTCCGAAGCTGCCGCCAGCAGCCGGGAGAATCCCTGCGGGACTACATCCGGCGATTTTCGAAGCAGCACACCGAGCTGCCCAACATCACCGACTCAGATGTCATCGGCGCGTTCCTCGCCGGCACCACTTGCCGCGGCCTGGTGAGCAAGCTGGGTCGCAAGACTCCCGCCAGGGCGAGCGAGCAGATGGACATCGCCACCAAGTTCGCCTCTGGTCAGGAGGCGGTCGAGGCCATCTTCCGGAAGGACAAGCAGCCTCAGGGGCGCCAGCAGGAAGACGTCCCCGAGGCGTCCGCTCAGCGCGGCACGAAGAAGAAGGGCAAGAAGAAGTCGCAAGCGAAACGCGACATCGCCGACGCAGATCTTGTCGCCGCCGCTGAGCACAGGAACCCTCGGAAGCCTCCCGGAGGGGCCAACCTGTTTGACAAGATGCTCAAGGAGTCGTGCCCCTATCATCAGGGTCCCGTCAAGCACACCCTTGAGGAGTGCATCATGCTTCGGCGCTACTTCCATAAGGCCGGGCCCCCAGCGAAAGGTGGCAAAGGCCATGACAACGACAAGAAGGAGGGCCACAAAGCAGAGGAGTTCCCCGAGGTCCACGACTGCTTCATGATCTACGGTGGGCAGGTGGCGAACGCCTCGGCTCGGCACCACAAGCAAGAGCGCCGGGAGTTCTGCTCGGTGAAGGTAGCGGCGCCAGTCTACCTAGACTGGTCCGACAAGCCCATCACCTTCGACCAAGGCGACCACCCCGACCGCGTGCCGAGCCCAGGAAAGTACCCGCTTATTGTCGACCCCGTCATTGGCAACGTCAGGCTCACCAAGGTCCTCATGGACGGAGGCAGCAGCCTCAACATCATCTACGCCGAGACCCTCGGGCTCTTGCAGATCGACCTGTCCACGATCCGAGCTGGTGCGGCGCCCTTTCATGGGATCATCCCCGGGAAGCGCGTCCAACCCCTTGGGCAACTCGATCTGCCCGTCTGCTTTGGGACTCCCTCCAACTTCCGAAAGGAAACCCTCACGTTCGAGGTGGTCGGGTTCCGAGGAACCTACCACGCAGTGCTGGGGAGACCAGGCTACGCCAAGTTCATGGCCATCCCCAACTACACCTACCACAAGCTCAAGATGCCGGGCCCCAACGGGGTCATCACCGTCGGATCCACGTACCGACACATGTACGAATGCGACATGGAGTGCGTGGAGTACGCTGAGGCCCTCGCCGAATCCGAGGCCCTCGTCACCGACCTGGAGAGCCTCTCCAAGGAGGTGCCAGACCCGAAGTGCCACGCTGGCAACTTCGAGCCAGCAGAAGCGGTTAAGTCCATCCCTCTCGACCCCAGCAACGACGCCTCCAAGCAAGTCCATATCGGCTTCGAGCTCGACCCCAAATAGGAAGCAGTGCTCGTCGACTTTCTCTGCGTGAATGTCGAGGTTTTTGCGTGGAGTCCCTCGGACATGCCTGGCATACCGAGGGATGTCGCCGAGCACTCGCTGGGTATCCGAGCTGGAGCCCGACCCGTGAAGCAGCCTCTACGCTGATTCGATGAAGAAAAGCACAGAGCCATAGGCGAGGAGATCCACAAGCTGATGGCTGCAGGGTTCATCAAAGAGGTACTCCATCCCGAATGGCTAGCCAACCCTGTGCTTGTGAAAAAGAAAGGTGGGAAATGGAGGATGTGTGTAGACTACACTGGTCTAAACAAAGCATGTCCGAAGGTTCCCTACCCTCTGCCTCGCATCGATCAAATCGTGGATTCCACTGCTGGTGCGAAACCCTGTCGTTCCTCGATGCCTACTCAGGGTATCACCAAATCAGGATGAAAGAGTCCGACCAGCTCGCGACCTCTTTCATCACACCCTTTGGCATGTACTGCTATATTACTATGCCATTTGGTTTAAGGAATGCAGGCGCGACATACCAAAGGTGCATGAACCACGTGTTCGGAGAGCACATTGGCCGAACGGTCGAGGCTTACGTCGATGACATCGTAGTCAAGACGAGGAAAGCCTCCGACATCCTCACTGACCTTGAAACGACATTCAAGTGTCTGAGAGCGAAGGGCATGAAACTCAATCCCGAGAAGTATGTCTTCAAAGTCCCCCGAGGCATGCTCCTAGGGTTCAACGTCTCCGAGCGGGGCATCGAGGCCAACCCGGAGAAAATCGCGGCCATCACCAACATGGGGTCTAGCAAGGACTTGAAAGGAGTACAGAGGGTCATGGGATGCCTTGCGGCTCTGAGCCGCTTCATCTTGCGCCTCGACGAAACAGGCCTACCCTTGTACCGCCTCTTAAGGAAGACCGAGCACTTCACTTGGACCCTCGAGGCCGAGGAAGCCCTCGGGAACTTAAAGGCACTCCTTACAAGCGCGCCCATCTTGGTGCCCCCCGCTGCCGGAGAAGTCCTCTTGATCTACGTAGCCGCAACCACTCAGGTGGTCAGCGCCGCGATCGTGGTCGAGAGACGAGAAGAAGGGCATGCATTGCTCGTCCAGAGGCCGATCTACTTCATCAGTGAGGTACTGTCCGAGACCAAAATCTGCAACCCGCAAATTCAGAAGCTATTGTGCGCGGTAATTCTGACGCGGCAAAAGTTGCGACACTACTTCGAGTCTCATTCGGTGACTGTGGTGTCATCCTTCCCCCTGGGGGAGATCATCCAGTGCCGAGAGGCCTCGGGTAGGATTGCAAAATGGGCGGTGGAGATCATGGGCGAGACAATCTCGTTCGCTCCTCGGAATGCCATCAAGTCCCAAGTCTTGGCGGACTTTGTGGCTGAATGGGTCGACACCCAGCTTCCAGCAACTCTGATCCAACCGGAACTCTGGACCATGTTTTTCGATGGGTCGCTGATGAAAACAGGAGCGGGTGCGGGCCTGCTCTTCATCTCACCCCTCGGGAAGCACCTCCGCTACGTGCTGCGCCTCCATTTCCCGGCGTCAAACAACGTGGCCGAGTACGAGGCTCTAGTTAACGGGTTGCGCATCGCCATCGAGCTAGGGGTTCGACGCCTCGACGCTCGTGGCGACTCGCAGCTCGTCATCGACCAAGTCATGAAGAACTCCCATTGTCGCGACCTGAAGATGGAAGCCTACTGCGACGAGGTTCAGCGCCTGGAAGACAAGTTCTACGGGCTCGAGCTCAACCACGTCGCCCGACGCTACAACGAGACTACAGACGAGCTGGCTAAAATAGCCTCGGGGCGGACAACGGTTCCCCCAGACGTCTTCTCCCGAGACCTACATCATCCCTCCATCAAGACCGACGACACGCCCGAGCCCGGGGAGGCCTCGGCCCAGCCCGAGGCACCCTCGGCCCCCGAGGGTGAGGCACTACACGTCGAGGAAGAGTGGAATGGGGTCACGCCTAATCGAAACTGGCAGACCCCGTACCTGCAATATCTCCACCGAGGAGAGCTACCCCTCGACAGAGCCGAAGCTCGGCGACTCGCGCGGCGCGCCAAGTCGTTCGTCTTGCTGGGTGAAAAAAAGGAGCTCTACCACCGCAGCCCCTCAGGCATCCTCCAGCGATGCATATCCATCGCTGAAGGTCAGGAGCTATTGCAAGAAATACACTCGGGGGCTTGCGGTCACCACGCAGCGCCTCGAGCCCTCGTTGGAAACGCCTTCCGACAAGGTTTCTACTGGCCAACCGTGATGGTCAACGCCACTAGGATTGTACGCACCTGCCAAGGGTGTCAATTCTACGCAAGGCAGACACACCTGCCCGCTCAGGCCCTGCAGAAAATACCCATCACCTGGCCGTTTGCTGTGTGGGGTCTGGACCTCGTGGGTCCCTTGCAGAAGGCACCCGGGGGCTTCACGCACCTGCTGGTCGCCATCGACAAATTCTCCAAATGGATCGAGGTCCGACCCCTAAACAGCATCAGGTCCGAGCAGGCGGTGGCGTTCTTCACCAACATCATCCATCGCTTTGGAGTCCCGAACTCCATCATCACCGACAACGACACCCAGTTCACTGGCAGGAAGTTCCTAGACTTCTGCGAGGACCACCACATCCGGGTGGACTGGGCCGCCGTAGCTCACCCATGACGAATGGGCAGGTAGAGCGTGCCAACGGCATGATTCTGCAGGGACTTAAGCCGAGGATCTGCAACGACCTCAACAAGTTCGGCAAGCGATGGATGAAAGAACTACCCTCGGTGGTCTGGAGTCTGAGGACGACGCCAAGCCGAGCCACGGGCTTCACGCCGTTTTTTCTAGTCTATGGGGCCGAGGCTATCTTGCCCATAGACTTAAAATACGGTTCCCCGAGGACAAGGGCGTACGACGACCGAAGCAACCAGACCAGCCGAGAGGACTCACTGGACCAACTGGAAGAAGCTCGGGACATGGCCTTACTACACTCGGCATGGTATCAGCAGTCTCTGTGACGCTACCACGCCCGAGGGGTTCGGTCCCGAGACCTCCAGGTGGGGGACTTGGTGCTTCAGCTACGACAAGACGCCCGAGGGCGCCACAAGCTCACACCTCCCTGGGAAGGGCCGTTCATCATCGCCAAGATTTTGAAGCCCGGAACATACAAGCTGGCCAACAGCCAAGGCGAGGTCTACAACAACGCTTGGAACATACGACAACTACGTCGCTTTTACCCTTAAGATGTTTTCAAGTCATTCATATGCCTCATTCTCTTTACATACACAAATAAAGTCTAACCATCAAGGAAGGGTCAGCCTTGCCTCGGCAAAGCCCGACCCTCCCTCGGGGGGCTAGAAGGGGGGAACCCCCTCTGCGTCAAAATTTTCCTCGAAAAAAGTCTTTCTGCCAGAACATCTTTCGCGCTTTTTGACTACTTCGATAGTGGGATCCTAAAAACGACGGAGTACACGTAAGCGGCAAGGCCGACTGAGCCGAGGGACTCCTACGCCTCCGGGATACAGATACCTCACTCATCACCTTCTGCGATAAGTAACTCACGCTCGGATAAGCGATTCCGCTGACCGAACAAGTCTTAACGCTCGAAAACTTTTCTGCCGAAACAATTTTTCGTGCCTTCTCGACTATATCGATAACAGAATCCCGCGGACGAGTAAGAGTACACGTAAGCGGCGAGGCTGACCGAGCCAAGGGACTCCTACGCCTCCGGGATACGGATACCTCACTCATCACCTTCCGCGATAAGTAACTCTCGCTCGGATAAACGATTCTGCTACCGACAAACAAGTCCTGATACTCGAAACAAGAGGGAAAGAAACACAGCTTTATAACGCGACAATGATATCTTTGGGCCTCGGTGGCCGCAAAAAACATACGCGTAATACAAACAAATTGTTCCTGCAGGTTCAGACATCAATAGGGGAGCAGCAGCACCCTCGGCATCGTCTCCACCTTCAGCGGAATCTGGCCCGACCTCGGACGGCGACACGGGCGGAGGATCTCCACCTTGAAGGAAGATGTCAGCACCACGCCCGGGCCGTCGCCGCCAGGGTCTCCTCCAGGAACCCGGCCCGAGCAGACGGCTTGACCGATCGCTCCGTAGCCTCAGCCAGCTGTCCCCTGAGGACATCAGCCCGGCTCATGGCCTCGGCAGCCCAACTCCGGGGTCGGTCCCGCCAGAAGACGACCTGGCTAGGTTCCAGTCGCCGCTGCTATGCCTCCTCGGCCTAGGAAGTCACCTGCTCCTGGGCCTATGAAGTTTCTTCTCGAGCCAACTCTGCCTGTGTCCATGCTGACACTGCTGCCTCCGGCTCCGGCTCATCGCAGAGCAGCCGAGGGTTCCTTAACTGAGCAAGAGAAGCCTTGAGTGGCAAGGCCGACTGAGCTGAGGGACTCCTACGCCTCCGGGATACGGATACCTCACTCGTCACCTTCCGCACAGAGCAACTCATACTTGGTTAAGCGGTTCAGCCAGCCGACAGGCGAGTCCTGGTGCTCGAAATGAGGAAGAAACATGGTATTGCACCCAAAATACCTGGATGTTCAGGCCCCGACAGCCACAATGAACAGACACCGGCACTCAAGGTGCCATTACAAACGGAACTCCGGTTCCACTCCCGCGGGTATGAACAACCTCCACATCGGGGGGGCTGCGGGACGACAAGCTCCGGGTGACTTGCCGGTGACCTCTGCAGCAGCAGCGATGGTCCCAAGGCGGACGCTACCGCTGGAAGGCTCTTGTTCGCGTCCCCACTCGAGGGACGAGAACCAGATATTAAAGCCAAAGAGCCAGAGGCTCGGAGCACAGATGGCGCCGACGATCCCATCGGCGGAGAGGCCTTCTCCGGCTGCCACCACCTCAGCACCGACGGCGGCGTCCACCTACCCACCAACACCGCACCAGCGAACGCCAGCCGCCCCAAAGCGCACCGGCAGGTCCTCACCCCCGTTCTCGCCATGAAAACGAGAACGGGACCGTCCCAGAACACGAGTACCGCCCTCGCGGCGTACGACGTGTTGTGAGACCCTCCGGTGCGGCCGACCTATGACGGAACCTCCCAAGTAATTAGGCCCACCTACAGTTGTCCTTGTCCAATGGACCTCAGACAACCCTGTAGGTGCCCCTGAATCACTTGACAAGTTTGGTATCTGCTTTTCTTACCTTTCCCAAGAGCGTTTCACCCGTCACGCAGACATTACAAGCATCGGAGTTACGAGAATGCGGAAGCAATTACATAAACTTACCTTTATTTTAAAGTAAGATAAAGTTGAATATGTACAGACCAGATTATATCCTAGGAGTGCAGAGTAATATTATTACACATACCAAGGGAGGCAAAAACTCCTCCCGATAAGTTCTTACATAAAAGTTCTAAATGGAGGATCCTTTCCTCCCGCACTTCATTCCTTGCATTCTTCCTTTGGTACCACCTTAGAACAGAAGCAACAAAAGTTTGTCGCTTCCTCACCTAAAAACAATGGGGAATAAAACCCTGAGTATGGAATTACTCAGCAAGTCTTACTCGACTAAAGAAAAGACTCTCAAGGGTATGCTGGTTATAAGGGAGTCAAGGTAAGGCTTCTCAATAATCAAAGACTCTGTTTTGCAGAAATGCTTACTAAAGTGGATCCTTAAAAATCCAGTTTTATTTGTCAAGTTAAGTAAAATTACCTGCAACTAGAGTTCTTTCTACCCTAGTTCAATCACTTGACCTGTACTAGCCAATTTCTTAACAAACCCTATGATCTTTAATGGATTGCTACGTGTAAGTCAGTGACCAAGTCTTCATAACCGCGAAGGTACGGCGATCCGAATCGGTTATACTCAACTGAGGATCTCCAATCACACGACATATGTACCACTTAATCCTTGCATATGTCAACCCGCCACCGGGGTTCTTAAGACCAGATCAGGTTCACGCGAACTGAGATCATAGATACACCACCGTCCAGCCTCTTGCCATGGAGGGTACACGCTACTCTCGCCACCGCTCCACGCCCATTCCGTGTTATCTTATTCTGGCCTTAGTCTGCCCGAGGCAAGGCTTACCCATGACAAGGCATGTGACCAGTTAAAGGGTCCCTGGTCAGCAGGCCTACATCGAGACAGTCCTTAATCGACTCAGACGGAGACACTACACTGAGACTCCTTTCTCGTGCAAGTCACCTGCCCTGTCTCGGCTTAATCATTTCAAACCCAAAGTTTGGTACCTGGCAGAGGTACATCTTTTCCGATGTTGAACCCATCACAGCCGTGATGGATCCACCATCAAGTTTTATTTTCGAAAACATCCCACCCACGTTTTGCCACATCATCTTTTTGTAAAAACAAAACATTTTGTTTTTCTAAAGCAAAGCTAAGCATCAAAATCTTTTGTAAAACGGGTGATCAAGGAAGGTAATCAAATTCAAGGAAGGTAATGCAGGAATTGTTTTAGCAATCAACTCCTATCACCTAATGCATCAAGTAAGTGAGAAAGATTTTAAAACATCAAGGAAGGTGGCAAATGCACCGGGGCTTGCCTTCGTTGATAGGTGAGTCAGGCTCGGATCCGCAGATATCAAAATAGAAACAATTTCCTGCCTGAGATTCCGAAGGTGGTGGTGTCTTCTCTTCTGTCACTTCGACTTCTTCTTCGTTTTCTAAATATAACCATATAGGTATATATATAAGAATGAATGCCATGTAATGCTCATGAGAGTGCAAAGATAATAAGGATTTATTATCTAAAGTCTTGAATACAACTTTCCTTCATGGAACTCCGAGAACTTAGGGTTTCCGGAGTCAGTAAAGGAGTTCAAAGGGCAGGGGGTGGGGTTTTGGGTTCTAGTTATCAAACAAGGTCCAAATTAAACTAAACTCTACCCAAGGCTTCTAAATAATGTGTAGAGCTCATATAAAAAGTTTGGGCATTTTTGGACTTATTATATATTTTCTAAAAATCCAGAATCAATGCTTTAGGCTATTTTAAATACCCCAAAATTCCTTGTTTAATCTAAAAATCATGAAATTATTTTTATTAAATACTATGGAAAGTAAGAAGTCTAGGAAAATTAGTTTGCTATTTTTATCATTTTTCTATAATTTTCTACAATTTCCTAAGGCTTCACTGAAAAAGAAAAAGGAAAATATTAAACAGTACTGGGCCGGTTTCAGCCCAGGCGGCCCAGTAACACAGGGAAAACGGGGCGTGCCCGCGCCCGCGGTGGAGATTTTGCAATAACGTCCTCGGGGTTTTGGCTAACTGGGAACGGGTTCTTTTACTATTTCATTGAGTCACTGACGGTTTGCACATAAACCCTCCATATTCTATTTCTTCGCAGGGGGAGGCCCACGACGACGGTGAGCGTGGTGGAGCTCCGGTGAGCTAGCAGACCGGCCTAACGGGGCAACGACTGGTGTTCCCGAGCGGCGGACACCAAATCAGACCTACTCCGAGCATTTCCCCTAAGTTAATCTCACGGTTGGTGACCTACTCCGCCCTGCCCACGAGAACAGCAAAGGCTAAGGACTTTTTCTTGTGTTCCCGATAATGGGTGGTAGCCTAATTCAATTGGACGGGTTGGAGAGCATCACCAGCATACAGAGACACGAGAACAATGCGCGAATTGGATGGTGCCTTACCAGAACGGACTGGCCATGGTGGAGTTGTGCTTTGCGGTGGCGGAGACCAATTTGGGGGAAAAGGGGAATTCTCTGGCTATGGTGGGCAATTGAGGGGAAGAACGGGTGTGTTGGCTTCGTGATGACCTAGTGAAAGGGAAATGTGCCCTTGGGCCATTTCTAAGTATTTTGGTGATTGAGTGCCAACACAAGTGCTTAAATGTGAATCTATACCCATGGATGGACAAAGTGCAAATCAAGAGTAAAGGTATGTTTCTAAGCCTTAGTACATTGTTTTGAAGACTAATGTATTGTGTCTAAGTGCTTGAAACAGGAGAAATTGAGTCAGAGAAAAGTTGGCTATGTACAGCCAAAAGGCTGTTCGGTCTGGAGCACCGGACTGTCCGGTGGTGCACCGGACAGTGTCCGGTGCGCCAGACTGACTCGGGCGAACTGGCCGCTCTCGGGAATTTACCGGCGACGTACGACTATAATTCACTGGACTGTCCGGTGTGCACCGGACTGTCCGGTGAGCCAACGGTCGGCCAGGCCAACGGTCGGCCGCGCGATCTGCGCGGGACACGTGGCCGAGCCAACGGCTAGAAGGGGGCACTGGACTGTCCGGTGCACCAGTCGACAGAAGGCAAGATCAGCCTTCCAGATTTGCTCTCAACGGCTCCTAGCTGCCTTGGGGCTATAAAAGGGACCCCTAGGCGCATGGAGGAGAATACCAAGCATTCCTACAACATTCTTAAGCACCAAGACATCGATTTCGCGCATTTGGTTCATTGTGATAGCATCTAGAGCTCTTGTTGAGTTGTGAACTCATTGAGTGGTGTTGCGAGCTCTTGTTGCGACTTGTGTGCGTGCTGTTGCTCTGATTTTGAGTCTTGTGTGCGTTGCTAGTTCCTCCCTTACTCCGTATTTCTTTGTGAATCTCAAGTGTAAGAGCGAGAGGCTCCAAGTTGTGGAGATTCCTCGCAAACGGAATATTGAAAGGCAAAGCAAAACACCGTGGTATTCAAGTTGGTGTTTGGACCGCTTGAGAGGGGTTGATTGCAACCCTCGTCCGTTTGGACGCCACAACGTGGAGTAGGCAAGCGTTGGTCTTGGCCGAACCACGGGATAAACCACTGTGTCATCTCTGTGTTTGATCTCTTGTGGTATTGTGTTTTGTTGAGACTCCTCTCTAGCCACTTGGCGATTATTGAGCTAACACTTAACAAGTTTTTGTGGTTATAAGTTTAAGTTTCATAGGATCACCTATTCACCCCCCCCCCTCTAGGTGCTCTCAATTGGTATCAGAGCCGTTCTCTTCACAAAGGGACTAACCGCCCGAAGAGATGGATCCTAAAGGGAAGGGAATCGTGATCAACGACAAGGAGAAGGAGTTCTTCGTCAACGAGCCAAGGGATGACAAGTCCAACGACTCGGGCTCGGGCCACAGACGCAAAGATGGGAAGAAGAAGAAGACAAGACGCATCAAGGAGATCGTCTACTATGACAGCGATGAGTCTACTTCCTCCCAAAAGGACGACGACCACAACGAATACGAGAGAAAGAAACCGGTCAATTCGAACTTTTCTTTTGATTACTCTCGTATTCCTCAAAGTACTAATGCTCATTTATTATCTATTCCACTTGGTAAACCTCCTCATTTTGATGGAGAGGACTACGGATTTTGGAGTCACAAAATGCGTAGTCACTTGTTCTCTCTCCATCCTAGCATATGGGAGATTGTAGAAAGTGGAATGCACTTTGATAGTACGGATAGTCCCATGTTTATTAATGAACAGATTCATAAAAATGCACAAGCTACTACTGTGTTGCTAGCCTCTTTGTGCAGGGACGAGTACCATAAGGTGAGCGGCTTGGACAATGCCAAGTAGATCTGGGACACCCTCAAGATCTCTCATGAGGGGAATGATGTCACCTTGCTCACCAAGATGGAGTTGGTGGAGGGCGAGCTTGGACGGTTCGCAATGATAAGGGGCGAGGAGCCAACTCAAACATACAACCGGCTCAAGACCCTTATCAACAAAATAAGGAGCTACGAAAGCACGCGATGGACGGATCACGACGTCGTCCGTCTAATGCTAAGGTCCTTTACCGTTCTTGATCCTCATTTGGTGAACAATATTCGTGAAAATCCTAGGTACACCAAGATGTCGCCCGAAGAAGTTCTGGGGAAGTTCGTAAGCGGGCGAATGATGATCAAGGAGGCAAGATATGTGGACGACGCGTTGAACGGTCCTATTCATGAGCCTCAACCCATTGCTCTCAAGGCAACGAGGAGCAAGGAGGCGCTACCAAGCAAGGTGGCGCAAGTTGAGGCGGCCGGACTAAATAATGAGGAGATGGCCCTCATCATTAAGCGCTTCAAGACGGCGCTTAAAGGTCGCAAGGGACAGCCAAGCAAGACCAAGACAAAGGAGAAGCGCTCGTGCTTCAAATGTGGTAAGATTGGTCATTTCATTCCTAACTGTCCCGATAATGAAAGTGACCAGAAAAAGGGGAACAAAAGGGAGAAGAAGAAGCATTACAAGAAGGCCAAGGGCGAGGCACATATCGGAAAGGAGTGGGATTCAGATTGCTCCTCCTCCGACTCCGACAATGAAGGACTCGCCGCCACCGCCTTCAACAAGTCATCCCTCTTCCCCAACGAGCGTCACACTTGCCTCATGGCAAGGGAGAAGAAAGTAAGCACTCATGATACTAGTACTTATGCTTCTTCAAGTGAGGATGAGTCTAGTGATGATGATGAGATAGATTACTCATGCTTATTCAAGGGATTAGATAGATCTAAAATTAGTAAGATTAATGAGTTGATTGATGCTTTGAATGACAAGAATAGATTACTAGAAAAACAAGAGGATCTTTTATATGAGGAGCATGATAAATTTGTTAGTGCACAAAATTCTCTTGCTCTAGAAATTAAAAGGAATGATATGCTCTCTAGTGAATTATCTACTTGTCATGAATCCATCTCTAAATTAAAAAGTATTAATGATGATTTGAATGCTAAGTTAGAAATAGCTAGTAAATCAACATCTTGTGTAGAAATTGTTGAAAATTGCAATAGGTGTAAAGATTTTGACATTGATGCTTGTAGTGAACACCTAGTTTCAATTTCCAAACTTAATGATGAATTGGCTAGTCTTAATGCTCAACTTAAGACTAGCAAGAGTAATTTTGATAAGCTAAAATTTGCAAGGGATGCCTACACAATTGGTAGACACCCCTCAATTAAGGATGGACTTGGCTACAAGAAGGAAGCCAAGAACTTGACAAGCCATAAGGCTCCCATCTCCGCCAAGGAGAAAGGGAAGGCCCCTATGGCTAGTAGTGTGCAAAAGAACCATGCCTTTATGTACCATGATAGGAGACAATCTAGAAATGCTTATAGGAGATGTAACGCATATGATGCTTTTGATTCTCATGACATGTTTGCTTCTAGTTCTTCTTATGTGCATGATAGAAATGTTCCTAGGAGAAATGTTGTTAATGTTCCTAGGAAAGTAATGAATGAACCCTCTACAATTTATCATGCTTTAAATGCTTCCTTTGCTATTTGTAGAAAGGATAGGAAAATAGTTGCTAGGAAGTTAGGGGCAAAATGCAAGGGAGACAAAACTTGCATTTGGGTCCCTAAGGATATTTGCACTAACCTTGTAGGACCCAACATAAGTTGGGTACCTAAGACCCAAGCCTAAATTTGCCTTGCAGGTTTATGCATCCGGGGGTTCAAGCTGGATTATCGACAGCGGATGCACAAACCATATGACGGGGGAGAAGAAGATGTTCACCTCCTACGTCAAGAATAAGGATTCCCAAGATTCAATAATATTCGGTGATGGGAATCAAGGCAAGGTAAAAGGATTAGGTAAAATTGCAATTTCTAATGAGCACTCTATCTCCAATGTGTTTTTAGTTGAGTCTCTTGGTTATAATTTGCTATCTGTTAGTCAACTATGCAATATGGGATATAATTGTCTTTTTACAAATGTAGATGTGTCTGTCTTTAGAAGAAGTGATGGTTCACTAGCCTTTAAGGGTGTATTAGACGACAAGCTTTACTTAGTTGATTTTGCAAAAGAAGAGGCCGGTCTAGATGCATGCTTAATTGCTAAGACTAGCATGGGCTGGTTGTGGCATCGCCGCTTAGCACATGTGGGGATGAAGAACCTTCACAAGCTTCTAAAGGGAGAACACGTGATAGGTTTGACTAACGTACAATTCGAAAAAGATAGACCTTGTGCAGCTTGTCAGGCAGGTAAACAAGTGGGAGGAGCGCATCACAGCAAGAATGTGATGACCACATCAAGATCCCTCGAGCTGCTACATATGGACCTCTTCGGACCCGTCGCCTATCTAAGCATAGGAGGAAGTAAGTATGGTTTAGTTATTGTTGATGACTTTTCCCGCTTCACTTGGGTGTTCTTTTTGCAGGATAAGTCTGAAACCCAAGGGACCCTCAAGCGCTTCCTCAGGAGAGCTCAAAATGAGTTTGAGCTCAAGGTGAAGAAGATAAGGAGCGACAACGGGTCCGAGTTCAAGAACCTTCAAGTGGAGGAGTTCCTTGAGGAGGAAGGGATCAAGCACGAGTTCTCCGCTCCCTACACACCACAGCAAAATGGTGTGGTAGAGAGGAAGAACAGGACGCTAATCGATATGGCGAGGACGATGCTTGAAGAATTCAAGACCCCCGAGCGTTTTTGGTCGGAAGCCGTGAACACGGCTTGCCACGCCATCAACAGGGTCTACCTTCATCGCCTCCTCAAGAAGACTTCGTATGAGCTACTAACCGGTAACAAACCCAATGTATCTTACTTTCGTGTATTTGGGAGCAGGTGCTACATTCTAGTGAAGAAGGGTAGAAATTCTAAATTTGCTCCCAAAGCTGTAGAAGGGTTTTTGTTAGGTTATGACTCAAATACAAAGGCGTATAGAGTCTTCAACAAATCATCGGGTTTGGTTGAAGTCTCTAGCGACGTTGTATTTGATGAGACTAATGGCTCTCTAGGAGAGCAAGTTGTTGATTGTGATGATGTAGATGAAGAAGATGTTCCGACGGCCGCTATACGAACCATGGCGATTGGAGAAGTGAGGCCACAGGAACAAGATGAACGAGATCAACCTTCTTCCTCAACAACGGTGCATCCCCCAACTCAAGACGATGAACAGGTTCATCAAAAGGAGGCATGTGATCAAGGGGGAGCACAAGATGATCACGTGATGGAAGAAGAAGCGCAACCGGCACCTCCAACCCAAGTTCGAGCGGTGATTCAAAGGGATCATCCCATCGACCAAATTTTGGGTGACATTAGCAAGGGAGTAACTACTCGATCTCGATTAGTTAATTTTTGTGAGCATTACTCCTTTGTCTCTTCTATTGAGCCTTTCAGGGTAGAGGAGGCCTTGCTAGATCCGGATTGGGTATTGGCCATGCAGGAGGAACTCAACAACTTCAAGCGCAATGAAGTTTGGACACTGGTGCCTCGTCCCAAGCAAAATGTTGTGGGAACCAAGTGGGTGTTCCACAACAAACAGGACGAGCACGGGGTGGTGACGAGGAACAAGGCTCGACTTGTGGCAAAAGGTTATGCCCAAGTCGCAGGTTTGGACTTTGAGGAGACGTTTGCTCCTGTGGCTAGGCTAGAATCAATTCGTATCTTGCTAGCATATGCCGCTCACCATTCTTTCAGGTTGTACCAAATGGATGTGAAGAGCGCTTTCCTCAATGGGCCAATCAAGGAGGAGGTGTACGTGGAGCAACCCCCTGGCTTCGAGGATGAACGGTATCCCGACCACGTGTGTAAGCTCTCTAAGGCGCTCTATGGACTTAAGCAAGCCCCAAGAGCATGGTATGAATGCCTTAGAGACTTCTTAATTGCTAATGCTTTCAAGGTTGGGAAAGCCGATCCAATTCTTTTTACTAAGACTTGCGACGGTGATCTTTTTGTGTGCCAAATTTATGTCGATGACATAATATTTGGTTCTACTAACCAAAAGTCTTGTGAAGAGTTTAGCAGGGTTATGATGCAGAAATTCGAGATGTCGATGATGGGCGAGTTGAACTACTTCCTTGGGTTTCAAGTGAAGCAAATCAAGGACGGCACCTTCATCTCCCAAACAAAGTACACGCAAGACTTGCTGAAGCGGTTTGGGATGAAGGACGCCAAGCCCGCAAAGACTCCGATGGGGACCGACGGACACACCGACCTCAACAAAGGAGGTAAGTCCATTGATCAAAAAGCATATCGGTCAATGATAGGGTCTTTACTTTATTTATGTGCTAGTAGACCGGATATTATGCTTAGCGTATGCATGTGTGCTAGATTTCAATCCGATCCAAAGGAGTGTCACTTAGTGGCGGTGAAGCGAATTCTTAGATATTTGGTTGCTACGCCTTGCTTCGGGCTCTGGTATCCAAAGGGGTCTACCTTTGACTTGGTTGGATACTCAGATTCCGACTATGCTGGATGTAAGGTCGATAGGAAGAGTACATCAGGGACGTGCCAATTCTTAGGAAGGTCCCTGGTGTCGTGGAACTCTAAGAAACAAACCTCTGTTGCCCTATCCACCGCTGAGGCCGAGTATGTTGCCGCAGGGCA